>NC_141697.1:606171548-607371548 GCF_964263255.1 Lissotriton vulgaris | reverse complement strand
CTTGCGGAGTGGCGTCTCTAAAGATCTGAGGACCCTGGTTTGATGTTCACGCGGCAGCCTCAAGCCGTGAGAGATGCACCGCCCGCTGGGAATGAGAATGCGGGGCTGTATGGTTGCCACCTTGACAGCCTGTATGCAGCGCGAGAGAACGAACATTTGAAACTGAACACTATGCCTGCAGCTCACCAGAGGGCTTGAAAAACACAGAAATGGCAGAAAAATATATGTTTCATGCGGCGGACTCCACCGAAGGAGAATAATTAACTACAACTACCAGCATGCTGCTTATCAGGAAGCGCATGCGCATTGGAGATAAATGGTTGAAGCTTTTCCGTCACTTGTAACAATGCCGTTCCATGAGGAAGAAGCAGGTGGCTTCGAAACGCGTCGGAACAATTTTAATTGGACAGACATAATGTGCAGTTTCCTGTAATAAAGAGATTGGAAACCTGTTTTCTTGCGGAGTGGCGTCTCTAAAGATCTGAGGACCCTGGTTTGATGTTCACGCGGCAGCCTCAAGCCGTGAGAGATGCACCGCCCGCTGGGAATGAGAATGCGGGGCTGTATGGTTGCCACCTTGACAGCCTGTGTGCAGCACGAGAGAACGAACATTTGAAACTGAACACTATGCCTGCAGCTCACCAGAGGGCTTGAAAAACACAGAAATGGCAGAAAAATATATGTTTCATGCGGCGGACTCCACCGAAGGAGAATAATTAACTACAACTACCAGCATGCTGCTTATCAGGAAGCGCATGCGCATTGGAGATAAATGGTTGAAGCTTTTCCGTCACTTGTAACAATGCCGTTCCATGAGGAAGAAGCAGGTGGCTTCGAAACGCGTCGGAACAATTTTAATTGGAACGACATAGTGTGCAGTTTCCTGTAATAAAGAGGTTGGAAACCTGTTTTCTTGCGGAGTGGCGTCTCTAAAGATCTGAGGACCCTGGTTTGATGTTCACGCGGCAGCCTCAAGCCGTGAGAGATGCACCGCCCGCTGGGAATGAGAATGCGGGGCTGTATGGTTGCCACCTTGACAGCCTGTATGCAGCGCGAGAGAACGAACATTTGAAACTGAACACTATGCCTGCAGCTCACCAGAGGGCCTGAAAAACACAGAAATGGCAGAAAAATATATGTTTCATGCGGCGGACTCCACCGAAGGAGAATAATTAACTACAACTACCAGCATGCTGCTTATCAGGAAGCGCATGGGAGATAAATGGTTGAAGCTTTTCCGTCACTTGTAACAATGCCGTTCCATGAGGAAGAAGCAGGTGGCTTCGAAACGCGTCGGAACAATTGTAGTTGGACAGACATAATGTGCAGTTTCCTGTAATAAAGAGGTTGGAAACCTGTTTTCTTGCGGAGTGGCGTCTCTAAAGATCTGAGGACCCTGGTTTGATGTTCACGCGGCAGCCTCAAGCCGTGAGAGATGCACCGCCCGCTGGGAATGAGAATGCGGGGCTGTATGGTTGCCACCTTGACAGCCTGTATGCAGCGCGAGAGAACGAACATTTGAAACTGAACACTATGCCTGCAGCTCACCAGAGGGCTTGAAAAACACAGAAATGGCAGAAAAATATATGTTTCATGCGGCGGACTCCACCGAAGGAGAATAATTAACTACAACTACCAGCATGCTGCTTATCAGGAAGCGCATGCGCATTGGAGATAAATGGTTGAAGCTTTTCCGTCACTTGTAACAATGCCGTTCCATGAGGAAGAAGCAGGTGGCTTCGAAACGCGTCGGAACAATTTTAATTGGACAGACATAATGTGCAGTTTCCTGTAATAAAGAGGTTGGAAACCTGTTTTCTTGCGGAGTGGCGTCTCTAAAGATCTGAGGACTCTGGTTTGATGTTCACGCGGCAGCCTCAAGCCGTGAGAGATGCACCGCCCGCTGGGAATGAGAATGCGGGGCTGTATGGTTGCCACCTTGACAGCCTGTATGCAGCGCGAGAGAACGAACATTTGAAACTGAACACTATGCCTGCAGCTCACCAGAGGGCTTGAAAAACACAGAAATGGCTGAAAAATATATGTTTCATGCGGCGGACTCCACCGAAGGAGAATAATTAACTACAACTACCAGCATGCTGCTTATCAGGAAGCGCATGCGCATTGGAGATAAATGGTTGAAGCTTTTCCGTCACTTGTAACAATGCCGTTCCATGAGGAAGAAGCAGGTGGCTTCGAAACGCGTCGGAACAATTTTAATTGGACAGACATAATGTGCAGTTTCCTGTAATAAAGAGGTTGGAAACCTGTTTTCTTGCGGAGTGGCGTCTCTAAAGATCTGAGGACCCTGGTTTGATGTTCACGCGGCAGCCTCAAGCCGTGAGAGATGCACCGCCCGCTGGGAATGAGAATGCGGGGCTGTATGGTTGCCACCTTGACAGCCTGTATGCAGCGCGAGAGAACGAACATTTGAAACTGAACACTATGCCTGCAGCTCACCAGAGGGACAGTGATTTAAAGGACAGTGTGTGATATGCTGTTGTTTGCCTCCACGCTGCATTGAAGCCACAGCCCATGAGGAAGTGCTCCACGAGCACGAAACGCGTCGGGCAGGACTCTTGAACATTTGTGTGGCTGCCAGTTGTCTTTTCATGCGGTACCTCTATTAAAGAACTTTACAGCAAATACTTACCTGTTCGAGGGCTCCTTCCATCGCAGGCAACTTTTGTGATTGTGATAGTAGCGGCACCGCCTGAGCCGCAGATTGAGCCCCGCTGTTTGCGCAGTCCTGCCTCGCTGTCATCTGGCAGTAGGGCGAAGGTAGCAGGTGCTGTTTAATGAAGGATTAACATGCCGGTGAAATGTTCCACTGAAGCGCCGCAACCTACATGGTTTTTATCTGCATATGAGTTGGCGAACGCATGCAGCAACCCACTGAGGGAACACCACGGCACTACGAGTTCCAGAAGGCCAAGGAGTGGCCACGCCCACACGGGCGGGGGACAGTGATTTAAAGGACAGTGTGTGATATGCTGTTGTTTGCCTCCACGCTGCATTGAAGCCACAGCCCATGAGGAAGTGCTCCACGAGCACGAAACGCGTCGGGCAGGACTCTTGAACATTTGTGTGTCTGCCAGTTGTCTTTTCATGCGGTACCTCCATTAAAGAACTTTACAGCAAATACTTACCTGTTCGAGGGCTCCTTCCATCGCAGGCAACTTTTGTGATTGTGATATACATATATATATACACATTAGTGTAGGTATAGTTAGGTCAGACTTTCTATAAGAAATGCATTTTTTCTTACTTAATAATTGGTGCTGTTTGACCAGTGGCAAAAAAACAGGTGAGGCTATGGGCGAAGCTAATGTGTAACCCACTGACAGGCACTAATTAAAACCTGCAGTGCCCTTACGCTCAAAGCCAAAGCTTTCAACCATGGTCCATTATGAACAGTATTTATAACGGGCCACGAATGAGAGCTCTGGAGTCGAGACTGAAGTCACTGCGAGTTTCTCACAGTGCCTGTCAGTGAGTTAAAGTAAATAAAACTAAAGATTTACTTACCCACTGCTCCTCTTCCTCTTGGCAGTCAGTGGCTCCTCCAGTACAGGCAGAAAACTCCCAGAGCCTCGTCCGTTTCCCCTCTACCAATCTTGGCACTGCTCTCAGAAGCACCAGGATTGGCTGGAGCGTATTGGTTCGACACTCCCTGAAGCAGTGGGGTCCTGTGCATGCTCTCCACCCAGCTGTCAAAGACAGCTCGGGTTGGAGTGTTTAAAGAGGGCATTTCATGCTGGCCATTGAAAGACAGCTGACGCACTTTAAACTGAAGTGCACACTATTCCTCCCTGATGCTACCCTGCCCTCAGACTTGGATGCTGCCAGCACGAAAAATAAAATGGTAATCAATCTGTTTTATTACCATTTTCTTGTAGGTTTTCCTATTCTCCAGTGGAGGGTCTACGCTCCTCCGCTCTCATGGAAGCACCGCTACTATGCTTGACAAATCTGTATGAAATTATTTTAAAATGTTCATTCACTTTGTGAAAAGTTTTGCACTGACCTTTCAACAGGAGCCATTAAAAATGATGTGTAAGAAATCATTTCTACAAGGTCGCCCTGGATTTTTTTGCCTTTTGCTGGAACCTATATTTTTGCTGGCTCCAGAACTTTACCCTTGTTAACCAATAGTTGTATGTGTGTGCACACTTTAAACATGGTTCAGTTGGCATATTTAACTTGCCTGCAAAGTGTACCCAGAGCCTGGAAGTTAAATGCAAATGCCACCAGTGGATTGCAGCACCTACTGTGCCTTCTGCTACAGCTGCAGTTCAAACACAGCTTACACTGTGTAGACGGACTGTAGCAGTGCAATTCGACCTGTCAAAATTAACCCTTTTGACAGGTCAAATACTCCCTTTCAAATATTGATAATATTAGGTATCTGAAAGAGACAATTAGTTGTATTTGAGCTTATATAGCGCACAGCTACCCCCAGTGGGTGTCCCGGCGCTTGCTTAGGGAACCCGTCCTGGTATTTCCCAGTGAGATAGCCCCGGCAGGGTATCCACACGGTGAAAGCCAGGCATCCCGCCGCGAGGGGCCGTTGTGGAGATTAAGCAAGCTATTGCCCAGAGTCGCAGAGTGTGAACCCGTGAGTCGAGAAGGCACCGGAGCGAGAATTATCGAGTCCGTGGAATTTTTAGCCCAAGACCCGCCGAGGCGGGGAATTGAACCCTGGTCCAGGGTCGATCTCAGCTTCCGGGTCTGCCGCCTCTAACCCCTGAGCCACACATAGTTATGGATTCCTCACAGTAGAAATACCTCCAGGCGTCAGACTGGATCGGGAAAAAAAATTCCTCAGCAGTGACTCTGCGCGTCTATAGGTGGAGTCGGTCGACTCCGTGTTCGTCGGTGGCGTTGTGGTCGCCAGAATGACGTACCGGTATCTACTTAGACGCCGCCCTCGCGAGCTAACATCAGTTCTTTTTTTTTCCGGGGCAGCCAGCGCAGATCTGGCGAGAGCGGTACTTCGAGTCACTTTTTGACTCCGTTTTTGCGACTTTTGGTGACACTTTTTTTGAGTCGATCGACTCCTGGTGCACGGAGGGATGTCAGATTGGACCGGCTTCAAGGCTTGCAACTCCTGTCGCAAATTGATGTCGGTCACGGACCCGTACCTCGTGTGCCTTTGGTGTCTGGAGCGCGACCACGACCAGAAGTCATGCTCCGACTGCGTGGCCATGAACCCAAAGTCTTTGCGGGAGTGGTAGCGAAAGCATCTCAAGGCCTGGCAGTCCGCTCCGCCACGCACTGTTCGAGGTCCCAGTCAAGAGGTAGGTCACGGGACCGGTCGCAGAGCCACCACCACCACTCGTCTTCGAAGTCTTCGTCTTTAGGTAAGTCGAAGCACAAGAAGAAGGCGAAGAAGCATTGTTGCTCTTTGAGTTCTCCCCGTCCGTCGGCTGACGCGACGTGGGAACTGAAAAGTAGTCATCCGGCTCCACCTGTGGAGCCTGTTGGGTCGACTCAGGCCTTCCCTCCCTTTCCGGAAGCCGGAGAGACCCCTGCCCAGCTTTGAAGCTTTTACGAAGCCTTGCATTCCATCTTTGGGCAGCCCGACTCTGCTGGCGCACCCTCGGGCCCCGCAGACTCGGTTGGGGGCTTTAGGCCTTAGATGTCAGCAGCTTCAGCGCCGTAGGGCCCCACTGATCCAGGCACCGATCGGGTGATGTCCAAGCAACGCTTTTGGACATGCCCTTTGATAACCATCGCCTGTTTGGCTACAAAGCAGACAACGCGCTCAAGCGCTTTAAGGATTCTAGAGCTATGGCCAGATCCTTAGGCCTCGCTTCCACCTCCCGCCCAGCGCAGTCTGCTTTTCGACCCCTTTCATGGCTACAAAAGGGGGGCCCGCCACGTTCCGCCCAGAAGCACAGGCCTGCGCAAGCTGTCTAACCTCTTCGTGGCCGGGGACGTGGATCCCACCAATGTGAGTTGGGGGCCAGTGGGCATGCCAGTCCACCAACGCTCCCTCTGCAGCAGCTTCCAAGCCCTCCTAGTCCAACCTTCAGGCCCATCAATCGCCACTTTGCGGCAGTATTCGCCATCACCCCACTGACTCAACATCACGTCAGACAGGTGGGTTTTGCAGATAGTCTGAAGGGACTACTCCCTCCCCTTCAAGACTTCCCCTCCATCCATGCCACCTCAATTCCTTTGCATGTCGAAGGTTCACCTGTCCCCTCTTCAACAGAAAGTTACGGCTCTCTTGGCCGAGGGAGCCTTTGAGCACTTTCCTGCACCAAAAGTAGGTTGTGGCTGTTATTCCCACTACTTTCTGGTGCCCAAGAAGGACAAGGGCCTGCGTCCTATCTGGGATCTCAGGAACATCAACCGCTTCCTCCGGAAGAAGAAGTTCAAGATGTTGACACTGGCTCAGGTCCAGTCTGCTCTCGACCCTGGAGACTGGATGGTAGCGTTGGACTTACGGTTACCTATTGTTCATGGTAGGCCACTAGAACTTTCAGTTTTCTGTGCTCCCCTTTGGCCTTACCAGCGCCCCTCAGGTTTTCACGAAAGTGATGGCGGAGGTCGCAGCTTATCTACGCAGATCAGGGGTTCCAGTCTTCCCCTATCTTGACGACTGGCTGTTGAAGGTGGGCTTGCCCCAGGCTATCGTCTACCACCTCCAGACTAAGGCAGACCTCCTGCATTCGCTGGGGTTCACAGTCAACGTGTCGAAGTCACACCTGATTCCCTTTCAGAAGCTCCTTTTCATCTGAGCGGTTCTGGACACAAAGCAGTTTCGGGCTTATCCTCCCGAGCAGCGAGTCCGTGATATTCGGGCGATGATTCCCATCTTTCAGCCTCTTTCCCCGGTTTTGGTCAGAATGACCCTGAGGCTCCTGGGCCTAATGGCCTACTGCATCCTGCTGGGGGACTATGCCAGGAGGCATATGCGGCCTCTGCAGGGGGACCTGAAGTTCCAGTGGGTACAGCATCAGAGGAATCTTGCTGATTGAGCCCATATCTCGGAGGCCACTACACACCAACTGCAGTGGTGTCTAACGAACCAAGATTGGGTCAACGGCTAATCCCTCTCCCTTCCCTCACGAGAGTTCACAGTGGTGACAGATGCATCACTGCTGGGGTGGGGCAGCCACATGGGAGAGGCGGAGTTCAGAGGTCTCTGGTCTCGGGCGGAGTCCGGGCTCCACATCAACCTTCTGTAGCTTCTGGTGATTCGTCTTGCACTAAAGGCATTCCTTCCCTCTGTCCGGGGAAGAGTACTGCAGGTGTTCACAGACAACACCACCGCCATGTGGTACTGCAACAAACAGGGCGGGGTAGGGTTGTGGACCCTATGTCAAGAGGCTCACCGCCTTTGGACATGGCTGGACCATCAGGGCATATCCCTGGTGGTTCAACACTTCGCAGGTTCTCTGAATGCCAAGGAGGACGAACTCAGCCACAGGTGCATGATAGATCACAAATGGGGTCTTCACTCGGAGGTGGTGCAAGGTCTCTTTCAGCAGTGGGGAGAGCCTTGGTTAGATCTATTCGCCACTGAAGGTAACGCACAATGTCAGCAGTTCTGCGCAATGGAATTTCCAAATCGGCACTGGCCGGGCGACCCTTTTCATCGCGAGTGGAGTTGCAGTCTTCTTTACGCCTTTCCGACTATACTACTTCTGCCCAGAGTGCTGATGAAGATCAAGCGCGACCAGGTCCAAGTCATCCTTGTGGTTCCGGATTGGGCACTAACAGTCTTCTTCAGAAGGATCTTCTGTAGCTGCACCAGGTGACGGTCCTCCACTATAACCTGTCCAGGGTCCACCTTCTTGCGTGGGAGAATGAGCAGCAACACTTGAAGGCTTTCAACCTTCCTCCCGAAGTCTGTAATGTTATCTTGGTGGCCAGGCAGTCCTCCAAAAAACGGTATACGCCGGTAGATGGAACAAATTTGTGGCATGGTGCACAGCTAGGGCTGTTGATCCCCTTTTCTGCATCCCTTTCAGAGGTTCTCCTCTTCATTCTTTCTTTGGACCAGCAAGGCTCTGCTCTGGACACATGAAAAGGCCATCTCTCTGCGATTTCGGCCTTACTTCGGCTGCCTGACCAGCCTTCTCTTTTCAAGTTCCCTATTGTGAATTTCTTATTTAAGGGCATCACTCACTTGTTTCCTCCAACTCCTTTCGTGATGCCCCATTGGGACTTGAACCTCGTTCTCACCTATCTTATGAGCGCTCCCTTTGAGCCGTTACATAACTGACCTCTCAGGTTTCTGACTCTTAAGACTGCCTTTCTGGTTACCATCACCTCTGCTCGCAGATTGAGAGAGCTGCAAGCCCTTTCATCTCGACCTCCTTTGTTGGCTGTTCATCCAGACAAATTTGTCCTTCGCACTAGGCTTTCTTTCCTTCCCAATGTGGGCGCCAAGAAAGGTCGGGGCGTGCAAAAACGGACCATCTTCCGATGGGTTGTTCTTTGCATCAAAATCTGCTATTCCTTAGCAAAAACGGAATCTCCAGTGGGACTGCTCGCCCATTCTACCAGGGCGACTGCCACTACTGCTTTGGGACGTGGAGTCCCCCTTCATGACATCTGCCAGGCAGCTACGTGGGCTTCACTATACATGTTTACCAAACACTACTGCCTGGACAGCCAAATCCAGAGAGACTGCTTCTTTGGTTGTTCATTTCGCCAGGACATTTTGGTGTGAACTTAGTTCGCAGACCCACCTCCGGGGTTGGTATTGCTGGGGTATCTATTCTAAGGTGAGGAATCCATAACTAATTGTCTCTTTCAGATGAACAAGTTACTTACCTTCAGTAACAATATATCTGTAAGAGTCATAGATTAGTTATGGATTCCTCACCGCCCCACCCATCCTCCCAGTTCTGCGAACTGACTTCTAGGGTAAGGGACTTCCTTTCAGGGCCCTAGTTTTCGTGCACCAGTGGTCAGTGTCTTGCATGGCCCTGCGCTTCTGGCGTGGAATGTCGTGTAAAGAACTGACGTGGTCACGCTCCAGGCACCAAAGGCAGACGAGGTGCGGGTCCGTGACCGACATCAATTTGCGACAGAAGTAGCAAGCCTTGAAACCAGTCCGACGTGACATCCCTCCGTGCACCAGGAGTCGATCGACTCAAAAAAGGTGTTGACAAAAGTCGCAAAAACGGAGTAAAAAAGTGACTCGAGGTTCCGCTCTCTCCGGATCTGCGCTGGCTGGCGCGGAAAAAGAAAGAACTGACGTCAGCGCGGAAGGGCGGTGCCTAAGTAGATACCGCGACATCATTCCGGCAACCACAATCCCAATGACGAACGTGGAGTCGACCAACTCCGCCTATCAACGCGCAGAGGTACTGCTGAGGAAAAAATTCACCGGATCTAGTCTGATACCTGGGGGTAATTCTAGGGTGAGGAATTCATTACAAATCTATGTCTCTTACAGCTATATCATTACCGAAGGTAGGTAACTTGTTCATTAGTACCACACTCATATGTATACCTTGTAGTATATATGCATGGTACATGGCATTTAAAAGTAAGACATGTGGAAATTGAATGTTAACATGTCCTTACGGTGATCAGAGTCCAAAGCTATTTTTCACTGTGGCATGCCTAGCTGGCCTATGCAGAAAACCAGAGTAATACTGTATCTCGGAAGTGGGACTTGCTCGAAAAACAATGAAATATCTATTTTTTATAGTTATTAACAATTTAATGGAGAAGTATGATTTTTTAAAAATTAATATTAGGGAAAAGTAACTTATAGAAAGTTATTTTTTCCCTTGCTGAAGTTCTTGGAGGCTAATTTAAATTTGCTCTCAAACTTCTTCTAGCCAGTGATGAGCATTTAAATTGGTTCGAATGAGGTGTCAAATTCTTCTCAGGCGCAACACAATAGATCACTGGGATTGACATGTCGAACTGAATGGGCAAGTGGGAGTCCTTTGAGCTCAGCAGAAGGGTGGGAGCTGTAAGCATCCTTTTGGACTTTCCAGTGTCATATCCTGCTTGAGTGTCAAAGCCTGCTTGACAGTCTGCTGGGATTTCGTATAACACTTGGGGTACACTTTAATGGAACAGAACTGAATGCTACAGCTGGTAAACTGGATGCTAAAACAGTTTTGTGTATCCACTGTCTGGTTGTTCGTGAATCATGCTTTTAGTCCTATGAGACGTCTGTCACTGGGTTTTACATATAATACATGGGGAGCACTTGAAAGAAAGAAAACAGGATGCCATTACAATTCTTGTGCATCCACTGCCAGGTTGCTGGAATGTTCCACAAGACTTCTGTCTCTGTGTTTATTGGGGATACGGTAGCTTTTTCAAAATGGATGTTGGTGTTGGATGTGGGAGGACACTAGGATTACCATAATACACTCCCAGCCCTCAGAACCTACTTTTAGTGTGGCTAAAGACTTTGACCCTCCTATAAAATACCCAAAGTGGTTAGGGTTGGCCTCAGGAACTTTTATCACATTGGTTAGGGCATACCCAGGAGTCATTCCCACCTACTAGCTAGTGCTAGGCATAAATGTGGCACCTCCACGCACCCCCTTAAGAACACCTCCGGAGTTGAGGAAGAACCGAAGAGGACTGCACCTGCCTAAGAGCAGCCCTAACGAGCTAGGCCTGCTCCCTCTTGTACTGAGTACAAAGAAGTGGAATCCAGGGGTCATACAGATGCCATGTTCAAGCTACAGTGATATAACAAGTTACAAAAGGCCTATCCTGCAACTGGCTGACTGACCAGTGGCAACTGGACCTGGACTTCACCCTACGTTTGGCCTCTGCCTGACACCTTGTGGGTCTCCAAGTGCCTTCCATAAGGTCCTGAGTAGACTTTAGAAATGTATTTACTTCTGTGGTGGATCGAGACTTAAAGTACCTAGGACCTGATTTAGAGTTTAGCCTTGCACAGGTGACGGATTACCCCCTCCGCCAAATTGAAATTCCGCCCAGCTCATTTAGAGTCAGGCAAAACGTAAGTATGTTAACAACAAGACTACTCTGTCCCTGCCACTGACATAGTCCTCCGACAAAGTAAGAGCAGTGGTAGGTTTGTCCATTTGTCCATCCACCCTATTTAGAGTTGCTAGTTTTTACTTTTAGTCATCACCTCCATCGAAAGTGTGAAGGTATGTGAGAATAAAAACATTTTAATGACCCCCCCCCACCCCCCCCCCCACACACACACACACACTCCATGGGCCAAAACTCCCATGGCGAAGGGGTCATCGCTTTTTTGTCTCTTCAAAATGAAAATCCTGCTTTGGGAGTTTGTTTTTGACACACAGAACCATCATGTTGATGAAGGCATACAGCACATTTTCAAGGCACTGACCAAAATCGCTGTTCCTGCCAATGTAAGATGTCTGCTGGAGGCAACAGAAATCTCTAAATCTTGGGTGCAAGTTCTCTGAACTATAAATCAGCCCTTAAGTCGGAAGGTCTTTGACCAGAACAAACTTAATTAGTGTATCCGACCTGTGTTCCATCATAGGCAGCCTCAAACTGAGCTTAGGTACCAGTCTACCATGACCAGTGACTATCATTAGCCTTTTGTGTTTCATTGCTGTATTTCATATCCAATTTCCCTTATTGTTTTTTTGTCATTTTGTGTATTAATTTTACTCTATTTTTACGATTAGATTTGGGATTTATATTGTTTTACATTTCAAATTGAATCCCCTCAGGCTCCCTGAACCCTTTGTTCACAGCCAGAGCTGTGAACAAAGAAACATTGGAATGTTGGAGCTCCAGGCTTATACCAGCCATTATAAGCCCGGAGCACTCCATTGCTTTCAATGGAGCTACCAACATTCCAATGTTCTAATTTTTATTATTTGGTGTAAATTTGTTCAGATGTTTTCAATAAATTTGCATTTAAAGAGGTTCTTGGGTTGATCATCAAGGGGTAATCTCCTGGAAAATTTAGAAAGCTGGATCATTGGTGTCCATTATATAAATATATATACATATATACACACACACACATACATTTAAAAATCAAAGGTTAACCCTTTAAGCGCTGCCGTCGGCCAACGGTCGTCACAAGCGCTACCTCCCCAGTCCTGCGCACGACCGTTGGCCGACGGGCCAGCGCTCGTTATTCGAACGTTCAGCACTGTGTGCTGAACGTTCGACGCAGCTAAGGTGTTAAAGTGATCTTATGGTGCACTAAGGTGTGAAGATGACTGAAAAAAACAATGGTTACAGTGACGTTACTCTGAGGTGTTGGAATGAGAGACAAACTAATGTTAAAGAAATCCAAAAAACACTGAAATACACCAGTTATGTAAACTAGCTATGACTTGTTCCCCCATCATTTTCTACTTATTACCTCAGGTACTACATCACTCATGACATGTTAAATGGCATCATTGATTAAATCACTCATGACATCTCAGTCATATCCTCTTGCCTGATCCTGCATCCAATCTTCATCAGGACTTGGACTCATATCTGGGCTCTGGCAAGGACTTGCACCTAACCCTACACAAGCATCAAACCTCCACTGCACACAATTGTTAGCCATACATAGGACAGGTTTGAATCAGGGCTTAGCCTGTGGCCAGGGTCTGCACCCACCCCTCCACATGGAACCAAACCCTACTTGCATAAACTTTGGACACACACAGTGAAGGTTGTCTCCAAGGCCTGGTGTTACAATAGATCCTGCACCGAACAAACCTTAAAGTGATGTCATAATTAGGTGTCAAAATAATAAAAAAATGAACATTTAACTACAACAAAAAACAGTGAAATTCACCTGTTATAGTTTACTGAGCTAACTATAACTTGCTTCCCTGCTTTGCTCATTTCAGGTATTACATCACTCATTACTTGTTGATAAAATCACTGCACATACTAATGCTAAAGAGTATGTCATGAGTGATGTAATATGTGACGTCATCAGCAGTGAATTGCTGGCGCGCGAGTTATAGTTAGCTGAACTAATTATAACGGGGGAATTTCAATGGTTTTGTATGAGAGAAATGTCCAGCTAACTATAACATGGGTGAAACCTATGTTTTTTTCAGTGAATTTCTAAGGGTTTTTAAAAGCTAATTCCTAACTATAACATGCCTGAAACTTATGTTTTTTTCAGAGAATATATAAATGCACTGGAAAACTAAACACCCACTTCCTTTATAAAGAAATGGAAAGTTTGCATCTCTGCAACCTCTCTAATTTTTCACCTTAGTCATCTTCCACTCAATCAACACAACAACCACAAATACACACACCTACTTGCTACCATTCTTGCCTAAGCTTATCAATTATTCTTCTTTTATTCAAATTCAAAGTACAGGCCCTTTATTCAGCCTTCTTGGTAACTACTACCCGTGAATAGCAGGTTATTTCAACACTTCTGTCCTTTCTTGCGTCTTTTCTACCACACACTGCGGCAGGTTTACAAGCCCCTTGCGCCACTTTTGCATCATTTTTCCCACGACCTTGTAAATCTGCCCAACTGTGTGTACTTTATGCACTAGCTTTCTTCCTTAGTTGTTGTACTAGTTTCTCTTGCTCCCACTGCGGAATCCTTCACCCTATCCGTGTAATGACCTGGAAATCCAAAGATCCACTTCACTGACAATGCAGTGGGTAGTTTGCGTCTCTCCAACCTTTCTTATTTTTCATGTCTTTCATCTTCTACTCAATCTACACATCATCTACACATACACACATCTAATTGCTGCATTCCTTAGCTGTGATTATCAACTATTCTTCTATTTTATATTCATATTCAAAGTGCAAGCCCTTTATCAAAGTCCAAGCCTAAAAAGCCCTTTATTTTGATGTAACTGCTATTCCAGGAATTCTGCTCATACACAAAACTGTGCATAAAGACTTAGGAACTAAGTGAATTAAGGTGTACCAAAACCCACCTTACTACACAAACCCCCGACCAAACTAGCAATCAGTCACTCATTGGTTCTTCACCCTAGAGCAAAAACACCAATGACTAGTCAACCCAGAACATGCGGCTTAGATTACATGAAGTAAAGTGGATAACAAAAACACTCTTTCAATATACTCTTACACCAGTCAAAAACAAGATGTAAATAAAGACACGTGCAACTTTGAAATGTTTATTTCTAACGCCATAATCTCATGCACAGAACCTTAGAAAATACAACCAAACATATTATCAGAAACAAGGTTGTCAGCATTGTTACTATTCTATGAAATACAAATGGAAAAAGCATCCTATAATGCCAAAGGTAAACAAATTTAAAATATACCTACATTTCACCCTCCCTACCTAGCAGATTAGTTTATAACTACAGAAAGTCTCATAGGATTACATGGGCACACCCATACCTCTGGTACTCAGCAGTAGTGGATCACATTCAGTGCTCCACAAACTGTCAACATACGAATGTTCTCCAACTGTGTGTAACTTTGCCTCCACAATGGATTATGAAACGCGCAAGTATCAGAGGTGCCCACAGCTCCATATGTATTATGGCTCGGACATGCTAGGATCATTCTGAATAACAGACACAGTATTCAAGATAATCTTGATGTTCCATGCTCTCACTATACACATAAAACTAGCGATGCAGTTTACAAATCTAGCATACCAAATTATTCTCATATAAAGCAAAATACTCAGCCTTCTCTAAACAATATCACAAGTATGTGTCGTGTGCAAAGCAGAGAAGGAAAGCAAAAATAGCATGTAATCTTTTAATAAACCCATGCTAACTTAACAGGCTGTGAGTGCAACGCTCCCCCCCACAGGACCCTTTCTTGATCAAAGCACGTGATATAAACATGGGCGAATTAGGAACGCAGAGTCAAGTTCACATTTCCCAAAAAAAGTTATTCGCTCTTTGATAGAAAACAGTAACTAAATAATAAAGAATACGTAGAAAAATCAAAGAGTCTTAATCCAACAGCGTGTAAGCACAGTATGTAGCAACAGCCTCCAAGAGGAAGTCATTGTTCTCATCTGAAAACATTTCAGCCATCCGATTCAATAGTGAGAATGAACATACAACCAGAGCCTCTATCACCATCGGAGGAAAACTCGGGTCATCTTCAATGTAACTGCGTGCCAAGAACTCAAGCGTCTCTGCAAAAACATTCCAACGTCCCATTATTCCATAAGTCGCTGCTAAAGCCATAATCCCGCCGCCAGAACAGAGCAAGTCATGAACCACTAAGGGGCTCATCAGCTGGTCATAATCCGCGTTGAGAGACACCGTACTGCAGAGACACAAATCCAGGGCCCGGACGAAATCGCAGCTCAGGCAATGGAACACAGGTTGAAAGCATGTGATAAAGGAAAATCGAAACGATAATCCATAAACTGCACTCAATATTGCAAGAGGCAGCGCTCCATAGTAACTAAGCATTCGGTTGCGGAGCAGCAACAGCCGGGACATATTATCGTCCGCTGCAGGATGTGCATCCATATTTATGTAAACAAATTAATAAAAGCACACCGGCAACTAATGCGAGTATTAAGTGCAATCCACCAAAGATGCTGGAAAAAAATCAAATGAAAAAATCCCAAAGAGACACCAAATATACTTTCTACAGAAGTCACAAAGCCACTGCTTCACAGAGGAGTTAACACAACTTTTTTTTAATCAAACCACACACTCAGTTACCGTAATTATGTAAGCGATGCCTGCTAACATTGCACAACAATCTCCCTTATTTCAAAGTAAATAACTCCAGTTTCCAGTAAACTGAACGTTGTTATGGTAGCAGGTGTCGGACTACCTTTCAAAACTCAGTCCAAATCAGGCGCATCTTGTATACAAGAGCCATGCAATTGTATTTGTCTACAAATTAAGGAGTGATCTGGTACTATTGTGCAATCCACGCCATTCACATAGACTTCTTTTCCCTCCCTCAGGCACCTATATGTAAATGGTAATACCCAAGCTTCATGGACATAAGCGCTGCCAAAACATCCATATCTGCCTATAGCATAGTATTTCATGCAAACCTCAAACTTAACCAGGTTAAAAAATAACGTTATGATACTGTGGATAAGTCACACACCTGAATTGGATCTCCAATGAGTGACCACTTCTAGCCATTCTCAAAGCGCGCCCTGTGCTCTGACTTGACAGTGAGAGCGTGATCGCACCATAGTTTATACTGCTAATCATTCTCAGCATACGCTACGAATACGCTTCGAGGTTACGCGTCACATCAAAGCCTCCGTGTGACGTCATGTACGGCGCCCCGTACAAAAAAGACCAAATGTTTTTAATTGTTTAAAAACATATATTCATGTATTTATTGAACATACTAACAGAAGACTAAGGGCCATATATATGAAGCCAAAAATCAGTCCCAAACGCTGCGAATCGTTAAAAATAGCGTTTGCGACTAAAAAAATCGCTAATCGCAATGTATGAAGCAAAAAACGCATGCTAAATAAGGAATCGCAAAATAGCGATTCCCAAACGTTGCGAAAGTGGTAAATAGCGATTACAATAGCGTTTCCAAATTTGCGATGAAACCCGTTAGCGAAATTCGCAAAACTGGAAATCGCAATTTAAAAATCGCAATGGAATGTATCAACCAATCGCAAATAGCGAATTAAGCAAAATCGCAAAATAAGGAATCGCAATTACCATCAAGTGGGAGCAGGTGGTAACCAGGTGCAAAGTATAAATTGAAACCCAGAATGCAACACACTCCCTACCACAATGTCCGGGCTGTACATGATAGTGAGGAGGCGAAGAGTGAGAGCTCTGGCGCAGAGGAGGAGACGGCAGGAGAGGATATTCCGGTTGCGCACCACCATCTTCCAACACACTGAGGAGGATATCTACACCCATTACAGACTGGAGGAAGAGAGCATACTTGATTTGATTGAGGAACTCAGGCCCCACCTAGAACACCCCAGCCGCAGGACACAAGCCATACCCACACACATCCAGGTCCTCTGTTCACTACACCTGCTGGCCACAGGTAGTTTCCAGGGGGTCATAGCCTCTGCAGGAGGGGTGTCACAAAGTGCCCTGTCATGCTTTTTCCATGCGTTCCTCGACGCCATGACACATAGAATGCAACATCACATACACTTCCCCAGCACCCCACAGGAACTAGCACAGACCAAGCAGGAATTTTACAACATAGCCCAATTCCCCCACGTCATAGGATGTATAGATGGAACACATGTTGCCATTTCACCCCCCTCAAACATAGAGTATGTATTCTGGAACAGGAAATGCTACCACTCACTGAACATACAGATGGTGTGTGATGCCAAAAACATAATCACCGATATAGTGGCAAAGTACCCAGGAAGCACACATGACGCCTTCATATTCCGTCACAGTGGGCTATACCGTAGACTCTCAAGAGGGGAATTTGGAGAGGGATACCTACTAGGTAACAGCACACACTGTCAGCCCATATTTCTCATGGCCAGCATGTGCATCACAGTGACTGACCTTTAAACATTTCCACCCACAGGGGACAGTTCCTATGCAGTCCGGGATTTCATCCTGACACCCTACCTGAATCCTGCCACTGCTTGGGAGCGGCGCTACAACCGGGCACACATTTCAACAAGAGGCACCATCGAGAGAACATTTGGGATTTTGAAGAGCAGATTCAGATGCATCCACAAAAGTGGAGGAGCCCTCCTAACAGCCCTGAGACGTGCTGCAAAATTGTTGTAGCCTGTGCCATGCTCCACAACATTGCAACCCGGAAAGGGACACCTATGGAGTTGAGTGACTCAGAATCCTCTGACGTGGAGGGACCTGGACCCATACACATGGAAGCTAGCGTAGCTTCTGCTGCAGCTGGGCGACAGAGGCGTGATGAGATCATGCGGAACTACTTCTAGGTGAGTGAAAATGATACAATGACAACTTCTTGCTTTACAAACGTGTTTAATTCCCAATAGCAACAATGTCACACATCCAAAAAAACATGGATGAAGTCTCCTAAACCAAAGCACATGTTTCAATCACAGTGCAACAAAATCAGTCATTAGTACAGCTAGTGCTACACTGTTGCTGGCCCCATATCCCCCCTGTGTGGAATAGTCATTTTGCTGCAGTCCCTATTGTTGTGTGCCAGGCCTGGTGCTCCGGCCACTACGGCGCCTCTCAACAGTGGGTGGTGGTGTATTTGAGCTCCGCACCGACTGTGAGTCCTCCTCACTGGGGGTAAGCACCCCGGGACCAGCAGTACGCAGCGCACGCAGCTCATCCAGGGTGGCAGTTGACTGCACTACCACAGTGGCTATGTCCTGGATACCATGCGAGAACTCACGCTGGGTCTCTATGGCACACCTTGCCAGCATATTGGTGGAGGAGGCCAGGCGATTAATAGCACGCGTGTAGTGGTCCATGCGGGCCATTTCTTTGCGCCTGGCTGCGCGTTCAGCTCTCAACTGTGCACAGCCCCCCTGATTTCTTCCCGTATTCCTCTGTTCCCTGCCCTGATCTCTCTCTGAATGGCCTTCATGTGTTTCGCTTGCAGGCGGTGAACCTGAAGCATGTGCATTTCTAGGCCGGCAAACACAGATTCATCTTGTTGCACATTGGAGCTGATGGCCGTGCGGGGTCTACGCCTGCCTCTGGACTGTGGTCTGGACTCCTGCTGCTGGGTTACTGGTGCATCAGATTGCACATTTTCATTTTCCTCATCCTCATCATCCATAATTCTGAATGGCCTCACGTTCCTCCTACTGTGTCCCTGTGGTCGGATGAAAGGACTGTCCTCCCCATCTGTATCATGGCCATGGCTGCCTTCTCCTGAGGCTTGGGGTCCTGTCTCAGTTGCACTGGCTGTAGCCTTCCCACTTGCAGGTGCTGTGGATAGAACAGCACACATTACTTATTTTTTCATTACATGTGATGTTCAAATAAACTTTTTCACAGTGTTCCCTGACTTTACTTGTGTCATTCACCTTTCCTGACCTGCACATGTGTACATTGTGAAATTCTGATGCTACATTCAACATTACAGACTATTGTGACTACATCTCCCATAATGCATTGCTGTGACTGCCTGTGTACTTGCTCTAGCATGACATGTGGTTCCCCTAATCCCTAGGTCGCTGCAGGGGGTTGCTGGGGGTGGTTTAGGGTGGGGAGGCATGCTTCTTACCTGGTCTTGCAGCTGGTTGTGCTGAGCTGTCGAGCACGGACACGCCCACAACACTCTGTGGAGGCAGTGTGCCCTCTACCAGCTCCTCCAGTGGTGTAGAGTCAGGGACGTTGGAGGTTCCCCCACCGGTGAAATGGGAGTGCTCCAGCCTGAAAGCCAACTTCTCCTTGGAGCGCTGGCGCAGGTCGTACCAGCACTTCCGCAACACTTCTACTGTCCTGTGGGTCCCTCCTAGAGGATTCACTTTGGCTTGGATGCCCTCCCAAATCTGTCTCTTGCTGGCTTCTGGCACCTTGTGGGAACTCCTCCCAAATAATGCCTCATTTTGTGGCACCATTTCGGTAATGAGGGTCTCTAGTTCAGCCTCAGAGAACTTGAGCTTCCTCTTCCTGCCTGCTTCCCCTTCTTGCTGCTCCTGCTGGCTTGCTGGGACATCCTGGTTTCCACCTTCTGCCATGGCTCCTCAGTACCAAACAACACTCTCACACTCTCTGTCTCAATCCAGAAGCATCATGGGAAACCACTTACTTCCTGGATGGTGATGTCATCATAAAGCATCAGGATTGCGATTGGATGTTTCCAGAAAATCGCTAAATTGCGATTTGTCGCGTGGGAACATCACAATTAAGCGATTTACGGGGTGCAGTCGCGCTATTTAGCAATTTTCTGGGTGTGAACTCGCTATTTTGCGATTTTTGACGTTTAAGGAATCGCTAATACCCATTGCGCAAATATTTAGCTGTAGGAGAGTAGGGTCTGCAATCCTATGATCACCCCAGATTTTTGCTTTTTGCTTCACTGGTTTATGATTTTCCCTGGCTGTGGGCCTGCTAATCAGACCCACAGCCTAGCTGTTCTCTCTCTAAATTGACATGTGTACCTTAGGTGCATTTACCAATTGGTACTGGGCCACCTTATCAGACCCTGTACCCAGGGCATAGGTGTACCCAGGGCCTACCAGGGGCTGCAGCATGTATTATGCCACCCCTGGCTGGCCATCTAAATCTGACACAACTGGCTGCACGACAGCTGGGGCAAGGTGGTGTAATCACCCTTTGCTTTAGATATAGTATACCTATATCTAACCCTAAAAATGGACACATGTATTCCTATCAGTCACTCCTATGGCAGGCCTTAACAATCCTGAAGGCAGAGTGCTTGGAATCATGTGAGATGGTGCTCTGGCATGAGCTGAGCCCATCTGCAGCTTGCGGAACCAAGTCCTAATAGCTTTTCTATGATAACGCGTACCATATACTCTTAAGTGCATTATAATCCTCGCGGTTATTTGCTATCTTTGGTATCACTTTATCAAAACATGTCGAGTAAGGTGTCATACGAATTGGAATACTAACCCCTCGCCAATTCCTGCGACGGGGTTAGCATTCCACCCTTCTAGAGGGACACAACATGTATGTAATTGTGAACCCCGGTTAAAGTTAACTCGAGCCTCAGCATCACAAAATGGATGCTGCCACCACAGACACAAGTCTGACCTCCTGCTGCTGGGAGTCCTTCCAGCGAGGAGAGCTTGGACAAAGGGTTTCCTGTCAGGGGCGGTGCTAGCACCATCCCAGACAGGGTTTTGTGTATCCTAGGTAGGCAGGGCTGAATAGGAAGGTGACTGCAAGTGGCACCCCGGTGCTCACTATGCATCTGCCGGTTTGAACCAGTTCCAGGGGAACACCAGCCCCTGAGCTGGGGAAAGTCCGGACAAGGGAGAGGGGTGTAACCACCCCCCTCCTGGTCCCACCCATGGGCAGGACCTAGTCGCGTGCCAGCCCCTTTCCTTAGTATAAAGATAGGAGCGGGCCCCCTTCCCAAATTAGATCATCTTTAAATCCTGAAACTACTTTCTACGAAAGGAACTCTCGACTTCTTCTCAAGATTTCTCCCTTGTGACTAAGGAGTAGTCACCCTGCATCAGCAGGCACCAACTAAGTATCTTGCGGTTTGCTGCCAGTCCTTCCTCCGGAACCAGACCGACCAGCCCTCTCTGACCTCTACCTGCCTCTACAGCACAGCTGAGAACCGTGGGTGCGACGAGACCAGTGGACCCGGCGACCATCAGAACCAGCACGACACTGACCCAGCACGACCGCCGAGGGACCCTCGAGTGGGTGCACTGGGGTAAGAGAAGCCCCAACCCCAAGCAGCACGAGCACCGAAGACCAGCCCCCCAGCATCCACCAGATCTGCGTGGGGCCCTTTTGCTTCTGTGTCGCTTGCCACGTTGTCCGGTCACTTGCCCGTTGGCTAGTGACCCTCCAGACGACGTCCTACGTTTGTTTCACCGCTGGTCTAGCTCCTCTAGGCTGGCCCTAGTCTCCTCCTGAAGGGGACCTTCCTCTGACCCTCCTGGTCCACTCCAGACGCCATTTTGTGTCGCCACGTGGGCTTGCCGTAGACAAGGCTTGTTGCCTCCTTCACCGGATCCAGCATCGCCAGCAGCAGACATCCGACGTGGGACAGCTCGCAGACCCCCAGCCTGGTCGACATCAGCGTCCCTGGTCCGTGCAGCAGCAGAATCCAGTGTCACCTCTTCGCCTGGCTGAGTGACCTTGTCCGGTGCCATCCTGGTGCCCACCTAATCACTGGCTAGTGATTCAGAACTTGGTCCCCGCTGCTTAAAGGTACATTTCTTCACTGATCCAGTCCTTGGAGCAGCCCGGAACAACTTCACTGGTCGCCTGCCAGCAACTTCCACTTCAGGCTCCTGGTTCGTCAACGAGGATTCCCGACGACACTTGAACCCTATGCAGCCGCTGCCCCTGGGCTAGGTAAACCGAGTACCCCGGTGCTCCAGCGTAGAACAACTCTTTAAGTGTCTAGATCCACTTTCGTTTTTTGACCTACCTAGTCGGGTTCGCCCGAGAACACTAACTTTGCATTTACTAGCATCCATAGACTTTGTCCCGCATTGTGCGTGAGAGTTCCCACTCTGCACACGGCGCCCTAGGCCTCCTGCTTCTAATCTAAGGGTTTAGCATTGTAGGCCTAGCGATTATAAAGTCTCTGAGAACTGTTACTTACCTGCTAGTGATTCGCATTCCACTTCCATAGTATATGGTTTTTCGTGCCCCTCGGGCATTTGCGTGAATTGTGCGACTTTCAGTATTTCTTTAAGAGTTTTTTATTGTGCTTAGCACCCTGTCCTCATAAAGAGTCCAGGGTTGTTGTGTTATAAATAAATATCCTTTTATTTTCATAACAACTTGTGTGGTGTCCTTTCACTTGGTGTTCAAGGGGTAAATGTGATGGTATAACAACTGGCTTAACATGCTCTCTAGAGTTTAGCCTAAAGACTGCTCTTGTCCATGCTACTAGGATAGCTGGTCTATAAGGTTGACTTACAACCAATCATCAATAAGGGTCGTGTCGACTGATACATAGTGATCACTAGAATAGTGAGCACTGCATATCAGGCCAACTTCTCACATTAGCGATTTTGGGCGAATCGCTAAATATTTGCGATTGCGTTGTTACATCCCGATTTGTGATTCTGATTTTGCGATTCGGTAATAATCGCAAATCGTTTTCTTCATACATATGGCCCTTAATCTAGGATAATTATGGAATAATTTTTTTTTAAGTTTTAAAAATCTTATATGGGGGCGTGGCCAAGATGGCGGCAGGGGCGTGGTCAAGATGGCAGCCTGAGAAGACGTGGAATGCAGAGGCTCCTCGTCCCAAACCTCCATTAATGCCTTAAAATTCGCCCATTTCGCCCCCTAATCGCTCCTCCTGCCGACTGCATTGAGCGAACCCCCGGCGGGGGCCCGGAGCAAGTCTGCACACAGCCAATCGCGGAGCACGGGATGCTCGAAGGTGGCGGGTGACGTCCCTGGCTGGGGTGAAGCAAACGGCGACCTAGGCCGCCGAGTGAAAGCGGCGGGCCGCGACTGAGGCCGCCGAGTGAAAGCGGCGGGCCGAACTCCCTGCTGCGAACCGACATCCATCGCTGCAAGGCGCGGATGGCCACCACTCCCAGGTGGAGGAAACTGTGAGGAGGCGCGACAAGCCAATCGCGGACCGGCCGGTAGGAGAGCCGAGGTCTAAAGGGCCGCGCCGGACCGCAAGGAGCACTACTCGAGGCCCCTATCTGAGCCTGCACGGCGCCTGGCGCGAGCGAGGAGGCGCGACGGGCTGGAGGCGGACCGGCCGGAGACAGCGAGGACGTACCGGACCGCAAGGAGCACCACCTGAGGCCCCGGTCTGGGCCTGCACGGCGCCGGATAAAGGCGGAAGCAGCTGCCGGCTAAGACGAGGTGCACCCCACGCAGAGGTGAGGAGAGGGGCTATGGGGGATCCAAGGCCCTAGACTCGGGGGCAGGTTCCCGGGCCCCCGGCGTGAGACGCAGCTGGACCCGGCGGCCTGGGCCTTTGGCGCGCAGGGGGATCCCGGACGGCAGCATGGCGGGGCAGAATTAAGGCCTTGTAGCCTCTGCACTTTTAAGGGACCCTTACGACCTTAGAGGCAGTGGCGGTGAGGGGCGGACCACGGGCCTCGGTGGGCCCCCAGAGGGGACCACGTGAGAAGACCCCCCGCCGGGGTCGCGAGCTCGGGGGGCACTAATCGAGCCCCCGGTGAACAGTAGTGGGCCGGTCAGCGAGGCAACAGCATACCAGTAGGGTGGGCACATACCGAGAACAGGCGCAGCAGAGGGCCCAATAAGAGGCAGAGTGGCCCCACAAGTCCAGCGAAAGGACAGGCCGACCGGGAAAACCAGGGTCGCGGGCAGCCCCCCTGCAGTGTTACCGCCAACATAGTGGGCCTACCGCGGTGCGGGCCCCTAACCAGGCCCGGAATTGAAGAGCGGATCCGCCCCAGCAGCAAAGGAGTTCAGAGTGCAGGCAGTGTGACAGCTAACGGCCGGGGCCCGCAACACATCACGTCCAGGGGACATACACTGGGACGCGTCGGACCCTCCACCCTATATTGCACACCCGGTTTCCAGCTCAGTCCAGCCTTACCTTGTGGACGCAGGGGAGGAAGAAACGGGCAGGGGGCGACTCGCTGTGGCCACAGGAGAGGAGGATCATGTCAACCGCGAACCGTAGAGGGGGCCGCACTATCCCCGAAATGCTGGCTAAAGGCTCCGCCAAAGGGGAGAAGAGCCCAGACAAGCAGGCGCTGGTGGCTTTGGGCAAGGAGAAGGAGCAGGAAAAGGGAGAGGCCCCTATCACAAAATCTTTCCTGGAGTCCCTGTTCAACTCCCTTAGAGAGGACTTCCAAACCCTCAAGCAGGACATGGCAGGGGAATACAGGGAGCTGCGTCGCGATTTGGACGACATCGAAGAAAGGGTGGCTGCGATTGAGAACAATGGGCAGGCTAGGAGCGAAGAGGTGGAACTCCTGCAGCAAGAAGTTATCCGACTCCATGAACATTAGACAGACCTGCAGGCACACACGGAAGACCTCGAGAATCGCTCCCGACGCAATAACATACGAGTCCGGGCGTGCCATCTAAGTCAGAGGGGGAAGATGTCACGGCCTACTTGCAATGCTTGTTTAGGGACGTTTTGGATGAACCCGCCGACTTCGTGATTCGAATAGACAGGGCCCACAGAGTGGGCCTGGCACACTGGGCCTCGGCTCCCCCACCCAATATCCTGGCCGTCCTGCCTGACTACCCCCTAAAAGAACACATTCTGAAAGCAGCACGCCGGAAGCAACCCCTTCACTTTCAAGGACACACTGTGGAGCTATTTCAGGATTTTTCTGCGATCACCCTGCAGAAACGGCGGGCATTCAAGGTGGCTACAACCTTCCTGAACAATGAAATCCCGTACTCCTGGGGACATCCCTTTCGCCTCCTTTTTAAATGGAAGGGGGCCCTTCATCAACTCCGGTCACTGCGGGAAACGTGTGATCTGCTGGGTTTTGCCTACGAGGGGGACTCTGCAGACGACAGCCAGGGTACTCAGCCATCACAGTCGAGATCCCCACAGATAACAAAGACGGCTGGCAGAGGGTGAGACGAAGACGAACGTCCAAGAAAGGTCTTAAACCAGACCCCGAGACCATGGCACAGGAACAGGCGACGGCAGTGCAGGAAGTTTCCAGGGACACGACTACTGGCATCATCGCAACATGGTGATGGGGGGGCAGGACGGGGGACCTTGAGGTCGCCATTGCCACAGTTCCCTTTCACTCGTAACTTTACTACAGGCCTGATCTGGGACTAAATCGGCCTGGGACAATGTTCACTGGTTGGGGGTTCAATGTTGGGATCGGGGGAGAGGGGTGGGGGTGGGAGGGAGCGAGGGGAAGGGAGGCAGACGGGGGGCTGGAGTTGGGGTTTGGGTGAGTTGTGTTGGGGGAGGGAGGAAGAGGGGCAAGGGCAGGGGTGGAGGGGGCCCGGTGTGTTCAGTTCGGGCAGGCTACAGGCGACGAGACTCAGGGTGGCTTTAGATCATGGCACAGAGAGACAGAGTGCACACATCCCCATGGCTGACGAGTCCCTCCAGGTTCTCACCCTGAATGTCAAGGGACTCAATAACCCCATTAAGAGAAGGGCAGTGCTCTCCTACCTAGAGAACTCCGGAGCTGCCATATGCTTGCTTCAGGAGATGCACCTGCTGGCCAAGCACTGGCACCGTATGAAGTCCAGGGCCTTCCCGTTGCAATTTTACTCTCCCACTGCAGGGAAGAAAGCCGGGGTGGCTCTACTAATCGCGCAACACTTCAAAGGACGGGTGGGAGATAAAGTGGCAGAAATCAAAGGTAGATTCCTGGCCTACAAGGTTCTTCTGGGTGACTTATTGCTCACAGTGGGGTCCGTTTACGTCCCCAACACCAAACAGTAAGCCTTCCTTAAGGGGCGCTCTCAGATGTAATGGGCACAGACATGAGGTACACGGTGGTGGGTGGAGACATAAACTTGGTGATGGATAACATGAGAGACAGGTCGGGCCAGAGGTTTGGCGGCTCAGGGGCACTCTCCACCGAAGGGAGACAGTGGCTGACCAACAGGGGGTTCCTAGACACATGGAGGGAGATTCACCCTACATCCCCAGGATATACATTTTATTCCCACGTACACCACACTTACGCTCACATAGATCATTTCCTTGGCTCTGCGGAACTGGCCCCCATGATAAGAGACAGAGGTTGCCCCGGCGGCCCTATCAGATCACGACGCGGTGGTCCTCCACCTGATGATCGCACGCATACAATCCCGTAAGGGCAAATGGAGAATTAAAGAAAATTTGCTTTCCCGCAAAGGAGTTGCACAGCAGCTCTCCCAAAGCATTGCGGACTACTTAGCCCGCAACGACACTGGCGAGGTGGCCATGACAGCGGTTTGTGGGGCGCTCAAAGCGGTGGTCCGTGGGGAACTCATGGCGATCGCGGCAGCGGACAATAGAGAACGGAAAAAACGGCGGCAGGAATTGGCGGAGCAAGTGCTGGAACTCGAAAGAGTGCACTGTCGGACAGGAGCCCCCAGGATCTGGCGCAAACTGAAGGCAGCCAGAGCACAGCTCGCAAGCCTGCACTTGGATCGCGCGGAATACGCAGCGTTACGCCTCTGCCACACTTACTATGTGGGAGGGCACAGGACCGGCCGACTACTGGCCAACAAACTCAAAGCAAAAATTGTCCACTCCAAGATCCCGGTCATTCGCACGGAGGGGGTGGGGAGGTTCATGAGGATGAACACATTGCAGAAGTTTTCAGGGCATTTTACGCCACTTTATACACTGCTGGCTCGTCCATGGACGACGAGGCAGGGATCGCGTATCTGGAGGAGGCCGGGGTCACGGCCCTCAACGAGGCGAAGGCCTCAGCCTTAGATGCCCCTATATGCCTTGAGGAAGTGATTTTGGCGATAGCAAGCCTCAAACCACTGAAGGCGCCGGGCCCGGAAGGATTTTCCGCTGGCTTCTACAAAACAATCTGCCCCCTCCTAGGCCCCATCTTAACCAAATTATTTAACTCCTTCCATGGCCCCGGATCCATCCCGCATGACATGCTTGAGGCGGACGTGATAGTCCTGCCGAAACCTGGCAAAGACGCGACCCACTGCGCGGCCTACAGACCGATCTTGCTGCTCAACCTGGACTTAAAATTGTTTACAGGCATCCTGGCCGCTAGATTGGGCCCATGTCTTCCAGGCATAATCAAACCGGATCAGGCAGGCTTTATACCATACCGTCAATGTGCTGATAACACCAAGCGCCTGATGCACTTTATAGATAAGTCCCACTTCAACGCCTCAGACCCAGCCCTGCTTTCGGTCGAAGCAGAAAAAGCGTTCGACAGAGTAGACTGGAAACATCTGGATAGGACACTTGCTAGGTTCGGCTTGGGTGAGAGGTTTCGCTCTTCGGTGGCTGGTTGTTACGCGTCACCGCGGGCGACGATCAGGGTTAATGGGATTGGCTCCCGGCCATTCGATATCAGACGGAGCACGAGGTAGGGTTGTCCGCTCTCACCGCTGTTGTTCGCCCTCTATATTGAACCGTTCGCCCAACACGTGCGGGACAACTAATCCATCACAGGGATCAAATTCAGGGGAGAAGAACAAACAATCAGCCTCTATGCGACGACATCCTTGCCGCCGTGGACAACCCTATGATAGCCATACCGGCCTTTCTGGGCGAGATGGAGAGGTTCGGGAGGGTCTCGGGATTCAAAATGAATGTCGGGAAGTCGGTGGTTTTTCCCCTGGGACGCAACACCCGCCCGGCCAACAGAGGACTTTTACAGCTGAGAGGGCTGACCACGCAACTGTCGCTGCCATATTTGGGGATTGACTTGACACCCGCAACAGCCCAGATAGTCGAACTCAATTACTCGAAACTACTGAAGCGCATTCAAGGGGATATTCTGTGATGGCGGCGCGTGGCGGCTGTTAAAATGTCCCTTCTGCCCAGAGTGTTGTACCTATTCCAAACCATTCCGGTCACCCCGCCTTTAGGTATGATTAAAAAGCTTCAGGACGCGCTACAACAGTTCATCTGGGCCGGCAAACGCCCCCGACTGTGACGAGACCTGGTCATGCGGGGGACGGCGGAGGGCGGACTGGGCGTGCCAGACCTCCACCGTTACTTCCAGGCAACGCAAATGCGATACCTCATTGAATGATCCCACCCAACATCGGAGAAACGATAGCTATTTTAGGACAGGGCGATGGCAGGCTTGTCACTCTGGAAAATCCTGTTTCTGGCACGGCAGGACAGGCCGGCCTACCTCAACAAATCTCCCATCACCAGGACGCTCCTCCGGGTGTGGAACGCAGTGGCGGTCCCAGGGGCCTCACGTCCTTCCCGTCGCCGATGACACCGCTACTAGACAATCCCAAGTTTCTGCTGGGGACAGTCCCAGGTTCCTTCCCACAGTGGCGACAATCAGAATGTTGGTCAGCGGGGCACTTGTTTGACCTGCAGGGCTTCATGACACTGCAGGAGGTATGGGACAACTATGGGTTGGACAAACCACGAACCTTCCAGTACTTCCAGCTTCGGCACTGGCTCACTAATAAAGATATCATGCCTCAAGTACGCCGCCCCCTCACAGCATACGAGAAGTGGCTACTCACCAAAACCACGGACGCACGGGTGATCACAGAACTATACAAGCTTCTGGCCCCCCCCCCGCTCACGGCACGGTTATCGGATCAAAAAAGATTGGAACGAGAGCTAGGGCGCTCGCTCTCCAATAAAGAATGGCAGGATATATTTTACAGGGCGCATCATACGGCTAGGAACGTGGCCAGTAGAGAATCGGCGGTTAAGGTGGCCTGTTACTGGCACCTGACTCTGGAGCAGCTACATCAGAGCAATCCGCGAAGAGACCCCACCTTCTGGAGGGGCTGCGGGCACACGGGGACCATGCTTCATTTGCTCTGGGAATGCGCAGAAGTACAGGAATTTTGGGAGCTGGTGCTCCGAGATATAGATTTACACTTTGAGACAGAGATCCCCCGCTTCCCGGGCAAACACTATCTTGGGTCTACCTAACAAACTCATGTTCCCTCTCAAGTCTATACGGGGGAAACAAATGGGGCTGGCAATGGGGGCGGTACCACAACATGTCCTCTCTCTATGGTGCACTACACGACGGCCCACACATACAGGGTGGCTCTACCAACTATGGAATATATAAGGGGGATGGAAAGGATACAAGCCTCCCTCACACAAACTTCTGACTCCTTTAAAGAAATATGGCAGCCACTGATCTCCCTGTTAACTCAAGAGTTCAACGAGCTCACGTGTCCGAAATACTTACAGGTTCTGCGCCTTGTGGATGAATTCCATAAGAAGCCGGAGGGCGAGAGGGGCACTGCCTGATGTGAGTCTTACCAACCACCACGCACAGAGTCAGCGGAACACACCGGGGGTTGAAATGACGGGAGGGGGTGCCAGAGGTGGGAGGGAAGTTGGGGTTCGGGGGGTCCTCAGGGGCGGTGGGGGTTCGGGGGTTCTTGTCTGCATTGACTTGATACGCACCATTTCCACAGGCCCATATGGACACATGATATCCCTCCCCAATGATATGATGTTTAAAGAAGGAAGGGAGCCGAAGGGAGGGGGGCATGTACAATGCTATGACTGTCCAATTATTGTATTGTGTTTTGCTGCTGAGCTCAATAAAAATAAATTTGATCCAAAAAATCCTATATTACTTCTATTTTGTATGAGTGCAGCTGCGTGCCCCTCCGCCTGGTACCCTAGACTCCACCATGCACAGACCCGGATCATAAGCACGCGTGATCGTCACCACAAAACCATTAGCACGCATATCGCTTTTCCACACATGGTTTTACAACTAGTATGCATTTACCACACGTGATAAATGCATAAACTTAATAATGTTTTTTTGTTGACCAGCATGTGTTGTAATGCCTGTGCCGTACGTCCTTCAAATTAGTTTCTAGGTACACGTGTGACCAACTCTGATAAGATCGGAAGCCAAGGACAAACACCGTGGTATCTGTGGCACGAAATCTCATCGATCACATAGAAAATATGCGCAGGGTAAAACGAAAGTAACAGGTATAATAAAAATAACGGAGGAAAACTACTAAAATGGCGGTTGGACGGAGTATGTAATCAACGTCTGGCGCCTCGATACTACATTTCAAATAAATATACATACAATATGTTTATTAAAATATTACAAAAGTATAGCACCGGATAACACATATGACCCGGGAAAAGAAAGCGGCAAATTTAATACCTAAAATCAGGAGAGGTTTGCTTGGCGAACTTGAAGAAAAAGAAAAAAAGTGCACTTGCAAACAAGGCTGCGCATGCGTAGACAGTACAACTGATGTAGCAAAAAAAAACTGAAAGTTTTACATACTGTCATAGAAATATAACTCTAAAAATTGCCCCCGTAATTTGCCCCCCCCCCCCCCCCCCCCCCCCCGGGACCTAATAAACAAAACTGACTTCTAGTTTTTTTTCATATTTTCCACCGCCAACAAATACTGCACGAGTACCCCGCTATTTTTTATTTTTTAGTTAAATAAAAATTGAGACTAAATATCCATGTACCACCCCCCTGACCAAGACTATAGGGTCAGAATGTTTCAAGCCTGCCCCCTTTCCTTATATCTCAACTTTGTTTTACTGTTTTCTTGTGACTTGGCTCTCGCGACAAACAAAATGGCTGCCAACATTTCCTGTTTTGGAGTATTGACAACCAATCAGCATGCAGCTCTTGCTCGTAATTGTACGTATTTCCAAACGCGTACGCCTCGATTTTCCTTTAAAAAAATAAAAATAAAAAATAGAGCCTATACATCCATGTACGACCCCCTGAGCAAGCCTAGAGGGCCAGAATGTTTCTAGCCTACCCCCTTCCCTTATTTCTCAACTTTGCTTTACTGTTTTCTTGTGACTCGGTTCTAGCGAGGCACAAGATGGCCGCCCACACTTCCTGGTTTCGAGTGTTGAAAGACAGTTTGTAATAAATTACTCTTTCTTGGATTAATATGAAAGAAGAAACGAATCCATCAAATCCAGATTAATGAGCTCTTTATTCAGCAAGCAGCATAGTCTGCGTCCAGCATCTGAATGCCGGTAAACTGTCACCCTCAATGCTTCCCTTCTTCCACCCGATCTTCAAACAACAACAAGACACACAATGCCTTCCAATCACACAGATGCGACACTCATCAGCCATACACACACACGGCAGTGTTTCAAAAGACAACACACCACAAGAGCATTATTCCTAGTTGACATGCGCGCACAGGCTCGTCAACTAAGAATAATTACACACACATCACACCTCCCTCCTTTCTTTTTTTTTAAGTAAGCACAAAATCCTTGAATCTAACAGGTGGTCTGTGGATTCTTGAACTTCTCAACAATCAGATGAAGTAGAGTCACAAGATCCATTTAAAGATGTAATAGGCTCAGATTCCTCCCTATTCTCAGTTGTAACATCCAAGAATATGTTTGAAGAATCATCAACAGAAATATGTTTTCCATTATTGAACTTAGACAAGTTCCAGACACTTCCATTCATTACCCTTACTGCATTCCTGAACACTTCCATTACCTCTATTGGATCAGACCATTTTGCTAACTCCTTGTGTACAAATTTACCTTTCTTTAATCGCACCAAATCTCCCACTTGAACAGAAACCTCCCTACTTGTCTTTAACAAATCATTTTTCATTTTCATTTTATATGCATCAACTTTCCTACGAATGTCCCTGAAATCAACCTCAGCCAAATCAATTCGATCTTTATCCTTGTTTTTCAACCACCAGGGTATTTCTTGAAAAATAATTCTCCATCTGCTTGCTAACAAATTGGGGCCCATTGTCCATTACAACCTCATGAGGAATACCTTCCCTATAAAAAATGTCATCCATAAATTGTATAATAGTATCAGTAGTAACTTCCTTGACCATTTTAATCTCTGGCCATTTCGAAAAATAATCCATAAGTACTATTCCAAATGAATAGTGTTGTGGTAAAATGCTAAAAAGCCCAATAATCTCAATACCAAGTTTATTCCAAGGTGAGACAGGTAATTCCACAGGTTGTGGAACAGTTGTCAAGGCTTTGGCCGATTTATCACTGTTCGCACACAATTTACATAACCTCACTTGATGTTCAACATATGAATCAATCCCTGGTCACCAAAAATTATCTTTCAACCGTCTTTTAGTAAGTGATATTCCAAAATGCCCTTCATGAGCCAGATCAACAAATTTCTTCCTAAGACCAAAAGGTGGGATAAATGTATCCCCCCTTAACATAATACCATTCTCCATAGCTAGTTCATCTTTAATTTTATGATAACTCATCAAGCCTCCTTCAAGTGCTTTCCCTTCTGGCCAGCCACCCAATATAAATTTCTTTACCTCCTTAAGTTCTAAATCTTTATCCATTTCCTCATTCCACATTTGTTCCTGTACTACAGAGTCCTCACCAAATACTAAATTAACATCACCTACAACATGTGCTACTTCACATTCATCTTTATCAACATTGTCTGAATCCTTACACGATAAGGGAAGTTTTGACATGCAATCAGCATGAACATTAGATTTCCCAGGGACATATTCTAAAGAGTACTGAAAGTTTTGTAACCTGGAAGAAAGTCTAGCTAATCTTGATGAAAGCGTATGTCCCCCACCAGGTGATAATATGTGCACCAAAGGCTTATGGTCTGACTTAATACATTTGGTTCCCCACAAGAATGGTCTAAAATGTTCAGCTCCCCAAACACACGCTAAGAGTTCCCTCTCAATCACAGAGTAATGACGTTCAGACTCTCTTAATGTCCTTGAAGCATACGCTACAATCCATTCTTTACACCATTCCTCTTGAATCAAAACAGCGCCTAAACCACAATTACTTGCGTCTACCATTACAATACATTTTTTTCCAATGACAAATGGTTTAAGACAAGGAGCCTTGACAATCATTTCCTTTACAGTATTGAACGTCATTGTCATAGAGTCTGTCCATACATATTTAGCATTTTTCTTTAAAAGAAACCTGAATGGTTCAATTACAGTAGCATAGTTTGGGATAAACTTAGCGTAAAATTCTACTAATCCTAAGAAGGCCACTAATTGCGTCTTGTTCTGAGGAATAGGTGCTTTGCTAATATTTTCCAAATGTGATGCTTTAGGCTTGATTCCATTTCTACTAATGCAATGCCCCAAATATTCCACTTCCTTCTTTCTGAATTTACACTTGTCAGCACGAAGTGTCAATCCTTTGTTCGACAGGGCATTTAAAACTTCCATCAAATTTTTGTCATGTTCATTATCGTCTTTGCCAAAAACTAAAATGTCATCTTGGAATGCTACTGCCCCTGTTAGACCATTTAGAGTTTCCTTAATCAATCTTTGGAAGACCGCAGCGGCACTGGCCAAACCAAAAGGCATTCTACAAAATCTATATAATGCCTCAGGTGTTATAAAGGCAGCTAAATCCCTTGAGTCTTAATGAAGAACTACTTGGTGATATGTTAGTTAGTAAAAGTATGTTTATTAGACCATTGGTCTTCAAACAGAATACATATTACAATAAATAGTTTAAAACATGTATAAAAAATGCCACAAATACTTTAAAAAGAGACACATTTTCATACAGCACTACACCCAATATTGCAATCAGCAATACAGTCAAGCTTTAACTTCGGGATAGCGTTCCACCCTAGACACAATTTTCTAGAGCGTGACCTACTGTTACTTCATGCCAATTTCTATCCAACCATATTTGGTTCCAACAGAGTCCTTTTTACCGCCTTCATATATTTTGCCATGGCCATTGCTATATCAAGATTTGGCATGTCGGGAAGTAGGTTAATTGCTAAGAGGCGCTCAGTTATACCATATTTTAAAAACAAGGATCGCAAAAACAGTTTCCGCTGCAACACCCATGACAGTCTAGTAAGGGATATATGACGTTACCACGCGTACTTTTAGCACGCATACCATTACCACGGATTTATTACAACGCAGGTCATGTTACAACGGATTCCCTTACAACGCAATACACTACAACGCACATACTATTACAACGCATACCATTACAACGTAAGTATAGGTAAGTATAAATATTTTTTTTAAAATTATTTATGTAATATTTAATTTAATTATTCATTATTATATTTTAAATTATTATTTTTGTAATATTTAATTTAATTATTCATCATTTAATCATTAAATAATTATATTAATGAAATTAATTTTAATTGTAATATTTGTAAATATATATTAAAAATACCCCTGTACCCCAAAACCCATACCCAGCCCTTAAACCTAAAAATACCCCTGTACCCCAAAACCCAAACCCAGCCCTTAAACCTAAAAATACCCCTGTACCCCAAAACCCAAACCCAGCCCTAAAACCTAAAAATACCCCTGTACCCCAAAACCCATACCCAACCCTAAAACCTAAAAATACCCCTGTACCCCAAAACCCAAACCTAACCCTAAAACCTAAAAATACCCCGTACCCCAAATCCCAAACCCAGCCCTAAAACCTAAAAATACCCCTGTACCCCAAAACCCAAACCCAGCCCTAAAACCTAAAAATACCCCTGTACCCCAAAACCCAAACCCAGCCCTAAAACCTAAAAATACCCCCTGTACCCCAAAACCCAAACCCAGCCCTAAAACCTAAAAATACCCCTGTACCCCAAAACCCAAACCCAGCCCTAAAACCTAAAAATACCCCTGTACCCCAAAACCCAAACCCAGCCCTAAAACCTAAAAATACCCCTGTACCCCAAAACCCATACCCAGCCCTAAAACCTAAAAATACCCCTGTACCCCAAAACCCAAACCCAGCCCTAAAACCTAAAAATACCCCTGTACCACAAAACCCATACCCATCCCTAAAACCTAAAAATACCCCTGTACCCCAAAACCCAAACCCAGCCCTAAAACCTAAAAATACCCCTGTACCCCAAAACCCATACCCAGCCCTAAAACCTAAAAATACCCCTGTACCCCAAAACCCAAACCCAATACCCCAAAACTTAAACTTACCTAAACTTACGATGTAATGGTATGCGTTGTAATAGTACCTGCGTTGTAAAAAAATGCGTGGTAAAGGTATCCGTGGTAATGGATCCTGCGTGGTAATGGATCCGTGGTAACGGTACTGCGTGATAAAAAATCCGTGGTAACAGTTACATACCTCTAGTAAGATATGTAGATTATCACACTTGGTACTTAATCCACAGCGGCATTTACCATCCGGTTGTACCAATTCTGCTTTTCTGTTTCTCTGAGATACCCAACAGTTAATCCCTATTCTCCATCGGAGCACCTCGGCTCTTAATCCAGCATTAGGTAGTGTATCCAAATAGGGATACCATGTATCATTCTCCCAACTATTTATCATATAATGGACTGACACTTTCTTTTTCAAAGATAACATATCATTTTGCCTGGATATGTCTCTTCCTGTTGTTCTAAGCTCCGTATTTGAGGCTTCAACCGACAGTGTTGCATGGTCATATTTTACATTTAAGTTTTTACACAGTGCGCACAATTTCATTCTGATCCTGCTGGCCCAATTTAAGTCGCTGTGCAAGATCTCCTCTTTACACCATTGTGACACTTTTGTGACTTCCTCAGATCCCAATTTTTCCAAAATCTTAAAAGGGTCACTTGTACCTGTATGTTCCATGAAGTCACGCCTAATTCCAATCGGATTGCCTGAATCATGGAGGAGCCGGGCAGTGACATCAATGGTTTTACACATTTCCCCTCCTCAATGTCTCAATTATTCTTCCCGCTCAAATATAAAACTTTGGCTCCATACTGCACTTGTGGGGGTATCATTGCCTTAAAGGCTTTTAGTAATGGTCTATGTGACATATCCCCGTAGACTTGGCTAAATTTCCTTAGCCCGCATCCTGATGTATGGGCTTTGGCAGTCTGGGCTACTAGATGGATATCCCATTTTAAAGACTTTTCAAACCAAATACCAAGGTATCTGTATTCATTCACAATTTTTAGTTTAGTAGTTCCCAGGTACCAATTAAAATTCTGGGGTTTCTTCCCAAAACATAGGATTTTAGTTTTATCCATATTTACAGTCAGGCGTTTAGCCAAGCAATATTTATTGAAGGCAGCTAACTTCCTTTGCAATACGATTTCCGTTTGGTCAAAAATGACCAAATCGTCGGCATACCGCTGACAGGACAGATGTTTTGCATGCATTTTGGGGCTAGCACTTCTACTCACTTCTAGAATAGATGGGAGATCAGCCAGGTATATTGCAAATAATAAGGGGGCTAATACACATCCCTGTCTTAGGCCATTCTTAATCAATATTTAAGAGTCAAGGCTCCGTCTACGCCTTTCATTACTTGCGCCCAGTTAGGTTTATGTAACTCCTGGATAATTTTCAAGAGCCCCTCGGGGATATTAAGTTTTCCTAGGGACTCCCACAGGCAATTCCTGTCTACTAAGTCGAATGCCGTGTGGAAGTCTACGAAGCATCAGCATAACTTCCCCTGCTTTTCCACAGACTTCCTCGCCACAGCCCACAGTGCGAAGCAGTGATCGATCGTGGAATGCCCCTTCTTGAAGCCTCCTTGCTCTACTGGCACGATCGACCACCGCTCCGCCCAGTCATTCAAACTGCCCAAAATTATTTGGGAGAATACCTTTTCCCCGATATCCAGCAAATAAATGAGTCTATAATTTTTGGGCGCTTTTCTATCACCCACTTGTGGATCGGTCTAATTACTGCTCCCCTCCACTTTGCGGGGATCATGCCTGACTCGAATATAGCCAGAAACATGCAGGAGAAAAATTGTGCCCACCAATCTTGCTGGGATTTTATAATAATTGCTGGCAGGTTATCAGGACCTGCAGCAGGGGTTAGGTTTAAGTTTCTTATGATTGAATATACCTTTTCTGTTGTAAACAAAGGTTTTAAATCTACTACCGCCTCATCCAGGAACCAATATCCCCACCTTCTTCTTCAGTGTATGTTCCATATAACTCACCTAGATATTCTTCCCAAGCGGCTTCCTCTACTACACAGGGCATAGCCCCGTTAGCCTGTCCTGATGCTTCCTTTATCAAATTCCAAAACTTACTCAAGTTTTTAGATTCAATAGTCTCCAGCAAGTTAGCCCAGCATTTCTCTTTGAATGCCCTCTTCAGGTTTCTAACTAACGTTTTATACTCCTTCCTCATGTCACTTAGATTTTTATGCCTTATTGGATACTATTTTTTCCTCAGGGTTCTTTATTCTCTTCTTAGTTCTCTTTTCTTATTTAGACACTCCTCATTAAACCAACTTGGATGTTTACCTTGCTTTGATTGTTTAGTAGTGGTATATGAGTTCTTGCTTTTTAGGTCTACTTTAAGGCACTGCGCCATTTCTTTTATCTTTTTCTTGAACCACAGCACTTTTTTAGTCCTAGCATCTTCCAAACCCACTTTATGTTGGAATCCTGCTAACTTTTCCATATACGGCTTGGTTAATCTTGTTGTCAGCCGTTTAGGGTACTCTACTTGTTGAGGGAGCACCAGTTCTCTAGAGCTTAGGGGTCCCCATGCTAATGCAAATTGCAAAATATTGTGGTCACTACCGTCACAAGGGGTTATCTGAAACCCCTTGATAAGGTCAAAATTCCACACTTGCATAAATACGTAATCGATCGGACAAAGTTGGGAACCAAACTTAAAGGTCTGCTTTGACGGACAGTCTGTTTCCCATCTGCTGTTTAAGCAAAACAGTCCTTTTTGCCCCAGAAGTTTACCCAACTTCATGTCTTGTTTAGAGATTATACAATTTGGAAACGATGCTGGGGGTATGTTATTTGAGCTCAAGAGGTCTTTAAAACCATTGATCGTTTCTCAAGGGGTTCAATTTATGATTGAATTCCCCCATTACGATTATTGCATAGTTTCCGAACTTTTCGCACAGTATATCTAGGTCATATTCAAAACATCGCATTTCACTCTCATAGTCTTCATTTGATTCCCATTGCATGTAAACATTTACAATTATCATGTGATCATACAACCCTTCCGAGCCCAGCAAGGATACATCACTGACCAGTACATCACTGACCAGTAACCATTTGCAAGTCGCATTTACAGTTGTGATCCTTTTTGCTATCTTAGTCGAGACAAGTGTCATAATGCCCCCAGCGCGATGACCAAATCTTTTCCTTCTTGCTGGCTTGTGTAGTTGTACAAAACCTTCAAAAACGGGGGTATTGTGCCATTGCCAGGTTTCCTGCAGCCCTACTATTTCAGCACCTTGGGCTAGGGTCTTTCTACTTTCTACTTTTAACTCCCCTCCTAGCCCATTTATATTTCAGGATAACAGGTTCATGCTATGCGACACCCCTCCTCCCTAATCAACATCGCTGAGATGGTCATCTACGGAATTTTACTCATATTAGGCGCCTGGCCAACTGTCATTAAGGGGCCAGTCACCCCATTGGTTACCTGTCCCATGGTTCTCAACTACCTCATGTTTTCTCCTGCCGTTCCCTCGCCTAAAATCAGACTTATCTGTCTTCTTCCCAAGCCTGAGTAGCAAGCTAAAAATGTTCTGTCCTGCTGATTCCTCTTCTCTATTTCCCTGGCTGGTATCAACCTTATACCTTCCTTTATTATCTTGTTTTCCGCCCTCACAATTGCTGTTTTTACCAACCTTGAGTACAAGAACACCCTTGTAAATTATTTTCCGTCAATATCATTACTAAAGCCTACTTGTTTTAAATCCTTTGATCCCAACCCTCTTAGACTAGGACATTTAGCGAAGGAGTATACCAGTTGGGAGTGATTTAGGGATATAACCTTCCTACCTTTTTTCCCCCTTTCTCTAACTCCACAGGTTCGAGATATAGCCACAGATTATCCACACCCTTTACAGGAATGGTACCGAATTGCATCCCCTCCATCCCATACCGTTCCCTTCCTCTTTTTACCAAGGTCTCTCCCCAGTCTACTACTTTATTCATTTTCATTTGCCCCTGAGGTAAACTCCATGAATTGATCGCCTTAACTTCTCCTTTGTTTGATGGCGCTAGTTTTGTTTGCTCCTTCCTTACCATTGCTACCACCCCCACCCTTAAACTATTTTTTGGGATCCTCATTGACCTCCTATTTCTTGCTATAACTCTGTCTTCTAGGGGGCTTACTGATTCTTCTCTCCCTTTATTCGCAGTGTTTGGGATTCCCTCCAGCCTTTTTTCCACTCCCCTTGGCTTCTTTTTTAAGGGTGCTATTCTTCTCTTTGCATATTATTTTGCCTATATCCCTATAGGTCCTTCCATCTATTTACCAATATCGGGCATCTCGATATGTAAATCTCCTGATGATCATTCGGCTTCTCACTGTTCCTCTCCTCTGCCTGCAATGGGGGGTCCTGGGTCTGGACGGCCTCAGTATTGCTGACATCAGCCCGCTAATTCCTTGCAATTCCTCTACAATCTTCTGAAATTGGACTTCATGAGTTTTTAGAATGTTATTATTTAACATTGCCACTTCCAGCAGCCCTTGCAAGGTTTTTTGCAGCATTAACATTATATCTAGCATTGACGCTGAAGCGGTCGCTGATATATCTATACCCAAAGTATTGCTATGCGCTGAATTTTCTGTGAGTCCTGCTCCCTGCATTCCATGATGCTCTATGCTCTTTGCAGTTGCCGATGTTCTAAACTGATCAGAGTCACTCCTCTGTTCTTTTCTGGAGTTGGTTAAGTTCATCCCTTCACAAGACAGATCAATACCATCTATCAAAGAGAAAATCCGAGGTGAAGAGGATAATCTAGGTTCCGGAATGGCCACAATAGGACTTTGATTCAGTTGGTTACTGAAGGGTACATCCGGGCTGCTTACACAGTCCTCCAGGTCCGTTTGTTCATACAATAGTTCTTTATTTAAATCTTTGTTCAAATGGGGTTGTCACAGGGGTTAGCAATTTTTTAAAATGCTCCCCTACAAAGTCTTTAATTGATTTGGATACTTGTGCGCCTCCCTTTAATCCACCTTGGGTGCCTTCGCTTGTGTCTTTATTTCTTTTGGAAGACCTTTTTGGCACATTTCTGGGTGAATCCTCACTCACTCCCTGGAACTCATTTTCAGGCACCGTTTCCTTAAAGGTGTTATCCAGTTCTTTCTGACCTTTTAGGTTTTTAATCTTTTTTGGTGCCATACTACAATGTCTTCGGCTTCTTACTTAAATAAATACTTATTTACCTAACCTCTCCGGGCAGCACGCTCTCAGCAGCGCAACACAGCACTGTCTGCCTCTCGCTCGCTCTCTTGACCGGGAGTCCAAGTAGTGACAGTGGTTGGATTTTAGAGGGACACAAGCCGGGTGCCTTCCTCCTTCCACTTCACCCTTATTCCCAGCCGGTTATTCTTTATACGTGGGACTGCCGTGGGGGGGAGGGGGAGAGGCTGGCACTTAGAGCTCCTTCTCCCCACCCTTCTTTATTCTTGGAATTCTGGGGTTTCTAGGTATACTGGTAGTCCTTCCTACCTGTCCCGCACTGGCTCTTGGATCTTAGTGGACCTCTTTTATTTGTTCGCGCTCGGCTTTCCCCTCTCCTTCCTCCTGGGGCAAAGTCAACTCGAGCCCGCTTAACACCAAATGGCCCTGGTGCTTACCGACTCTCTTCCGCTGCGCGACACGGTTCTGCCTGGCAGCTCCTATAGACTCCGGGAGGCTCTGGCCGCGCTATCACTCCTGCGCTAGCCCCAGCACAACACCACTGTAATGCTGTATAGAGCCCTCTCCGGCGTCCGAGGTATTTTCTCTGCAAGCTTCCAGCTGGGCTGCGCTTCCCTGCACTTCACGCTGTTGGTGATATGCACTTGCAAGATCCAAACAAGAAAATACTTGTGCATTATCCAACGTCGATACCATCTTATGTAAATTTGGCAGAGGATGAGAATCCACACAAATAGCATTGTTTAAACTGCGCAAGTCTATGCACAGACGAAGATCTCCTCCAGATTTAATCGAAATCACTACTGGAGAAACCCAGGGAGAAGACTCAATAGATTCTATTATTTTCTTTTCCCACATGTCATTGAGCATTTCCTTCAATTTAATTCTATATGACAGTGGAACATTCCTGACGTTATGGCGAATAGGTAAAGCATTGGGATGTACTTTTATACGATGTTGAAATCCTTTGTACTTGCCTAGACTATTACAAAATAGTGTGGGAAATTTCTCTTTGATCTCTGAAATTAAAGAATCTCCACTACTTTTTGACAAAATAGAATCATCTGAATTTACTTCAATAGAGTACACAGGTGGATCAGCATTAGGATCTAGCTTAATGCCTAGTTGCTCTTGATGTGGCCAACCTAGTAGTGATTCTCCAGCTTTTGTAACATAAATTTTCCTGTGGTTCTTGAAATTCAGTTCAGCTATAAAATATCCATTAAGCTGTAATTTATGAACAGTGTAGGCACTAGGCGCTATATCAGGTTGTATCAGCTTAACATTAGGCCAATTAAATTCAACTAAGGTAGAATAGTATACCATGAACAAGAATCTACAAAAACTTTAGTTGAAACACCATCAATAATGACATCACAAGAAGGAAATTTCTTACAGTTCGTCTATTTGTTTATGCACATTGTAGTGTTAACATCAAACTCACAATCACTTGTATCGTCTTGCTCCTGTCCATGAATGAAACTAATTTTCCTAATTTTATTGCATCTTGTACACACTTTCTCCAACGCTGGACATGACATCAAGTGGTAGCCACTCCCACATCTGAAACAATACGTACTATTCACTCTTGAATCCGGTCTTTGCCAATTATTCATCCTTGAATCTGGCTTTTGCCATCTATTCCAAATTTTCAAATTTGTATTGATTATCATTCTTTTGGTTTATAAACTTTTTCTGTTTATCTAAATCTTTTTGCTTGTCATTCTCCTCATTGACAATATGCACATCTGATTCATCCCTTGATCTAATCTCATCTACGAACTTCTCTGAATGTTCAATTGACTTTGCTATTTCAATAGCTGCATTGAACTGCATTGAGCGACATGTCAGTAGTCGTCCATAGCCTTTGTTGTATTTTTTTATTAGTGCGCATTAGAATCTGATCCCTTAACACTTGGTCATAATTGATATGTTCAAAGTCACATGTAACTGCCAACGCTCTTAATGCAGAAACGTAATTATCAATACTCATCACTGTTTTGTTTCCTAGAATAAAATGTGAATCTTTCCATGACCAAGTTTATCTTCCTCCCATATCTGATGGCAAGTTGTTTAGAAGCAATTTGATATTTATTCAAATTTGAAGTATCACTCAAAGGAGGTAGACTTTTATATTCCTTAAGGGCGATGCCTCCACGACAATGTTTAAGTAAGGCTAATTTCCTATCTGCTTCACATTCTTCTCCTTCAAGAACATCCACATATGCTAAGAACATTGCTTCCCATATATCCCACTCAATTTGGGGATCACCTGGTATAGATAAAAATGAAGGTGGTGGTTGAATTCCTGACATAGTTATCTATTTTGATTTGGCAAAATTATACATAAAATATAACTTTATTGTTAATTACTGTACTTTCCAATTGTTAATAGATTAATTCATTTCTTTTCCCTCCTTTATATATAAAATATATATATATATATGACACGCTGAATTGTGTGTGTGTGTCACAGTAGAGTACTTACAATTGTTCCTTCTTATCCAATTCACTCCGTTGGCGCTGAAATTAAGTGAATGTTTAAGCGATGTACTTACATCGGTTTCATTCAGTTTAGCGCTATTAGAAATTCGTGCTGATAACCAGGTAAAATGGCTAGTAATGTAACAAGGATGGTGAATGGTTGTTTAAGAAATCAAATATCCAATTACAGTTGAAAGAATTATTATCCAATTAGAAGCGTACAAAATATCCAATGGGAAAAGCCAAGGTAAACTGTTCCTCGAATGAACTGCTTGGAAATCAGAAAATAGCAATAATCCCTCGTAAGAGTCCGTTCCCATCCTCGTCGCCAGTGTAATAAATTACTATTTCCTGGAGTAATATGAAAGAAGAAACGAATCCATCAAATCCAGATTAATGAGCTCTTTATTCAGCAAGCAGCATCGTCTGCGTCCAGCATCTGAATGCCGGTAAACTGTCACCCTCAATGCTTCCCTTCTTCCACCCGATCTTCAAACAAGACACGCAATGCCTTCCAATCACACACATGCGACACTCATCAGCCCTAGACACACACAGCAGTGTTTCAAAAGACAACACACCACGAGAGCATTATTCCTAGTTGACATGCGTGCGCAGGCACACGCGCCAATTACGAATAATTACACACACAACACAGTTCACAGCCAATCAGCATGCAGCTCGCGCTCGTAATTGAACAGATTTCCATACGCGTACTGAACTCCGTCTCTAGACATTGATATTTTACTTGCAATTTTCTCAGAAACTACTTAACGGATTTACACCATTTAACAAAAAGCACAATCTACGAACAGAACTCTACCTCTCTGCCAAATTTTGTGTAATTCCGTTCAGCCGTTCGGGATGTAGCCCTGGCTAAAGGTCCCTATGGAAAATTGCATGGGGAAAACATGTTTTGGGACCCCCCTTTTTTCTCAGCCCCCACTTGACGAATCACCCCCAAACTTTCAGGGAAGGAGCGGAACCAAACAGGCAATTTTTTGGGAGAAATTGACGATGATTCGTACACCGGCGCCAAAGTTACTCCAAATAGAATGTTGTGGATTTCCTATGGAAAGTAGGTCCTAACTATAACTACCTACTGGCGACCGCCAGTAGGATATATATATATATATATATATATATATATATATATATATATATATATATATAATACTCCAAATCGTCGTGGTAGTGCTTAGTTGCACTGACAGGTTTGCAGACATCAAAAATAACGCCAAAAGCCAGTCTTCTGTTTTCAAAGATAATTTAATCCTTTGTGGTGCAAGCCATCAGACCCGTTTCGGACATAACGTCCTTGCTCACTGATGGGGAAAGTGCGGGCAGCCGCCATTATATACAAACTGTGCATTTGAAAAGCGCGCCATTCGTCAGAGTCTTGCAACAACACAAACATAGGACTGTGTTACTACATAAGGGCCTCAAAGTGATGTTCGTACGGGCGCCATTTTGAGACATGTTCGTAATTTTCCGAAAAACTGTATTTACAATCGGCTCTGTTAAAAGCACTGGACACAATAGTATTGACCACATAACAAATGCAATTGAAATTGTATCAGGATTTCAAATTTCTAGTAAATATCATGTACTTCTCAAATGCAATAAATTGCCCATGAAATTACCGGCTTTCAACACGCTCAAATCTATTAATGCATACAATGACTCTTTAAAATCATAAAAGCCTAATCTGTGTGGGGTTATGGATAGATATGTTACATTAAGGCATATTTCATAAACTGTACAAATACATTTTTATACATTATAAAATTAAATGTCACTCAATGTTAAATTACAAATCTATCTACATTTGGCGTACAACCCTTCATGCGAATATTTTGTCACATGATCCACAATGATCTGAGTCCATTTGGATATACCATGCTAAACGTGAGAAGCTGATTTAAACAATACTGTTGTGTCATCATTATTGACGATTATCCTAACAGTACATTATGGAAAATGTATATATCGGGCAACAAGAAAAATGCTGAGCTTAAATGCTAGAATGAATGGGATATGTCAAAATGCATATTCCTAATTTGTGCAAAACTTAGCCATGAACGTGCGTGCTTGTATTGCTAAAGTGACGGTGCTCGCAAGTGACAGGTGCAAATATGGGGACTCATTTGACTTCATTGAGTACCCTAAGAATAAGGGCAAAGTGCTAAAAAGAATGAATGTTAAATTCATATTTATTAAAAAAATATTTTTGATCCTACTCAGTTCTGCCTACGATATGACAAGGTTGTTAGAAAAAAGGACATCTTGCACTGTATGTGGTATTGAAATACAGAACTTGAGTCGACAAGGGGTGAGAAGGATATATATAGATGTCCTGTGAGTTTTTGTTAGACAGATTTCACAATTGTATTAAAGGTTTACATCATAAAAAATTGTGAAGGTCTTCCCCCGTGTTCAAACCTCCCGGGGCCTTGCTGTTCAGAAGTACAATGTATTTCGATTTGAGCTGTCTGAGACGTTTTTCATTGTCCCCCCCTCTTTTATGCGGGGTGACAGCTTCGATAACAAAATACCTCAGATGGTTAAGATTTTGTCCATGTACATTCTGAAAATGCTGAGCTACTGGGTAGCTTTGATCAGCATTCACTATAGCCCTTAAATGCTGTAGGATGCGCATGTGGACGGGTAATTTCGTGCTGCCAACATAGGTAAGGTCACAATTACATTTCAAGACATATACCGCTAGTTCGGTGCGGCATGTGTAATGTGCCTTCAATGTGACGGGCATGTTGTCAAATGGGATAGGGTAGGTGGTCATATTTATCCCAAATTTGCATGCTCTACAAGAGCTGCAACGAAAAAAACCCTTGCGTGGAGACAGCCAATTGTCTTCTTTGAGTGTTTCTGGACTGTTCACCACTAAATCATTGCGCATCGCATAGGCACGTCTGTATGTGACCGTGGGAGTTTTGGGCATTATCTCTTTGAGCACGTGGTCTGTAAGGATGGTGGGCCACTTTTGTTTGACCACCTTTGTGATTTGGCGTGCTTGACGGCTAAACCCTGTGATAAGGCGTATGGTGTTATTATCATTGCCTTCTGTTGTTAATAGTGGGTTTTTTCTAGTAGGATCAAGAAGATCTAGACAATCAATGCGGTTGGCTTTCGCCATGCTCACATCTAATCTTTTCTCATTGTACCCTCTGGCCATTAATCTACTTTTGCATTCTTGCTGATGCTTATCTCTAAGCTCAGGGGTACTGCAGGATCTATGGATCCTTAGAAACTCCCTGTAAGGGATAGCTTTGATGGTATGTTGAGGGTGAAAACTTTTCGCGTGCAGAATTGTGTTCCCTGCTGTTGATTTTCTGAACAGACTGGTAGTTATCTTGTTATCAACTATGTTAATCTGCACATCTAGAAAAGTTGCCTCTTGATCACTTATGTTAGCCGTGAATTTCAAGTTTAATTGATTGTCATTGATGTCTTTGACAAAATCCCTTGCTTGTTGCATAGTGGCTCGCCATATTATAAAAACATCATCGATGTATCTCCAATAACTTGTGACATGATTCTTCCAGCTAAATGCATGCTGTACTTTGAGGACATGTTCCTCCCACCACCCCACGTGGAGCCCCGCGTAGGTCGGGGAGAAACATGCCCCCATAGCCACCCCTCTTAGCTGTTTGTAAACACTGTTATTGAATAGAAAAACATTGTTGTTTAGACATCTATCAATAATAACTATAGGCATTTTGTTGTGTTGATATAGTTCTATGGGGCGTTGATCTAAATAATGCTTGACTGCTCTGATGCCATCAGCATGTGCAATGCTCGTATACAGTGTTGATATGTCCATAGTCACAAGTAATAATTCATCAGACCAGGTGCATTGGTTTAAAAGATACAGAAATTCCGTAGTGTCTTTGATGTAGGCTGGTAAGGAGACAACAAAGTCTTGTAAATAGAAGTCTATATATTTTGAAGTGTTCTCGAAAATGCTATTTATTGCTGACACTATGGGCCAGCCTGGCACTGGTGTCTGTTGTTTGTGCACTTTCGGAAAAAAATATATATTTGGCATCACAGGGTGGACTTTGTGTAAGAATTTTAACTCATCCTTGGAAATCAATCCATCACATTTCCATTGGTGCAGTTCTTTTGCATATGCTTCTTGAATTCGTTTGGTTGCCTTTAGGTCAATTTTAGTGTAACAGAGTTCATCGTTGAGGTAACGGTGGGCTTCGTCAATGTTTTCTTGTTTTCCCCAAAGCACAATATTACCGCCCTTGTCCGATTGGTTGATGACGATTTTGTGGTCATTTTTTTATTTTCGCATTAGGTTGTTATACGGCCTCAGTTTGAGATTGGGCGATTTGTGCTGCTTCATGGTTTTTATTTGAAGTTTTTTGAGTTCCTCTGTTATCCTGTCCGCATAGATATCGATAGCGTCCCTAGGCATGCTGGGATTGAACGTTGATGGTGATTTGAAAGGACTATTGCAAGCACGGTCGATCTCAATATCTTCCACATCAGCAATGGCTTGAGTACTGATGGTACTGCTGTCCTCTGTTTGAAGTTGGTGCATTGATCGGATCAAACTTGTGTCCTTGGCTTGGAGTATGTTCCTTGTTTGAGATCGATTGCTCTCAGTGTCTTTCTTAGCAGCTATGCCTGTCTTAATTGCATAGTATTTCTTAAGTTTTATTTTCCGGAGGAACTTGAAAATATCTATCCTGGTGTTGCAATAGTTAAAGTTACTTTCTGGACAGTAAGATAAGCCCAATGAGAGTAATTGTTCTTCTGCCCGATCCAATTGGATGTCAGTTAAGTTTATTATGGTATTTTCTTTCATTGTTTCTTTTTCTGCCAGAATTTCTTCTTTTGTTGCCTTCCTCTTGGCTTGGGTGCACTTGCGTCGCTGTCGTCGTTTTGCATTCCTCCTCTGGATTGCGCAGAGTTTTGATTCCCTGAGCGTAAGGTTTTTTTTCTCTGCAACCTCACGTATTCGATCTCCTCTGCCAGGGTTAATTGACCTAGATCCCCTCTCTTTGAACCTGGGGCGCTGTCATCGGATTCGTCCCCACTTGGGACAAGGCTGGTGTCCGACCCTGATCGATTGGAATCATTTGCTTCTGCTTCAATCTGGTGTGCCACAATCTTGGGTTTTGCCGCTGCTGCGCCTTTTTGTTTGCGAAGATGGTCATATTTGCGAGCGAACGTATAAATCTGCCCCAGTTGGTAGTCCTGCTCATCGCGTGCAAATTTATATGCCTTTCTTGTTTTGATCGTGTTCTCCTGTTTTTTGAGACGCTCTTTCATTTCTTTAGTGGCTTGTTCAATGTACGCTTTATCCTTTTTGTAATCGTCCTTTTTCAATTCCTCATTAATTCTGGTGATCTCATCCAGATTTTTTGGGCGGTCGATTTTCGCGTACTTTACTAATAGGCATAGTAACCGCATTGAGGCCTCCAAATTGCTTTCCGCCCAGTCCTTGAGTAATAACGGGTTTGGGTTTTCAAAACTCGGGACGAGCATAATTCGCAGGCCGCGTGGCACACTCCCCACTTGATAGTACTTCTCCAATGAGCGTATTTTCCACCATTTGGTGAGCTCACCTCGACTGTTTTTCTCCAGCTCTTTCATCAATTTTTTTATTTCAGTGTCATTGTTAACAGTGTTCGTTTTTTTAGGCTTGTCCCCTTGTTTTATCTTTGGTAGGTTCAGAAATAGTTCCTCAAATGCCTTCCGCACCCTTAATGCTGGCTTCGATGACACCTCCCCAACCTGCTTGTCTAACTGATGCGGTTTTTCTCACCGTGCGTGCCGCCTCTGGGTTCCGTCCTCCGACTTTATATATATATATATATATACAAACACACACACACAAACACACATTGGGGTAGAGATACACCCGAGCATACCACTCATACAGCTCTCCAAACTGTGGTGACCCTGGGACTGGCAAGATACTTAGTGAAATGGCTGTATGCAGCAATAATGGAGTTGACGGGGATGCCCCTGCCTCATGCACAAGAGAAATGGAGGGATCTGTTTGGTCGACCATTAACTGACGCGCAATGAAAAAAAAATACAGTTTAATATAAAACATATGACCTACCTTACACCACATAGGCTGAACATTATGTATGTTAAAGACGATCAAAAATGTGCTAGATGTGCAGAACTAGACGCCAATTTTGCACACATGATATGGAACTGCCCGATGCTCCAAGAATATTGGAAGACAGTTGTTGAGATTATAAACTGATTTCTTGCGCGCACATCAAGATGCTGCCCAGAGGTTTGCCTGCTGGGGCTCTTCCCGAGGCCTAAAGCAACACAGATGGGACATGGGTTCATGGATCTAGCTTTACTACTGGCCAAACGCCGGATTGCCCTTAGATGGGGAGCAAAGGTGGGCCCAAAAATTTCGTTCTGGGAGAGGGACGTGATGATTTGAGTAAGGGCAGAGGAAAAAGCTTTGGTGCATGAGGATAAAATAACTAGAAGACGTAAACCACTGGCCTAACCATGGAAGGAAGTATTGAAGGCATGGGAATCGAGAGGATCCGAGGCCACAGCCGTACGCAGAGAGACCCCTCTGTCTGATGCAGGAGGAGAGGCTAGTGCTAGTCAAGAATCTGCGTACTGGGATGTGAGAAGGGTGCCTCACCATGTAGATAGGGTGAGTGAATGGCTGATGGGGACGACCTGGAGAGGGATGTTGCTGCGGTCCCTCGCACCCCACTCCTTGATCTAGGAAACCCATGAGATCCGATAAGTTTGGCCCCCCCACACACACGTAGAAAAGGGAACTGTAGATGGATGGAGTGTTGACCCCTAGTTTTGACGTAGTTGGGTTTTGATGTTCTTTGCTTTTTCTTTGTTCCTTTGTTCTTCCTTATTGGTTGGTAGCCATCTTCCCTATCCCATACTTGCTAGCTATTCTTTGTCTCCCTTCATCTACTAGGAGGACCTGTTCTTAGGGGGAAAAAGGTAGGATGATGGCTATATGATGTAGGGAGAGGAAAGGGTATAACTATGGACAACTTTTGTGTTACACTCCCCAATCGAACAATGGCTAGCCAGGAACATGAGACTTATCTATATGGTAGACAATGCAATGTGTAGACATGTCGGAAGCTTAAGAAAGAAATGTAATCATAGACTGAATATGTATATATTTATTGTTCTATTTCTTTATCCTTTGTACGGATACATGTAACATGGTAAGTAATATTAAGGCAACAGGCACGAAATGCAGATTGAAAGATACTACATAACAAAATGCCAATAAAAATATGTACAAGTAAAAAAAAAAATATATATATATATATGTATATATATATATATATTCACAGAAAAAACCATAGGTTATAGTGGATATATAGTTAGGAATTTGCATTTACAAAACCTTGAAAATTCAATGAAAAAACCATAGGTTATAGGCCATATATAGTTAGGAATTAGCATTTACAAAACCTTATTTTACTCGCATAAAACCATTGAAATTCCATATATAGTTAGAAGCGCTAACTATATATCGCGCACCCGCAATCCACTGCTGATGATGTCACATATTACATCATTCATGACATGGTCAGTGACATCACTGATGACATCACTGATCACAACATCCAGTGATTGTATGTGTCTGTAAAGTTTAAATATGTTTCACATATTGAAGAATGAGTGGATGTATAAGTGTCTGGATGAAGAATTTAGTAGGTGCATGACTGACTGTATGAGTGAGTGATTAAATGTGTCTCACTGAGTACATGGGTTAGTGACTAAACTGTCTTAATTCGTGCATCAGTATGTTTGTTGTTGTGTAAGCTGCTGCATGTGTTGATCAGTAGCTATAAGAGTGGCCATATGGGTTATTGATTGGTTGCCCAAGTATTTGAATGGGAGGCTGAGTGTGTGTGTGGGTGGCTGGGAGGTGCGTGACTCTGTGCATAGATGTGTAAGCAGTTGATTCACTAGGAGTATGAGTTCAAGAGTGCATGTGGAAACAGCTATATGGGCGGTTGACTGTGCATGGGTGTGTTGGTGAGTGAATGGATTTCTCATTGCTACATGTGCAAGTAAGTACGTATGTAAAACACAATACATGTGAGAGTTGAGATATATAAATAACTGAACATAAGAGCCAGTGAATGTGTGAGTGGCTGTATCGATCACTGTGAGCTTGTATCAGGGATTATATAAGAGAGTAAATATGTGTTATTATATGTTTGAATAAGTAAGATGTGTATAACTGTATAGTTGAGGAAATGGAGGTGTGATTGATTCTTTGCATGACTGACTAGGTGTGTGAGTAACTCCATGGATGAGTGACAGTCTGTGAGTGTCTGTTTATACTGAGTGTATGTAAGGTTATATTAGAGTCTGAAGAGGTTCATTGTATTATCACATGAGTGATGTGATCAGTGATGACAAATGAGATGTCATCAGTGATGTCATTTGAGTTGTCATCAGTGATGTCATCAGTGATGTCATTTGAGATGTCATCAGTGATGTCATTTGAGATGTCATCAGTGATGTCATCAGTGATGTCACTGACCATGTCATGAATGATGTAATATGTGACATCATCAGCAGTGGATTGCGGGTGCGCGATATATAGTTAGCGCTTCTAACTATATATGGAATTTCAATGGTTTTATGCGAGTAAAATAAGGTTTTGTAAATGCTAATTCCTAACTATATATGGCCTATAACCTATGGTTTTTTCATTGAATTTTCAAGGTTTTGTAAATGCAAATTCCTAACTATATATCCACTATAACCTATGGTTTTTTCTGTGAATTTCATTGGTTTTTTAATAGCAAATATGAAAAGCTTTAAAATGTCAAGTACGTGATAGATAAAAACATTTTCGTATTTATGCACGCTGATGTGCTTTGAACGCTGCACCCCCCCCCCCCTCTTGCCTTAGTAGTACTCTCTCTTTGCAGATACTGAAGGGTAGTTAACGCAGGCCTTTACCCCCGTTGTAATCCGTCGTGCCTCCTTGTCTCTCCATTTGATTGATTGTTGTCCAAGCATTTACTGTTTTAGAATTGGTTCTCTTTGGATCATTCTCTATTTACAAACAAGCACAAAGTCGCAATACTCTGTTTAGTCTTTGCAGATAGTGAAAAATCGTGTAAAAAAATAAAAGTAATCGAGCAAAATCAGTAGGCCACTAATTGGATCTCTTTTTGACCTCGCTAAAATAGAAATATTAGGAACAACCCTTCTTGAGAAATACGAAAATAGTGAGATGAACTGAGCTCCACACCATGAGGGCTGCAAGACAGCTCGGCTCCATCACCCATCCCGCACAAAATAACGACAAACCCTATGCAAATATTAAAAATATAGACAACACACCAGCAAAGAAACAGGGTAAAACATTTTATTAAAAAACTATTTACATAACGTTGGTTTATAAGATGATGTCAGTAGTGGACCGATGTGTGAATAGATCGAAAACAGCACAAGGCTCCAAGATCCGGATAGCAAGCTCCTGGATGTTGGGTGCCATAGTTTAGAGTTCTGAATTTCAGCCTTTTTCAATGCCTGTGCTTTGTTGAATCAAAATGGCGGCTTGACACAAAGCTGACTCAAGCGTTGTTACTGATGCTATGCAGACCAAAACTGGTTTTCAGTTTGTACATTTTTCTAGATTTTTCAATCCAAGTTTGGTTGACTTTGTAGAACGATGGCTTCAGATTTTCAACATACGGTGTGGTGGCGCTGACTGGGAGGGGGCGCTTCGCTCCTGCCCCCTCCCCAAGTAAGATTTTCATACGTGAAAGTACGTTAATGGTTTTGGTCCCTGAGATGCTTCGATGTCACTACCATTCTCAAATAGCATAAGTTCTGGATGTTGGGTGCCATAGTTAAGAGTTCTGAGCAGTGCTTGTAACACTGTCTGAAGCTTATTTCCACCTACTGCAGCTTCACTATTCTCAAAGTAAGTGAGTGTCGTTTGTGGACCTGACTGCATTAGAAAACAATGTGATATGTTACCTTCCTAAACAGCTTGACGGAGGCCCCTGAGGGGCGGTGTGATGGCCATGGACTCGGAGAAGACGCTTTGCTCCGACACCCTCCCCAAGTCTTATAGCACTGGTGTAGCCTGAGATCGCCCCCGACATAGGCGGCCGGCTCCCGGGGTCCGGCGGAACTTTTTGCCTTTTGATGACTCTTCAATTCTGGACCTTGTCCCACAATCCGTTTGACCTGAAGACAAGCTGTAGTGGGGCGCCCCTTTATCGTTTTAGTTGCCATTCCGCCCGCTTTTGCTACACTGTGCCTCTTCCGCCATTCAGCTGTTTACCGCCCGCTCTTGCGACTACAGCGTCTCGCTCACCATGTAGTTGAGATGTGCCCGCTCTTGCGGTGCAGCGATAGGCGGCTGCCACAGGACTCTCAAAATGGCGGCCGGCTCTTCGGTTTTGGGCCTGGTCCACTAAAATGGCCCTGGGACACCTTGGAACTCGGACGCTTGTCTGCTAGGGCTTGGGTCCCATTCTCGAAAAGCGTCCCCTCAGCCGTGAAGATTCTACAAAAGTCTTGGGGGCCTCCGACTCCCGCAGGCTTCTGGTGGGGAGCGGCTGCCATGATTGCTCGTGGAATGGCCACGACGGAGCTACGAGATGGTAGTGGTCTCATGCTGACGCCAGCTTTAGTCTGAAACATCCAGAAACACTGTAGACTACCAATTCGATCAGTTCCGGTAGCGCCCCAACATGACCCGGAAGAGAAGAACTTGCCCTCCCCTCTTTGACTGATGGTTCTTGTTGCCTGTCCCCTCTGTTGTCATTTAACAGAACTTTTTGGACTGCTGAAAGGGGTTGTGTTCTGAACGCTGGTTGGTGGAGACATTTAGACTATATTCTTGACCTACGTTGTCGCGTAATGCGTTTTATGACACGCCGCGTTAGCGCACCCGGAAGTGATCCGAGGCGCGGCGCGCAGCGCGTAACGTAAGCATAACAGGTCATGTGACTTGTTAATAAAACTTTTCATTGGTTCATTTTACTTTTGTTACTTTAATGATGAAAAGCTTGGTCATATGACCTAAAAATTACGCTTTTTATTATTTTCGAACAATATTTTTTTTTCAAACATATGTTATAATATTCCAGGCTAATGTACTTTCCCGGAAAATTTACAACTGTCTTGCAAGTAAAATATATTCCTTTTTCGAGAAAAAGGGCGTTTCTTCCTTCCATGACGGAGCCGTTGAGTAAAAGAGATTCGGCCTGCTGTCTTAGTCGCCGATACGCCTGATTATCAGATTCTTATCGATCACTTTATGTTGCAGACATGAAAAACACAACTGCCCTTGACCATTTATCTTTACTGCGTTCCTACATATTATACCTTTTATCCGTCATGTAATTGGACTGCTTTATTTCACTTGCCTTTTACTGATTCGAAAACAGTCACTAAAAGTAAAAACTTTACAAATGAAAATACTACTACCGTGTTTTGTTTTAAAAACCTTTATTGTGAAAATGTCAGTATACAAATACGGGCCTATAACCACGTGGGCCGGCCACGGAGCAAACTGAAATCGTATATGATGAGGAGACATTTACACTGTAGAAGAACGTAACGAGCGGGCCATTAGGTGACAAGAACAAAAGTGTCTAACAGTTGCGGAATCGGTGGACGTACATTTTGTAATTAAAATACGACAGGGCCACTTACAATAACATTTTCTAGATATACATTTGCGGGCAAAGAGTTACGAGTCCCATTTATACCGGCGCCATTTTGGGCGAGGCCGGGCAGGTCCAAGATATAGTCAAAATGTCTCCACCAACCATCGGCCAGACCAGAACCCCTTTCGGCCCTTTATGCTACAAGATGGTGTCTTCCATTCAGAAAATATTGGTGGCAGCATTTTGAAAGGAAACAGAAACAGCCGTTCTCCTAGTGAGTTTCACATTGTTACATTTAGGAAGAATGTTGAAGAGTAGTATGTGGAAAATCTGAAGCCATTTTTCTACAAACTCTCAATCAGACTTGGATGGAAAAAAAAAACCAGAAGAATGTACAAACTGAAAACCAATTTTTGTCTGTATAGCACCAACAGTAACGCTTGAGTCAGCTTTGTGTCAAGCCGCTATTTTCATTCAATCAATAGCGTCCCCCTGCACACATTCAGGGACCTGGTCGTGTCTTCAGATGAAACGCATTGTAGGAAAAGAAGCAGAAAGGAAAAGGAAAAAAGTTCCGCCGGACCTAGTGAAGCTGCAGCAGGTGCAAATAAGCTTCAGACAGTCTTACAAGCACTGCTCAGAACTCTCAACTGAGGCACTCAACATCCAGGACTTGCCATTCGGATCTTGGCGCCTTGTATTTTTGTTTTGTTTTTGATGGAGGGGAAACAACAAAAAACAGGCATTGAAAAAGGCTCAACAGTGCAGGGCGCCTTGTGCTGGTTCCGACCTATTCACACATCGGTCCACTACTGACATCACCTCATAAACCAACGGGGCACCCCACGCCGACTTTCGGCGCAGCATTGTAGGATGGCCACACCAGTGCGGCAATTTGCTGGACACCACCTCGGTGCCATCCAGATCTCGGCGCGTTCATTCAATCAATAGCGTCCCCCTGCACACATTCAGGGACCTGGTCGTGTCTTCAGATGAAACGCATTGTAGGAAAAGAAGCAGAAAGGAAAAGGCAAAAAGTTCCGCCGGACCTAGTGAAGCTGCAGCAGGTGCAAATAAGCTTCAGACAGTCTTACAAGCACTGCTCAGAAATCTCAACTGAGGCACTCAACATCCAGGACTTGCCATTCGGATCTTGGTGCCTTGTGCTGGTTCCGACCTATTCACACATCGGTCCACTACTGACATCACCTCATAAGCCAACGGGGCACCCCACGCCGACTTTCGGCGCAGCATTGTAGGATGGCCACACCAGTGCGGCAACTTGCTGGACACAACATCGGGGCCATCCAGATCTCGGCGCGTTCGACTCACTGTACCGCAACAGTGACCGCAACTCAGCTGGACACGCCGTCTTTCGGTGCAGCATTGTAGGATGCCACACCAGTGCGGCAATTTGCTGGACACCACCTCGGTGCCATCCGGATCTCGGCGCGTTCGAGTCACTGTACCGCAACAGTGACCGCAATTCAGCTGGACACGCCGTCTTTCGGCGCAGCATTGTAGGATGGCCACACCAGTGCGGCAATTTGCTGGACACCACCTCGGTACCATCCGGATCTCGGCCCGTTGTGCTGCCTTCGGCCTATTCGCACATCGGTCCGCTACTGACGCCGCCTCACGTGCCAACGGATTTTCTACGCTTTTTGTAGCCCTATGCCGCATAACAGGTCATGTGACTTGTTTATAAAACTTTTCATTGGTTCATTTTACTTTTGGTTTCCTAAAGATGGAAGGCTTGGTCATATGACCTAAAAATAACACTTTTCATTGGTTTAGAACATTTTTTTTTCCCAAACGATGAAAGCCCCACCTTGTTTCTGGATCATTCAGACTGAAGCTGGCGTCAGCATGAGAGCACCACCATCTCGTGGCTCCGTCGTGGTCATTCCGCGAGCAATCATGGCAGCCGCTCCCCACCGGAAGCCTGCGGGAGTCGGGGGCCCCCAAGACTATTATACAATCTTCACGGCTGAGGGGACGCTTTTCGAGAATGGAACCCAAGCCCTAGCAGGCAAGCGTCCGAGTTCCAAAGTGTCCCAGGACCATTTCAGTGGACCAGGCCTAAAACCGAGGAGCTGTCCGCCATTTTAAGAGCCATGTGGCATCCGCCTATCGCTGCACTGCAAGAGTGGGAGCAACTCAACAACATGGTGAGCGAGACGCTGTGGCCGCAAGAGCGAGCGCAACTCAGCTAGATGGCCGCCACCTGGGGAGGCCCGTTCACGCCGGCTCCCCCACGCCCCCCCCCCCCCCGGGCCGCCGCACGCCAATTTTCGGAGCAGCATTGTAGGATACCAAAACCAGTGCGGCAGTTTACTGGACATCACCTGGGTGCCTGTCGTACATGTTGTGTCAGCCATGTGACACTGGACACAGACCGCTACTGACGAGGCCTCCCCCCGCACCACCCGGGACGCCCCACGCTGTTTTTCTGTGCTGCATTGTAGGATCCCTAAACCAGTGCGGCACCCAGGCGACATCACCTGGGTGCCGTCCAGAACTCTGCACGTTGTGCTGCCTTGGGACTATTCGCACAACAGACCGCTACTGACGAGGCCTCCCCCCGCCCCACCCGGGACGCCCCACGCCAATTTTCGGAGCAGCATTGTAGGATCCCTAAACCAGTGCGGCACCCAGGCGACATCACCTGGATGCCGTCCAGAACTCTGCACGTTGTGCTGCCTTGGGACTATTCGCACAAAAGACAGCTTCTAACCATTGTTGCTTTTTGTATTGAGAAATGTTTACATGTTTTTAGTTTTTGTTCCGTTCGTTAAAGTTAGTAGTTAATAAAGTTTTATAACCTTATTTTGTTGGAGTGTTATCTATTTTTTTAAAAACGGGTGAATGGGGCCTTGAATCGGGTTATTGTCATGTGTGGGCTTTGGAAGTGTGCTGCTGCAGGATCGGACATTTCAAACTCAAATGCACGTTCTTTTTCTTACCTTTCCGAAGCATGGAGCGCAATAGCAGGCAGAGAAAGGGTGATGCACGTGTTGAACACTACCTGACCTGGCAAGTTGCTGGCAGTGCCCCCCCGCCCGCTCCTGAAAGAGGGCACACACACACCGCCGCCCCGAGTACTTCACAAATCTTTAAAAGACCATGCGCTTGTTCATGAGGCTTAAATGGTTTATCACCTCTTCTAGAACCCCTGCATCGACCCTCTGACGTTTCATGGAAAAATTACCATGTAACACAATACCAAGCCCTGTCAGCTGAAACCCCCAAGGAATCGTGGGGCATATTATCAAGGGGGTTTATCTCCGCTTTTTTGGCTTTAAAAACCATGAAAGCGGAGATAAAATTATTTCCCTATTATCAAGCTGTCGCTAACACCAGTTACTGACAGCTAAAAGGAGATAGCGACCATCTTGGGCCCCGCTTTACATGTCAGTGATACTTATCACTAATGACATGCAAAGTGGCGTGCCAAGATGTTAGCGACTGGAAACAGTCCCTAACATCGCTACCTTCTATTACCAACTTTTGGAGATATTCGCGCTAAGCGCGAATATCTCCAAAATCTAACACCTGCCCTGAGCAGTTCTTAGCCATGTTATCCAATGGGAGGTGGATAACATGGCTAAGAGCATTAGGTCGATAATACATGAATATCGCTGACTTTTCTGCGATAATAGCAAGGTTTATCTGCGATAAAAATCGCCGATGTGCGGCGATAATTTTTGTCTCTAAACAAGTTAGAGACAAACATTATCGCTAGTTGTTCGTAATATGCCCCCGGGTTTTTGCTTGCAGAAATCGGGAGGCTAGCACTGAAATCAGTACTCACGCCTGAATCAGGAGGATTGGCATGTCTGAATTCTCTACAGCTGGGGCCATAAACTACATCCGCAGGGTTAGGTGATAGCCTGGGACCAGCCTGGCATCTAAAATGGCTGCAGTGCACGACAAAATTGTGGCATTCGAAAAAAGGCAAGATGGCGCAGCCGCTGGAAGAGATGTATCAACATATATCAGCCTCCTCACCCACCCTCAGGAAACATAGGGGATTAGGATACGTCTCCCGCACCCCCTTATACCTAGTACTTTAATTAACGAAGCACAAAATGGCGAATTCCCGTTTCGCTACCAGTTTGCGGCCCAGTTCGCGGCCCGTGAAGCGCTTCTACCGTGAAAAATCATTTTTTTTTTATTTTCCCCACGGGACCCTTTAATAACCCCAACAACATTCCTAGGGGGTCAAGAGGGGGATACCTTGCCCCCTTTCATTAAATTCCCCCTTAGTTTTTCACCTTTTCTTCTCTCTCGATCCTACCGAGAGACAAGATGGCGGCCGCTCCGGACTGTCACGCAGCAAAAAAAAAAAAAAAAGCTCACGCACAGCCGCTGGAAGAGATGTATCAACATATATCAGCCTCCTCACCCACCCTCAGGAAACATAGGGGATTAGGATACGTCTCCCGCACCCACTTATAACTAGTAATTTAATTTACGAAGCACAAAATGGCGAATTCCCGTTTCGCTACCAGTTCGCGGCCGCGCTTCTACCGTGAAAAATCATTTTTTTTTTATTTTCCCCACGGGACCCTTCAATAACCCCAACAACATTCCTAGGGGGTCAAGAGGGGGATACCTTGCCTCCTTTCATTAAATTCCCCTTCGTTTTCCACCTCTTCTTCTCTCTCGATCCTACCGAGAGACAAGATGGCGTCCGCTCCGGACTGTTTAGAATGTTGACAGACACCGGAGAGCCAATCAGCTTTCTGCGCGCAAAGTTCCGATAAGCGAAAAGTAAGCGGACCGGATCGCTGCCCAGAGCGCTGTTACAGATATATATCTTGGTTTGAACGTTAATTTCTCAAAAACTACTGGAGCACATATATTGAGACCTAGCAAAGGCACATCGGGCTAACAGTCCCTACAATTTTGCCAAGTTTCGTGCAAATCCATTCAGCCGTTCGAGCTAAAAGTGAGTCCAACCGCCCTATGGAAAACTCAATGCAAAAAACGCGTTTTGGGACCCCCCTTTTTTCTCAGCCCCCCCTTGACGAAACCCCACCAAATTTCAGGGGCTGCTCAGAAACAAAATGTGCCATTTTCCTGAAAATTTCAGCCGATTCCGTCCACAAACGCCAAAGTTATTAGACATAGAATTTTCAAAAGTCCCATAGAGAAAAAATTCTAACTATATATACCTACTGGCGATAGCCAGTAGGTAATATATATACACATATATATATATAAAAGCCGGCAGAACATTGCACTTGAAACCGGCACTACAATTCCCATATTCCGCAGCGCAGTCTTATAAAGCAACCAAAACAGGTGTGCATTAACACTGGAGAGAAACGGGAAGTGCGGCGGTGCATCTCATCCGCCAGAAGCCTCTGAGGAGAATTATCGAAACGCGTCAGGCAGGCGTGTGACTGCTAAAAGTATTCTGCTGAAGTATGTTTTCCCTACCTTTTGAATAAAGGCTGTTGCTTGGAGCCTTCGATGTAGCTCGAGTGAGTCCTAGTACTACGGACTCAAGCTGGAGCCTCAAAATATATATATATATATATATATATATATATATATATATATATATATACTTTCCACTCCTGTGTTTACACAATCGTAAACAGGCGCTGACACCGTGGGTACTCATTCAGGAACAAGTTTTATTTATTTCAAGTGCAAAGTTTGACGCGTTTCGACGGATGGAACCGTCTTGCTCACAACAAAGAATTCAGGTGAGTGAGTGCTTTTTGTACATGCAAAGTGCTCATTGGTCTGTGCGGCGGCATCATTGTTGGTATAGCAACCATTTCACCATGGCCACAGAAAAGTTACAACTTTAAATGGAATGCTTGAAAACGCGCTGTACATAGCATTTACATTACGCGCAGACCAATAATAAAGTAAAGTAAACATATTCGACAACAATTAATTTCATTGTATCAATGTTTAAAACTTTTATCTACTGAGGTTCAGCGCTAGTGAAACTCGTGAAGCTGCCACCTTCATCTTACAAGATGACTCAGCGCGATATGTGGTTGGTCATTGCTTGTGAATTATTCCATGTGTGTATAAACTTATACTCATATTATTTTTGTACATGAGTACCAATCTTAACTGTAGGCTAAGTAATTATCAAAGCGATACATCTCACATATGTCATATGTTATGGAGGGAAAATGGCTTAAGGGTCTAGTCCCCATATTTCAGCCCAAATAATATCTAATGACACAAAACTCCTCCATATTTCGGATTGTTCTTGAATATAGCCCATTTGGGCAAATATGAGTGAGAGTCCGACATATAGTGTTTCAAACTATTAATGTTATTTTACCTAATGTAAGATACTTTTCTTGAATTTTATTACATGAAAGCAATGGTCACACCAGTCATACTTTATGCTGCCACCACTAAAATCTCTTTTTACCTTGTGTTTATTCTACTGTGTTGCTTACAGCCCTTGCTGAAAAGTAATAGTGAAGCTACTTTTAACCTTCTCTTACGGAGGTGTGGGTTCGCATAGAAAGCTACTTTCATTGTTCTTATTATGTGGGCTATAAATGTACACTAAGGGCCTCATCTGCGTTCAATCCCTGTGGGGCCTTAGTGTCCAGAAGGATAATGTACCGCGACTCTAGTCTCCGGAGGGCCAGTTGTCTATTCCCCCCTCTGATATTTTTCTTCACATGGTCGATGACGAAGTACTTAATGTTCTCCGCTTTTCCCCCATGTATGGTGTTGATGTGCCTTGCCACTGGGTATGAGGGGTCGTTGTTAGTGATAGCTCTATAGTGCTGTAACACCCTCACGTGGGCAGGATGGATAGTGCTGCCCACATATTTTTTATTACAGCTACATTGCAGGACGTAAACTGCAAAGTCCGTCTTGCATGTATAATTTGCACATATCTCTAGTGGTTTTTTTCTATGTGGCACATCAACTTTGGTAACATTCATTCCGTACTGGCACGCTTTACACTTAGTGCATTTATAAAAACCATTTTTTGTTTTTAACCATGGTCGTTCTTTCTTCTTCAAGACAGGGACATTTACTACCAATTCTTCCTTCATACTTTTAGTTTTACGAAAAGTAAGCGGAGGGATTTTGTTACAGCTATTCCCTATCACAGGATCATTCCTGACTATGGGCCAATGCCTATAAATGATGTTTCTAAGTTGTTTCTGATAGACATTGTAACCTGTGATTAGGCGTGGGGTCCCTGTGTCTTGTTTTGACCTTGGTGTTCCTGGTTTGTGAGAGAAAAGTAAATCTTTTCTATCCTTCACATCGCATTTTTGTTCCGCTGTCTTTAGTGTATGTTCAGGATAGCCTCTGAGGCTATATATATATATATATATCAATCCAAAATACAAGCTTGCTCGCTCGCAACACCTTTCCCAGCCTCTCTATGACGGCGGTCCGCGACGAGGCAGGCAGCCTCTTAACACATACTCCACGGCCGTTCTCCTTTCGTGAAAAACAGCAGTCACGGACACTTCACGAGTTTTAGTGCAGCAAACCAATATTTTATTTCAAGCACTAGGGTAGGCAAGAAAAATACTCAACGCGTTTCAGGGTCACTCCCTTGTTCACGAGTGCCTGATCCCGCGTTGCTTTCAATTTTATAAAACTGTACTGTATTTATTTTGCATTTAGGTCTGTATGTAGTGTCCTTTTTAATTGAGAAAATGTAATTTATGTGTTTTAAAAAAAAACTTTTTATTAGTATGAAATGGTGATTTACATTGTTGACACTGTATGTTTTCAGAAGAATGAATTGTTTTTTCTGAAATTTTAACATCATTTCCTTGTTTTAATAAAAGATTGTAAACGTTATACTTTGGTTTTTGGTGGGTCACTTAAATATATGTTTAAGGATTTTTGAACATAAAATAGTAATTGTCCCTTGCACACTGTAATCTCTAGTACCATTCCAGGGATTTTCTCTAGACTTACCTGGTCACATAGTACCCTGTTCCCTGGAACTCGAGGGGTCTTCTCTCTTACCTTGAGCTATTGAGAAGGTGCCAGTGCAAGAAGTAGGATGTGGTTGTTATTCCTGCTACCTTCTGATGCTCAAGAAGGATGATGGACAGAGGTCTACAGTCTCTTCTCAATCTGCACCCTTTCAATTTCTCCCTCTTCAAGGAGAAGTTCAAAATACTCACCCTAGCCCAGATTCTTTCTACCCTCTTTCCTGGAGACTGAATGGTGGTATTGGACCTTCCAGACACTTATCTCAATATTCCCATCCATCCGGCTACCAGAGGGTGGTGGAAGGAAAAGGAGCATTTTCAGTTTGCTGTGGTCCCGTTTGGTCTCACCAGCGCCCTTCGGTGTTCACAAAATGAATTGATGGCAGTGATGCCAGTACACCTTCGGAGGTCAAGGTTGCCCGTCTTCCCTTACCTTGATGACTGACCGCTTGAGGTGGGCTTGCCCCAGGCAGTCGTCAACAACCTCCAGACGACAGCAAGCCTTCTGTCATCTTTTGGGTTCTGTCAAGGGCCCCACAAGTCTTACCTGTGACTTGTGAGGTAATCCTGCAGAGACGACATGAGCCTCCACCACCGCACCCACCTTACCTCCCAAGCTGGCTATACACAGGTTAAGGATGTTGATGGGCACGGGGAAGAAAGCCAAAAAGAATGCTGGGATGAACTGGTAGCTTGATACTGAGTCTCCCTCGGTTTGAGGACCACCATGTACATGACCACTGTATAGGGAAAATAAGTGCCCCCTATTACTACAAGACACAAGCATACAGTCTAATCCCTTGCTTGCTTCTCCCTTTGTGTACATATAAGGAATGGTCAAGTACCTGTAGTGGAAGTCCTTGAGCGTTAATCAGATATCCACGCTCCTGCGTAAGTTGGAGACAACCAGCATAGAAGCTCCCAGCGCGGTTTAAGAAAAATCAGTAAAGCGCCTATGGCGCGGAAAGGAAATAACTAATGCGCTCCTGCACGTAAGTGATGTCGCCTTAACAAAATCAGCAAGGTAATGGTAAACAAAACAATGCGCTCCTGCACGTGGGTGATGTGACCCTAAACAAAATCAGCAAGGTAAGGCAAATGTAAAACAATGCGCTCCTGCGCGTAAGTGATGTGACCATAAACAAAATCAGCAAGGTAAGGCAAATGTAAAACAATGCGCTCCTGCACGTTAGGGAAAACAGAATAGGTCTACACAGGTGAGTGTAGCGAAAATCAGCAGAGCGCATGTAGCGCGGAATGACAGCAAAAACAGTCGCCCCGTGAGCTACGGTGTTGCAAGAACACCGGTAAGGGCAGAGCGTACTTATGCGTGGTAATTCCAAGAAAAGGCTCTCTAGCGCGAGCGCGACTCAGAGCAGTCGGGTACTCATGCTTCCTGCAATGGAGAGTCCAAGAGAGCCAAGCACAACAGCGTTAGCGACATCAGGGAGATGCAGGCAGGAACACACGCTTCGGGGCTCAGACGCCGAGGAATCCTGAATCCAAAGCGCAGAGCAGGCAGAAACCATGGGTCTTAAGTGGTTTCCCCCGGAAGCGCTTCGGTGATGCCGGCAGCCTCCGAAGTACAGCTAGACTGCTGCCTCCCTCAAACCAGAAGTGCAGGAAAGCATACATCGCCCAAAGTACGGAGTAGTGTCCTCTCCGTATGTACGCTGGAAACGCTGCCTGCAGGTAAGGACACCCCCACCAAACATGACAGCACCCCCCACCAAAACACAGCCCCCTCCCCACCCCATGCCTCAAACAGGAGTGGCAGGGCGCGGACGGAGGGGATGGCTGAGATGAAAGGCCCTAACCATACGGGGAACGTTGCGCACATGAGACAAGGGTTCCCAGGACCGCTCCTCCGGACCATAACCCTTCCAGTCCACCAGATAAAAGAGCCTACCCCTGGAACGACGGGAATAGAGTATAGCCCCCACCTCGTACTCCAGATGGTCATCCCGAAGGACGGGAGCAGGAGGAGCGGAGGTGACACAGTCAGGGTGAACAGCACGCAAAAGGAAGACATGGAAAACAGGATGCACTTTCATGTGTGATGGCAGAGCGAGTCTCATGGAAACACGATTGATCACACGCTCAATAGGAAACGGACCCACGAAGCAGGGTAGCAGTTTCTTGGGATAAGCACGTTGAGGTTGCGCAATGAGAGCCACACCCTGTCCCCTACAGCGTAGGCCGCTTCCTGTTTCCGATGACGGTCGCTTTGGTATTTGTAGGTCTCCTTGGCCTTCGCTAGTTCAAAACAGGCTTGATGCCAGAGGTTGCGGAGCATGGTGTGGTATGTCTGTATGGAAGGCAAGGAACAGGTTGACTCCTCTTCCCAAGGTACCGTATGCGGATGCTTTCCTTGAAGACATGCCTACAGCCGAGTGGGTGTTATTATTGTAAGCGTATTCCACCATCCATAGCACGTCCACCCATTCCTTATCAGTCGCTAATAGCAAACAGCGCAGGTACTGCTCCATGGTATGATTCATCCTCTGCGCCTGACCGTCGGTCTGTGGGTGATAAGTCGACGACAGGCGGACATCAATGTCCAGGGTAGCGCAGACCTCATTCCAGAACCGGGACACAAACTGAGGATCCCTATCAGTGATCAGAACAGACGGTAGTCCGTGAAGACGAACGAAGTTGTGCAGGAAAATCACAGCCAGATCCGCCGCCGAAGGCAGTTTCTTTAACAGTACAAAGTGTGCCATCTTGGTAAGGTGATCCACAATGGTCAAGATTGTAGTGTAACTGGATTTGGTAGAGGGCAGTTCCACCACGAAGTCCATAGAAAGGGTGTGCCATGGGCAGGGAGGACCCGGGATGGGACGCAGCAGACCCACAGAAGAACCAGGCATGTTTTTTCCCTGCGCGCAAATCGCACAACGAGCTACGTATGATTGCACGCCTTTCTCCATGGTAGGCCACCAGAAGTGCCTTTGTAATAAGTCCAGGATTTTACAGTAACCCGGATGGTTGGCCAATGAATGGTCATGACACCAGTACAGGGCTTGTTGTTGATTGGCAACCCATGGTAAGAAGTAACGATCCCCTTTGTACATGAGACCGTTCCGTAGGGTAATCCCTTCATGTTCTTTCACCAAGGCAGTAGGATCGATACTTCTTGAAGAACCGGAATTACACAGCACATATAATCGATACTTTAAGATTAGCTTGATGTATCTAAATGATTTAGCATATGCACGCAAACATTAGCATAAATCCGTATTGCAGTATTTTAGATTTCTAGCTTGTACCACCTTCTGCATTTTTCACTCGCTTGACTCGACCAACGCCATTTTGTGGCCTCGCTCGAGTCGTACATTAGCAGACCCCATTCGTTCCTTGCACCAAAGTTGTTCTCCTGAGAAATAGCCCAACTGTTGCAGAACTGCTGTTTCAGCTCATTAGGCCCGTCAAGGTTGTAGGTAGCAGTAGAAGGCCTGATAAGCACATTCCAGAAGGGGTGCGGAGCGGGCTGTCTCAGGGCTGGCAGAAGGGAGTCACCCGTTCGACTTTGCTAATCTAGGATGAGCTAAACCAAGAGTCCTTTGTGTGCCATATATGGGCTTTCCTTTCTGTACCAAACTGTACCAGCTTGTATTTTTCCATCTTGGGCCATGTTTCTGCAAATTCAACTGTATATATGTGATGTCCTGACAGTGGGCCAGCAGTCTTCTTGGCGGACCTCGTGGGGTTAGGCTGCAAGGAGCTCCTCTGGCAGAGTTTTGTTTGTCATAATAAATGCTTGGACCTTCTACACTGCCAACCGACTGATTATTGGTAATGGGAAAGGGATTGGTTGTGAATATAATTATAATTGAGAGGTGGTAAATAATTTTCGGTACTTCAGTTGGCGACTCCGCCGGGACTCCGCATTGGGGGTCGTCCCTCTGTATTTCAGACAACAACTGGGACATTAAAAGGGGTCCTCTCGATCGGGGGGTTGCAGAATAGACCAATGAGAATTTGGGGTTTGCTCTGCTCTCCCGATCCTGAGAACTTCAGCTGCTAGTGGCCCCACGCCGGAGTCCTTCGGGTGTGACCCGAGAACCAGCCAAGTTAGCCTTATCAAGGGTTGGCAGTGGAGAACATGCAAACAAACCTGTGTGCACCAGGTGAGTGTTTCGTCTCGTTTTTGTGTCGAATTATGTTTTCGAAACTCTCGGTTTTGGTACTTGGCATTTGGTGATCTGTGGTCACGGAGAAACTCTGAATAGAGGGTCTGACGGGGCAACGATGGAATTGCACGTGCAGATGCCTCTGGTTTGCTTTGTGTGGAAACACTGGAGATAGAGATTATACACCTTTGGGGAACTGCGGTTCTCGCTCGGCCGGACTGTTCTCGGGAATGCCGATGGTTGGGATTGGGTAGCACTCGGACAGATCTGGAGCGGCGCTTGAAAAAGCGGGCTTAGCCAGCATAGTCCGGGAGGTGAACCATGAATACTGTAGGATGTCCTGTAGGTTGGTCTGTGGTTTAAAACCTGTGTAGCTATCTCTGGGCAGTCTAAGGACAAGATTGTTGTTGGAAGATGTTCTTAGCAGCTTTGGATATTTAAAAAGAGTTCTCCATAGGTGGGAGTCGACGGACTCCACCTTCTATTTGCAACATATTGGGGTTTTTTTTTCTTTGTTTTTCCTGTTTTATGGTTTACGAAATCTTTGTGTTGTCATTTTATGTCAAGTTGAAGGGTTATTTTGCAACGAGAGTATGACTTTGAATGAAAACATGGCCATGTGAATGAGAGAGTTGTAATTAATGATACTTGATCCTGTTATTTTGTAAATAATAACACTCGATTCCTTTTCAGCTCGAGTAGAATAGAGAAAGGGAAATGCCTTGCCTTAGCAAATTATGCTTTGGCTGTATCCACCGTGAAAGCGTGCGGTTAGACGAAAGTCAACCAGCCCCCCCGGAGGGAACGCCTAGTTATGATATGTATTGCAAGCACGGTATTGGCCCCCTTCTTTTTAATTCCTTGTGGCACAAGTATACAAAAGATAATTTTGAACTACAGTGGCCAAAAACTGGATCTTTTGATGAGAAAAAGATTCAGTATCTACAAGAGCGTCTCTTTGTTAAACGTAGCCGACAGGCTATGTTTGACACCCTTAACAAATGGCAGAAAGAGGCAAAGAGAAGGCGTATTCGGTCAGAAAAACTCCTCAAGATACAGCAAGGGCAAACTATAACGCAGAAAGATATTGCACATGACAAGAATTGAACAGATGAGAATATTGAGAAAGAAGATAGACGATTTAGGCTGCAAGTGGATAAGAGCTATGTAACGCGAAATGAAGCTGAAGATGAGATAGAGGATCTGCTAGACAAAAGACCTCCCCCGCCATATGCCCCACAGCGCATATATCCCGCGGTCCCTGTTCAAACGGCGGCCGCGCCGCAAGCATCCGCACCAGAGGAACAAGGCTCCGTCACCCCTAGACGTGATGCCGGCGTTCCGTCCCCCTCTTAAGGGGACCTGGCCACCCTTGTCCCTGATTCCAGGCAGACTCTAACATCCCCTCACGTGCAATTAAGCATCCAGAGTCCTGTGTGGGCATCTCAATCGGCCAGCACCACGCCCGGTATGTCGGAGCAGACTCCGAGAGGGGCATCCGGAGGGTTGGATGGTAAACGACTATACACTAGATCATCTGTGGCATATGGTGAGAAAGAAGTGTTAGCAAATCAGGCTGTCAAATGGATAAGGAGTGACACGACTGACATATGGAGTACAGTGAAAGATTTAGAACCGGTAATGCAGCAACATGTGATATTCCAGATGGCCAATTCCCTCATCTGGTCTTGGGAGGTCAGTTTCGATAACGGGAGGGCTCCTCAGATACTATATGAAATTCGAGACTGGACCCATAGATTTAATTTGACCCCAGAGGAGGTATACAAGAACGTAGTCACCCGAGTCCAGTATCGAGGCAGATTGTTCTTAAAGAGCCCTCAGTGGACATCGCAGCATCCCATGCGAGAGGTCCACCCCATTTATCATCCCGAAGTTCCAGAACTACGCAATGATAACCAACAGATCACCCGGGCGCGGATAGACACCCGTTTCCAGGAGCAATGGGTATACACTCCATGGAAAAGAAGTGAGGTCCTTGCTCTGAAATCCCAACTGCCCGACCCCCGAAAGAATCCTACCGCCTACAAGGAACTGACCGAAGCTGTGGCCTCTGCCGTAATGACGTAAGCAGATGTGGAGCTATTCTTTGGGTTACTTGTGCCTGTTGACATATGGCGACAGGTGCATGACTCTGATCACGCTGAACTAGGGGGGACATGGGATGAGTTGAGAGGGTGGGACCGAGATCGCAAACTGGGAGACAAACCAAGGGTTGAAATAACGTCTTTACCAGCAAAAATTATTGCCTTTATGCATACTCTGATACCGCCAAGAAAGGTTGACTGGGATAAATTGACCGCTTGCCGGCAGAAAAAGGATGAAAGTGTGTCCGACTTCTTCACTAGGTTCGAAGAAGTTTTTTATTGATTTTAGCGGACAGGATTTGGCAACAGAAGGTGGAACTAGATTGTTCGTGAAAAGATTTGTTACGAACCTGGCTCCAGAAATTTCTGCACGATTAGAGGCGGCGGAAAGTACCTGGACTACCTCTACCCCTTCTGTGATTTTAAGTATGGCCCAGTACTATGAACATAGGGAGAACGACAGTAAAGAAAAGGTGGAAAAGAAGGCCAGAGACCTTAAAACACGAGTATTGCTGCAGCAGGTAGTCCGGGGACAAGGAGGGGGAAGAGGAGCCAGAGGGCCCATGTCCAGAGGGGCGGGTGCAGGCCGAGGCACGGGCGGGGCTCCGACTGTGGGCTTGAATCAGTGTTCCTACTGTAGAGAGGAGGGGCATTGTGGCGTGCCACAAGGATCTTCTCTCAGCCCCACCCTCTTCAACGTATACATGAGTCCCCTCGCGACCATCGCCCGCCAACACAACCTCAACATCATCTCTTACGCGGATGACACTCAACTAATCCTTTCTCTCACCAATGACCCCAGCACCGCCAAAACTAACCTACATGAAGGAATGAAAGAAGTTGCCGAATGGATGAAACAAAGCCGTCTGAAACTGAACTCCGACAAAACAGAAGTCCTCATCTTAGGTACATCCCCCTCTGCATGGGACGACTCCTGGTGGCCGGAAGCCCTCGGAAAGGCACCCATCCCGACAGACCACGCACGGAACTTAGGCATCATACTGGACTCTTCACTCTCAATGAATAGACAAGTCAGCGCCGTATCCTCTTCCTGCTTCAACATTCTTCGCATGCTTAGAAAAACATTTCGCTGGATCCCCACCGAAACAAGGAAAACAGTCACCCACGCTCTGGTCACGAGCCGACTGGACTACGGAAACACCCTCTACGCAGGCATTACCGCTAAACTCCAGAAGAAACTCCAACGAATCCAAAACGCCTCAGCCAGGATCATATTAGACATCCCACGCAACGAACACATCTCCGGTCACCTTAAAGACCTCCACTGGCTACCCGTCAATAAGAGGATCACTTTCCGACTGCTAACCCACGCACACAAATCACTCTACGACATCGGACCAGAATGCCTCAACTCACGACTGTCCTTCTACACCCCCTCCCGCCAACTACGTTCTTCCAGCCAAGCCCTCGCCACTGTACCTTGCATCAACAAGACCACCATGGGCGGCAGATCCTTCTCTTACCTGGCTGCTAAAACATGGAACTCACTCCCCGCTTACCTTCGCCTTACCCAGAACCACCTAGCATTCAGAAAGCAACTTAAAACGTGGATATTTGACAAGTAATCCTCCTCCCCTCTCTAAGCGCCTTGGGACCCTCTGGGTATGTAGTGCGCTATATAAATGCTGTGACTTGACTTGACTTGAATGCACAGTGTCCGTTGTTGCTTGCCCAGAACAGAGCAATCTGAGGACGAGGAGGCCCCGACCGGAGTGATATGCGTATAGAAGAGGGATCAGGCAAGTCTGAGCGAAATCATTTTGATAACCACCAGGGCAAGCAGTACTATCATGATGATTACAAATACGAAGATCAGGATGCATACATACAAGCATAGGACAGCCAGGGACAGAGTAGGGGCCAAGTGTCGATCCCGGTCAATCAAAAGGGACCTTATGTAAAAGGGGAAGTGATGGGGACTTCTGAGAATTTCCTAATTGACACGGGAGCAATGAATAGTTCTGTTGCTCGATCATTGGTTCCAGGGGCGGCTCTGTCCGGGCAAAATAATGTCTCAGTGGGGTTCTCGGGAGTCCCAGTTGTCAGTCCCATCTCCAAACCTCTCCCCTTCTCGATCGGTCCCGCCACCATTGACACTCCTCTTTTGCTGACCTCACATTGCGGAGAGAATTTGCTGGGCTTGGATATGTTAAAGAAATTAAATGCGACAATACATTGCTCTGCTGACGGGGTCTATCTAACGATACAACCCTACGCTGACCACATGAAACAATGTTTCGCTAAAAATGAACCCCTTCCCCAGAGTTTGATGGCATCCCAGCAACGCTTTGGTAAACAGGGGATGCTGATGTGGGTAAGTTGGATATTCCCCCGGTTCACATTACGCTGAAACAAGGTGCGAAAATGCTGCGTATCCCGCAGTACAAAATAGCACCCGCGGGAGAACGGACTTTGATGTCGATTATCCAGGACCTGATTGATAAAGGGGTGGTGGAAGAAACAGCTGCTAATGTTTGCAATAGCCCGATTCTCCCGATTTTAAAAAGAAGTTCTGATTCTGGTGAACAGGGTCAGGGTGCTGCTTACCGCTTTGTGATCGACCTTAGAGCTGTCAACAAAATTGTGGTACCACAGTACCCCGTGGTGACCGACATCACCATGATCCTTACAATGATTCCGCCAACTGCCCAGTACTTTTTGGTCATAGACCTGAAAATTGCTTTCTTTAGCATCCCTATCCATCCTGATAGCAGACAGATCTTCGGATTCTCGTTATCTGGATGAAGCTTCCGCTTCTGTCGCGCACCTCAAGGCTATACTGAAAGTCCGAGTATATATTGCCAAGCCCTTAAAGCTTTACTAGACGACCTGGACTTGCCAGAAGGCAACGTCCTTTTGCAATATGTGGATGACCTGCTCATTGCCTCGGACACGGAAGAGGGATGCAAAACAGCCACTGTTAAATTGCTGCACCATTTGGCTGCTAAAGGTAACAAGGTATCCCTGTCTAAATTCCAATACTGTCGACAGGAGGTGTCCTACCTCTGTCATCTACTATCGAAGGAGGGTAGACGACTAACACCTGAACGTATTACTACTATTTCGAAAATGTCTGTACCTTGCACGCAGCGCAAAGTTCACGCTTTTCTTAGCATTACCTCTTACTGTCGCCAATGGATACCTAATTTTTCCCTTCTTGCTAAACCTCTGCTGCATCTGACTACTTAAGAAGTGCATGAACCCCTCCCCTGGACGGATGAATGTCAGCACTCTTTTGACTCTTTAAAAACTGCTTTATGTTCTGCTCCTGTCTTGGGCACTCCTGACTACCGTAAACCTTTTGTACTATACGTGCATGAGGTCGACGGTTGCTCACTTTCGGTGTTAACGCAGGACTTTGGTGGTAAGCAAAGACCTTGCGCTTATCTGTCAGCCACACTGGATAATGTCGCCAGAGCACTTCCTAGCTGTCTGAGGGCCACAGCAGCTGTTGCAGTGGCAATCCGGCAGTCAGAAGGACTCGTTCTAAATTCCAATCTGACAGTGATGGTGCCGCATGCTGTGGACACATTACTAAACAAGACAAAAACATAGCATCTTACTAGTGCACGCCTCACTGGATATGAACTAACGTTGTTTGCACCACATATCACGATCACTCGATGTGCAACACTAAATCCTGCCACATTGTTACCACTCCCTCCGAGTGAACTTACCGATGACACACATGATTGCATTTATCGCACCGAAGATGAAACTAAGGGCAGGATCGACCTCACTGACACTCCTCTAGATGACCCTCAGGGGGAGTTATTTGTGGATGGGTCTTGTTTTAAGCTAACAGATGGAACAACAACAGCTGCATATGCAATCACCACTCTAAAGACAGTAGTCGAAACATTCCGAGTACCTCACCGGTCAGCCCAAGCTGCTGAACTTATGGCCTTACTGCGAGCCTGTGAGTTGAGTGAGGGACTCAAAGTCAATATCTACAAAGACAGCCAATATGCCTTCGGCGTGTCCCATAGCTTTGGGCGGCTGTGGAGGGAGCGGGGTTTTCTTACTTCCCATAGTCAGAAAATACAAAACGGTCCCCTGGTTTTGCGGCTGCTAGAGGCCCTCACCTTGCCCAAGAAATTAGCCATCATCAAATGCAGTGCGCACAAAGCAATAGTGGATGAGGTGGGGGAGGGAAATGCTTCCGCGGATCAGGTGGCCAAACAGACGGCACAGTCCCCAATGTCGACTTTGTTTGTGAACTCTTCTGCAAGATGGGTGGAGGAATCTGAATTGTTTGATAACACCATGGAGAGTGTGAGACTATTACAAAAGGAAGCTACACCCGCAGAATTAGAGAGATGGGAAAAGGAAATAGGAAGACTGGATGAAAATAATTGTTGGGTTGATCTGACAGAAAAGCAAAGATGGTTACTGCCCAATGCACTAGTACAGGCCGTTGTAACTATGGGGCACAGCCCTGCACACATAGGAGCAAAAGGTATCTGCGGGCTCCTGGATCCAGTTTGGAACAACCCTAATGTCCAAAGGACGGCTGTCCGGTTGGTCCAATACTGCATGGTCTGTTTACAACACAATCCAAGGAAGGGAGAAAGTGTCCTGAGTGGGAATTTTGCATCCCCAACGCTGCCTTTTGAGGTACTCCAAATGGATTACATTCATATGGAACGTGTCAGCAACTTTAAATACGTCCTGGTGGTGGTTTGTGCTTTTAGCAAATGGGTTGAGGCCTACCCCACTAAAGAAAATACTGCTATGGCTACAGCAAAGGCCCTTCTTAAAGAGTTTGTACCCCGCTTTGGTTTGCCCCGTTTGATCTGGTCGGACAATGGGGGGCACTTCCATGGGGCCCTTGTCAAGCATATCTGTGAGGGCCTACAGATTAAACAAAAGTTCCACGCTGCCCGACACCCACAATCAGCAGGGCTCATGGAGAAATACAACGGTATTCTCAAGTTAAAGATGGCAAAGATTCAGGAAAGCACAGGGATGAAATGGCCTGACACCTTGCCTTTAGCCCTTATGCCACTACGTGTTACCCCACACACCCGATCTGGTCTCTCCCCGTATGAAATAATCTTTGGCAGGCCCGCAAATGTATGGGGGGTACCCAGACCACGATCCTTTTCTGACATTGAATATCCTATGTTGATCGATTACCTCTATGCTTTGACTAAAGACCTTCGTTCTGTTCACCAGCAGGTAGCCTCCGTACTGCAGCCGCTGCCAGAGGGCCCCGGACATCGTCTACAACCCAGCCAGTGGGTTCTGGTTAAGAAGTTTGAACGTGACACCAGCTTGGCTCTAAGGTGGTCCGAGCCACAGCAGATTCTGCGTGCCACCCGGACGACGGTTAAAGTGGATGGGAGGAAACACTGGATCCATGTCTCCCATCTGAAGAGGCTGCCGCTTCCACTTCCCTCTGATCAGCAACACCCAGGGGGAATTCTGACGCAGGAAACTGAGAAAGCTGTTGCATTCGTACCCTTCTCCGATGCCTGTGAGATCGAACCGAGGCTAGAGGAGGGAGTGAGCAGATCAGATGACTTGGTCTCCGCTGAATCTGCAATTGCTTTGAATCCAGTTGTCAGTACCCCGGCAAGCGAAAGTTCTCATGTCCGAAAGGTACCTGGTGTACTATTCTCTGATCAGGAAGTTCCGGGTCATATGCGATACAACCTGCGACCAAGGAAAACAAAAAACGGTGCCTCAGACCCCAACACTAGGAGATAAGGAAAGATTCGATTGAATAGATAGGGTTTGCTAGCTTGTTGGTCTGAGGTGCTGAGCGAGACACTGGACTGAACACGTTGAGAGCTGGAACTTTGATCACTGTGCTCTGTTCAGAAAGAAGATCGGCTATTGTCAACGGCCAGGTTGCCCCGACAAAATAAAGTCTGATCACCACTCTTCTATTTGCTTGAGATGAACGATAGGAGTCTACCTGTGAGGCTCTGACGGACACAGGGAGAAGAACCCTCTGGCAGGACGGACTGCTAGGCCCGAGCTTATTTTTGGACTTTTAGCTAGGAATGTACCCTTTTGGCCGTATCATTTTAGAAGAAGAATTTCCAATTACACCACGACACATACCGTTTTATGAGCCTATGTTTTCCACATGGCCTACGAGGGTCAAAGTAGCATTTGTAGTAGTTATAGCCTTCATTATTGCTGTGTTTATGGGTTTGTTTGTATACTTGGAACATAAATACCCTTTGCAGAATTTTCTACCGTCCACTGTTGCCCCCTCTGAGCATTTGCTGTACACTTTAGCACCCCACAAAGAACGACATCGCCAGACCTATGCTAAAAATGTATTTGTTGAAATGCTTCATTAAACACACAGTGTTACCAACACTACTGATTGCTGGGTGTGTGGGCTTCTGCCATCTGTGGTGCATAACCACAATTTGTTTCTCTCACTACCTTTGTCCTATCTAGGAAGCTGTGAGGCCTGGTTCAAACTGTTTTCAGCTATATACCGTCATTGGGGTGAAACTCGCAGAGATTTCGATATTAATGAACACAATATGGTTATGGATTATATTGATGCGCACTATGGTTTTGACCAAAAGGGAAATGGGGGACGGGGGACAATAGACCCACAGGCATGCATGCAGCTGTACATAGTGGCTAGGAACGATACTTGGTTGCAGGAAGAACTTCATGACTTTAGAAATTTCAATGCTTCTCAATATTTCCAACTTTTTATCGAACAAAATGTTACAAGAGACCCTGTTGTACCCATTCCTATTTTGAATGTTTCCTCAGTATTCTGTGTGCAAGGAATAGGCCGTATACAGGTTGGAGATAGTATCTGCAATTACACCTATCGTCTAAAGAAACGCATCAGCCCCCGTTAATTACGCCACCCAATGTCTATTTCGTCTGTGGAGCAGGCAGCTTATTAAGACCGAAGTCGATCAGACCGACACCGCCTAACAGCAATTCATGGATTTTTTAGCAAAGGTTTAGTGCCATTCTGGGGACCCATCTTTAATAGCAGAGAAATAAGGAGATTGTCCAGGATAGTGGAAAATGTCATTAACATAGCTACTGACATCCTGGCCAACTTAACTGATGAGCTTCAGGCGACCAGACTTGTTGTGCTCCAAAACCGTATGGTTTTGGACGTTATCTTGGCTGATCGAGCGGAGCATGCCGCGTAATCGGCAGTTCTTGTTGCGTATATATGCCAGACTCCGCCCCCTCCGTTCACCTAGCCATTCCAAAATTGCATCGCATTGCTTCTGAAATGCACACTGATAATGGGTCCTGGTCATTGTCGAGTTGGTTCTGGGGGCTCCTGTCCACTTGGGGATGGAAGTTGTTATTGATTTTGGGAGGAGCCACTGGCATCATCTTCACCTGCTGCGTCCTGATGCAATGTGGACCGGCCTGTTGCTCTTATTGTGCCTACCGAGTTACTGTGTGTGCCTACCCCAGTCCCCGCCAAAATTTAAATGCTGCAAAAGGAGATTCACGAATTGATTGCCATTAATGAAGACATTTTTGAGGACTAATGCCTGCCTTTGTATTTAGCTACACCACGCTAAAAGGACGGTTTGAGGAACCGGAATCGATTTTCGGTTATACAACACATATAATCGATACTTTAAGATTAGCTTGATGTATCTAAACGATTTAGCATATGCACCCAAACATTAGCATAAATCCGTATTGCAGTATTTTAGATTTCTAGCTTGTACCACTTTCTGCATTTTTCACTCGCTTGACTCGACCGACGCCATTTTGTGGCCTCGCTCGAGTCGTACATTAGCAGACCCCATTCATTCCTTGCACCAAAGTTGTTCTCCTGAGAAATAGCCCAACTGTTGCAGAACTGCTGTTTCAGCTCGTTAGGCCCGTCAAGGTTGTAGGTAGCAGGAGAAGGCCTGATAAGCACATTCCAGAAGGGGTGCGGGCGGGCTGTCTCAGAGCTGGCAGAAGGGAGTCACCCGTTCGACCTTGCTAATCTAGGATGAGCTAAACCAAGAGTCCTTTGTGTGCCATATATGGGCTTTCCTTTCTGTACCAAACTGTAACAGCTTGTATTTTTCCATCTTGGGCCATGTTTCTGCAAATGCAACTGTATATATGTGATGTCCTGACAGTGTGCCAGCAGTCTTCTTGGCAGACCTCGTGGGGTTAGGTCGCAAGGAGCTCCTCTGGCAGAGTTTTGTTTGTCATAATAAATGCTTGGACCTTCTACACTGCCAACCGACTGATTATTGGTAATGGGAAAGGGATTGGTTGTGAATATAACTATAATTGGGAGGTGGTAAATAATTTTCGGTACTTCACTTCTCAGCTCCTCCCTTAACTGAGTCAGGAAGGCTGAAGACAAGACCACCCCTTGAAAGCAATTGTCGGGTATGATCGGAACAGGTGTAGCCGTTGGCGTGTTCTGTTCGTCTTCTTCTAGACGGGACAATGCATCAGCCTTGGCGTTCTCCCTGCCGGGACAGTATGTAATAATGAAGTTGTATTCATTGAAAAACAGGGTCCAACTGAGTTGTCTGGCGGTTAATGCACGGGCGGAGCGAAGGAACTGTAGATTCTGGTGGTCGGTATAGATGGTCACCGGGTGTTTGGCGTCTTTTAGGTAGTGGCGCCAGACCTCGAACGCTGTTTTGATGGCCAGCAGCTCCCGATCGGATATAGCGTAGTTTCTTTCAGCTGGTTGCAGTTTTCTGGAGTAAAAGGCCACTGGATGTAGTAGACCTGTTGTGACATTTCTTTGCGAGAGCACACCACCCAAGGCGTCTTGCGAGACATCTGCTTCCACCACATAGGGCTGTCCGGAGTCTGGATGTACAAGGATCGTTGCCGTAGTGAATCTATTCTTTAGGTCCTGGAATGCTTGCTCCGCGTGGTATCCCAACAGAACCAGACACCCTTCTTAACAGTCTGGTGATGGGGCTCACAATGCCGGAGAATCCTGTGATGAAATGACGGTAGTAGTTTGAGAAGCCCAGAAACCTTTGGACCTGCTTCACTGTGGTCGGGGATGGCCATTGTATGATAGCCTCCACCTTCTTATTGTCCATCTGAATTCCTGCGGGGGTGATGATGTGTCCTAGGAACTCAACAGCCATGACATGGAAGACACTTTTCTAGTTTTACCTATAGACCGTGCAGCTCCAATTGTTGTAGGACGGTTCTGACATGTAGAACATGTTCGGCTGTGGTCTGTGAATTGATCAGAAAATCATCGATGTACACGATGCAAAATTGGTCGATGTATTCTCTGAGCACTTCATCGATGAAGAACTGGAACATGGCTGGGACGTTGCAGAGTCCGAAAGGCATGACCTGGTACTCGAACAACCCATATTTGGTTCGGTATGCAGTCTTCCATTCGTCAACCTTTCGGACTCTGACAAAATGGTAGGCGCCCCTCAAGTCCAGCTTGGTATATATGGCGGCGTTCTTCACCTGATCCAATATGTTCGTTATCAAGGGAAGCGGGTACCTGTTCTTCATGGTGATGGCATTTATGGCTCTAAAGTCTATGCAGGTCTTCAAGTTGCCCTCCTTCTTTGCCACAAAGAACAGAGGAGAGGACACCGGTGATCTACAGTGTCGTATGAAGCCATTACGGAGACACTCGTCCAGGTAGGAGCGGAGGTGTTAGTTTTCTTTCTCCGTAAGGGAGTATATCCGACTGCAAGGAAGCGTGGAGCCAGGAATCAGGTCTATCCTACAGATGAAGGAGAGATGAGGTGGAAGGGTGTTTGCCCCTTTCCTATCAAACACTGCCGCATGATCCAGGAAGTCGTCCGGTATCTCACCATGGGATACCGCTGCGGTTCCGGTCAAGGGCAAAGCATGAACCCGTACTATTTTGTTCCTAAGTGATTCTGGCCGTGTATAACAAGAAGAAGCGCATACCGCAGAGTCCAAGGACATAAGTCCAGATGCCCAATCGATCCGCGGATTATGGTGCACTAGCCATGGAAGGCCTAGTATTACTCAAAATTGGGGTGCGTCAATTACATCAAAAGAGATGTTCTCGGACTGATGGTTCTCAAAGGACATGGTCACTTCCTCTGTCTGATATCGAATGAGGCCGGAGGTGAGATCCGTACCATCCACAGCCTTGACGGTTTCTGGCTTGGCCTTTTGTACGGCACTCATTCCCAGGTTCTTCATATACCGGGTATCAATGAAGTTACCAGTTGCTCCTGAGTCCAGAAGCGCGGTGACACACCATTCCTGGCCGTTCAATGCTCGCAGGACAACCTCCACACCCAGATGCCAAGTGCCTTGAAAAAAGGCATGGGTCGCGGTCTCATTGAAGGAACAACCCAGTAGCTGCACACCTTTGTCTAATGGGTTTCTTCGTTTCCCGGCTTAGCCCCCCGGGATATGGGCAGCGCAAAAGGCCGCCAGCCTCTTGCTCTCCCTGGCTTCACTGGACATTCTCTCACAAAGTGACCGCTTTTGCCACAATACAGACACTGGTACTGTTTTCTTCTTCTTTACCTCTCTTCTGTGGTAATGGGCCCCCAATACCACCTATTTGCATAGGTTCTGGTGTGTCGGTAGAGGACATCGTTTCTTTCTTAGGCTTTTCTTTGTACGCCAGAAACCGGTTGTCACTTCCTTTTGCCTTCTCGGTTTTCCGTTCCTGTAGCCTGTAATTCACTTCAGGACCAGGTCAATAAAAGGCCCGATTTCGTCCGGTGGATCGGGCATCTGGGCGATCAGGTCCTTCAGTTCGTCGCACAGTCCTCTGTAAAACACGGACACCTTCTTGGATTCGGGCCAAGGTGCTTCAATAACCAGTCTGCTGAAGGTGGTGATGTAATGGAGTAGTTCCATATTAAGAAAAACAAGTAGGGGGTCAAAGGGGAATTTTTAACGACCACAGTAGCTCCAACCCCTATATCAAATTGAGAAACAAATGGGAGTTACCTGGTCCAATTAGTTGCCTACGTGTTGTGTCATGCCTAAAAACCGCTAAACCAACATGTCATCACAATGATAATACTGGGTTTGAAAACATTCCCATCAGCCCACCATTGTTGGCGGAGTGTCGTCATGTGGGATGCAAATCATAAACCTTGATCTCTCCCAACGCACCTAGTGATGATGCGGAGATAGGTTTTGAAAAGTACTATTCTGAACCACAGTATTTCAAAGGTAGGACCGATGGAGTGCAGTGCTCGTGAAAAAGAAAACAAAGTGTGAATAAAATTGGCTCCTGTGACAAAAAATATGTTTATTAGGTATTGTCCCAGGGTCGAGAGTAAAAACAGCGCCTTATAGTCTTAAAGAATAACTATATCATGGCGTAGTGCATAGAGGTCGACATGTTTCAGCTTGTGTGGACAAATCGTCCAAGCTTTCTTCAGGACCAATTGATGTTACGCATCTGCATTATGTGAAAAAAGTAAAGTATATTAACGTTTTGGATTAATCCTACCAGGATTTGGAGCCCAAATATTCTCTGGTGTTTATCCAACTAATCGTGATTCTCCTAAGGAGGAAAAACAACAGAGTGTAAGAGACGCATGTGATATATTGGTGATTAAAACCACAACACAACAGAAGTAGACAAGGCGACAGAAGACTGTTCTTCGCCTATCAGAAGCTATATCAGTCTCCTGATTTGAGACTCGTTGACTAACAGGATTTACAAAATATTAGTTTGTCACATTTTTACTCACCCAGCATTCTGTGGGAGAACACCTCACCTCACCCGGCACCCACTCGGGAAGAAGGAGGCCCGCTCTGTTAGAGATGGAAAAGTAAAAGACCTAAAAAGACTATATGAGGTACAGAGTAAACATACTCCACTAATCCATTCATATATACTAACAAATACCAGTTAATTAAAAAAGGGGACTCAACCCTAAAAGAGAACATAGTTATGACCAAGCATGGAGGTGGCACTGATTGTTGAATGACTATATAGGTTCAATAGTAAGGTAGTAACCAAAAGAAGGCTTATCTGTACCTAGATAGAACAGTGTGTTAATTAAGAGCATGGTAATAGTGTGGCCAGAAGAATGGGTTAATGCATAAAGGACAACCAAATATCCAGTCTATAAATAATGGAGAGCAACAAAACTCTAAGCATATATCCCTTATTGCTAGACCTTAAATATCCAGGGAGCCATACCTGTCCGTCGGTACCTCTATGGCCAGCGTCTGAGCGGGAGTGGAGGTAGTTTGGGCTGTGCTTACCTCCTCTTTATATACCCGCTCTAATTGGTTGATAGATGACAGCTGACTTTTAAGCGCGAAACCTGCGCTTTATTGGTAGGTATATGGTTGTTAGTAGGCATGCGCCGCCTGACTCTTGTATATGGGATAGTGATTCGACATTCACCGCGCATGCGTTATTGACACTCTCAAATGCGCTCGTGTTTGTATGCTGGCGCGTTGTGTATAGAGCTGCAAGTAGTGTCAAGAAATTAACGCATGCGCAAAAGCACCGTAGTGAAACGCGGTGCGCATGCGCGAAGCAGAGACGTCGCTCGCGTGTGTTTACTCGCTATTCCAACAGTACTCATATTTACGTAGTAACCACTTTGCTGAATTGTAGCCCTCAGATGGATGTGGCGGTATTAAAAGGGAGGGATTGACAAGGGGACCAGATATGATTAATTTGGTGTACTGATAGGCAGATCAGGTCTATGAGTATGAGATTTCGTTAGAGCTGAACAGAGATCTCGTGTTCAGTATGATGCATCTGGGCATTGACTTCGCTCTAATTAGATGTAGAAATTTAGAGTTCATAAGGAGGGTAAACAGTGATCCTAGTGTACACTAATACGACTGTGTCTATTGATAACTATTTAGGATGTAGTCGAAGAATATATTAAGACACTTAGTGTTGGGAATACAGATAAGTCGTTTAGTGCCTAGTGCAAAGGTGGTAGTTATAAGGAAGCCCATGGTATGTCATCATTGAGCCCCTTAGAATCACTTTGTAGTTGAAAAACCCACTTCTGTTCTTTTTTGAAAAGAAATTTTGAAACATCACTTATGTGGGTAGGGATATAAGGATGTTTTAAAACTACCCATCTCATGTCATCTGCTGCAGAAACCGGTTGTCACTTCCTTTTGCCTTCTCGGTTTTCCGTTCCTGTAGCCTGTAATTCACTTCAGGACCAGGTCAATAAAAGGCCCGATTTTGTCCGGTGGATCGGGCATCTGGGCGATCAGGTCCTTCAGTTCGTCGCACAGTCCTCTGTAAAACACGGACACCTTCTTGGATTCGGGCCAAGGTGCTTCAATAACCAGTCTGCTGAAGGTGGTGATGTAATGGAGTAGTTCCATATTACCCTGCTTTAGGTTGAGCAGTTCATTGTCTGCCGCCTGAACAAAGTTCTGACGAGCGAACATTCGTCTCATTGTCTCCTTAAATACAGGAAGATTGTACAGCATAGGGTCGTCGTTCTCAACCAACGAAATGGACCATTGAGCGGCGTCTCCTCCCATGTAGGAAAGTATAAGTGCTACCTTGGAAGCGTCATCAGGAAAGGCCGCTGCACACGCCATGAAGTGGATGTGACATTGGTGGATGAAGACGCTATACTTGGTGCTTTTGCCATAAAAGCGTTCGGGTGGCGCCAACTGGACAGGGTGTGGTGTCAGTACCTGGATGGTGTTGTCAGGGGTAGCAGGGTTGGAGGCACCATCAAAGGTAAACGTGGGAGGACAGGTCAAACCTTCTTGCCTGACTCTGGAAGTGGAAGGCGTACCCCAAGGGTTAGCAGCTTCTGCAGCCACCTGTCCTTGCAGGGCTACCATGTCTTGTCAAAGGCTAAGGTTTTCTACCTGGATCCCCGCTAACAAGGCTGCTATGTCCTACAGCGTGATTTCGGGATCACTCATGTTGCCCGGGCAAGATGTGTTATGTGGGCTTTGGATTCTGTCAAGGGCCCCACAAGTCTTACCTGTGACTTGTAAGGAAATCCTGCAGAGACAACAGGAGCCACTACCACCGCACCCACCTTAACTCCCAAGCTGGCTATACACAGGTTAAGGACGTTGATGGGCACGGGGAAGAAAGCCAAAAAGAACGCTGGGATGAACTAGGTAGCTTGATACTGAGTCTCCCTCTGTTTGAGGACCACCATGTACACGACCACTGTATAGGGAAAATAAGAGCCCCCTATTACTACAAGACACAAGCATACAGTCTAATCCCTTGCTTGCTTCTCCCTTTGTGTACATATAAGGAATGGTCAAGTACCTGTAGTGGAAGTCCTTGAGCGTTAATCAGATATCCACGCTCCTGCGTAAGTAGGAGACAACCAGCATAGAAGCTCCCAGCGCGGTTTAAGAAAAATCAGCAAAGCGCCTATGGCGCGGAAAGGAAATAACTAATGCGCTCCTGCGCGTAAGTGATGTGGCCTTAACAAAATCAGCAAGGCAATGGTAAACAAAACAATGCGCTCCTGCGCGTGGGTGATGTGACCCTAAACAAAATCAGCAAGGTAAGGCAAATGTAAAACAATGCTCTCCTGCGCGTAAGTGATGTGACCATAAACAAAATCAGCAAGGTAAGGCAAATTTAAAACAATGTGCTCCTGCGCGTTAGGGAAAACAGAGAATAGGTCTACACAGGTGAGTGTAGCAAAAATCAGCAGAGCGCGTGTAGCGCGGAATGACAGCAAAAACAGTCGCCCCCGTGAGCTACGGTGTCGCAAGAACACCGGTTAGGGCAGAGCGTACTAATGAGTGGTAATTCCAAGAAAAGGCTCTCTAGCGCTAGCGCGACTCAGAGCAGTCGGGTACTCACGCTTCCTGCAATGGAGAGTCCGAGAGAGCCAAGCACAACAGCGTTAGCGACATCAGGGAGATGCAGGCAGGAACACACTCTTCGGGGCTCAAACGCTGAGGAATCCTGAATCCAAAGCGCAGAGCAGGCGGAAACCACGGGTCTTAAGTGGTTCCCCCGGAAGCGCTTCAGCGATGCCGGCAGCCTCCGGAGTACAGCTAGACTGCTGACTCCCTCAAACCGGAAGTGCAGGAAAGCATACATCGCCCAAAGTACGGAGTAGCGTCCTCTCCGTATGTACGCTGGAAACGCTGCCTCCCGGTAAGGACACCCCCACGAAACATGACAGGTTCACTATCAATGTGCCTAAGTCACACCAGTCTTCTTCTCAGACGCTGGGAAAGAGATTCCAGGACATTCAGGCTTCAATTTCAATCCTTCAGCCTCGGTCCTGGAGTTTAATGAGGTCGACTCTGGGAATGATCGCTCTCTGCATCCTGGTGGTCGAGCATGCGAGGAGGCATGTACGGGCTCTGAACTCCCAGTTTGCCCAACATCAAGGGGACCTCACGGAGCACATCCAGATCTCAGAGGAGACTGCCAAAGAACTGCAGTGGTGGCTACTGAACTGTGAGTGGTTGAGGGGCAGACCCAACCTGTTACTCACCTGCAGCAGACAGGGGTGACTGATGCACTGCTTCTGGGTTGGAGCAGCCATCTGGTAGAGGTAGAGATCAGGGGCTTCTAATTGCCGGTGGAGTCTCGACTCCTTGTCAACCTTCTGGAGCTGAAGGCCATCCGTTACGCACTGCAAATCTTCCAGCCATCCATCAAGTGGAGGCAGGTACAGGTGCTCACAGAAAACACCACTGCCATGTGGTACTGCAACAAACAGGGAAGGGTTGGAGTCACAGATCCTGTGCCAGTAGGCCCAGTGCCTCTGGAGATGACTAGACCACAGAGGAATTTTCATAGTGGTGAACCAACTGGCAGATTCTTTAAATGTCAGGGGACACCAACTTAGCAATCAGCACCTGGTGGGTCACGAATGATAGCTACACCTGGAGGTGGTGCAAGGTATTTTCCATGAATGAAGAGAATCTTCGCTCGATCTGTTTGCCACCACCAAGAGTGCGCTATGTCAGCACTTCTGAATCTGCCCTCTGATCAGTCTGCTCCTTCGGGAGGATCTGCCATTGCAGTAGAATAGTTGTTTACTTCATCCTCGTATTTTGCAATCTCCATATTCATGCATGGAGATTGATCGACGCTAGCTGAACAACAATGACCTCTCTCCATAGTTGATGTCATCCTGGCAGCCAGGCGTCCCTCGATAAAAATTCTTTGCGTCGGTCATTGGTAAAACATTTGTGGTTTGTTGTGGCGCTCGCCAGATTGACCCACCTCTTGTGGTACTGCAAATCCGGACCCCGCTGTTCCACAGATATCGAGGTCCAACACTCGTGTCACAAAATATCGTCGTACCATGACGAATTTGGTATCTACGGACCGGTAATGATTAGGACATTATCCCTATGCATTTGCGTCACGATTGAGTGATGCTAACACCCTTAAATCGTAGTTTCCGTCCCGAACCCTCAGACTCCATTTTGTAAACGGCATCCATCTTATGGCTTGCCCTCATATAGTCAATTGATTAAGACTGAGTTTGATCTGAAAGGACACGTCCGCCGTAGCTGACTTCCCCATGACCTGGCCGAAGCTGACTCCACTGCCTCTAGCCCAACCTGTTTTGGCAGCTCCTCGCCCAGTGGCCGAGTAAGATATCATCAAGGGTCAACATGCCATAAACCATTCACTACCTACAGACCATGTTTTCCATACACATACACCTGTCCATGATTCTTGTTTATGACCAGTTTTACGATGGGAGGGTGCCCAACCTTATTGGTGTTTCATCGATATCTGATGGGAATTCTGGATCTGGAGGGATAATCCATCACAAACTGGACATCTAAAATATGTGCTGACCAGCATGGCTTCGCTCTTTGTATTATTGTAGAAATATGTGTCTAGCCATATCATAAACCCAAGAATTCTTGCCTGCAGCTGTTATTTATGTATATAAGGAGAAGGCTTGTTCTGTAAAAACGAACAGTCTCCTGAGAACTTACGGCCCGTGCTGTCGTACTTCTAGGACGCATGTTACTTGGTTGCAACCAATAAAACTCGATCTCTGACTTCAACTAGAAGACTCTGTGTTTCTGTAAGTCCAGAACAGGGAGAACTCCGAGGTCTTCGGGTGTGGTCCCCTGGCACCACCAGGTCTCTAAAAACCCGGCACCTCAGTTGGCGCCCAACTCGAGGCGATATCAAGCGGTGACGGTCCAAGCCAGATGTTCGTGAGGAGCTTCGTGTGAAAATTCCGGAGGACGGCCAGCCACTTCAGCCACCCCTGCATGTCGATGTGGTTCCGAAGGTCTTTGCTGCGAGGTTCCCCGCGTCCCGACGGCTACGAAGGACTGCTGCCCTGACTATCGCCCTGTTTTGGACCCAGTGATCCTTGGTAGAGCGAAACGATAGAAGAGTCTTCTAGTGACGTCACCGATCTTCAATATTCAGTTAAGTATAAGTGGAGCGTCTCCCAGTCCTTAGTTTGGTTCTTAGTTTTGGTATCCCAGAGATACGGTTTGTATTGGTTCTTGCAAGTACCAAAACCGAGGGATTCGTGTATTCACGACAAAATCATAGTTAGATAATCCCTTGAAGTTTGAAGCTGGACTAGTGAGCGAAGATGCCTGGTCTTAGCAGACTTGGAAACTTGTTTTGTCTTGGTTGTAGTAAGGACTCCCGATTAGAGGATTCGTGTCCGGTTCCTCCGATTGGAACTCCAACATATGAGTTATATATAAAGCATGGAGTAGGTCCTATCACGTATAACGAGGTATGGATAAAATACACCCGCAAGGATGGTGTTTTAAAATGGCCCCAATATGGTAGTTTTGACTCAGAAATATTAGACAATCTCAAGGTCAAATTGTTCAAGAAGAAAGCCCGGCCGGCGATGTTTGACTCTTTTCGCTTATGGCGCAAAGAAGCCAAACAGAAAGAAATAAAATTAGCAAAGAAAAATAAAAGAGGCATGTCGATGGTACAAGCTGCCATCGCATACAGGGATAATGAGGAAGAGCAGGAAAGTGAACAAACGCTCAGAAGCAAGAAACTAGCAATAGATAAATGCTACCCGATGTTACCACATGAGGGACGAGACTCAAAGGGAACATCCGAGAAAGATCCATTAATGTCCCATTTATTGAACTCACCACCCCCATATACATCGAGTATTGTTGGACCACCGAGGCGTATTGTTATACCGCGCCCTGGCGCACGAAAAGCAGCTCTTGCACAAGCACCAGCTCCTCTTCAGCTGGTTCCTACTTCTCTGGCGCAGCCTTCTCAAGGGCCGCCGCCTTTGCTACATACTCCATCTACTTCTACGACTTTGCCTACTGCTCCAACTATTCACTATGATACTACGTCTGCTACTGCCTCGACTTCCTCTGCTGTTGCTTCGACTTCCTCTTTACATCAGCCTGTCTTTTCTGGCGCATCTGCCTCGCCGCAAGCTTCTCCTTCTGTCAGACAGAGAGTGGCAAGTACTGTCACTGGTCCATTCTCACCCTTCTTTGGGTCGCCTAAAACGACCCCTAAAACGGGACGTAGACAGTTGCGTAGCCAACTACCCGACTACGAGGAAAGAGAGGTACTAAATGAGTTAGCACGCAAATGGGTTACTGACACTGCTAAATATGATGTTCAGTCCGTTATGGAAGTCTTCCGTCAGTGGGATGCACCCACTCAAAGATATGTATTTGAAGAGATGTGTGTATATCTGTGCGAAGATTTGGAGACAAATGATCCCAAACGCAAAATGCAGGAATTATTTCGTATGCGCTTTAAGTTCTATGAAGGTATAATTGTAGGTGCCGATGTTGAAAAAGCGATAGGCCTGTTATTGTCCTATAGGAGTAAGGGAAATGTCTCTAGATCATTGTATGAAGATGACGTGTCAGATAGGAAAAAGGCGCAACAGTACCCCATGAGAGAGGTTCCTCCAGTATGGAGGGAAGGTGATGCGAATGCACAACCACCTGTTCCACCGCATTTCCAGTGTGTATGGGTACATGTCCCCTGGAAAAGATCCGAAGTTTTAGCACTCAAACAGACACTACCCGATCCCCGTAAAAACCCAGCAGGATATTACAAGGAATTATCACAGACTGCCAGCTCATGTATAATGAATTTAGCAAATATAGACATGTTGTTTGGGAATGTTGTTCCGCATCCTTTATGGAGTAAAATTCGTCATGCAGATCATGATCAAGAACTAGGTGACTCATGGGCTAATATTACAGCTACTGATGCTAGACAAGTTGGTGGTTCTAAACCCGAGCCTTTAATAGCAGATCTTCCCGGTAGGATTATCGCGTACATGAAAACGTTAATGCCTGAATTGCGCGTGAATTGGGACAAGCTGTCTGCATGCAAACAGAAGAAAGATGAGAATGTGTCTGACTTTTTCACGAGATTTGAGGAGACTTTCACCGATCATAGTGGTCAGGATATGGCTACCGAGGGTGGTCAAAGATTGTTTGTAGACAAATTTGTACATAATCTGCTTCCTGAATTGTGTAATAAATTGAAAGATTCAGAGAGTGCTTGGGCTGTTTCCACTTCAGCGCAGATTTTAGCCACAGCCCAGTACTACGAAAATAGACGCAAAGACGAGCTAGAAAAGGCAGACAAGAAGACTAAAGAACTAAAAACTAAAGTCCTTCTCCAGCAAGCCTATCCGCCTCATACTCCTAGTCAGCCCAATTACCAGCAACCACAGCAGTATTCGAGAAACGCGCAAGGAAACGAGTTTTCCCATCAGCGTTCTCCGTATTGCCCGAATCAATGTGCATACTGCAAAGAAGAGGGTCATTTCAAAAGTAACTGTCAAGCTCTTGCGCGATGTTTGAACGGTGTTTCCGGCGCAATAGGTAGAGGTGTTCAACAGGCTCCTAGAGGTAGGGGCCGTGGAACTTTCTCCCAGAACACCATTTCTTTTCCGCCTCAGAATTCTATGAATAGCTTTGACCAACAGAATAATGCGTCTTCCAGGACAGCTCAGTACTATGCAGATGACTATTATGCAGAGAACGAGAATGAGGGTCATAATTGCTAGGACAGCCATGGACAAAGAGAGGGAGTTGTTTCAGTTCCAGTAGATCAGAATGGACCTTATGTCGAGGTGATTACTTCCGGAGTGTCGGAACCATTTCTGCTGGATACTGGTGCTACAAAAAGTTCTATTATGCACTCAAAACTTCCTGGCGCACCTTTGTCCGGCGAAATGAATGTTTCAGTAGGTTTTTCTGGCGCCCCTGTTAGAAATCCGATCTCCAGTCCCATGCCCCTTTCTGTTGGCCCATGCGAATTAGAAGCACCCCTCATTCTTACAACAGGTTGTGGCGAAAATTTGTTAGGTTTGGATTTGCTGAAGAGATTATATGCGACTCTGTACTGTTCTCCTTCGGGAGTACAACTCACCCTTGGTAGGAAAGTGATTTCCCCGATCTATTTGTCAAAAGAAAGAATTCCGACTGAATTGTCATCTCTTCCAGATGTACTTTGGGCGAATGGTTCTAATGATGTAGGTCGTTTGGAGATAGCACCGTATGTCATAACATTGAAAGCTAATGTTAGGTTGCCACGTATTCCCCAATATAGAATGTCAAAAGAATGTGAAAAGGCTTTGTTAGAGATAGTCTGCGATCTAATTGCGAAAGATGTCATCGAAGAGACTACAGGCAACATTTGTAACAGTCCTGTTTTGCCTGTTTTAAAGCGTACCGATCCTTCACAGCCCCCTGTGTACCGATTTGTGATCGATCTAAGGGAAGTGAATAAGATCGTTGTACCGCAGTTTCCAGTCGTCCCCAACATTACTGCCTTATTGACAATGGTTCCAGCCTCAGCCAATTGGTTTTCAGTGATTGACCTGAAGAACGCCTTCCTCAGCATCCCGATTGCCGAAGAGAGCAGAGATATCTTTGGCTTCAATTTAGGAGGACGAAGTTTCCGCTTTAAACGCGCTCCTCAGGACTACTGTGAGAGTCCATCAATATTCAGTCAGGCTCTGAAAACACAACTCAATACGATTGTTCTACCTGGTGGCGCGACTCTGATTCAGTATGTAGACGATTTACTGATCGCTGTAGATACTGAAGAGGTTTGCAAGCAAGCTACGCCGTCACTGTTGCGTCATTTATGCGACATGAAACACAAAGTCTCGCTTTCCAAACTGCAATTTTGCCGACAAGAAGTAACCTACTTAGGTCACATCTTATCGAAGGAGGGAAGGAGACTGACCCCAGAAAGAATACAGGCAATTGCAGAATTGAGTGTCCCAAGGACACAAAGAGAAGTGCATGCCTTCTTGGGCATTACATCGTACTGTAGACAATGGATACCGAACTTCTCACTGTTGGCCAAACCCTTGCTGGCATTAATGCGTAAAGACACACCCAATCCTTTGCCTTGGTCTGAAGATTGTCAGGCGAGTTTCCATGAGTTGCGTGAGGCGTTATGTTCGGCTCCTGTGTTGGGCAACCCCGACTACAGCAAGCCTTTTACATTATACGCCCATGAGAAGGAAGGTTGCGCATTATCAGTCTTGACGCAACGCTTTGGGGACAAACAACGCCCATGTGCGTATTTCTCCGCGACTCTAGATCCTGTAGCTAAGGCATTACCAAGTTGCTTGAGGGCTACTGCCGTAGCGGCTGTCTGTATTCGACAGTCGGCTGGGTTAGTCATGAACAATACTCTGACCGTTATGGTCCCACACGCAGTAGATATCCTACTAAACAGGACGAAAACGCAACATCTAACTAGTGCTCGACTATCCAGCTATGAATTGACCCTGTTAGCAAGTCACATTCACATAAAGAGATGCGATACACTCAACCCTGCTACGTTATTATTATTATGTTTCTAATATAGCGCCTGAATCGACCCCCGAAGGGGTATCTCCGCGCTTGCCTTGGGAACCCGTCCTGGCTTTTTCCTGTGAGATAGCCCCTACAGGGCATCCCCAAGGTGAAAGCCAGGCATCCCGCCGCGGGGGCCGTTGTGGAGATTAAGCAAGCTTAATGCCCAGAGTTGCAGAGTGTGAACCCATGATTAGGTCAGGCACCGAAGCGAGAATTATCGAGTCCATGGACATTTGAGCTCAAGACCCTACGTTACTACCCATTCCACCAGCAGAGACAGATGAGGTCGACAAACATGATTGCTGTTTTAGGACAGAGGAAGAGACAAAAGGGAGAGTAGACTTGAAAGACACTCCCCTCCCTGAATGTAATGATAATTTATGGGTTGATGGTTCATGTTTCAAGTTGCCAAATGGTGATACGACTGCAGCATATGCCGTGACAACATTACACACGATTGTAGAGACAGCTCGCATCCCCCAGAATTCTGCACAAGCAGCAGAGTTAGTCGCACTCACAAGAGCGTGTGTGTTGGCGAAAGGAAAACGAGTGAATGTGTATAATGATAGTCAGTACGCCTTTGGCGTAGCCCATAGTTTTGGAAGATTGTGGCGTGAACGTGGGTTCCTGACATCACACGGTGCGAGAATTCAACACGGACAGCTAGTACATGACCTTCTCGAGTCACTGACCTTGCCCCTACAGGTTGCGATTGTGAAGTGCAGCGCGCATAGGAAAATCCGAGATGATGTTGGTCGAGGCAATGCATTTGCCGATGAGGTCGCGAAAGAGACTGGAAGGAACACAATGAGTCGGATATATGTTGTAGGTCCTGCTAGATGGACCCCTGATGTGGGTATGTGTGAGGACACAATCGCAAGCATGAAATCTATACAAGCTGATGCTACTGAGAGAGAGGTGAATGAATGGAGAGTAAGCAAGGGTAGGTTAGACGCGAATGGTTGTTGGGTCGAACTGTCAGAACATCAGCGATGGTTGTTACCTAACGCCTATGTGCTCGCAGTGGTAACGATGGCCCATGGAATAGCACACATCAGTGTGAAAGGAATATGTAAGCTGTTGGCCCCAGTATGGCAGAATAGTGGTATCCCAAAATGTGCAGAGAATCTGGTCAGAAATTGTATGGTGTGTTTGAAACACAATCCCCGTAGGGGAACCCCAACCCCAGCTGGTCATTTTGCACCTCCAACGTATCCGTTCGAGGTCTTGCAACTCGATTTCATTCACATGGAGAGGTGCAATAACCTGAAATATGTCCTTGTTGTCGTTTGCGCCTTCTCCAGGTGGGTAGAAGCGTACCCCCTTAAGAACAACACTGCATTGTCAACTGCCAAAGCCCTTGTCAAGGAATTCTTCCCTAGATTTGGCATGCCTAGAATTGTCTGGAGTGATAATGGAAGTGAATTCGTGGGACGAGTGATGAGGAGAGTGTGTGAGTGTCTAGGCATCCACCAGAAGTTCCATGCTGCAAATCATCCCCAATCGGCAGGATTGGTAGAGTGCTATAATGGCACGTTAAAATTGAAACTGGCCAAGATCCAAGCCAGCACAGGTCTCAAGTGGCCAGACGCCCTGCCTTTAGCACTCCTGTCTACCAGGATGATTGTCCATTCCAGATTAGGACTTAGCCCACACGAGATCGTGTTCGGGCGCCCAGCAAACATATGGGGAATACCGAGGCCTAGAAAGCTCAGTGAAATAGAGTACCCTGCACTGTCTGACTATTTGCACGAACTGACAACTAAACTGCATGTTTTACATCAACAGGTCCACAGCTCCTCTCCACCGACGTTTGACGATCCAGGCCACGCCATCGAACCTGGCTCCTGGATCCTGATTCGGAATTTCAGACGAACCATGAACGAGGAGCCTCGCTGGACCGGACCTTTCCAGGTTTTGCTGTCCACCCGCTCTGCAGTACGTGTCCTCGGGAAGAAACACTGGGTGCACGGCGCCCATTGCAAAAGGGTCCCGTTGCCCCTTCCATATGACCGATGGGTCCGGCAAGGAGTCGCTGACTCCGAAACTGAGTCTATACCTCGTTTTGTCCCCTTCAGCGATGCACGATTAAAAGGAACTGGTACCGACAAAGAAAGCGATTGTATTTTGCAAGGATCTGTGCCACCGTTGATGCAGTTGGACACTACAGAACCTGAAACATTGTTTGAAGATCACACCGTACCTGGGAAAGAACGATATAATCTGAGGTCAAGACCAAGGAACTGATATAATCGAATTAGTGCGGTTTCCCCCCTTTTCCCCATGAACTATTTTTGATTTCGCAGCTCTCTCGCCCAGGGAACTAGCTCATTTTTGATTTTCGAACCGCCATCCGGTTCTGCTGCTAGGGCCGCGGTTGAAGTCTGAGGAGTGCAACCGGGGACGCCTAGGTCAACGGTTCTGGTCAGTCTGAGGGAATTACCCCGGACTGGACAGAGCGCACATCTTGGCAGAAGCAACCTCCCACCGCGGGCAGCAACCAGAGGATAGAGTTTCCAGGGGTAGAGAGACCTGCTAGACACATGACCTTTGAAAAGAAAATATGTACTGTAATGACAAAAAGACGAACTCTAGTGTTAAGCATCTCAATGTTGTGTAGTATAATAATGTTTTTAACTGGCTATGCTCTGTCCGTTTTTCGAGTTCCATTCATGCACAACACACAACACACAGCTCACACCTTCTCCTACTGTTCCCACACACTCCTTTCACCCTCTACCTGAACATGAGTCTGCCAGAAGACTAGAATTCGTAAACAACTCATTTGTCCAACTCCTCCACCAGCACCAATCTGTGATGAACACTACGAACTGTTGGATATGCGGACTCATGCCACACACTACAGATAAGGGCATCCCTTACTTCATCCTACCATTCAGCTATTACGGTTCTCTATGGGCTTTCCAGACCATGTTCCTGTTCGCCCTAGAACCATACCCGCCCCGTTCCGCGGAGAGCGATTCCAGCAACAAGGCACTAGTGGTAGGAATAAGAAATATGAGTAGGGATGTTGACACGTATCAAATGATTCCTAAAGATGAACTCACTCCCTACGGCCGTTGGAACGTGACTAAATCCGGGATCACTTTGAGTAAAAGCCAGAAAACAAAGAAATCCTCCCCAGTCTGGATAGTGCCCCACCGAGGTCACTTATGTCTGCAAGGTATTGGCAGGGATCCCAAAGCACAGTTGGGGAAGAGCGTATGCACGGAAACATATGTGTTTGCCTCCCGAACTTCCCCTCCATTCTTGGCGGCTAAAGGCACCTATTTCGTCTGCCATGACAAAGCCTACACATGGTTGCCCCCTGACTTCTCGGGCACATGTTTTATCTCGTTTCTGCTGCCACCCACCTACACGGCCGGGGCAGATTACCATCGGACAAGGACAGTTAGGGGTGTCGTGAGTCAAGACGACACTGCGGGTCAGGAGTTTGGAGACTTCGCAAAGGGTTTTCTGCCATTTTGGGGGCCCATGGTGAACAGCAGGAACATTCGACAATTGACGAGAATAGTTGAATCCGCCGTGACTGAAACGGCCGGTGCCCTTAGCAACCTGACAGCTGAGCTTCAGTCAGATCGACTTATGACCCTTCAGAACAGGGTTGCCCTAGATGTCATACTTGCAGACCGTGGTGGTGTATGTAGAGTGATCCAATCTAGTTGCTGCATTTTCATCCCCGATAATGCTCCAACAGTATACCAGGCCATCTCCAAATTACACAAAATCTCTGATTCCCTTCACGTGGAGAAAGGGGATTGGTCCTTGCTAGGGTGGTTCTGGGAACTGATCTCTGCCTGGGGATGGAAAACTCTGATCTTCATCGGGATGATCTTAGCCGTTCTGTTTACGTTCTGCCTGTTTGTGCAGTGCGCTCCTGCAATATGTGGCCTCTGCGCCACTTCATGTGTAAGGAAGCCTGTATCAAGGGACGAATTGAGCAACAGAATGATGCTACAGCAGCATCTCCATGAATTCATCAATACAGATTTGGACTCAGATTAGCGTGAGTTATTGCCTAATATGAGGGCAAAAGGAGGGTCCGTGGTACTGCAAATCCGGACTCCGCTGTTCCACAGATATCGAGGTCCAACACTCGTGTCACAAAATATCGTCGTACCATGACGAATTTGGTATCTACGGACCGGTAATGATTAGGACATTATCCCTATGCATTTGCGTCACGATTGAGTGATGCTAACACCCTTAAATCGTAGCTTCCGTCCCGAACCCTCAGACTCCATTTTGTAAACGGCATCCATCTTATGGCTTGCCCTCATATAGTCAATTGATTAAGACTGAGTTTGATCTGAAAGGACACGTCTGCCGTAGCTGACTTCCCCATGACCTGGCCGAAGCTGACTCCACTGCCTCTAGCCCAACCTGTTTTGGCAGCTCCTCGCCCAGTGGCCGAGTAAGATATCATCAAGGGTCAACATGCCATAAACCATTCACTACCTACAGACCATGTTTTCCATACACATACACCTGTCCATGATTCTTGTTTATGACCAGTTTTACGATGGGAGGGTGCCCAACCTTATTGGTGTTTCATCGATATGTGATGGGAATTCTGGATCTGGAGGGATAATCCATCACAAACTGGACATCTAAAATATGTGCTGACCAGCATGACTTCGCTCTTTGTATTATTGTAGAAATATGTGTATAGCCATATCATAAACCCAAGAATTCTTGCCTGCAGCTGTTATTTATGTATATAAGGAGAAGGCTTGTTCTGTAAAAACGAGCCGTCTCCTGAGAACTTACGGCCCGTGCTGTCGTACTTCTAGGATGCATGTTACTTGGTTGCAACCAATAAAACTCGATCTCTGACTTCAACTAGAAGACTCTGTGTTTCTGTAAGTCCAGAACAGGGAGAACTCCGAGGTCTTCGGGTGTGGTCCCCTGGCACCACCGGGTCTCTAAAAACCCGGCACCTCACTCTAGGCAAACTGTCTGATATTTTATTGTTTGCGCTGTCTCTTGCACAGCAAGACCTTACTCTGGAACAGTTTAAGATTATCTTTCGGCCCTCTCTGCCTTTTTAGGGTTGCCTGGTCAGCCCTTTTTATTTAAAACACCTGTTGTGAAACATGTTTTGAAAGGGCTGCAACATATGTTTCCCCCATCTCCATAAGTGATGTCCGAATGGGACCTCAATCTTGTCCTTACATATCTGATGTGTTCTCCATTTGAGCCGCTCCACAGGTGTCCTTTACAGCTTCTCACCATCAAAACTGGGTTCCTAGTCGCCATCACCTTAGCATGGAGTGAGTGAGCTTCAGGCTTTGTGTGTTCATCCTCCACCCTCCACCTTCTTACCCAACAAGCTAGTTCTGCGTAATAGGGCATCCTTTCTCCTGAACGTTGTGACCCAGGCCAATCCTTCACTCTGCCGGCATTCTATGCTCGCCCTCACCCCTCTAAGAAGACGGAGAAGCTTTATCGCTTAGATCCTAGGAGAATACTCAATTTCTACAGCGATTGCAACAAAGCCCACCTGGTGGACGATCACCTCTTTGTGGGGTTCGCTGGATTAAAATATGTTACACACTTGCAAAGAAGCAGCCTCCAGAAGGACTGCATGCCTATTCAACCTGGGCCAAAGCTGCTACCACTGCATTAGTATGCACCATCCCTGTCCTAAACATCTGCCAGACGGTTACGTGGGTGTTTCGCAATGTGTTCATGAAAAACTTTTGTTTAGACAGCCAAATCTGCAGAGGACACTGTGCCCTCTCGGTTGTGCATGACTTTCTGGTTTGAGTCCATCCATAGCCTACCTCCCTTAGGTACTGTTTTGGTATCTATTCAACAAGTGAGGAATCCGTGGCTATAAGTCTCTATCAGAAGAATAAATCACTTTCCTTTGGTAATGCTCTTTCTGGTATGGACTCTAGCTAGCCGCGGATTACTCACCGACCTTCCTATCCTCCCAGCCTGTGGTGGGACTCTACCATTTAATAAGAACATTGTAACAGATCTGCAGACTAATAGATCAATTTGCTCTAGGGATCCGCATCTGGAGAAACAGTCAGTCTTGAAAACAACTGTCATCAGCGCCCAGGAGTGGCAAATTTATAGGCCCCACACATCCTTTTGGAGCAGAATGGTGTCAATGCAGAGCTGCACAGTGCCACCGTCTGGCATGTAGGGGTACTACAAAATAGTTTGCAGATCCAGTCGGACACTTAGGGAATATTCAAAATGCGACGAATCTGCGGCTGAATCGAGTCTGTACCAGAAAGAGCATTACCGAGGATAATTAACTTGTTTATCAAGCATGTTAGCTTGTGAATCTATGAAAGATACAAAATGTGAAGTATTGTAATTACAGAATAAGGTTTTCTTATTCTTAACTCTGAGGACATCTGGTCATTTTTAGTGATGCATGTTGGTTTAACGAATGCCCCAACAGCATTCAAAAGGCAGGAGAACAAGGTTTTATCTAGTCTGGAGAGCTTATGTGTGGCATACTTGAATGAAACCGTAAACTTGGGAGCCACTAGGATGCAATTCAATTCAATTCAATATTGCTTTATTTCGATTTTGGTTGCAAATCATAAAAGAATACAAAAAAAATTAACATATATATGTGCATAAATAAATACAATCGAATAACCATTTATAAAACAATTTTTAAAATACGATATTTACAGTTTAAAATGTTGAACGATTGGCAACCAACAAATTGAATTCAGTTAAAAAACTTGGCGTTACTTATTACAGTATTAAATTTCAGATTTAAGTGTTATGAAATGTACAATCTAAAGTCATGCGGTGGCGGACAAGACATTTGAGAAAGCTAGCCATTAAAAATACCAGCCGCTCACCCTGTAGCAGTTGTAGAAAAAGCAATGCTGGACGATATTGTTTAAAACCAGTACTCCTTAAAAGAGGTATAAACCATTTTTTCCTAAGTTTACAATAAAAGTTGCAGAAAAAAATGGTGTGGGAAGTAGATTGGGAAGAGACACCGTCACAAGGACAGGGCGACAGCACTTTTGCCCAATTGTTTCTGGAGGGAAATGCAACCAATCTATAAAAGGAATTCATCCTGAACCTTACAAGGAGATGACGCTCATAACTTGTGGTGTTATAGGTGAGATACGGCTGTATAGTGGGTACCGCTTGTATAAGCAAGGTATGAATAACAGAAGGTTTGGTGATCTCACTCATCAATCTCAGATCCTCTAGATGAGCCAGGCGTTTCTTTTTTAAAACCTTTCTTGGTACCTCGCGAATTAGGGAGGGGTTTAAATAATATTGATCCCACCCCAAATCATGGAAAAACCTCGCTATATACCGCAACCACCTTGAGTTATTAGCGTTATCCATTTTCAAGCAGTCAGAAAGAATAAGTTGGGTGAAGGTTGCCTTGTCTGAGGTCCAAATCCTATGCCACAATAACAAGGGTTCAATTTTTGCTAGGTCCGTTACATATGCGAGACCCAGCTCGGTGTGACAAGCAAAAGTACCCGAGCTGCCAGGCACTCCAAGAAGGAACCTTAAAAAAGAGTTTTCTACCCTTTGGCTACTATCAAGGGCCACAAAGCCCCAAAGACCAGCCCCATACAAGGCCACAGATAGACATTTGGCTTTGTATATCATGATAATTTCTGGGGGAGCTCTCTTTCCCAACTTTCTGGTGAAATTAATTAGGGCTGCTGTGGTTCTTAAAAAAAGCAGTTTTCGTGTTTCCACGGCTGCTGTCCACGAGAGTTTGTGGTCTATTGTTATACCCAAGTAAGAATATTTATCAGTAATCGCTATTTTTTCCTTTTTGAGGTAGATCCCCCTCATTTTATTTTTACGACCTGAACCTACCCTCATGACAAAGGTTTTACTGATATTTATTTTCAGATCCAGACCTGCCATAAACGAGGAGTATCTGTCCAGGTTCTTTTGAAGTTCGAGGGGGGTACGGGCTAGTATGACTGTGTCGTCAGCATAAAGTGCGGGAATTGGGTGATTGCTCACCATTGGAAGATCCTGGCACCCCTTCAGCATCTCTCTTTCCAGCCTATTTGTATACAATGTAAAGAGGAAGGGCGCCAGGACACACCCTTGCCTCACCCCTCTTTCTACTGGAAACTCCGCCGTCAGCTCCCCCCCATCCCATAGTGGACTTTTGCTGTGGCGTTTGAGTAAAGTTCTCTAAGGAATTTTACTTCATTCGATGGTGCCCCCATGTCGATCAATAAAGACCAGAGTTTGGAGTGGGCGACGCAATTGAATGCGGACGATAAGTCCACATAGACTATGTACAGGTCTCCTCCTCTGATGGAAACATATTTATCAATCAGGAGGGAGAGATTTAAGGCCTGCTCGATAGTCCCTAAGCCTTGACGAAACCCGTATTGTAGGTCTGAAATGATTCGGCCATCATCTGCCCAATCTTGTAGTAGTTCTAAAATAACTCGACCAGCCACTTTACCTAGGGAGTCTAAAAGAGAGATTGGGCGATAGCAAGAAACCGACCCTCTGTCCCCTTTTTTAAATATGGGAACTAACACGGACCTCGACCAGGATTCCAATAGACCAACGTTGCAAGTTGCATTCAGAACTCTGGTTAGAAGGGGGGTCCAAAGGTCCATTTGGGTTTTGAACAGATCGTTTGGGACACCATTGGGACCCGGCGCCTTCCCATTTTTGGTAACTTTCAGAGCCTGTTCAATTTGCATTGGTGTAAACTGTAGGTCAATAGGATAAAAGCTGGGTGAATCATTGAGTCTGGGGTCCTGTGGGTTTTGGGGATCCGAACTAAGAGAAAAAATTTAGAGAAGTGTTGAACCCAATCTTTCGATTCTATTGCTACCTCTATTTTTGGGAGCTTGTTATTGTCGGTTAAAAAGGGGATTTGACCACTTGCCAGAAGGCAGCCGAATTCTTGTAAGTGCAGCTTTCGTGCAATTGGTCCCATAATTGTTTTTTTAATTCCTGTTTCCTAATTTAAAGAGCAGAGTTGTATTTCTTCCGTAAATCTTTTACCTCTTGTGGGATCCTAACTGATTTCCTCAAGGCTGTTTTTAAATTAGAATAGGCAACCGTACAAGCATGGTTAAACCAGCCCTTTTTCTGTGTGGATTTATATTTTACTTCGATCCACAAAGCCTCATTAATCACTTTTATAATTGCCTCGAAGTTGGTAATGATTTCTTGATCTGTTACGTCCAAGCTAAGACATTTTGTGAGGTAAGGGAAGGCCCTTACTACCACTTGCTTTGTTATTTCTGTGGGGTCTATTTTCCCCCATATCAAAGCGTAACCGTTTATTCTGTTTAAGGCCAAGTTGTTTTGTGCTAAAATGGAACTATAACCGCTCCTTGGATTCTGGGACAATGGCATTGAGATGCTAATTGGAGTGTGGTCACTTGATGCAGTTTTATGTGAAGTGAACACTGCTTCTTCCGACATTTTGCCATTTGAGACCAGGATATAATCTATGACTGTTTGGTGTCCCCTCCCATGAAATGTTGGAGTGAGTAACAAATCTGCCTTGTTAAGATTATTTGCTACAACTAAGTCTAATTCAAACATTATTTCGTTGAGGTGATTACCTAAGGTGGAATGCCTGAAGTGTGTGATTGGATTACTGGCTTCATCTAGGATACCACAAATGTCATTTCTTCCAGAAATACATGGTCCCAGGTTGAAGTCCCCCCCCCCCCCCCCCAAATAATTACCTCCTCCTTGACTGCCTTTCTCTTGCGAGCTAATATTATAGAGCGAATCAGGGATCCCACATTCAGTGCTTCGAGATCTGACAGGTTGTTATAGAAATTTACTACAAGGAAGTTATCCTTGTTATTGAAGCATAGCCTTAGAATCTGAAAATTTGGATCTAATTTAATGGGCACAACTTCAGTTGTGTTGAGGAGGTTTGCAACAAATTGTTAAACCTCCTTTCGCTCTGCCTGAAGTAGATGGTTGGGCTGGTGAGAAATAAGTCTTAAAACCCTCCATATGTATCACATCACATGCCCAGGTCTCCTGTATTGCTATGATGTCAAATTTGGGAATGAAGTCCACCCATTTCTCGTTAGTCACTTTGGCCCGCTGCCCTGCCACATTCCAAAACAGGACTGTGACACAATGTTTTTTCTCAGCCCCTTTATGTCCACCAGTGTCTGTTGTCAGTCTATTAGTAATTTTAGGGATTAAGTCCTGTTCAGAGGTGGAAACTACGGAAGAATGGTTCTGACCCGCGGTCAAAGTTGCGGGATCAATCACTATATCCTGCAAACAGGTTTGCTTTGGGCATTGGGTGAGTGAGATGGCATTAGGGGATTGTTCTATAGTCGTAAACGGCACCTTTTGTGGACTGCCAGAAGTATTGTTAGGCAAGATCCCAGAATCGCGTCAGTCAACTCCCTCCATGCCTGAAAAAACAGCATAACGATTGTACACGGGAATGGGATGGTTAAATTGCTGATGGGAAAAGAACGTAGAACAACCTTCCAGATTTAAAAGTGGAGGCCTGAACCAGTCATTCTGGTTCCGAAATGGGGGCCCTGTGTGGTTACTCTGGGGATGAAACAGGGGCCTGACATTGCCTACAGGGGCCATTGAACCTCTGGGATAGAAGTATGTCAAATCACGTGCAGTAATTACATTACTGCCATTTTGGGGAATCCAATTGATGATGTGTCCAACAACTCTTTCGTCTCTAAAATTTATTACTATAATATCCCCCTTTATGCCTTTTTTTCTTTTTCCTAGCCAAGGAAGATGTCTGACATACAGAATTTTGCCGTTTATATTTGGAGGGAGTGAGCGATTCTGTCTTAGCCAAAATATGACTTTGTTTCTCAGTTGGTATTCGGCTTCTGTGCCACCCTCCTCTAGGGGTGGCACACCAGTAAGAACCACTACATATGGGACTGCTTCCGGCGGCAGTTTTACTATGAGCCTTTTAGGTGGGATTTCTCTCACAGCATTTTCTTGGTCATTCACTTTTGGAACACTCCGAGGAGGGTTCAATTTTCCACTCACTAGGGCCCCCTTCTCTTTTCTTTTTAGGTTTAGGTTTGGCTCTGTTGTTTTAGGGGGGATTGATTTTGTCACTTTAATTTTAGGTGGATTCGCAGTTTTTGTTTCTTTTTGAATTGTGATATTAGGGGCTGGGACAGATATTGGGGGGGCTGGTGTGAACTTTTGTAGGTCCTTAGTGGCCTCTTTGATTTCCCCGATGGCTTGTTCCAGCTTTCCCAATTGTAGGGCTATTCTTTTCAGCCTCTCTGCTAGTGGCAATATGAGGGATCTAATTAAATGTTCCATATTGCCCACTAGATCAGTGGTGGACGAGTCTTTTAATGGAACATGTGGTGGTGTAACTGCTACAGATGATGGGGATGGATTATCTTAAGAGCTTTTGGTGTTCCCCAAATTAGTATGGGTGGTCTTGTTTTTGTGTGAACCACTGCCCCTCTTTCTCCTTTTTTTCGGGGGCGGACCTTGGGCTTGATTCGATTTATGTGTCTTTTTTGCTTTTTGAATTGTCTTAGCTTTAGGTAGAGGAGTGTCTAACAGTACTTCGAATTCTGGGGTCAGGTTAGAAGATGTTGAGACATTTATTGTCAGGTGACTAGATTGGATTCAGCACAGCCCTCCTTTTCGCAAATGGGACTAGGGACGGGTGAAATAGCTCGCTGCAACGTGCCCAGAGACGAACTCTTATGAGCTCCACTGAGCGGCGTCTCTCAGCACGTCGCTCTGCAAGCATAGTTTCCCTGTCAGTTTCTGTGCCAACCCTGAAAATGTAATTATCGAGTGTGCCTCGATTAGTTCCTCCAGGCAATTGTGATTTTTCCTTTTGAGGGGACGACATTATAACAATCAGTAGTGGCTGGGAGAGCCTAATTAAAACACGCTTCAACTCTAACAATGATCTCAGACCAATCTCTAGTAAAGCATTTTAGTACAAGGAACCATTTACAGTTTTTTTAGGTGGATCTGCTTACTCAGTAATTGTAGTGGAAGTCCTTGTGCAATCATGGACATCAATATGATAACGGAAAGGGAAGGGGCCCAGCCCGGCCTCTGAGGGCCTGAGAGGGCCCGCCCTTTGCCCGGGCTTTGCCCGGCGCTCCCGCGCAGCGGCAGACAGTAGTCAAGATATAGGGCGGGCAGGTCCCAGTGGCCGGGTCTCGCTGGTAGCGCTGGACCAGGTGATGACAATCAAGCAGGGACTCTTGGGAGATTGAGTCCCTGCTACACTGCTCCTCAAGCCTCACAGCAGACACAGGCGTTCCTGATTGTTGGATTCAGCCGCCCAGTACCGCCAAACCAGGTAGGGAAATCCTTAACGGCGCAGCGGAACCCGCGAAGCGGGTGCGGCAAGATGTAGCATTAAAGCGTCAAGCCAGTCCTTTTACAAAAAAAAACAAGCGTTCCTCTCCTAGTGAAGCAATCTCACAAGGTGTCCCAGGGTCAGCAGGATAGCGTGGAGCTTTTGACCCGTGCAGGCACCAGTGGGCGGGTCTCGCTGGTAGCGCTGGACCAGGTGATGACAATCAAGCAGGGAATCTTGGGAGATTGAGTCCCTGCTACACTGCTCCTCGCGCCTCACAGCAGACACAGGCGTTCCTGATTGGTGGATTCAGCCGCCCAGTACCGCCAAACCAGGTAGCGAAATCCTTAACGGCGCAGCGGCACCCGCGTAGCGGGTGCGGCAAGATGCAGCGTTACAGCACCAAGCCAGTCCTTTTACAAAAAAAAAACAAGCGTTCCTCTCCAAGTGAAGCAATCTCACATGGAGTGCCAGGGTCAGCAGGGTAGCGTGGAGCTTTTGACCCGTGCAGGCGCCAGTGGGCAGGTCTCGCTGGTAGCGCGGGACCAGGTGATGACAATCAAGCAGGGACTCTTGGGAGATTGAGTCCCTGCTACACTGCTCCTCGCGCCTCACAGCAGACACAGGCGTTCCTGATTGGTGGATTCAGCCGCCCAGTACCACCAAACCAGGTAGGGAAATCCTTAACGGCGCAGCGGCACCCGCGAAGCGGGTGCGGCAAGATGTAGCGTTAAAGCGCCAAGCCAGTCCTTTTACAAAAAAAACAAGCGTTCCTCTCCCAGTGAAGCAATCTCACAAGGTGTCCCGATGTGAGTGTCCACAGGATGCAATTCAACATCTACTTTCCAGTCCATAAAGCTATCAAAAATTAGCTATCATTTTTCAGCAGAGCAAAATGTAAAGGAAGACAACCACCACTTTTAAGAAAGCTGAATTCAATCTTCCATTACAGAGGGGGCGTGGTTAAGGCACCGATCAAGATGACCGCCTAGTGAGCTTTCTCCGTCTCACCGGGAAGTCTCGGATCTTTTAAAATGCCCTTCCTGACATTTTAATTGTCACATCTCCTCTCTATTGTGCAGCGGAATGTGAGGAGCCTGCGGTGAGCATTTTTCTTCAGTTACCGGCGTCTACATGCTTGGTTTATATGCAGTACCTTATTTATCTCAGACCGACCAACGCCGCCATTTCAGATGCGAGCGTTTCTTCACGCTTCTGGCTGCCTCTGCTTCCACTCTATGCACGCCGTTTTTGATAGCCTCGCAATACTGCACTTGTGCGCTGCAGCGGTGACTATGGCTGTCTCCTTTTTTACTCATGCTCGTTTGTGAGCCTTGCTTTGTTTTTTTATGCTGCTCACAGTGTTTTCCTCACGGCGACATCTCGGATACGAGCATCCTTGCTCTCCCGTTTTTTAGGATGTGTTCTGACTCTGCACTCTTCATGCCGCCTCTGCCCTTACTTCACCATCGCATCTGCTATGCCTCATAATATTGATTTCTGGACATGCTTAATATTGGTCTAGTGCTAATTTCTGCAGATTCAAATGCCTTTGATATAACCTGCACTGTTGTACATCACAGCGACCCCATTTTAGGATTACTTTGACTCTTTATCATATATGCAGCAAGTTGGAGACCGACTTTCAAGGAATATTTCTGTATACTATGTTACCTGATGGAAGTCTGCCTGGAGTGATTAATTTGTAGTTTCACATGAATGATGCAGCGCTCTGCAATCTTCTTTGACAGACCTTTTCTTGGTTTCTTATCTTCTCAGGACTGAGTAACTTGGGAGATGCTGTGCTTTTGAAATTTTCCTATGCATATTGTTTTTTATTCCTTGGCAGGTCTGCTCTACTAGAACATGGCACCTTTTTGTTTTTGACACCTCTGTTTTGGTGGAATTTTATGCCATATTTACAACTTGCCGTTCTCTATACCATTTTTTGGAGTAGTTTATAGACTGTTCTGCTGCATGTCAATATTTTGGAGGTATTTTGTCATCTATGGTTTGACTTCGTAAACCACAATTTGTTTTTACAGTTTCTACAACCGTTCGAACATCCACCTCTTCAACTCATACTCCTACTATTGCATCATCAATAGCTGGCGCTGCTCCTAACCGTTCTACAACTTCCCAAGCCACTTCTAGCAAATCTTCTCCTCCTAATATTTCATCTAAGCGCCTGAAACATGATCCTCCCTCCCCTGACAAACCTGCCTCTCCTATCTCCATGGAACTCATTTTGGAGGAAATACGGGCATCGAGTCCTTTTATTGAGGAAAGCAATAAGGACATGCAACTTTTGAAAGAGAATTGGTCGACTATGGATACAGGTATTGGAGATACATACCAACGCACAGCGCATATACTCTCTAGGGAAGTCTGTCCTCTGCCTGCAACAACACACCGAGGACTTAGAAAATAGAAATAGAAGGAACAACCTCCGTATTTACGGTCTTCCGGAATCCCTGGAGGGGGGCGACCCTGTAACTTTTTTCAATCCTTCCTTCCAAAGCTTCTGGATATGCCGGCCACCACATCTCTTAGTATTCAAAGAGCTTACAGACTTGGTCCCCGCTCGACCACTTCGACGAAGCCCCGTGGAGTTATTCTTCTTTTTCTGAAATTCACAGATCTACTATCAGTTCTTTCAGCGGCTACAGCGAAACGGCAGGTGTCCTGGCTTGGCCAACGAGTTTTCTTCTCTCAAGATGTTTCCAACGCCATCACAGCACGAAGAAAGGAATTTTTATCTCTACGTCCTCCTTTACGTTCCCTTGGAGCTCGATATGGCCTGTTTCACCCTTACTCATCACAATCGAACATGGACTTTTCAGGATCCTGGTGAACTCAAGAACTTCATTCCCATCCAATCTAATGGTGGCATAGACACTTCTAATCCTCCAACTGGTTGATAAATTTGTCTTTAATGCTGTTGATTCTGTAGATGTCCTTTATTGGAATGTTCTAGTTGTTGTTCTCTAGTTTAGTATGTTTCTTAAATTTTCGGAGTACTGTTCTACATATGGTTCTGTTTGTTTCTATTGCATATTTCTCCCGCTCCGTCTTGTTGACAGTTTTCTCTCTATTCCCTTATATAGAGTTATACCGTCTACCCTGTACTTCATGTGACTCCCTCACTGTTGTCTTCAAGACCTGGTGTGATCCGATTCCTGCTGTTCGTGCGGTCCGTCTTGTTGCGTGTCACCACTACCCCACTTCCCTTTGTATTTTCCCCTCAGGTATGTTTCTAGCAGTCGTCCTTTTGGATATGTACTGTCTATTCTCTTTTTTCCTTCTTTTCCTCCGAATGCTCTTTTTTCTGCTCCTCCTTTCTCTACCCGGTCCTCTTTTTGCTATTGCTACATACTCTTCCTTTCTTTGCCTCTTCTTTTCTTTCTTCGGCTATATGCTGTATACATACTGTTTTGTATTTTTGGATATAATTGACCTCTTTTCCTAGAACATTTAGAGTTATTTCTTGGAATGTGAAAGGTTTTGTTAACCCTATTAAGCGACAGAGTTCTTTCTCACTTAGCCTCCTATACCCCTGATATAGTCCTTCTACAAGAGACTCATCTCAACGGCCTTGAATCTCTTAAACTAAAAAGGAATTGGGTTGGTACAGTTCTATTTTCCCCCCTCTAATAATAAGAAGAATGGAGTTTCAATTCTTATTCATAAAAAATTGAAATGTAAAGTTGTGTCAGAAGAAAAAGATACTGAGGGAAGATGGATTTTTGCTAAGCTAATAATCGATTAGATTCCTTTGACTGTTTTTAATGTATATGGCCCTACACAACTTGATTGTACATGTTGGCCTCTAATCACGAACAAATGTATACTACATAGAGATGACTTATTTCTCTTAGGTGGTGATTGTAATGAAATTCTGGATCCATTTTTGGATTGTAAATCTGCAGTGCGATTTATTCCCCACAAGACCCATAAACAGTTTTTAGATACCATCCAACACTCATATCTTACTGACTCTTGGAGACTCTTACATCTGGACATTTTAGATTATTTTTTTTTTCTCCTCCTCATGCCGTTTTTCTCGACTGGATTATATCTTTCTTTCTTCATTTTTATCTCAAAACTTACTGTCTTCCTCCAGTGAACCTATTGTTATTTCTGATCATGCTCCCATTGTGACAGACCTAGATTTACTTCCACCTCACACCAAATAATCTCATTGGCGCTTCAACTGTGCCCTCCTTTCTGAACCTAACTTCTCTTCCTCTTTCCGCTCTTTTGCTAGTGAATTCTTTCAAATTAACTGTGACCCTACCACTCCCAAGCACATTCTCTGGGACACTTTTTACACCATGTTTTTATTGGTTTTACAACATGGAAAGGAGCAGCTGTCTACATATCGAAAAAGATTCAATATCATTTTCAGTACAACAATCCGGTCACGACTATGTCCTTGCACATTCTAATTTCTGTTAAATATTAACAATCTAAGATTCGACAATCCCATCCCCACCCGCCTAATCATCTCCGGAGTCCTCATCATCATGAACTATATCAGTAATAGGCTCGCATATGTCCCCCCTATAAGTGTTCCAGGCCACCCACAACTTTGTCCATTTCCCCGGGCAATTCCTGTTTACATATACTGTTCTTTCCGTGATCATTGTGGCATCCATGTCCCCACACCAAGACTCTAATGATGGTTGGTCAGTGGCTCCCCATTTTTGTGCTATGTTACGTTTTGCAACCATGAAGCCCTGTGCCGCCCAAGTTTGACCATGTCTCGTCAGATCATTTGGTTCCCATATGTTGAGGAGGCATCTTCTCGGCTCAGGTAGCAAAGAGACTTGTAGGGTTTGGGATATCGTACGCAGGACTTTACGCCAATACTCCACTATAAATGGACAGTCCCAGATCGTATGGAAAAAGGTACTCTCCTCCCCGCAGCCGTCTAAACAGTAAGGGTTTTGTGCTCTGACAATTTTATGTAGTGTATGCCTAGTGAGGTAGGAACGGTGAAGTATTTTTAGTTGCACCAACCTGAGTCTAGCTGGGATTCCCACCTCTCAGGGCAAGGCCAGGGCCTCCTGCCATTCTGTCTCGTCCAGGTCTTGAACATTCGCTACCCATTTATCTTTCAGGGATGTCGTGGGATCAGGAATATTGCTGAGCAACTTGCGGGATGTGAGTGATGTGGCATGTTGTTGCATGAAGTCTGTAAGGAGTCTATCCTCCAAGGTGGAGGCCTCAGGCACCTCAGTGCCCGGTGGTAGGTGTGTCATGAGAGCGTGGCGGATTTGTAGATAGCAAAATGTTTCAGTGGGTGCAAGTTCGTACTGTTGCTGCAGTCTATCGAAGGGAATGACCGTTCCTCTTTCCCAGAGGTCACCCACTGTGGAGATACCAATGGCATCCTAGTGCCGGAATCCCTTGCTATTTCGAAGTGTGCCAAACTGTTTCAAGTCCCAGAGTGGGGTAAGTTTGGTAATGACACACTTCCAGCCAAGACGAGCCTGCGCTATGTACCATAATGTGACGGTGTGTCGTGTTGGGCCTTCCAGCGACTGCACACTTTTTGGGTTGTATAGGGCCGCTAACATAGTGTCCGTCCAGAGTTGCGCTCGATTGGCCATGAATGCTGAGTCTGTATGGGGGCCGTGAAGCCATTGGTTAATGATCTTAAGATGAGCCGCCCAGTAGTAAAATTGGACATTGGGGAGCGCTATACCGCCCATCATACCAACCACGATGAAGCCTCTGGGACTCTTTTAAAGCCACTGCAAGGGGTTTTATTATCGATTTCGTTTCCAGGAAAAAACTACAATTTCTTCAGAAGCTCAAACTTTCTCTAGCACTCATTAAACGTTTGGAACACCAATTTTATACATCCTCTGACAAATGTATATCACCAGAACTCCTACGTTCAAAATTTGACTTTAATAAACTCACTGCTGATAATGCCTCATCCATTCTTCTTCGCAGTAGCGTACGTTACTACGGTGGCCGTAATAAATCTGGTAAGCTCTTAGCTAATTATCTCAAATCTCGTAAAGAACTTACTTTTATTGACTCCATTTATTTCTCTGATGTTCTTCTCCATAAAGATAGAGACATATTAGATCAATTACAATTGTTTTATCAACAGCTTTACACTCCAGAATCTCCGCCTTCCTCTTCTCTTATTCAATCCTGCTTTGGAAAATTACCCAAGCCTGCTACTTCCCATCTCAATTTCCCAGCTCTTGAACTGGATCTCTCCTTACAAGAACTTTCTACGGCTTTATCTTCTCTTACTAAAGGTAAAACACCTGGTCCTGTTGGCTTTCCTGTTGAATTTTATTTACATTTTGCTGACCTCTTATTACCTAAACTCCTCTCACTTTTTCAAGCATTTTATTCCTCCGATAAAGCTGAAGGCTCCTTTCAGGATGCTACCATTTGCCTAATCCCAAAAGATGGCCATGACCCCAAATATTGTAACAATTACCATCCAATTTAATTAGTTAATGTGGATTATAAATTGTTTGCCAAAATACTTGCCATACGCTTAGATCCCCTTATGCCTCATCTTATTGGAAAAGAACAGTGTGGTTTCGTTAAGGGTCGACTCGCCTCTGATAATTCCTTGACTCTTTCTTAATGTTTTAAACAAAGCCCCTTCTCTTTCAACTCCCTTAGCTGCTATATCTGTTGATGCAGAAAAAGCTTTTGACGGAGTAGATTGGTCCTTTTTGTTTGCTTCATTACGCTGGCGTGGTTTTGGCCCCAAATTTATTTCTCTCATCTCTTTGTTATACTCCGCGCCTAATGCCTTGGTCCTTGTGAATGGTCAGCTTTCTACGTCTTTCACTCTTCAAAGAGGTGTGCGTCAAGGTTGTCCTCTTTCCCGGCTTCTCTTCATTCTCGCTCTGGAACCTTTTCTTTCTTCCATTCGGAATAATACATCTATTTTTGGACTCCCCTATGGCGATGATCAATTAAAACTCTCAGCATATGCGGATGATATCCTTTTGTTTATTTCTAATCCAGAATTGTCTATTCCTCCATTATTATCCGAATTTGACGATTTTTCCTCTGTCTCGGGTTCTAAGATCGATTCCGATAAGACTGAAATTCTTCCTTTGAACACCACCTGTCTTCCGCATATGTTCTTTTTGACTGGATTTGCTTGGAATAGTACAAAGATCTAATATCTTAGAATTTGGTTTTCTAAATCAATCTCATCTTCCATCTCATTAAATATGTCTGCAGTTTTATCCAGAATCGATTAACTATTTTCCTCCTGGAACCCCCTTTTCCTCTCCTGGTGGGGCGGTCTTGATTCCATCAAAATGATGGTCGCTCCTATTCTTATTTATACTTTTTCTATGTTACCTGTTCACATCCCTGATCTCTATTTTAAATGTGATGACTCCTCTCCCTAAAAATTTCTCTGGAAAAATAAAAAAGCTAGAATTTCTCTGACTGCTCTTCGCAGGCCTAAGTCTATGGTGGTGTCAACTTTCCAAACTTCCGCCTTTATCAAAAATCTTTCTGTCTGCGACAAGCTTCCCGTTGGCTTTCCTCCATTTCTTCCCCCTTTTCTCCTCTTTGGCTCACCATCGAACAAACTTTATTATTACCCTTTTCCTTTGAAGAAGTTTTGAGCTTCTCTACCAAAACCCCTTATACCTCCCCTCCTATGTTTAAACATACTTATTCTCTCTTAAAACCTTCATTTTTTCCGCATGTCAATTCACAAGAATCTTTTTTAAACACTCCCATTTGGTATAACTCACTTATACTTTTTAACAATAGGCCCATTTGTTGGACTTCTTGGAGATCAAGAGGCATTATTTGGGTTAATTATCTCTTTGATGGTGTCTCACCTTGTTCCTTCCCCAATTTCAGCTTTTGTTTCACGGTCCTTATTCTTTCCTACATACATTTACTATTCTCATGGACACAATTCTTGATCGCTATTATTCTCTTCCTTCAACTTCCCCAACTCCCCTCTCCTTATTGTTCTCTCTACTCTTCCTAAAGCTTCCCTGATTTATAAATTCTTTTCCTCTCCTAACTCAGATCGCCCTAAAACCAAAGTGGAACTTTTTTGGGAAAAAGATTTTGATTGTGTTTGGTCTGTTGCTCTTTAGGACAAACTTTGGTTAAGATCTTTAAAAATATCTCGCTCTGCTTCTCTCATGCAATCTTTATTTTTTCTATATCACAGACTTTATTTTATCTCTGTCCTCTCTCTCTATCCCATTTTTCTTCCTCCTCTGACTCTAAATGCTGGACCTGTGGCTCTTTACATGCTGATCTCCCCGATTTATTCTTTTTCTGTCCTTCTGTATCCATTTTTTGGCACAGAATTTGGTCTTATCTTTCTCGTATTTTCACTCTTTCTATTCCGCTTTCTATCACTTATCTTTTTCTGGGCAGTCTTTCAGAGCCTTTAGACCTTCCCACACACTCATATGGTCTCTTTGATCTCATGATTGCACTTGCATTTCAACATATTTCCTCCAATTGGAAATCCCTTACAAAAATGTCAATACAATATTGGTGGAACTCCCTATGTCATTTCCATAGACTCGATGTTGCCTTTGCTTCTTCTTGTAAACCTAACCGCAATGTGGACCTTTATTGGTTACCTCGTACCACATATTAAGACCAATTAGCTCATAACTCCCCCATTCATACCGCATCAGAGAACTTTAAACCCCCTTGAAGGACTTATACTCTCTCTCTTTTGCTTATTTGATGTTTATGCAATTTGACTAGTATTTATAATTTTATACAATGTATGTTGTTGTATGGTCGACTGTTTTATTCTAATTTCATTTTATTGCCGCTGTTCTTTATATCATTAATCTGTTGTAGCATTGCCTTTTCGTTCCCCTCCCCCTCCTATAATAATTTTGAAATCACATAAAATGCTTTTATTTCTATGATCTGACATTAGCAGTATTAATCCCTTCAGTTTGTATTGCTTATATTCTCTCTTTTATTGCTGATGTCTATTGTTGATTATCACTTCTGCTCTTCAATAAAGCTTTCAAACACAAAAAATCTTGCATTACAGGTATATCTTTCCTTCAATCACGCAACCATTGTGGTTCACACAGAATAGCGTGATGCATTCCTACCAATTCATCATCAGCATAGGGACTAACAGGACCCATCCCTCCAGGGATGATGACCGGTTCATACCACCCATGTCAGGCCCAAACTCCAGACGCACTGTTTCGATCCTCTTGGAAATCAGCTTTTAAAGTATCTCAAGATTAATTGAAATCCACTGGAAAGTTCAACTCTACTATGCACACGCAGTCAGCCAATCAGAGAACTGTGCCAATAGTAGTCCTACAAGAACCCATTATCTCATGAGCTCTTGCGCCATCTTTCCTCCCTGTTATTCTCCTCTTAGGCTACCCAAGACAGGCTTGCCAGGTGCTCTGCTACTTGTGCACCAGCTGCAGTCCTCAGGTTTCCATATGCAGATTCACAAATACCTGTAGGAAAGGTGGCCCAGAAATGGGAATCCAGGCAGTAACGGCTAGTGGTATATGTAAGTGGTGGGGCGAAGAGCAGCAGGTCTTGGGGCTCATGGCAAGTTCGACAACAACTTAAAGACCCTCCACCCCGACACTCACCCTCGTCAAATTAGTTAACCTGTACGTTTGAATGAAACAAAAACAAAAGTACTTACATTTCAGGTGCAGGAAAGACGCCGGGGTACCGGGACTATCGTCCAGTTGATGTCTTCAGGGAAGACACTCTACTGCTGAAACCACGGAGTCTGAGTCGGAAGTAAAGGGCCAATGACTCATAACCACTCATAGAGCTACTCTCATGCCGTTTGCAGCATGAGAGTAGTGCCATGATTGGTTAGAGTAAGTTGACACAGCGCTCCTTTTCAGAGTAGGAGCCTATGCCTGCTGTCTGCCCACCTGTTATACAGCTGTTACTGGTGTGGGCTGAAGTGCGCATGTCAGGCTGGCAGTTGCAAGACGGCCGGCCAATCCGTCATGTGCACTTTAGGTTTTAAGCAAGTCATTCCTGCTGTCAATCAGCAGCAGGAATGGCCCCATCCCCCAGACACGGCACGCACTTCACGAAAATGGTCATGTCCATTTTTACCATTTTATTTACATGATGTTTTGCTGCAGCTGCTACGCTCGCAGCAGGCACAGCGATGTTCCTCTGCCCTCGAGGAGGAAACAACAGCTGAATCCAGGGGAAGTGTCATTTGACCATAGTCAGATGTAGCTAGTCGACCTGAAAAGTCTGAGTATTGGTGGTATGATCTAGTAGAAATGCAAGCTCCCAACATGCATAGCTACCATGAAGCCTTGGTAATGATGCATGTGACCTATACAAATGTTGTTGGCGTGCATGTGACCTATACAAATGTTGGTGGCGTGCATATCAACTCGAATATTGCTTTACAACACATGCTTCTGCTCAATATCGTCTTGACTATTGCCATCTCTCGACAGCTCTTCTTGTTGATTCTTCCATATTGATCCTCTAGGAGCTCACCTGTAGAGTACATGCTGTTGTTTACAACGTAGGGCTCACCTCGTTTGAGAACTAGTAAAACCGTACACATCAGCTGTGCACATAAGCTATAGCTATATCTTTCCATCATTTGAAACCCCGACAGGTGTTCACCAAATGTGCTATAGGAAGAGGAAGCCAATGAGAGGGGGAAGACTAGACACTTCTGAGAAAATAGTCAAACGGAACGGGTCTGTCCAATCACAAGGGCATAAGGCATTGACTTCCTTAAGAATTGGCCGCCTGACTCACAAAGGGCAGCCTTTTAAATTTCTGGATCAAGATTGTGGTATTTGCTTTTCAAAGAAAATCAGCAGTATGAGTAACTAATGTATGGTAAAAAATAAAATCTGAAAAAATGGCGGATATTAAAAAGTGTGTAAGAAAGAAACAAATGTACGTCAGACAATCTGAAATACAAAAATATCATCTAACAAGTATTGTGTCCCAAATACCATTCACAAAAATATTGTCCCATTGGATGTAAATTACTTAGTAATTACAATGAGGCCTTGTGCTTGCCTCGTGTTTGCTTTGTTCATCCTAAATTAGCAGGGTATGCCCAGACATGGGTCCATGGCTCACTTTGCCACTGGATTCAAGCTAGCCTGGCTGAGGGGTGAAACCCCAAAACCGGTCCTAGGATGCTTGTTTCCGGTCCAGGGAAGACCTGGCTTGGCAGTTCGGGCTGGACTGTTCCATGAGGAACAGGGTCAAGACTGATTTGCATATGGCTGGGTCTGAACTGGGGTGGCGAGGTGAGCTGAAGAAGATGGATCAAACTCAGATCTGTGACTGGGGCTAAGTGTCTGAAATGTTTCAGTGCTCCGTCCATCATCTTCTTGTGTTTGCTTAAGTTTTGTAAACATTACTTAGGACATAATATGTTTGGTGGACATTACAACATACCAACAACAATGCAAAACAACCACGTTATAACAACGCATTTAGCACTAGTGAGGCAAGTTGCAACTAATTGGAAAACACATATAAGTGTTCTACTTGTACGGTGGTTGTAGGGGTTTGTTTAGATTTCAGGAATGGGAAGCGTTCAGGGGTAGCAATGGGTTTGTACGATTCGAGAATGGGTATTGCAAATGGGAAGGAAATACATTTTAGGGTTTATGCATGGGTAGTGTTGATGAGTAAAATGGGGTTTCCAGGTTCAGAAGGGATAGCATTAAGGGGTGATAAGTGGTTTTAGAGCTCAGAGATAGGTTAGGTATATGGGTAGTAAGGGGTTAGTAGTGTTTAAGGATGAGAGATGCAAAGGGGTAATAAGGAGTTTATAGGATTTAGAGAAGGGTGGTATAAAGGGGTAGTAAGGTGTTTAGGGTGCATGATTGATGGTGCAGAGAGCTGGTAAAGACTTTTTAGGATCAGGGATTGAGGAAGAATAGGAACAGTTAGGGGTTTTATGGTCAGGGATCAGTAGCGCTGGGGGTATTAAAGGTTTTTTCTGTTTAGTGAAGGGTAAAGATGAGGGTTACTAAGGATGTTTCAGGTTTTAAAAACGTGTAGTTTCAGGAGCAGTACAGATTATTTTTTTTAATATGTATATGTGATATATTGTGCCTTAAGGTGTGGTTGGAGTTGTAATGGTAAATGCCATTGTAGTGAATGAGAATGCTTTTTAAGTGTAGTAGTTGTTGTACATGTGTGGTAAGTGTAGTGTGCTGTGTTGGTGAGGCCCATTATATCTCCCGTCCCGTATTAGTTTCTGATTTTTAGCTGGGGCTTTGAGGGATGTAATGTTGTATGCAGTCTAGTAGCTGGGATGGGAGGAGCTTCGGGGTGGAGGGAAGAGGAGGGGCGAGCACAGGAAAGGGGCAGTTAGAGTAGGGACAGGGTCAAGAGAAGAAGCAGAAATAAAGCTCTGATATATATATATACTTTGTCTGTCGTTATTGCTGCCACGACATGACAACTGGCGACGAGGGTGGGATTCAAGCAACCTGCCATTCCTGCTAAAGAACAGTAACAAGAACTGCCCTGTGCCAGACACCAGCAAGACGAGGTCGCCGTCGCGACGTCTGTGCCTTGAAGTCACCGCCGCCTGCAGTCCGAGGCCAGCGGTGGAGGAGTTGTCCCACGACCAGGAGATCGTGTGGAATCACTCGGGAGCAGGGGAAAATAAAGCGCTGCCCCTCCGGTGTCTGACGCGACTTCGCGCCAAAATCGGGAGTGTGTCTGGAGGACTGAAACCAGAAGGAAGGAACTGGGAGCCCACCCCAGCCTTCCTGAAGTGACCTGCCCGAGTGAGGAGCGCGGCGGGAAGCAAGTGAGAGCTGCGGAGGCACCGGGATAAAGAGCCAGATTCACGCCGGCATCGGGTCTCATCCCCGATGCGTGAGGAACGGCACGCGGCAAGCACGAGACGCTGGAGCTCGCCCCTGGCCTACCTGAATGGTGGAAAGTGGCCTAGAAGTGGAGAACGAAGTTGCCACGTCCTTGCTGATGAAAGAAGAGACCCTTGGCGAGTGCCCGAGAGACTGAGTGTGACCGATGCTGTTGAGAAACCCAAGCCTCGTGGGTGACTGGGGGCGGCCATTTTGAGGTCAGGCAGTTGCGAAGGACACCCCTGTGAAGTGAATGGGCGGCCATTTTGGAGTCAGGCAACCCCAGAGTAAGACCAAAACAAGCATTGAAAAGACAAAAACAAGCATTGAAAAGACAAAAACAAGCATTGGCAAGTGCAAGTACAAAAGCAAACAAGCATTGAAAAGACAAAAACAAGCACTGGCAAGTGCAAGTACAAAAGCAAAACAAGCATTGAAAAGACAAAATAAACATTGAAAGGTGAAACAAGCACTGAACGTTGCAAGAGCACACTCCAGCCAAAATAAAAGTGTGACATTGACATGCCAATTCAGCCATGGCACCGTCACCCGTCAGGAATGGAGGTGATGCAGCAGCAGCTGCGGCTACCCCGGTCGTGCCCATCGTCTCACATCTACGTCCCCCGAAGCCACTAACCTTGGTGGCGGGTGGAAGCATGGGCCCCCGGTGGCAATAATGGCTAGAGGACTTTGAAGACTACCTAGAAGGGTCGAAAGTCACAGGAGACAGAGACAAGCTAATGGCACTCCACAATTTGGTCGGCAAAGAGATCGGGAAGGTCATCAAAGAACTACCGACAGACGACAAAGGGACCTATGATAAGGTGCACGAGGCACTCAACAGAAAATTCGTGCACAAAAGAAATGTGGACTATGAAAGGTATGTGTTTCATCAAGCGAGTTAAGACAAAGACGAAATGATGAGCACGTTCATCGCATGCCTGCGCCGCCTGTCACAATACTGCAACTTTGACTCCTTCTCGACTGAAGATGCCATCTGACTAAGAGTCATTGAGGGCTGTCATTCAGAGACCCTTCGCAGGCGCCTATTACGGAAGAGTCATAATCTGGACGAGATTGAGGAGATGACAAGAGTATACGATCAGGCGGAAGAACACGCCAAGAACATGGAGACAGGCCCGGGCGATTGGAAGGAACAAGCATACTGGACGCAAAGCTTCAGCAATCGGAGAATACCAGGTGATCACCAGAGAAGGTCTCGTCCAGTGTCCCGACGTGGCCATCAGAGTCACCGACGACACGAATCCAAAAGGAGAGAAAGGAAAACGGACTACAACAAAAAGCCTGAACGTCCACGGAAATGTTATAGATGTGGGTATGATTTCCCACACACAGACTCCTGTCCCGCGATGGGCCAACAATGTCGAAAATGCGGGCGCATGAACCACTTCGAAGTAATGTGCAGAGTCTTCAACAAGGAAAGGAAGAGTGAAACAACCAGATCCCGACCGGAAGGAAAGCGACACTACGCGAAAGCCGTGCAAGACCGAGCACCGTCGTCGTCCGGGTCGTCACACTCCAGCAAAGAATCACGCAGATCCCAATGGACCAGAAGGTCATCCTCGAGGGAGTCTAGGTCGAACTCAAGAGAAACGACATACACAGATGAATACATATGCATGGTAGCCGACACAGACCAACTAAAGAAGTACCCTCTGTTAGACATTAAGGTGGGGACTCATGCCACCAAATTTGTACTTGACTGTGGGGCATCACTAAACTAAATGCCCGTGACTCAATACAGGAAGATGAAGCCGCCGCCAGCCTTGAGCCCCGCATATGTCAGAGTGTTCACTTGGATGGCGAGAAAACCACTCCCCTGTCTGGGCAAGTTTGCAACAACGCTCAAACATGAATCCACGGCAGTACCGGCATACATCCATGTCATTGAAGGACCTGAGGCTGACTGCCTCCTCAGCCTGCCCACAGCAGAGAGACTTAGACTAGTAGAGATACTCTATCGAGTACATGACAACCCAGACATTGTGCGAAAATTTCCAAAACTGTTCAGCGGGCTTGGCAAAATGAATGAATGTTCTGACTCCGTCAGAAGCGGTCGCTCCCCACAGCCACTGGCCCTTGCTACAATCGTTGTGCTGTGTACATAGCGCCATTACCTAAGACTGCTCACCGCTGCCTGCATTTGGTATCGTACTGCTGCCTGCATTTGGGAGCGTGCTGCTCGTGTTAGCATTGTTTTACATAGTAGCGCCTGCACTACCACATTACAGCATAAATTAGCCGTCTCGCTTAACGCTCGCCTTATTTGAGAACTTGTAGCATTAATTGATGAAATTACTGTGATTGTGCCTCTGCCCACGAAGCTTTCACTGTTGTTGACCCTAACCGGTTCCGGTTTCGATTCTGTAGCCATTTTGTTGTTGTTGTGCCTCGGAGCCCGTCCCCTCCACCCCGCACCCGCCTCCCAGCTGACCCTCCTACGCGCAGCGTACACGCGCAGCAGTCGCGCCCCATGCGCGCCAAAGGTAAGCCCGTCTGCGCCCGTCCGCGCCTGGAACGTGCCAAACCCCCTGGTCCCCGCAAACCGCACTCCTCCCGCTTAACTTATGACGCCGCCACCCTCCTAGCCCTGAGCCCCAGACGCACACCACAATGTTACGAGGCTACCCCAGGACGTACCCACGGTCCCTTCACCTGCCACTCCTGCAAGTTCTCCTGCATCAAGACCCACACCAAATCCACTAACTCCAAACACAGCTCCGACTCTAACCACATGAAGTGCATCTTGCTGAACACCCGCTCGGTTCACAGACACGCCACTGAACTCTGGGACCTACTCGACACTGCTTCACCGGACATCGCCTTCCTTACAGAAACCTGGATGAACACCTCTTCTGCACCCGACATCGCCATAGCCATCCCGGACGCCTACAAGATCATCCGAAAAGACCGCACCAACCAAACAGGTGGAGGCATCGCCATCGTCCATAAGAACACCATCAGAATCACGACCAGCCTCGACGATAACCTTGTAACCGCCGAACACCTCCACTTTCAGATCCACACCGACCCCAGGACCACACTTAGAGGCACCCTCATCTACAGACCACCAGGAACCTGTAAACAATTCAGCGAAGACATCACTGAATTCATCAGCCCACATGCCCTCGCCTCCGAGAACTACATTCTACTGGGAGACCTCAACTTCCACCTGGAAAAGAAAAACGACAGCAACACCACCACCCTTCTGGACAACCTGGCTAACCTTGATCTCAAACAACTTGTTGACATCCCCACCCATGTAGCCGGTCACACGCTCGACCCAATCTTCACCTCCTGCAAGCACATCTCCTTCGATTACACCACAACTCTCCACTGGACGGACCACAGCTGTGTTCACTTCAGCTACAAAACTACCCCGACCCACAACCCCCCACAATCTATTCCACGAAGAAACTGGAACAAAATCACCCCCGACCAACTCCTCACATCGCTCAAACAAAACCCTCCCGCCCTCTCTTCGGACCCAAACCAAGCGGCCTCCAAACTCAAACAATGGATCACTCACAGCGCTGACGAACTAGCACCCTTGAAAAACCACCAAACCAAACAGGGTAGCAAAAAGGCCCCCTGGTTCAACGAGGACCTTAAGAAATCCAAGAAACTATGCCGTACTCTCGAGAAAACATGGAGAAAAAAACCCAACCACTGACAACCTGACCACCTTCAAGACAGCCACCCGCAAACACCACCAACTGATCCGATCCACCAAGAAATCAGCATTCAAGGATCGACTCGACATCAACGCCCAAAACAGCAAGGAACTATTCAACATTGTTAAAGAATTTACCAACCCCACCGCAGCCTCAAACGACATTACTCCCTCCCAAAACCTCTGCGACTCGTTATCCTCCTTCTTCTACAACAAAATCGCCGACATACATAACAGCTTTGAGATCATTTCCAAAGAACAGTCCACTCCACCCACCTCTGAACCTAAATCGCCCTCTAACATCCTTAACGCCTGGAACTCAATCACCACTGAAGACACCATCCACCTAATGAACTCCATCCATTCAGGTTCGCCAACTGACCCCTGTCCCCACCACATCTTCAACAAAGACTCCATCATCGCACCCCATCTCCGTGATGTCATTAACTGCTCCTTCAACTCCGCTACCTTCCCAGAAAGCTGGAAACACGCCAAACTCAGCACCCTCCTCAAGAAACCCACAGCAGACCCCTCTGAACTTAAGAACTACCGCCCCATCTCCCTCCTCCCATTCCCTGCCAAAGTCATTGAGAAAGCCGTCAATAGACAGCTCGCCGCCTTCCTCGAATCCAACAACTCCCTCGACTCCTCACAGTCTGGCTTTTGAGCCAAACACAGCACCAAAACCGCCCTTATTGCAGCAACAGACGACATCCGAACTCTACTGGACAACGGAGAAACAGTTGCCCTCATCCTACTCGACCTCTCCGCCGCCTTCGACACACTCTGTCATAGCACTCTCATACAACGCCTCAACAACATCGGCATACAAGGAAATGCCTTGAACTGGATCATCTCGTTCCTCGCTGGGAGAACCCAAAGAGTCCGACTCCCCCTTTCAAATCAGAGGCCAACGAAGTCATCTGCGGAGTACCACAAGGATCATCACTCAGTCCCACCCTCTTCAACGTTTACATGAGTCCCCTCGCATCCATCGCGCGACAACACAACCTGAACATCATCTCTTACGCTGACGACACCCAGCTGATCCTTTCCCTTACCAAAGACCCTAACACCGCCAAAACCAATCTTCATGAAGGCATGAAAGAAGTAGCCGAATGGATGAAAAACAGCCGCCTAAAACTTAACTCAGACAAAACAGAAGTCCTCATCCTAGGAACATCCCCCTCTGCCTGGGACGACTCATGGTGGCCATCGGCCCTGGGCACGGCACCCATACCCACAGACCACGCACTTAACCTAGGCTTTATCCTAGACTCCTCCCTCTCGATGACCAGACAAGTCAACGCCGTCTCATCCTCTTGCTTCAACGTACTTCGTATGCTCAAAAAAATCTTTCGTTGGATCCCCACCGAAACAAGAAAGATTGTCACCCATGCACTGGTCACAAGCCGACTGGACTATGGAAACACCCTCTACGCTGGAACCACAGCCAAATTACAGAAAAAACTCCAACGCATCCAAAACGCATCAGCCAGACTCATCTTGGACATCCTGCGCCAAGCTCACATTACCGGCCACCTGAAAGACCTCCACTGGCTTCCCGTCAACAAGAGAATAACGTTTTGTCTCCTCACCCACGCACACAAGGCCCTCTACAAACTAGGACCCGAATGCCTCAACACACGACTGTCCTTCTACACACCCACCCGCCAACTAAGATCCTCCAATCAAACCCTCGACGCAGTTCCGCGCATCCATAGATCCACCATGGGAGGAAGATCCTTCTCCTACTTGGCGGCCAAAACCTGGAACTCTCTCCCCACTCACCTACGCCTTACCCAGAACCACATCTCTTTCAGGAAGGAACTTAAAACCTGGCTTTTCGATAAATAATGCACCCCCTCCCCCAAGCGCCTTGAGACCCCCTGGGTGAGTAGTGCGCTATACAAATTCCTGAACTTGAACATTCGGTTACACATAAATTATCAGGTGCGCCCTGTTGCTCAACACCCAAGGAGAGTACCTTTCCACCTCCAGCAAGCAGTGGAGGACGAGATCCAGGAACTGCTCGAGGCAGACATCATCGAGAAGACAGATGGCCCCACACCATAGGTATCACCAGTCGTGATCGTTCCCAAGAAAGGCACCCCTGAGAAAGTAAGGCTGTGCGTGGACATGAGGCTTCCCAACACAGCGATAGAACGGGAAAGACATCCAGGGCCACACCTGAGCGACATGATAGCGGCACTAAATGGGGCCCGAGTATTCTCGAAACTAGACCTCAACAAGGGCTACCATCAGCTCGAGTTACACGAGAAATCACGATGCATCACAACGTTTGCAAACCACCTGGGCCTCTTCCGCTACAAAAGACTAAACTTCGGAATTTCCTCAGCAGCCGAAATATTCCAGGAGGTCATACGCCAAACCATCAGGCACATCACGAACTCACTAAATTACAGTGATGACATACTGGTTTATGGTTCTAACACCCAAAAACATGACCAAGCCCTAGACCGAGTGTGCCATGCTCTCCTGGAGGTGAACTTAACGTTGAACAAAGACAAGTGTGAATTTCACCAATCCACTCTCAAGTTCTTCAGTAATATATTTTCAGGGGCAGGAATGAAGCCAGACCCCGAGAAAGTCACCGCTCTCAATACCACCAAGAGCCCCCAAGACGTCAGTGACATTCGATCATTTTTAGGAATGGCCAGATACTGCTCCAGGTACATCAAGGACTACGCGACCATTAGCCATCCACTTCGTGCCCTCACGAAACAAGGACAACCATTCGAGTGGACCCCCCAGTGTGAGAGAGCCTTCCAAGAGATCAAACAAGCAGTAGAATCAGCGGACAATTTGGCCTACTTCAACACCAAGCAGAAAACAGAAATAACAGTGGACGCAAGTCCCGTGGGCCTGGGAGCCATTCTGGCCCAATATGATGCCGACACGGAACAGCGCCACATCGTGGCTTATGCCAGCCGAAGCTTGTCCGACACCGAAAAGGCCTACTCCCAGCCCGAGAAGGAAAGCCTGGCGGTAGTGTGGGCCTGTGAACACTTTCATGTGTTTATCTTCGGCAAGCACTTCACCATGATCACCGACCACCAGGCCCTGGTCACCATTTTTGGCAACCCCAAAGCCAAGATGCCCCCCCGCATTGAAAGATGGGGTCTGAGACTGCAGGAGTACACGTTCACCATCATTCCCAAACCCGGGAAGGGTGAGAATCCAGCGGACTATATGTCCAGACACCCGCAGGCATCTCATGAGTCACGTCCCTCGATAGCGGAGGAGTATATCCACTTCGGGGTAGACGTAGCCCGACCACCGGCAGTCCCCATAGACGCCATCAAAGATGCAACGGTGCAAGACAATATCCTGCAAAAGGTAATGCGCCGGTTGCGCACACACCGTTGGAGACAAGAGAGTGGGGATGAAGCAAGCGATCCTCAAATACGCCAAGAAATGCAAGCCTTCCGACACATCAGTGATGAGTTGTCAACCACCTTAGAGGGGCTCCTACTGAGAAACCATTGGATTGTAATTCCAAGACAGCTACGGCAAGGGGTAATCAACCTCGCACATGAAGGACACCGTGGAGTAGTTGCCACCAAAAGAGCTTTGAGAGAGAGAGTGTGGTTCCTGCAACTCAATCAAATGGTTGAACTCACTTTGAAAGACTGTCATGTCAGCTGGTAAGATCCGGAGAGCCTCCAGCTCTTCTCCAAATGACTCCATTGCTAGAAGGAGTATGGCAGGAACTGGCCATGGACTTCTTTGGACCCCTCCAATCAGGCCAGTATGTGGTAGCCATCATCGATGAATATTCAAGATTCCCAATAGCTCGGTTTGTACCCTCCAAAAATGCATCCAGCACAATTGCCGTGCTGGATGAGGTGTTTGCTGCGTGGGGTGTCCCCAAGGAACTCAAAACAGACAATGGTCCGCCGTTCAGCAGTCATGAGTTCCATGAATTTGCAAAGCATCTAAACTTTCGACACCGAAAGGTTACGCCATTGTGGCCGCAGGCCAATGGCACCATCGAAAGATTTATGGCCACCCTCAAGAAGACTTTCCAGCAAGCCACGCTCGAGAAAAAGGATTTGCAGACGGACCAAAATGAAGTGCTAAGGGCGTACAGGACCACCCCACATGCCACCACTGGGAAGTGTCCTGCCACCCTCATGCTCGGGCGACCCATCAGGACAAGGATCCCGACATGGGAAGGAGCTCTAGCGCCGGTGTCCCCAACTCGCACCCATCAAGAGACCGCGAGAACTGATCAAGCAGAGAAAAGCAGAATGAAGACGTATGCAGACGCAAGACGGCGCGCGAAGTCTCCCTCTCTCCAGACCGGGGACTGGGTACTAGTGAAACAGGAGCAGACCAAGAAGACAGACTGTCGATTCAAGAATGAGCCCCTGTCTATCACTCAGCAGAAAGGTACCATGATCACTGCAGAGTCTGGGAAAAGAAGGATTACTCGGAACGTGTCTCATTTTCAGAAGTGCACACCCGGCTTGAAAGAAGCGCTTGAAAAGGACACAGCACCACGCGCTGGTAGCGGACTAAGTCAATCCAGTCCCATTCCAGGATGTGAAGGGCCACCGGAGAGTGCGCCTATGGACTCTGGACCAAGCCTCAGACCACGAAGAGACATAATCAAGCCAAAAAGATTAATTGAGGAAATGGACTAGGAATACTTCCAATTTCTTTATTTGTTATTAACAAGGGGGGAGATGTAATGTTGTATGCAGTCTAGTAGCTGGGATGGGAGGAGGTTCGGGGTGGAGGGAAGAGGAGGGGCGAGCACAGGAAAGGGGCAGTTAGAGTAGGGACAGGGTCGAGAGAAGAAGCAGAAATAAAGCTCTGATACATATATATATACTTTGTCTGTCGTTATTGCTGCCACGACATGACAAGGTCTTCCGATACTTCTCTGGCTGTTTCATGTACAATTCGAACCACCCAGAGTGGGGGTTGTGGGTTCTCCTTTCTTGCTCATAACTATTGGGAAAAGGTACCTGTTCACATCCCCTCATGTATCGCCTTTCTGCTTTTAAAAAATCAAATTATAACATGGCTTTTTAACATCTTTTTGTAAAGGTCAAGATGAGACTAGCTTCTGCCTCCTCTTTTAGCTGTTAGCGCCAGGATAAACCGTACTGAAAATGCTATGTATTTAGGGAATTGCCAAGATTTTGAGATTCCTTAATATTACCCAATAGCGATTCAGTAAATAGTGAATCACCATTCGGTAATATCACTCCATTTGTTCCTATGGGCTGTAAGGCACAAAGGTGCAAATGGTTTTACATTAACTACTTTGCGATTACCTAATTTGTAACCGTAAATTATATAATGCAAAGTCAAGGCTGTCCGAGGGCCTAAGGCCACCCTGAAGCACCCCCAAAAAAACATAAATGTGCCCCTGCAAAGCGCTTGCACTACATGGTACTTTCAAAAATTCAGTTTTGTGCATTTTTCAAAGTTTGCACATGGTTACCATCAACATGAAGTCAATGGTAATTGCATTTTCCTAAACGCACAGTTTGCATTTGGAACATGCTACATACATGTGCTAAGGGAATCGCAATTTGCGACTCACTACTTGTAGTTGCAATTTTAGGTAACTGCAATTTTTGCATTTACCAAAAAATTGCGACTACAAAGCCTTTCATACATCATGAAAGGCTATTTTGCATTCGCAAATGGACGATTTTACCAAATCGAAGTTTGTGAATGCAAAAAAACTTTCATACTTGTGGCCCTGAGTGAGCTGTGTTTTGCGCTATACTAAATCCCTATAACATAACATTTATATCATATGATATTTTTGTATGTGATATTCTGACAACGAAATGTTAGTACCACACAGCAAGAAGCATATCGAAGGTGGTGGTAGTGTCACTTTTAGTAATTAATGTCAAACAATCAATTTTCTGAAAAAGATAAATTTATCAAAGATCATTCTAAAATGTACAGATAAAAATGAAAACGGTTATGGAGCATGAAATTCTTTAAGAGTAAGTTAGATAAAGAAGCTCGTCATTTTCGTGAATGAGGAAATAGAAGTCTGTCTCGTTAATGGAGGTTTACAGTTATAGGCTTTTCACTGGTCCCAAACCCTTCAAACATACTGAGCATTACCGCTTAGACAATCGGTTGCAAAAAGCAAGCACTTGCGCATCACAACTCAGAGTTTCATAAAAAAACACTATTCTGTTTAATTCACCTCAAAACTTCGGGTTCAGAGTCCTTTTTTTATTTTAACATGTAAGTACCACAAAATTAAGCTTCGCCGGCACCAAGGAGTTAAAACGTTGTGTTTATTGAAGATACGTAAACAAGAAACACATTCAAAATACATACATATCATGTTACTACTAAAACACGCCCATCTACCATATATGTGCTTTTATACTTTGTAGTTGTAAAAAAAAAAAAAAAGTATATATTTTTACAAAAATAAAGTTCACATGTTAAACAATTTTGAGCAGGGTAAGGCTGCTCAATCGTTTTTCGTGTGAATATGGCTAAACTAACCTTTCATTTATTTTATTCTGGAAATCTTGAAAGATTTTTTTGCGTTGCCCTGGTGTAAAATATAGCGAATGCTTGATGGACAAACCATTTAAAGTGCTTTCTCAGGCACAAAATCATACCCAGCCCCCTACTTTACATAGGCTTCACAGTATGGATCATAGCACGAATGGTCTGGCTGGTGGACGGAAAGTACAAAAATGAGATAATTTACAGATTAATAAAAAACATTCAGTTGTTTAAAATAAAATAAAAAAAGTTTCCTTAAGTCAGCGAGGATTTGTACAGATACAGAGGGTTCTGCCTATAGTGGCACTGCCAACTGCTATTGGAAGGCTAAAATGTATACATTTCACAATACCAAGAGACTGGTGGGCATAAAAGCTCACGAGGACCAACACAGTCCCCCGGCTTAAGGCACTAACAAAATGGTGAATTTTTAACTTGTTGCAAGCAACCAGAAAGACTAATAGGTAAAACTCTGCTCTACCAATAGGCAATTGGGCTTGAACACCACAGTGCTAACACACGGATGGGTAGAAACATCCCAGTACCAAGAGATGAAAGTGTAGGATTATGCCAGTACCAGAACACCAATGGGCACCAAGTCTGTGGCACTAAAATACTTATGGGTACAAACTTCCAAGCCCAATTGCATCCAGAGGTCCAATGCTGCTCCTGATATCAATAGATCAAGCATCCTAGTATCAGATACTAATAGACACAAACCTACCAGTATAAAGAACCATCTGCTGGGTACAAACTGATCTTTACAGTCAGAAGTCTGAGTGCAAACCCAGGAAACTAAGCGTAGCTCTACTGGGAAACAGCACATCAGCAAGACTGAAAATGAAGAGTCAGAAACAGAAGCTAAGCGTTCTCCATCTACACATCAGAACTGTATGGGTCCTCCTGCAATTCAGGAAGAAACTGAGCATTATTCCCATTCGATCAGAGAAATCCATCAACTGCCTGCCATGTAAACAACTGCATTGTACCTCGTGGTCCTGCCCCAGTTTAGCGCTCTGCTGCTTCTTAGCTAGTCCATATAAACAAGTATCACGACATGCATATCTACAAAATTGTACAAATTGCCATTTATGGGCACAACACCTTCTGCGCCAATGCTTTCCACAGATAGGTTTGCTACATTTATTCTGCCAAAGATTTTTAGTTAGCCCAGCAAACCATCATAACTTATCAATTTTGCCAGATTTCATGTTTTTTAATATAGCCTGTTTTAGGGGAAACTACTAATTTGTTTCTAAAACGGCTGTTATGAAATAAATACCCCTACAATATGTTTTCTGGGGCCCTATTAATTTAACGCTGGGGCAGACCTGAGCTTTCTGCTGAGAAAATTACCACTCTTGCACTCAGCCTGGAAAAGCCAAACTGAATGTATTATATGTATGTACTTTTATGGACATGATTTACATGTCTCCGAATAAAGTTTTTGACTTTGACTTTGAATTATGCATTGATGATGAAATACTGCCCAAAATACTGAATTACCCAGTTAAGACCAGCCATGCCAAACTTAGGGCCAGATTTAATTCTTGCCAGTAAGGAAACTCTATCATGAAGGACTATCCTTACTGCCAAGAATGCCATCCGCCAGCCAAATTTATTTGCAGGCAGGCGGTAGGATTAATCACAGCGAGGATCACTCCGTCTCCACCATGATTTGCCTATCACCGGAAAACCCTAGTGCTGAGGAACAGTGAAAACTGCTAAATGCTCCACTCACCAAGGAAGAGGACTTCTATGCCAAGGGGAGTAGTTTATTTTCAAACAGAAAAAAATGACTGTTTGGTGCAGAGCTCCTTCCCACTGATGAAGCCCTGCACCCAAAAGGAAAATGCACTGATGGGAGCCTCTGTGGCGGCGGGTCCTGCCAATGCTTCATAAATGACCAGCAGGTTGGCGGTCATTTATAAATTTAGAGTGCAGAGTCGTCTCCACCTGGTGGATGTAAAGTCCTCCGCCTGACCAACAGGGATTACTCTGTACCCCAAAATAAAAATCCGGCTCTAAGTCTGCAATGAGGACTACAGGGTCAGGAATTTGACTACCAGGGCTCTCATAAACAGGAAATGCCAGAAACCACTGTTATGTGGCTATAGGCTCACAGAACCACACAGTAACATAAGAAAACACAAAGTCTAAGCTTTAGATTGTCTCAGAATTATGATTCCCTGGTCAAGCGGGCTCTAATATTCCATGTTGCTTACACTCGCCTTTATACTGCACGGTTATCACCCAACAATTGACCCTAGCTAATAATTCTAATTTTTTTTACTCTGAAGAGTAAAAACTTGACAGAACAGCCCTTTTCCTCACCTAAGAACGCAGTCAAATGTGACGTCAAAATCAGACGCTTGCAAAATGGAGGAAAAAAATACTAAAAACAACAATACTGTTTATATAACGGACTGGCCAGACTATACCTCTCAGCTTCAAAAGTTAAAGTCGTGCTTTTTGTTTCAAATAATAAAAAAATATATGTTCTTATTTTCTATTTACTGCTGTTCATATACAAATAACCAGCCACGTTGGTGGAATGCTTTGCGGAAGTTCGCCCTTGAGTGTACATATTTGAAAAGGGAACAATTTCACACATTAGAAGGGACACAGTGATCAACCGCTGAGTCAAAGCACTCCCAATTTAGAATTGAAAAACTGGTAGATGAAGTCGTTTCCCAAATATTACACAATGGATCACTAAAGAAACAAACTTTAAAGCATAATTTCTATATACAACGTGAATTTTTCACAAGACTGCTGTACTGTACTTTAAAAGACCAAAGATGACAAAACACACGCCTACTTTAAAATTATTTGAGTTAACCCACTTTTCACAGCACGGTCTCATCTTTTTTTCTTTCTGCCTGCTGTGAAATATCTATCTTGTCCAAGAGTTTTGTTGATGTGTCCCCCCCAATGGTCCTGTGATCCTGCCTTTTCCATCTGGTTCGACCACCAAATGTTCGGCACCAGAGCCAGATAGACCTCATCTCTTTCAGAATGTCTTGCTTGATATTTTCGCTGACAAAGATGTTAATGAATGGATCGAGAGCACTGCTGAGGCTGGTCAGAGCGAAAGAGATGCGGTAACCAGGACGGATGCTCCTCTCGATTTGGCAGGTGCATATGTCCTTGTCGCTGATGTAAGAGCGGATGAAGAGCACCACATGGTAAGGAAGGTAGCTGACCACAAATATAATGGTCATTGTCAGAAGAAGACCGGTGAGTTTCCTTTTTTGTTCAGGCTTCTGACTTGGACTGTAATGGATCACCCGTATTATGGAGCAGTAGGAAAACACGAGGAGGACAAGAGGAATCAAGAACACCACAAAGATCCGGAAGTAGTTGACATGAGCAACCCACCGATCCATAGGATACTTTTCATAGCACAGCTTGACATTCTGGCTTGAGTTAAAGAGTTCTTCCCGGCCAAGGAACACAGCGTGAGTCCCAAGAATGACAAGCCAGACAATAAGACATACGATCATGGCAGCTTTCATGCTCCGCACTACCCTGGATTGAAAGGGGAAGGCTGTGGCCAAGAAGCGATCCATGGCAATGCAGCTGAGGAAAGTGATGGTGGTGTAGAGGTTGGCATTGAAGAAGAAGCCCACAATCTTGCAGAGGAGATCGCCGAACTTCCAGTCCTCAATGGCAGTGTAAGCGATCCAGGTGGGGAGGGTAAAGATGTACATGAGGTCCGAGGCACAGAGGTTTGCCAGGTAAACACTCACGACATTCTTCCGCTTGATCTGCTGGACAATGACCCCAATCGCTGTCAGGTTCCCAATGAGGCCAACGATGAAGACCAAGCTGTATATGATGGGAAAGAGGGTGGTTTCATACGCATCTGGGTAGGAGCACGAAATGTCTGCACACCCCATAAGTATGTCAATCAGTTATTCATAGACCTGCAAAGCAAAAACACATGAGATTTAGCACAATAGGCAAACTTGAGTCAGAAAATTATGGCACAGAGGCCATCAGCAGAACACAAATATTTATTTCCTTCTTTAATCTTTATTCGATTTTCCGAAAGCAGATAATAAAAGATACACAGGTAAAAGCATACAATAAAAAGACAAAAGGATTACAATTTGTACAGTAAGATTCATTAAACCTTCCACTTAAGAGTGTGCGGATATTGATTCAGCAGCATAAGTAAATAGCAGCATATAATACACAGGGGCTCACTACTGACATATTTATATTAGAATTAGCCATCTTTCCGAATGTCATTGCACAACATCAACTCTGCAGAATTTAATGATACATAAATCAAAATTCGTCATCTTAGTAGAAGACCAGCAGCTCAAAGTGCAATTATATATACAAACACTATATTTAAAACAGCATACGTGTTATAATCATTAAGTTGCTGAAAAAAGAATAAGGCGGCTTTGCACTAAGAGAATGTATGCCTACACAACAGCGTCACATGGCCAGATACCGATGTCAGCAGAGGAATATTGCACGAGTGGAAAACATAACAGCCAACATATGGAGGCTATCCTAAATCTAGCCAGTAATGTTCTCTCATACACATTTGTATTATCTCTAACCAGAGGTTTGGCCACTTCCACGGACTCCTTAGTTGTCTGCCTATGCTTAGCGCAGATATCCTTGACCCATTATTTACCCTTTTTAGGTCGAGCCTAGGCAGCGCGCATGCGCTATCTGGAAGACCTGGTGTAATGACTACACAAAGTGCAATCCCGCCCGCTGCTTGGGATTGGTTCACTCCTGCATCCCCTCTTGCTTGCTGGCTCTTCATTGGTAGGTGCTTCCTATACATAATTTCGGTTTACCGCCCAGCAGCACCGCCCAACTACAGTTTCCATACACCGAGTGTTTCTATACCATTTTGGGGGCTACTTCTTTTTTTTCTGTTTGTTACACTGTGGTTGCTTCTTTCTGATACGGTGTGCTACCCTTTATTTCATCATAACAGTGCCCACATCACTTCACAACCCGCCCGCGCTTACCTTTGATGTACACAGACACTGTGCTTAATGTTTGAGCGCGGGGCCCAGGTTTATATGCGTTTTCTTGTGTACTGATTGTGCATGATCGTTTGTGACGTGGGTCCAATCGTATAGCGTCTACATGGTGGGAGCATGTGCGCAAATTACTTGGAAAAAGAAGTGTTTTGTTGTCTGTCTTGTTAATGTTGTTACATGTAATGCTATCCAAGCGACCGGCTCCATGCCTACGGACACCCACGAAGTTCGGAAATACAAATACTTGCCTTTTCCCTCTGTGCTGCCTGCGTGCAGCTGACCCAGCCTGTGCTTAAATTCTTCTGCAAGGCTGTCCATGCAGCCATTAATTACAGTGCAGAGGGCTCCAGGGACAGGGAGGAGGAGGGCAGGGGAAAAGACAGGAGTTGGGGGGAGGCTGTAAGTTGAGCCGCAGACTGCAGGGTACTCGCACAAGTAATTCTGCCACAAAAGTGACCCAAGAGATGCGGCCTAAAGTGAAACCAAAACAATTAAATGTATCCCTTTTTATAGTCCGCTATGATAAGAATTTCAATTGTTAACTCTCAGCTGAAGCACCAGACTCCTCTACCGTTCCTCTCACACAGACATGGGGTATAAAGGTTCAGTTCAGTTCAAGTAAGCTTTATTCGGCTTCTGAATTTAAAACCATAAAAGCAGCAGAGAAAAGATACAAACATACAAAGAAATAGTCCAGCAAATCAAAGCATAGTTAAAAGAAAAACAGACTGTTTAGGACAAGCTAAAACAGTTTGACGTATCAACTATTCAAGATCATAATCCAAAATACACAGAATCCTCCTTTATCATCAGGTATGATAGTAATTTGGTACACCGGGGCCAGGATAAAAGTCATGCAGATCCCAGATACGGATGGAGCCATCTCCAACTTTGTGTTGGGTAGAACGTAAAAAGGGGGCAATGTGTCTGTCTTTAAACTTAATTAAAATCAGATCTCCTGGAACATTTTTGGGCAGAGAACCAAGCCACCCCACCCTCCTGACGCTCAATATCCCGCCGTCTAAAACAGATGGTAAATGTCTATGGTTTTTAAGCCAGAAAATGGCTTTATTCATTAGGTCCTGCTGTAGTTCACGTTTACCCGGGGTGAGTTCAGGGACCCCAGAAAGCACGGTAACGTATGGCGCGGCTTCCGGGGGTAGGTCCATTTGATGCCTTCTTTCCGGAAGTCTGTGAGGGGTATGTTTTAGATTAAGAGGAGCGTTGCGACCACTTAGAGTGGGTGGTATAGGAGGGGGGTCACAAGTGGGAAGTATACTGGAAGCATTGTTCATAGGCCTTTCATGGATGTTAGTAAGGGTAGAGCATGTGGATATCATGGTGTTGGCATTTGGTGGGAGGGACCTTATTACAGTGTTTTCGATCCTGGTCAGCCTCTCCCCCAGATCATTAATTGTTGCGACCAGTGGTGATAGAGCACTGTTTAACATTCGTTCAATTTGGGCCAGCAGGGTCAAGTGAAGGGGGGATACGGGGTCATTTGATCGAGTCTCCGCTTTATCCAAAGTTAGTGAGACAGGGTTTGGGGCGGATGAATGGGGGCTGCAGAAAGTTGGTTCGGGGGATGCGGGGGTGTGAAATTTGCTTGTTCAATGTCTCTGACCACTATAGGGGGAGTTAATAAATCCTGGGCATAGTTTGTACCGCACATGGCATTCAATTCTTCCCAGATTGACATCGTGGTTAGGAGACAGGATACCGAGGGCAACAATGTACAGATCAAAACAATAGAGGGGGAAAGGTTAGCATCTGACTGTATTCAAAATCAAAAGAGACTAGCTAGGTTTAAGCAGGAAAGACTCAAAAGGAGTACGTATGTCAAGGGAAACCAGTAGGTTTTATTTGAAGGCCCTCACCCACCAACCTAGTTGGTGGCATGCTTCATCATCGGGCCCCACCGCAGTGGCACCTAACGTGCCCCGGGTGTGCTTCGACGCCAGGTTACTGCGGAGCTGGTATAATTGCTGAGTGTGCAATGTGGTGAGTATGAAGGTGAAAATCTAAAAGGCCATACAGAAATCCCAGCACCCGAGGGTAAAAAACTATTTTAATAAGACTGGGTATCTGTTGGCTCGTTAAAAAGGCAGACGGACACAATGGAGTATGGATTATGACCTCCAGTGTCCTGTGTGGTCTACATGTTTCAGCCTGGCCTTTCTTAATTTGAAACAGGCTTTCCTCAGGACCAAGTGAGTATGTGTGGGGGTATTAAAATAAATTACAGTGAGTGTGTTTCAGGTTCTATGTGTAGCACACACTAAGGTGCTATATGGGTGAGAAGGGGATTCCCTCTCGCTTTGCTACATATAACATAGAGGGGGAGACATACAGACGTACAGGGTAGAGTCATATTAGCATATTGTTGCCAAAAAACACAGTCGTCATTCCACCGTCTTGTAAGGTGAGTGAGCGAACTATACATGGCTAAAGTGTGGTCTTGTCAGTGGCAAGACTCAAGTGAAGGTTATCTAGAAGCCGGTTGTAGTGGTGGTCTAGAAAACGAACATATCAATGTGAGGTCCATGTAAGTGAAAGAAAAACAATTATTATCCTCACACAGTGTTTAGCTGATCAAAGCCTCCTTGGGTCGCCTGGCAGAGAAAGAGACCCTAAAAGAAGGTGGTATTGGTTTTAAATAATTATCCGACCTGTAAGGGAAAACCTCAACACCTTACCCCAACAGTAGCTGTAGTGCGCAGCCTCATTTACTCACGAAACTGTCGATCTAGTTCCTCCCTGGACCTGTAATCCTTCTGCGGCGCCCGGATGTGAATGAGGGCTGGCCGAGCCTGTTTATTTATAGGTTCAGTCATTGGTTACACCTGGTTTAAGGTAGAAACAGAGGGAGGGGTAGCCGCGCTGAAAGCGCCATGTCACGCGCGCTCTGCACATGCGTTAGGAGAGTAGCAGTCCCTGTCCGGCGCGTGCGCCTACTGGAAATGTCTATCCGCGCATGTGCGGGTAGTTCGAGGCTACCGCGCATGCGTGGAAGGTGCCGCGCATGCATCGAAGGATGTGTTAGCGCTCATGGTAGCGCTAGGATGTATTGAAACCTTTTATGAGGGGCAAAGGATGTCAAAAATGATGGTGACACTTGAAGGAGGCAAAGGAATATTATACAAATGTGAGAAGGATTAGTTTGTGCACAAAAATAGAGAGGAAGGAAGTCTCAGACATTGAGTGTGGGTAAAGCACAGAGAGGAAAAGGAAGACTCAGTTATTGATTGTTAAGCGAATTCCAAGGTATGGAATCATTAAGTCCCTCAGTATGGGTTGATAGACGATAAATCCAACGCTGTTCCTTTTGGAAAAGAAAATTTTCATTGTTTTCAGTTATGGGGAATTGCTCAATCACGGTCCAAGTGAAGTCATTGGGTGTGTGATTGTGGGACAAGAAATGGTCAGTAAGTCTACTAATGTTTTTACCACATCGGATGGTGCTGCGATGTTCAGTCATTCTTGTCCGTACCTTCCGGGTAGTCATACCCACGTACCTTAGGCCACACCTGCATGTCATGAGGTACACCAGGTTAGAGGAATTGCAGTTGGTAAACTGGCGTTGTGTCCATACCTTGCCCGGTTCTAGGTCCAGGGTCTTTGAGGGGGATGTAAGGTGGCACACGCTGCAATTATTGCACGGTTGGTGTCCCGTAAGTTTTGGTAAACCCCAAGCATTGAGGATGGTGTTGTCATTAGTGGCACAGTTCGGTCTGGGTCTGGTGTGTACTAGAGAGTCTTTCAGATTCTTAGCCCTTTTGTATGCGAATCTGGGTTTTTCCCAGTTTCGGTTGCCTGAATTGATAATCTTCCAGTTCTTGGTGATTATGTTGGAGACCTGATTAGACACGGTATTATAAGTGGTGACGCATGTCAAAGTGGGTTCTCCAGGGGGCCTTGTTGTTGCCTCAAGCAGAGACTCCCTATTTTGGTTTCGAGCCCTCTTGCAGGTGGAGTTCAGAATCCTGGTGGGGTATCCCCTGTCTTCCAATTTGTGGATTAAAGTGGCTGATTGTTGTTTGTAGTCCTGAATTCGGCTGCAGTTGCGTCTCAGTCGTAAAAATTGACCATAGGGGAGATTTTCCCGTAGAGGTCTAGGGTGGAAGCTGTCGAACCTCAAAAGTGAGTTCCTTGATGTAGGTTTGTGGTAAGTTGTGGTTGTCAAGCCGTCCGTACCTGCTTTTATGGTGAGGTCCAGGAAGGCTAATTCGGAAGCACTACTAGTGCAGGTAAACCTCAGGTAGTTGTCACGAGTATTGAGCCACATGAGGAATTGATCCAGGGATTCCTGATTTCCTTCCCAGATTACCAGAATGTCGTCGATATATCGACGCCATACATTGATGTTAGTAGCGTAGGGATTATTCACAGATTGTATGTGTGTCTTTTCGAAATGGGCTACGTAAAGACCAGCTATGCTGGGAGCGAAAACGCTCCCCATGCTTGTGCCATTGGTCTGTAGGTACAGCTTGCCATCATACTCAAAATAGTTGTCTTTTAATGCCAGAGTGGCACAATCCATTATGAAGCTGCGTGGAGTATGGTGGTTCCAAACAGTTTCAGTTAAGACTTCCTCCAGTACTGCCAATGTTGCGTCCTGCGGTAAGCTGGTGTAGAGGCTCTCAATATCCAATCCGACAAGGAGTTGGGTTTCCGGATTGTAGTCGGTTTCCTTGATTACATTTAGAAGGTGTTTCGTATCCTTGATGTAAGAAGGTGTGAGTTGTACCAATGGATTTAAGAAAAAGTCGCAAAAGCGTGACAGGGGCTCTAGGAGTGATTGGTTCCCAGACACAATGGGTCTTCCCGGTGGTGGGGTTACTCCTTTGTGTATCTTTGGAAGGATGTAGAAGTATGGGATTCTTGCATTTTTGCAGCACAGGTAGTCGGCCTCCTGTTTTGAGATGTGTTCTGCGTCCCGGGCATTTTTCACCAAGATCTGTATCCTCTGGCTTAGTTCCTCAGTAGGGTCTTTCCTGAGTGGTCTGTAATTCCTGGTGTCACTGAGTAGTCTGAGACATTCGGTGTCATAATCTGTTTTATCCATGAGCACGATACCTCCCCCCTTGTCGGCAGGTTTTATGACAAGGGCAGGGTTAGCCTGCAGGCGTCTTATCGTTTCACGTTCCCGGTAGGACAGATTATTGAAGGTGTTTCTTTCTTGTATGTTCTCAACCTCAGTGTAGACCGCCTGTTCGAATGCAGCAACCTCAACAGGTATACTTGCAGGTGGAGGGATGAAAGTGGATTTTAATCTGAGGCCTGTCTCGTTGGGGACTTCCTCCTGAGGGTCGTTGGACTCGGTTTTCTTTTCAAAGAAGGCTTTCAATTTTAGTTTTCTAAAGAACTCGGCCAGTTCCATATGCAATTTGAAATGGTCCAGTTTGGCTGTAGGGACGAAAGATAGGCCTTTATTCAAGACTGCTGTCTCTTCTTCTGTCAATTCTGTGCTAGAGACGTTGAACACCAGCTGGTCTTTTGTTCTTACCGCTGTTACTGTTTGCTCGGTCCCGCCTGTTCCTTGGTTTTGTTCCTCGTATTCGAACTCACTGGTTCCGCTTCTGGTGTCCAGTGGACCTGTGGTGCATTTCTTCTTTTTCCACGATTCCTGCGGCCCTGTGATAAAAAAGGATATCTTTGGTTTGGATTCCCTTGAAAGTATGGCATCTGTCCTGGTGCGTACATTGGAGGGAAGCCATAGAAAGGAGGTGGTATTGGTCCAAATTGTGGGGGCCCAAAGTTGTGGTTCTGTGGTGGACCCTGCCAGGGTTGCTGCCAGTGTTGGCCTCGTCGCCCTCTTCCTCTAGATTGATTGGATTGATTGGATCCGGTGCTGGAATTGCTAGAGACCGAGCTATTGTCCCCGGAGTTGTCGGAGTCTTTCCTGGCTGGGGTATAAGTATCATCCGAATAAGGGTATGTCTTAGTAAAGTTGAATCTCTTCAGGTCTTTCTCAAAATTTTTAATTTTTGTCTGAGTTAAGTATTCTTTGTAGTCAGCCATCTCTCGGTTTTGATCTTCCAGTTTCTTCTTAAAACCAGTTAGGGTGGTCTTGAAATGGTTCTCAGTTGCCTGGATTTCGATCAGGATAGCATCGGAGAGTCGCTTGGCGGTTTTTATGATGAGGACGAGCCAGTCCCTGGTGCAATGCCAGGCGATCTGGGCCCAATCCTTCCTGAAAGTGGCGTCATCTAGGAAGATCCTAGGGGCATTGGTGACTATGAGACCTCTTGGAGCAGTGTTGGTGCGTAAATACTGTGCTAGAATTACGCCATGCAGGATGGTTCGTATTTTGTTCCTTTTCTTCTCAGTCAGTGCATCCCAGTCAGAGGACTGTGCAATAGTTGTGGAGACATTGAAGTCTGCCGCAAGGGACGGGTCGGATAAGATTTCACTGATATCATCTTCAGTGTAAGTTAGACCAGTGTTTTCTGCCATGTTGATGTGTTGTTTTTAGGAAAGTTGAACTCTCACAGCTGTGCGCTGCCTAAATATCACTAAATCAAAGGAGAGAGGGAGGACTAGGTAAGCTAGTCTGGATCCCCGTTTTTATATATTCAAAATCAAAAGAGACTAGCTAGGTTTAAGCAGGAAAGACTCAAAAGGAGTACGTATGTCAAGGGAAACCAGTAGGTTTTATTTGAAGGCCCTCACCCACCAACCTAGTACAGCTAGGAGAGTTCTCAGCTGTGAGAGTTCAACTTTCCTAAAAACAACACATCAACATGGCAGAAAACACTGGTCTAACTTACACTGAAGATGATATCAGTGAAATCTTATCCGACCCGTCCCTTGCGGCAGACTTCAATGTCTCCACAACTATTGCACAGTCCTCTGACTGGGATGCACTGACTGAGAAGAAAAGGAACAAAATACGAACCATCCTGCATGGCGTAATTCTAGCACAGTATTTACGCACCAACACTGCTCCAAGAGGTCTCATAGTCACCAATGCCCCTAGGATCTTCCTAGATGACGCCACTTTCAGGAAGGATTGGGCCCAGATCGCCTGGCATTGCACCAGGGACTGGCTCGTCCTCATCATAAAAACCGCCAAGCGACTCTCCGATGCTATCCTGATCGAAATCCAGGCAACTGAGAACCATTTCAAGACCACCCTAACTGGTTTTAAGAAGAAACTGGAAGATCAAAACCGAGAGATGGCTGACTACAAAGAATACTTAACTCAGACAAAAATTAAAAATTTTGAGAAAGACCTGAAGAGATTCAACTTTACTAAGACATACCCTTATTCGGATGATACTTATACCCCAGCCAGGAAAGACTCCGACAACTCCGGGGACAATAGCTCGGTCTCTAGCAATTCCAGCACCGGATCCAATCAATCCAATCAATCTAGAGGAAGAGGGCGACGAGGCCAACACTGGCAGCAACCCTGGCAGGGTCCACCACAGAACCACAACTTTGGGCCCCCACAATTTGGACCAATACCACCTCCTTTCTATGGCTTCCCTCCAATGTACGCACCAGGACAGATGCCATACTTTCAAGGGAATCCAAACCAAAGATATCCTTTTTTAACACAGGGCCGCAGGAATCGTGGAAAAAGAAGAAATGCACCACAGGTCCACTGGACACCAGAAGCGGAACCAGTGAGTTCGAATACGAGGAACAAAACCAAGGAACAGGCGGGACCGAGCAAACAGTAACAGCGGTAAGAACAAAAGACCAGCTGGTGTTCAACGTCTCTAGCACAGAATTGACAGAAGAAGAGACAGCAGTCTTGAATAAAGGCCTATCTTTCGTCCCTACAGCCAAACTGGACCATTTCAAATTGCATATGGAACTGGCCGAGTTCTTTAGAAAACTAAAATTGAAAGCCTTCTTTGAAAAGAAAACAGAGTCCAACGACCCTCAGGAGGAAGTCCCCAACGAGACAGGCCTCAGATTAAAATCCACTTTCATCCCTCCACCTGCAAGTATACCTGTTGAGGTTGCTGCATTCGAACAGGCGGTCTACACTGAGGTTGAGAACATACAAGAAAGAAACACCTTCAATAATCTGTCCTACCGGGAACGTGAAACGATAAGACGCCTGCAGGCTAACCCTGCCCTTGTCATAAAACCTGCCGACAAGGGGGGAGGTATCGTGCTCATGGATAAAACAGATTATGACACCGAATGTCTCAGACTACTCAGTGACACCAGGAATTACAGACCACTCAGGAAAGACCCTACTGAGGAACTAAGCCAGAGGATACAGATCTTGGTGAAAAATGCCCGGGACGCAGAACACATCTCAAAACAGGAGGCCGACTACCTGTGCTGCAAAAATGCAAGAATCCCATTCTTCTACATTCTTCCAAAGATACACAAAGGAGTAACCCCACCACCGGGAAGACCCATTGTGTCTGGGAACCAATCACTCCTAGAGCCCCTGTCACGCTTTTGCGACTTTTTCTTAAATCCATTGGTACAACTCACACCTTCTTACATCAAGGATACGAAACACCTTCTAAATGTAATCAAGGAAACCGACTACAATCCGGAAACCCAACTCCTTGTCGGATTGGATATTGAGAGCCTCTACACCAGCTTACCGCAGGACGCAACATTGGCAGTACTGGAGGAAGTCTTAACTGAAACTGTTTGGAACCACCATACTCCACGCAGCTTCATAATGGATTGTGCCACTCTGGCATTAAAAGACAACTATTTTGAGTATGATGGCAAGCTGTACCTACAGACCAATGGCACAAGCATGGGGAGCGTTTTCGCTCCCAGCATAGCTGGTCTTTACGTAGCCCATTTCGAAAAGACACACATACAATCTGTGAATAATCCCTACGCTACTAACATCAATGTATGGCGTCGATATATCGACGACATTCTGGTAATCTGGGAAGGAAATCAGGAATCCCTGGATCAATTCCTCATGTGGCTCAATACTCGTGACAACTACCTGAGGTTTACCTGCACTAGTAGTGCTTCCGAATTAGCCTTCCTGGACCTCACCATAAAAGCAGGTACGGACGGCTTGACAACCACAACTTACCACAAACCTACATCAAGGAACTCACTTTTGAGGTTCGACAGCTTCCACCCTAGACCTCTACGGGAAAATCTCCCCTATGGTCAATTTTTACGACTGAGACGCAACTGCAGCCGAATTCAGGACTACAAACAACAATCAGCCACTTTAATCCACAAATTGGAAGACAGGGGATACCCCACCAGGATTCTGAACTCCACCTGCAAGAGGGCTCGAAACCAAAATAGGGAGTCTCTGCTTGAGGCAACAACAAGGCCCCCTGGAGAACCCACTTTGACATGCGTCACCACTTATAATACCGTGTCTAATCAGGTCTCCAACATAATCACCAAGAACTGGAAGATTATCAATTCAGGCAACCGAAACTGGGAAAAACCCAGATTCGCATACAAAAGGGCTAAGAATCTGAAAGACTCTCTAGTACACACCAGACCCAGACCGAACTGTGCCACTAATGACAACACCATCCTCAATGCTTGGGGTTTACCAAAACTTACGGGACACCAACCGTGCAATAATTGCAGCGTGTGCCACCTTACATCCCCCTCAAAGACCCTGGACCTAGAACCGGGCAAGGTATGGACACAACGCCAGTTTACCAACTGCAATTCCTCTAACCTGGTGTACCTCATGACATGCAGGTGTGGCCTAAGGTACGTGGGTATGACTACCCGGAAGGTACGGACAAGAATGACTGAACATCGCAGCACCATCCGATGTGGTAAAAACATTAGTAGACTTACTGACCATTTCTTGTCCCACAATCACACACCCAATGACTTCACTTGGACCGTGATTGAGCAATTCCCCATAACTGAAAACAATGAAAATTTTCTTTTCCAAAAGGAACAGCGTTGGATTTATCGTCTATCAACCCATACTGAGGGACTTAATGATTCCATACCTTGGAATTCGCTTAACAATCAATAACTGAGTCTTCCTTTTCCTCTCTGTGCTTTACCCACACTCAATGTCTGAGACTTCCTTCCTCTCTATTTTTGTGCACAAACTAATCCTTCTCACATTTGTATAATATTCCTTTGCCTCCTTCAAGTGTCACCATCATTTTTGACATCCTTTGCCCCTCATAAAAGGTTTCAATACATCCTAGCGCTACCATGAGCGCTAACACATCCTTCGATGCATGCGCGGCACCTTCCACGCATGCGCGGTAGCCTCGAACTACCCGCACATGCGCAGATAGACATTTCCAGTAGGCGCACGCGCCGGACAGGGACTGCTACTCTCCTAACGCATGTGCAGAGCGCGCGTGACATGGCGCTTTCAGCGCGGCTACCCCTCCCTCTGTTTCTACCTTAAACCAGGTGTAACCAATGACTGAACCTATAAATAAACAGGCTCGGCCAGCCCTCATTCACATCCGGGCGCCGCAGAAGGATTACAGGTCCAGGGAGGAACTAGATCGACAGTTTCGTGAGTAAATGAGGCTGCGCACTACAGCTACTGTTGGGGTATGGTGTTGAGGTTTTCCCTTACAGGTCGGATAATTATTTAAAACCAATACCACCTTCTTTTAGGGTCTCTTTCTCTGCCAGGCGACCCAAGGAGGCTTTGATCAGCTAAACACTGTGTGAGGATAATAATTGTTTTTCTTTCACTTACATGGACCTCACATTGATATGTTCGTTTTCTAGACCACCACTACAACCGGCTTCTAGATAACCTTCACTTGAGTCTTGCCACTGACAAGACCACACTTTAGCCATGTATAGTTCGCTCACTCACCTTACAAGACGGTGGAATGACGACTGTGTTTTTTGGCAACAATATGCTAATATGACTCTACCCTGTACGTCTGTATGTCTCCCCCTCTATGTTATATGTAGCAAAGCGAGAGGGAATCCCCTTCTCACCCATATAGCACCTTAGTGTGTGCTACACATAGAACCTGAAACACACTCACTGTAATTTATTTTAATACCCCCACACATACTCACTTGGTCCTGAGGAAAGCCTGTTTCAAATTAAGAAAGGCCAGGCTGAAACATGTAGACCACACAGGACACTGGAGGTCATAATCCATACTCCATTGTGTCCGTCTGCCTTTTTAACGAGCCAACAGATACCCAGTCTTATTAAAATAGTTTTTTACCCTCGGGTGCTGGGATTTCTGTATGGCCTTTTAGATTTTCACCTTCATACTCACCACATTGCACACTCAGCAATTATACCAGCTCCGCAGTAACCTGGCGTCGAAGCACACCCGGGGCACGTTAGGTGCCACTGCGGTGGGGCCCGATGATGAAGCATGCCACCAACTAGGTTGGTGGGTGAGGGCCTTCAAATAAAACCTACTGGTTTCCCTTGACATACGTACTCCTTTTGAGTCTTTCCTGCTTAAACCTAGCTAGTCTCTTTTGATTTTGAATATATAAAAACGGGGATCCAGACTAGCTTACCTAGTCCTCCCTCTCTCCTTTGATTTAGTGATATTTAGGCAGCGCACAGCTGTGAGAGTTCAACTTTCCTAAAAACAACACATCAACATGGCAGAAAACACTGGTCTAACTTACACTGAAGATGATATCAGTGAAATCTTATCCGACCCGTCCCTTGCGGCAGACTTCAATGTCTCCACAACTATTGCACAGTCCTCTGACTGGGATGCACTGACTGAGAAGAAAAGGAACAAAATACGAACCATCCTGCATGGCGTAATTCTAGCACAGTATTTACGCACCAACACTGCTCCAAGAGGTCTCATAGTCACCAATGCCCCTAGGATCTTCCTAGATGACGCCACTTTCAGGAAGGATTGGGCCCAGATCGCCTGGCATTGCACCAGGGACTGGCTCGTCCTCATCATAAAAACCGCCAAGCGACTCTCCGATGCTATCCTGATCGAAATCCAGGCAACTGAGAACCATTTCAAGACCACCCTAACTGGTTTTAAGAAGAAACTGGAAGATCAAAACCGAGAGATGGCTGACTACAAAGAATACTTAACTCAGACAAAAATTAAAAATTTTGAGAAAGACCTGAAGAGATTCAACTTTACTAAGACATACCCTTATTCGGATGATACTTATACCCCAGCCAGGAAAGACTCCGACAACTCCGGGGACAATAGCTCGGTCTCTAGCAATTCCAGCACCGGATCCAATCAATCCAATCAATCTAGAGGAAGAGGGCGACGAGGCCAACACTGGCAGCAACCCTGGCAGGGTCCACCACAGAACCACAACTTTGGGCCCCCACAATTTGGACCAATACCACCTCCTTTCTATGGCTTCCCTCCAATGTACGCACCAGGACAGATGCCATACTTTCAAGGGAATCCAAACCAAAGATATCCTTTTTTATCACAGGGCCGCAGGAATCGTGGAAAAAGAAGAAATGCACCACAGGTCCACTGGACACCAGAAGCGGAACCAGTGAGTTCGAATACGAGGAACAAAACCAAGGAACAGGCGGGACCGAGCAAACAGTAACAGCGGTAAGAACAAAAGACCAGCTGGTGTTCAACGTCTCTAGCACAGAATTGACAGAAGAAGAGACAGCAGTCTTGAATAAAGGCCTATCTTTCGTCCCTACAGCCAAACTGGACCATTTCAAATTGCATATGGAACTGGCCGAGTTCTTTAGAAAACTAAAATTGAAAGCCTTCTTTGAAAAGAAAACAGAGTCCAACGACCCTCAGGAGGAAGTCCCCAACGAGACAGGCCTCAGATTAAAATCCACTTTCATCCCTCCACCTGCAAGTATACCTGTTGAGGTTGCTGCATTCGAACAGGCGGTCTACACTGAGGTTGAGAACATACAAGAAAGAAACACCTTCAATAATCTGTCCTACCGGGAACGTGAAACGATAAGACGCCTGCAGGCTAACCCTGCCCTTGTCATAAAACCTGCCGACAAGGGGGGAGGTATCGTGCTCATGGATAAAACAGATTATGACACCGAATGTCTCAGACTACTCAGTGACACCAGGAATTACAGACCACTCAGGAAAGACCCTACTGAGGAACTAAGCCAGAGGATACAGATCTTGGTGAAAAATGCCCGGGACGCAGAACACATCTCAAAACAGGAGGCCGACTACCTGTGCTGCAAAAATGCAAGAATCCCATACTTCTACATCCTTCCAAAGATACACAAAGGAGTAACCCCACCACCGGGAAGACCCATTGTGTCTGGGAACCAATCACTCCTAGAGCCCCTGTCACGCTTTTGCGACTTTTTCTTAAATCCATTGGTACAACTCACACCTTCTTACATCAAGGATACGAAACACCTTCTAAATGTAATCAAGGAAACCGACTACAATCCGGAAACCCAACTCCTTGTCGGATTGGATATTGAGAGCCTCTACACCAGCTTACCGCAGGACGCAACATTGGCAGTACTGGAGGAAGTCTTAACTGAAACTGTTTGGAACCACCATACTCCACGCAGCTTCATAATGGATTGTGCCACTCTGGCATTAAAAGACAACTATTTTGAGTATGATGGCAAGCTGTACCTACAGACCAATGGCACAAGCATGGGGAGCGTTTTCGCTCCCACCATAGCTGGTCTTTACGTAGCCCATTTCGAAAAGACACACATACAATCTGTGAATAATCCCTACGCTACTAACATCAATGTATGGCGTCGATATATCGACGACATTCTGGTAATCTGGGAAGGAAATCAGGAATCCCTGGATCAATTCCTCATGTGGCTCAATACTCGTGACAACTACCTGAGGTTTACCTGCACTAGTAGTGCTTCCGAATTAGCCTTCCTGGACCTCACCATAAAAGCAGGTACGGACGGCTTGACAACCACAACTTACCACAAACCTACATCAAGGAACTCACTTTTGAGGTTCGACAGCTTCCACCCTAGACCTCTACGGGAAAATCTCCCCTATGGTCAATTTTTACGACTGAGACGCAACTGCAGCCGAATTCAGGACTACAAACAACAATCAGCCACTTTAATCCACAAATTGGAAGACAGGGGATACCCCACCAGGATTCTGAACTCCACCTGCAAGAGGGCTCGAAACCAAAATAGGGAGTCTCTGCTTGAGGCAACAACAAGGCCCCCTGGAGAACCCACTTTGACATGCGTCACCACTTATAATACCGTGTCTAATCAGGTCTCCAACATAATCACCAAGAACTGGAAGATTATCAATTCAGGCAACCGAAACTGGGAAAAACCCAGATTCGCATACAAAAGGGCTAAGAATCTGAAAGACTCTCTAGTACACACCAGACCCAGACCGAACTGTGCCACTAATGACAACACCATCCTCAATGCTTGGGGTTTACCAAAACTTACGGGACACCAACCGTGCAATAATTGCAGCGTGTGCCACCTTACATCCCCCTCAAAGACCCTGGACCTAGAACCGGGCAAGGTATGGACACAACGCCAGTTTACCAACTGCAATTCCTCTAACCTGGTGTACCTCATGACATGCAGGTGTGGCCTAAGGTACGTGGGTATGACTACCCGGAAGGTAAGGACAAGAATGACTGAACATCGCAGCACCATCCGATGTGGTAAAAACATTAGTAGACTTACTGACCATTTCTTGTCCCACAATCACACACCCAATGACTTCACTTGGACCGTGATTGAGCAATTCCCCATAACTGAAAACAATGAAAATTTTCTTTTCCAAAAGGAACAGCGTTGGATTTATCGTCTATCAACCCATACTGAGGGACTTAATGATTCCATACCTTGGAATTCGCTTAACAATCAATAACTGAGTCTTCCTTTTCCTCTCTGTGCTTTACCCACACTCAATGTCTGAGACTTCCTTCCTCTCTATTTTTGTGCACAAACTAATCCTTCTCACATTTGTATAATATTCCTTTGCCTCCTTCAAGTGTCACCATCATTTTTGACATCCTTTGCCCCTCATAAAAGGTTTCAATACATCCTAGCGCTACCATGAGCGCTAACACATCCTTCGATGCATGCGCGGCACCTTCCACGCATGCGCGGTAGCCTCGAACTACCCGCACATGCGCAGATAGACATTTCCAGTAGGCGCACGCGCCGGACAGGGACTGCTACTCTCCTAACGCATGTGCAGAGCGCGCGTGACATGGCGCTTTCAGCGCGGCTACCCCTCCCTCTGTTTCTACCTTAAACCAGGTGTAACCAATGACTGAACCTATAAATAAACAGGCTCGGCCAGCCCTCATTCACATCCGGGCGCCGCAGAAGGATTACAGGTCCAGGGAGGAACTAGATCGACAGTTTCGTGAGTAAATGAGGCTGCGCACTACAGCTACTGTTGGGGTAAGGTGTTGAGGTTTTCCCTTACAGGTCGGATAATTATTTAAAACCAATACCACCTTCTTTTAGGGTCTCTTTCTCTGCCAGGCGACCCAAGGAGGCTTTGATCAGCTAAACACTGTGTGAGGATAATAATTGTTTTTCTTTCACTTACATGGACCTCACATTGATATGTTCGTTTTCTAGACCACCACTACAACCGGCTTCTAGATAACCTTCACTTGAGTCTTGCCACTGACAAGACCACACTTTAGCCATGTATAGTTCGCTCACTCACCTTACAAGACGGTGGAATGACGACTGTGTTTTTTGGCAACAATATGCTAATATGACTCTACCCTGTACGTCTGTATGTCTCCCCCTCTATGTTATATGTAGCAAAGCGAGAGGGAATCCCCTTCTCACCCATATAGCACCTTAGTGTGTGCTACACATAGAACCTGAAACACACTCACTGTAATTTATTTTAATACCCCCACACATACTCACTTGGTCCTGAGGAAAGCCTGTTTCAAATTAAGAAAGGCCAGGCTGAAACATGTAGACCACACAGGACACTGGAGGTCATAATCCATACTCCATTGTGTCCGTCTGCCTTTTTAACGAGCCAACAGATACCCAGTCTTATTAAAATAGTTTTTTACCCTCGGGTGCTGGGATTTCTGTATGGCCTTTTAGATTTTCACCTTCATACTCACCACATTGCACACTCAGCAATTATACCAGCTCCGCAGTAACCTGGCGTCGAAGCACACCCGGGGCACGTTAGGTGCCACTGCGGTGGGGCCCGATGATGAAGCATGCCACCAACTAGGTTGGTGGGTGAGGGCCTTCAAATAAAACCTACTGGTTTCCCTTGACATACGTACTCCTTTTGAGTCTTTCCTGCTTAAACCTAGCTAGTCTCTTTTGATTTTGAATATATAAAAACGGGGATCCAGACTAGCTTACCTAGTCCTCCCTCTATCCTTTGATTTAGTGATAGCATCTGACTGTACCTCCTCCTGTAGTAGAACCAAGTGTAGTGGCCCGTCCCGTCCTCCTCTGGCCTCTGAGGGCCACAGAGGGCCCGCCCTTTGCCTGGGCTTCGCCCGGCGCAGTCCCGCGCGCGTCCCGCGACGCGGAGGGAGCCTCGTCCTTTTTCTGCGCCTCCAGGCGCGTAGCTACCGGAAATGCCCCTCACAGGCTGCTGGGAGCTGTAGTCTGCCGGCGGCCGTGCAGGTGGAAAGCTACGGCGGCGTGCAGCACTCACAGCATGTGGGCCCCAGCAGCAGCAGCAGCGACGGAGTGTGCCTGGTGAGTCCCGGTGAGTCCCTCCTGCTCCGTGACCCGTGGCTCTGGTCCTGGACTGGAATGCGTCCCCCCGCTCCTCAGTGGGAGCCTCGTCCTTTTTTCTGTGCCTCCGGGCGCGTAGCTACCGGAAATGCCCCTCACAGGCTGCTGGGAGCTGTAGTCTGCCGGCGGCCGTGCAGGTGGAAAGCAACGGTGGCGTGCAGCACTCACAGCATGTGGGCCCCAGCAGCAGCAGCAGCAGCGACGGAGTGTGCCCGGTGAGTCCCGGTGAGTCCCTCCTGCTCCGTGGCCCGTGGCTCTGGTCCTGGACTGGAATGTGTCCCCCCGCTCCTCAGTGGGAGCCTCGTCCTTTTTCTGCGCCTCCGGGCGCGTAGCTACCGGAAATGCCCCTCACAGGCTGCTGGGAGCTGTAGTCTGCCGGCGGCCGTGCAGGTGGAAAGCAACGGCGGCGTGCAGCACTCACAGCATGTGGGCCCCAGCAGCAGCAGCAGCGACGAAGTGTGCCCGGTGAGTCCCGGTGAGTCCCTCCTGCTCCGTGACCCGTGGCTCTGGTCCTGGACTGGAATGTGGGGTATAAAGGTACTTTACAACAGGCTATTTCAATGTATACTTAATAAACATTATGTGTGTGATAGTCATTGGGGAGTCGGTTTTGCAAACGCTACAGAACGGGCTGACAATCATCCCCCTCGGCTGCCGTACAGTCATAGAAAAAATAAGGACCAGTTACATTCCACAAGGTCACATTCATTTTTGGTATGCACAGGGAGATGAAGTGATTTGCCCACAACCACACAATCTATTTCTCTTGCTTCACTGTTCTCTCTCCAACTTTAACAACCTACCTCGAAACACTCTCTCTAACTCTACCTTTCTCAAACTCTCTTTCACTCTCATGCTTTCTTTCTTCACTCTACCCGTCACGTATATACGAAAATAACTGTTCCTCTAGATACCATCTCTCGCTTTCTATCACTTTTGCTCTCACGCACTCTGTCTCACATAAGTAAATGAAAAAACATCAATTACAGCACCAATAGCTCAAAAGAATGCGAGACCTGTTGCGTTGCAAATCCTAGTTCATAATGGGCTCGGGGTGCTCTGTCGCGATCACGGGTACACATACAGGCACCCATCCTCACCTTTCCCGGTTTCGCCTGTCACGTATGAATGAACTACGTATCCCACAAGGCTTAGGGGATAGCAGAAGGGCAGGAAAGAGTGAACACCTAATTAAGCCTCCTGGAGGATCGGTGCTTGACAAACTGCCTGCGGAGCCCGAGACCTGTGTAGCTGTTTCTATGTTTCCCCCAGTGTTCATGCCAATCCTTCAGAAGCTGCCGGAATTGGGAACACGCTGATGTAAGCGCAAGCGTGTTTTCAGAACCCTTTCGCACGTTTCCTTCGTGTGCGGTGCTTACCGCGGGACCGGATTAGAGCCTGCGTCTCTGTTCACAGGAGCTGAACAAGAGATGCTGAAGTATGCGCGCTGATTGGGAGCGTGGCTGAACACTCCCTTCAGGCGAATCACTGTCAGACCAGAAGCACCTTGAATAGACGGGTGCTGTTAGTCCCGGTTCAGGAAACGAACCGAGGAACTACGTTTGTGTTTGATTAACTTTGTTTTCTGGATCCTGGTTTTGCGTTAGGTAACCAAGGAACTGCAACGCCTCTTCTCTTGTGAATGCGAGTTCACCCTGAGTGCAGTGAACAACGTGAGAGTCGGAGACTGCGCATAAAGGTGCTCTCCTCTCACAGCACGCGTGGATCCTCCCTGCAGTACTCCGCCAGGAACCTTCCAACCTACGATATTCAGGTACCCCTCGAGAGTCGGAGACTGCGCATCAAGGCGCTCTCCTCTCGTGGTATCCTCATTCTTGCCTGTATTTGAAAACCTAAGGGAGTGCGTACTTTAATGGGCACACCGTCTAGTCCTCTGGAGAGAGACCTGGGAAGTATATCCTGTAAGTGTGTTAGGGGTTGTTTTCTACCGTACGTTTGTGGGAAGTGTGATAGAGGTACCTCTCATTCTGATCTTGTCTTCCTCTATATACAGGGATCCCAGAGGGTGAATAGAAGACGGTTACCTATCCCTGTGACGAAACAGGATTTCTTTGTTATTTTGTCCCATTCCCCTTTTCCCTTGAATACTCCTCTACCCATAGTGTGGTGATAGCATTGTGGTGAGAATAGTGTTTAGGGGGCATTGGGAACTGCTCTTCACGGCATCGTTCCTGCTGGCCGTACTTAAGGTTAGTGGTATTTTAGTCTTGGTGCTACTGACTTCTGACAGCTCTAACAAATGTACACAACCAATGGCTAGAAAGGAGTCTTTAATAAATTTTAGCCGTGGAATTGTCAAGCCACAGATGCAAGACAACAATCTCTAATGACCGGTTAAGCTCTGCTTCCTTGTTTGCCCAGGTTGAGTACCAAAGGACCAGGGTGCAGCATTAAAAATGTCTTGCACATATTCCACACCTAGCTCCTAGTGCAGGGAGAAATGCGGTGTCGAAGGGGGAACTCTGAGGAGCCAACGGCAGAATCTGTTCTCTTCTGCCTGCATCCCTCCCACTAATCTACATCCCCAGATACCCATGCCGTATGTTACAATTGGCAAAAATTCCGGTTGTGGATATCTAAAAATTGGAGCAATGTTGAACAATGTCTGGCCTCATAAATCTAAGACTACAATTGCGTTTAGATGTAGGTGTGATTCGAATGGATAAAATATTAAGTGGCAAAAACGGCAGTAATAATAAAAAATAAAAAAAAATCTCTGCTGTCCTCCCAGAATGAACACATTAAAAGGACTCCACTTCTGAATTTTGTCAGTTGTCCTGATAAACTTTGTTTTTTGCCTTACTGACACCCACTTGGTGGGTGCTTTATGCTTTATGCTCCAAGGGACTTTGTATCCAAGTGTAGGCCTGGTCAGCCATTTTACACGGCTGAGGGTTTGCAGCAGCCTCTAGCGTTACCCATGCAATGGCCTCATTCATCAAAGTGCCAGGGGCAACGATTGCAAAAACATCCACCTTTTGGGTTCTGAGGGCTATAAGGAGTTTGGTCCGGAGATAAAGAGGGCCATTGAAATATTGGGCGCAGTGGTAATAACTGAGGACTTTGAACAATGTGCACAGAGCAATTGGGAAGCAGTGGAATGTAGCTAATTACTGAGAGGTAGAAATGCCGCCTTGAAGGTTGTAAATAAGGCACACCGCGCCATTTGGAACTATCTGGATTTGGGAAAGAAGGTCTTCCGAGAGACCACAGTACTGCAATTTCCATAATCAAGGCGAGAGAGACTAACAGCTTATACCACAATTTTTCTGAACTTCAAAGGTAGAAAGTAGTCCATTTTGTTGAGGAGCAGAACTTAAAAGAAGCATTTGGAAGAAGTCTTTGAGATTTGAGGGCACTGTCGCAAGTAAAGCCAAGATTGCGAACAGAGGCAAAAGGAGGGATCGAAAAGCTTGAGGCCACCATGAGGAAGGGCACGTGGACAGAAAAGGCCTCACTGCCAGCAGCTCTGTTCTGTCAGCATTCAATTGAAGGCGGTTAGATTCCATCCAAGCAGGGACATCTGAAAAGCACTGGCGAAAGTCCGGTTGAGAGTGCAGGAGATCACATGAGTCACATAGTCATACAAGTTGAGCCCTTAACCCGATCCTAGCACCTCAACAGCAGTCTGTTTCCTGCTGAGGGCTTAGAGGAAGGCCTAGGTGTAAGCTTTAAATGCCTTGTTTATTTTCTAATTCTGACACCGCCTACAGGTTCCAAGGACAGTCAGGGATACCAAGTGGGAGAAAATCTGAAAAAGATACTATGCCCAAGCTCTGTAAAAGAAAAAAAGAGAAGAACAGGATCACATGGTTATCTAATAAACCCGCAGGTTTCTTTGTTTGTGGTTAATGTGTCACTTGTCAATATGGCCTCAACAAAAAAAGAAAATGTAAATATAACACCAAGAGGTAATATGATATTCGTACATTCATCAATTGCAATACCACATATACTGTATATGCTTTAGGTTGTGCATGCATCAAAGTATATATAGGTAGCAGCATTAGGAGTTTAAAAACCAGAATACAGGAACTGCACTTTAAAATATACAGATTCCCACAAGGGGCGGGAATAGGGAACTACCTTTAAGAATCTTTAATCTTTAAGAAAAGCTGAGGCGGGATGGATCTGTATATTGAGGACTATGACTCATGGGTTGAACACCAATAATGAATTGAATCATTTCCTGTAATATTGTACAGTAGAAAAGAAAAATATTACATGGTTTCCCCAAAAAACCGGCTGGATTTTTTGTCTGTGGCTCATGTGTTGCTTGTCAATATGGACTCACTAAGAAAACAAAATTCAAGTATAATACTCAGAGGGAATATACATCTACAATAAATGTTCTAGGTCCTGTAAATTTTGAGGTAGCTAAAAATAGCGCAAAAACTGGGACACTTGGTTCTTTGCAATTTTGCAACTTTTGACATTGAACCACGGTTACAAATCAGTGCATTATGGATATTATGTTATTAGAAATAAAGATAAAATCGACTTTTGCACAAATTATTTTAACAACGCACTCGCGCTAAATCAGACTGTTTCAAAATGGCGCGTGTTTTCGGGTAACATAAAAATGTAATATTGCAGGCTAAAATACCGACCCAAATTGCACGTTTCTTCAAAAAAAATTACCAACATAGATATAGCCTTTACATAACAAAATACGCAATCATAGACTAGTACATATTGTCCGTAAACTCATGAGCGCAGAAAAGACTGCTTCAAAATGGCGCGTGTTTTGAAAATCTACATTATTGGACATTAGACCGACCTAAAATGGCGTGATTTAAATACATTGCGAAATTAGAATACCAACTCTTCTAAAGTGATTATCCATTAGTCGAATAAATAGCGTAAATAGAAAGTAATTTCAAACGTGGGTGACATTATTAAAATAAAAAGAAGCACCATGTATAAACATCGATAAAATAAACTAATTCTTGTTCTTTACGATGTAATAATACGTGGACAATCGGCATTGTATTATAAATGAATTTTGCAGAATAATTTTCCTTTTTAACTTAATTTTCCCTTTACCAAAACACAATATCAGGGGAATTATGTAAAAAGTGGACTTCCAAAATTGTGCCACATTAAACCAAAGAGGTATACTGCGGCCGAAAAATTAAGCACAGGTGAACAATGTTGATCAATTAAACTTAAGTATAAAAGGCGGCCCGTTTTTTCAGGTTGTGTGCTACCATCGAAGACGCCACGCTATGGAGCCGGCTTAGAACGAATTATAAGTGAGTACTGCGGCGATCTGTTAGATTTTGCTTTCCTGATAGGGATAGAGGCTTTCTTACTCGGTCCGGGCAATTTTTTAATTTTAAACATCCAAAGTGGCCTTAGTAATATCTCTTTTGGGGAGAATTGTAAAATACACAGACTTTCAGAATGTATGCCTTTTTTACAGAGGTAGACAATGAGACTTCAGTGATATGCTATATAAGAAACCACAACATTGCAAAATGGCGGCCATGTATGATATAGTGTTTTTTATAGCCATGAATATGACCCGTTATTTATGGCCTGCACTAGATTTCTATTTAACGCCCACAGCATAAACTTTTGAATCTCATGAAGAAATCCGGTCATGTGTGGCATTTTTTTTATAACAAAATGTTTTATACAAAAAGTTTTAAAGAGGGCACTAACAACTAAGCAAGCATTCATGGAGAGAATGCTTTATATATATCTATACTACTATTATAAAGGAAGAACTTTGAACCTTTGAGGCGGGTAAACTCGGGAACCACAGCGCCAATCCACACACCTGATACATCGTTGTAATTGTCAGGGTGTGCAGATGGACATAGGCTATATAAAGTTAAAAAATATACGTTATTTATAAAATTTAGCGAAAAAAATAAAGTAGTCCCGTGGAAGAAGCGCCGGCCGCGACCTGCGTGCTGACGTCAGGAGTGCGGGTAGGAGTGGCGTCCAGGAGCGCGAGGAAGAGCGGCGGACATGGCGCGGGTAAGAGCGGCGGACAAGCGGGGAGGAGCGGTGACGAGCGGTGGACAGGCGGTGAGGAGCGGAGGACAGGCAGGGCGGAGCGGTGACGAGCGGCGAGGAGCGGCGGAGCGATGAACTGAGGAGCGCGGGGAAGGAGCGGCAGCTGAGGTAAGGCTCTGGGGGCCCACAGACAATGTCGGGGCAGGTGGGGGTCGGGGCGGGCGGGGGCCGGGGCCGGAGGGGGCCCTATACACTCATGGCGGGGGACGGGGCGGGCGGGGGCCCTGAACACTCATTTCGGGACAGGCTTCTATGTCGAGGCGGGTGGAGGTCGGGGAAGCCTGATTGCTCCCGGACAAGGTCGGGGCGGGCTGCTAGTATATATATATAGTGAATGTTATGCAAGAATAGGTAATTAAAGTTGGCCCTCAGTAAGACTAATACACTAGGACATAGCACCCGGTTTTCTTTCTTTCTGTGACATAGTGCTTCAATAATTGTCTGACGCCCAAACGGGAACATTTGGAAAATCGATTATACAGCGCTTTATTAACCAAATAAGAATAACACTAGTTGAAAACAGAGGAAGAATTTTGCAAAGGTATGTTTAATTAGGAACAAGTATCTGTTGACAGGATAATTTCCCTATTGGATTAAAACAACAATAGACTAAACTAAGGATATGCTCTTTTTATCAGACACTTTAACCAAAACTGGATTGGACGGAGGATACCTTTCCACAGATTTAACGTTAAAAGAAGAGTTCTTTATTTTGGTAAGATGATCCTCTTGAACTTATTAATGACCTATATAGTCACTCATGCCAGAAACCCACCTACAAACTGCATAGCTAATAGATCTTCAAAGAAGGCCCCAATGTGTGTTATCTCTTGTCAACTACTGACCATTCTTTATTTTATGAGACATAGTGGTAAAACTTAAAACTTGAAATGCCAGCAGAATCAGTATAATGTCAAAGACAATGGTCAAACCTTTACTTGATTAACTGTGCCGACAATGATTGTATATAATGTATAAAGTGTTTAAAAGATGGACATAAGGGAAATATGTTTTAATTGTAAAAATTGTATATATTGTATATTTTGTGTATAATAATTGACATATGTTTTATTTGTAGTCCTGAAGAAGTCCGTGGAGGACGAAACGCGTTGGCTACAGTGTTTTATGAAGATTAAATAAAGTATGAACTTCAAAACATCACTGATTCTGCTATCAAATTTTTCACTATTGTGCTTGATAAACTATGGGTATTGTTGCATAATTGTAAAAGAAATTTGTGTGCTGGATCAAAATTTGTTTAAATTGAAAGTTAGGACAACTTGTGTCCTGGGAGGTTTAGGGGATATTGAATCTCTGATCCGTGGCACCAACAAAACTAAAGAAGGCAATACTTAGGATAGGTGCAATTGTGCTATACCCCTTTCCCCAGTTCTTTTGTTCATAATTGTTCTTTGGGTGTGATTAGCACTATCCGCCAACACTTGTTATACAATAGGAATGGATTTTGACGATAAACGTGAGGAGATGTTGGGAGATCTATTTAAATCAAAAGAACCCAACGCCACAAAAAAGGTGACTCCAAAAAATGAGGGCCTAAAAGAAAAATTTTATAGATTGGAAAAATTGAAAAAGCAGGAACTCGCTAAATGGTGGACGGAGCGACCCTGCGTAAATACATTGAAAACAAAAAAATCCCACGTGGTTTACGAATTTTAATTTTTCCTAACTAGGAGGATCTAGAACAGGATCTATTGGATGACTGGGAGGAAGGACTATACGATGCTTCATATCGCATGATGAGAATACTTATTGTCAATTCTGAGAGGAAGGTTAGCAAAATAAAAGACGAAATTACAAAATTAGAGAAAGAAATTCTTGAAAAATCTTTGAAAGATGCAACTCTAAAAAATTATGAGATCTTAAAAACAGAGCTAGCCGCCTATCAAGTGTACTTGAAAGACAAAAAATTGAAAAAAATACTGAGAGATGAAAAGGATTATGCTAATGGTCGCATCTTTACCTTTTCAAAGAAATATGATGATGTGACCCCAAAAGTAATATCAAATGAGGAAACTCATGAGAAACCAATATGTGTCTCTTCTAGCAGTACATCACTCTCCTCTGTGGAAAGCGACCCAGGAGAGGGCACTAGTAAACAAGAAACCTCTGCCTCCTCTGCTTCTTCACTTTTTTTAAGGGAAGTTCAGTGCTACAGGCTAGGAAACAAAAAGAAAAATCCAAATTCAGAATCAGACTGGGAGGGAAGAAACATAAAGCAAGGTGTACAAACCAGATTGCAGAGCAAGGCACACATGAAGAAATAAATGATGATGTGGATTCCAACTCTGTACATAATGCACACAGTATTATCAATTTATCTGACAGAGTTTTAACTGTAAATGAAGAAACTTTGCTGTTAAAGGGATTGAACTTTTTTGTAACAAATACTTGCAACTTTGTGGATTTACATGTTGACCTATTCAAGTTCATCAGAAAACCGAGATTAAAAAATGTTTGGGAACATCATAAAAGTGTGCAGAATATTCCATCAATCAATCTGAATATCTCTGAAATGTCCATTACCGATTTAAATGTTACCCATCTGCTTTTCACTCTGAATGAAGAGGATGAGAATGTTGATATTACAGAGACTTCTAGATCTTTAGAGATTGTTGAGGATCTTTCAGCTGATAGTGGCCTAAAAACACAGTCAAAGTTTTTACCTCTTAGACCGCAGGATCAATCAATCAATCAATCAATCAATCAGTGACACTTGTAGAGCGCGCTACATACCCGTAGGGTCTCAAGGCGCTGGGGGGGGGGGGGGGGGGGGGGGGGTGCCGCTACTGCTCGAACAGCCAGGTCTTCAGCTTCTTCCTGAAGGAGAGGTGGTCTTGGGTCAGGCGCAGGTCGGGAGGGAGGGAGTTCCAGGTCTTGGCGGCCAGGTAGGAGAAGGACCTTCCTCCCGTAGTCGCTCTTCGGATGCGGGGGACGGCGGCGAGGGCGTGGTTGGCTGATCGGAGGTGGCGTTTGGGTGCGTAGAAGTTGATCCGGCTGTTGAGGTAGCTCGGGCCCTGGTCGTGTAGGGCTTTGTGTGCGTGGGTGAGGAGGCGGAAGGTGATTCTCTTGTTGACGGGGAGCCAGTGAAGGTCTCTCAGATGTCCGGTGATGTGGCTGGTTCGTGGGATGTCGAGGATGAGTCTGGCTGAGGCGTTCTGGATCCGCTGGAGTCTCTTCTGGAGCTTGGCGGTGGTACCGGCGTAGAGGGCGTTGCCGTAGTCCAGTCGGCTGGTGACGAGGGCCTGGGTGACGGTCTTCCTGGTCTCGGTGGGGATCCACCGGAAAATCTTCCGTAGCATGCGTAGGATGTTGAAGCACGCCGAGGAGACGTTGTTGACTTGTCTGGTCATGGAGAGGGAGGAGTCCAGGATGAAGCCCAGGTTGCGTGCATGGTCTGTCGGTTTGGGTGCGGTGCCCAGGGCGGGAGGCCACCAGGAGTCGTCCCAGGCGGAGGGGGAAGAGCCCAGGATGAGGACCTCCGTCTTGTCCGAGTTCAGCTTCAGGCGGCTGGTCGTCATCCACTCGGCTACCTCTCTCATCCCCTCGTGCAGGTTGGCTCTGGCGGAGGCGGGGTCGTTGGTCAGGGAGAGGATCAGCTGGGTGTCGTCGGCGTAGGAGATTATGCTGAGGTTGTGTTTGCGTACGATGGCCGCGAGGGGGCTCATGTAGACGTTGAAGAGAGTGGGGCTCAGAGATGATCCTTGAGGGACGCAGCAGATGACTTCGGAGGCCTCTGACTTGTACGGTGGTAGGCGGACTCTCTGTGTTCTTCCGTCGAGGAAGGAGATGATCCATTCCAGCGCCTTGTCCTGGATTCCGCTGTTGCTGAGGCGCTGTACTAGGGTGCGGTGGCAGACCGTGTCGAAGGCCGCGGAGAGGTCTAGGAGGATGAGGGCTGCTGTTTCTCCATTGTCCATCAGGGCTCGGATGTCATCGGTGGCGGCGATGAGGGCGGTCTCGGTGCTGTGATTGGCTCGGAAGCCGGACTGTGAGGGGTCGAGGGATCCGTTCGTCTCGAGGAAGGCGGCCATCTGCTTGTTGACAGTCTTCTCGATGACTTTGGCTGGAAACGGGAGGAGCGAGATGGGGCGGTAGTTCTTGAGTTCGGTGGGGTCCGCTGTTGGTTTCTTGAGTAGAGCGCTGAGTTCGGCGTGTTTCCAGCTCTCAGGGAAGGTGGCGGTGTCGAAGGATGTGTTGATGATGTCTCGCAGGTGGGGTGCGATGACAGCGTCGGCCTTGTTGAAGACGTGGTGAGGGCAGGGGTCGGTCGGTGATCCGGAGTGGATGGAGTTCATCGTGCGGATGGTGTCTTCGGTGCTGATCGGGGTCCAGGCGTGGAGGGTGGTGGTGGGGGGTGATTGTTCGGTCATGGTGTGCGTTGGATGGTTGTTGAAGCTGTTGTGTATGTCCGCGATCTTGTTGTGGAAGTATGAAGCGAGGGAGTTGCAGAGGTCTTGCGATGGGGTGATGTCGTTGTTTCCTGCGCTGGGGTTGGAGAGCTCTTTCACGATGTTGAAGAGTTCCTTGCAGTTGTGTGCGTTGTTGTCCAACCGTTCCTTGAATGCTGTTTTCTTGGCGGCGCGGATCAGCTGGTGGTGCTTCCGGGTGGCAAGCTTGAAGGAGGTCCTGTTGTCCGGTGTAGGTTCCCTTCTCCAGACTTTCTCGAGGGCTCGGCAGTTCTTCTTGGAGCTCTTGAGTTCGTCGGTGAACCAAGGGGCTTTCTTGCTGCCGGGTCTGCTGGGCGGGGTCTCCACTTCGTGAGGTTGTCGGCGGCCTGGCTGGGGTCCGCTGAGCTGGCAGGAGGGTGCTGGCTCAGGGAGGTGGCAAGCTGGTCTGCTGTGATCTTGTTCCAGCTTCTGCGGGCGGCCTGTTGCTGGTGGTGGTGGATCGTCGTTCTCTTGAAGGTGAAGTGGACACAGCTGTGGTCCGTCCATTGAAGCTCTGTGGCGTGGCTGAAGTCGATGTCTGTGCTGGATGAGAAGACTGCGTCGAGCGTGTGTCCGGCGAGGTGGGTGGGGGTGGACACCAGTTGCTTGAGTCCCAGGTTGGCGAGGTTGTCCAGTAGGGTGGTGGTGTTGCGGTCGTTGTTGTTCTCCTGGTGGAAGTTGAGGTCCCCCAGGAGGATGTAGTCAGAGGAGGGGAGGGCAAGCGGGCTGACGAAGTCGGCGATGTCCTCGCTGAATTGTGTGCGTGGTCCAGGGGGTCGGTAGATCAGGGTGCCTCTGAGGGTGGTGTTCGGGTTGGTGTGGATCTGGAAGTGCAGGTGTTCGGCGGTGGTCAGGGTGTTGTCGGTGCTGGTCGTGAGACGGATGGTGTTCTTGTGGATGATGGCGATGCCTCCTCCCATCTGGTTGGCGTTGCGGTCCCTCCGGACGATCTTGTAGCCCTCTGGGATAGCGATGGCGATGTCGGGAGCTGAGGAGGCGTTCATCCAGGTCTCCGTGAGGAAGGCGACGTCAGGGGCTGTGGCGTCTAGGAGGTTCCAGAGTTCGATGGCGTGTCTGTGGACGGAGCGGGTGTTGAGCAGGATGCACTTGAGGTGGGTGCTGCTGGTGTTCGGCTTGGCGGGTGCTGGTGCGAGGCAGGTCCGGATGCAGGTGAACTTGCAGGCGTGGCAGCTGAAAGGTCCGTGGGTGCGTCGTGGTGTGGCTTGATGGCATTCTGGGAGTCGGCCGGAGTTGAGAGCGATGAGGGTGGCGGCGGAGTACGTCAGGCGGGTCGGTCAGGGTCTACGGGGGCCAGGGGTCCTGGCGCTGGTCGCGATCCGGTCGCGGACGGGCGCAGACGGGCTTCCCTTTGGCGCGCCTTCGGCGCACAATCGGCGCGCCCGCTGCGCGTTCGCACGGTCGCCATATAAAGGCGAAGTGCGCGGGTGGGCGGAGCAGCTGGGAGGCGGGAGCGGGGAGGGAACAGAATGAAAAAAGGGGCGGGGCTTGCGGTGGTGGGGGGAAGCGGGGAGCGGGGAGGGAAGACGGAGGGCGGCGAGGATGTCTTTATTGATGAGCTCTATGACAAAGTAACTCATGAATTACATCAGTTAAAAGACAAACATATGTTTCACTCACATTGTAAACACAATCATAATGTAACAAAGAAGGATAGGGACATATTGAATACACTGCGGAACGACCCCAAAATAGTTATACGAGAAGCAGAGAAGGGAGGAAATATTGTACTGATGAATCAAGTAGACTATCTGAATGAGATAGATAGACAGCTAGCTAAAGCTGAATGCTATACCATACTGAAAGACAATCCCACAAAGAAAATTGAATAAAACATAAATGCCTGTTTGAGGGACTGGCATGAACCTGGTCTGTTATCGGACACAGAGTACAAGTATTTACAAGCACATAACTCCCGGCATCCATGTATTTATATCCTCCCGAAGATTCACATGGGGGGGGTTCCACCAGGAAGGCCAATAATATCCGGGAATGGTGGACCCACTGAGCGTCTCTCACAGTTTGTGGACGGATATCTCCAGCCCTTTGTTAAGAACTTGCCTTCCTACATTAAAGACAGTGGGGACGTTTTATGCAAACTGGAGGATTTTGTTTGGGACAGCCCAGATCTACTCTTTGTAACATTAGATGTAGAAAGTTTATATACGTGTATAAAAAGTGATTGTGGTATAGATGCAGTAAAACATTTTCTATACAAACGTAGTACAAGCAATTTGGAACATACCCTCATGTTGCTTGAAATGACACGTATGATTCTTGAAATGAATGCTTTCCTACACAATGGGGATTGGTTCCTGCAGAAACAGGGCACATCAATGGGATCCAGGTTTGCTCCGTCCTATGCAGGCCTCTTTATAGGCCTGTATTAGGCGGAGCATGCCTGGGGACCTGGGTCACAGCTATGGAATAATAACAATCTTCTATGGCAGATACATAGACGACATTCTAATGATTTGGAATGGTGACATAACTGAATTGATGGCCTACTTTGACTTCTTGAACAGGAATAGATTCAATGTAAAAATGACCATGAACTATTCTAATGAATCCATTGAGTTTTTGGACCTTCGGACCTTTGGACCTTCGACTATATGTCAAGGGAAACAAGATGGAAAGTGACATTTTCAAAAAAACTACAGCATGCAATAGTATCTTGCATGCGGAAAGTGCACATTCCAGAGGCACAATAAATGCTATACCTTATGGAGAAATGACAAGAGCTCGCTGCAATTATAGCGAAGAAAAAACTTCCCAAAACAGGTCAAGGTAATGAAAAATGCCTTCAAGGAAAGAGGATATACAAATGAGTGCTTGGACAAGGCAGAATTAAGGACTAAAACGGTGGATCGTAAGACTACCTTAAAGAGCAGTGTAAATAAGAACAAAAAGGAGAGTAGAGAAGAAATCCTGTTCATAACCCAATATAATGTATATAGTAACCATGTGTATAATATTCTACGCAAGAACTGGCATATAATCATACATCGATCCAGCTACCACGCTGCTCTAACGGGACCCATCGCTTCGTCCCAGACGCTAATCAAAGCGGCTCCTTTTGTGGAAGGCACACTCCATCATGCGTTTTGCCAGAGAATATTAAGTGCTCACGATCCAGCCTCCTGCTCCGGCGAGAATCGGGACATTGCCCACGCTCAGGAGCACGGCCTCTTAGGCCTTGTAAATATAATTAATCAGGCAAAGCTCTCTTATTGTAGTCCTGATGATGATCCCAACATAATCCTTGGAGATAGGGATCGAAACGTTCGTCGACTGTTTACACAGTACTGCTCCTTTTTCGATTTATGATTTGTGTTGCAGTTACTGTGGGATAGAGCTTACTTAAAATTTATTGTATTGCAAGCTGCCGTTTCTCCTGTTTGTTTGCCTGTCACTTTCTCCCCTATGTATTGTCTTTTCCTGACTTGGTACAGGCTTGTGCCCAGTTATCATTGTGTGACTTGTTTCACCTCAAATGTATGAATTCTTTGAATCCTTTAAATAAATGCTTCTATGTCCGGCTGGACACTGAAGAAAAACACACAGTCTTTATTTTTAGCCTGTGTTCATCCTTTTTCTATTTTGAAGCTAAGGACCATTGTTAACTATAAAACTAGTACTACCCGGGTTCCTTTGCTACCTTCACGGGTTCCCTTGTTCTAGATACCAATATAATCGCATCAGGCCAGATGCCCTTGGGTACAATACCAGCAAAACCTAAAGTTGTGTACAAAAAGGGAGAAAATCTGAAAAAGATACTATGCCCAAGCTATGTAAAACAAAAAAAGGAGAAGAACAGGATCACATGGTTATCTAATAAACCCGCAGGTTTTAGCAGCATTAGGTGTTTAAAATCCAGAATACAGGAACACATTAGAGCCATCAGAAAACAGAAAACCAGAATACAGGAACACATTAGAGCCATCAGAAATAAGGATGAAAGATACCCGCTTTCTGTACATATACAAGAATGCCATCCCACTGAAAGTGATATCTGGTTTCATGCACTTTAAAATATATAGATTCACACAAGGGGCGGGAATAGGGAACTATCTTTAAGAAAAGCTGAGGCGGGATGGATCTGTAGATTGAGGACTACGACTCATGGGTTGAACACCAATAATGAATTGCATCATTTCCTGTAATATTGTACAGTAGAAAAGGAAAATATTACATGGTTGCCCCAAAAAAACGGCTGGATTTTTTGTCTGTGGCTCATGTGTTGTTTGTCAATATGGACTCAATAAGAAAACAAAATTCAAGTATAATACTCAGAGGGAATATACATCTGCAATAAATGTTCTAGGTCCTGTAAATTTTGAGGTAGCTAAAAATAGCGCTAAAACTGGGACACTTGGTTCTTTGCAATTTTTCAATTTTTGACAATGAACCACGGTTAAAAATGAGTGCATTATGAATATTATGTTATTAGAAATAAAGATAAAATCGACTTTTGCAAAAATTATTTTAACAACGCACTCGCGCTAAATCAGACTGTTTCAAAATGGCGCGTGTTTTCGGGTAACATAAAAATGTAATATTGCAGGCTAAAATACCGACCCAAATTGCACGTTTCTTCAAAAAAAAATTACCAACATAGATATAGCCTTTACATAACAAAATACGCAATCATAGACTAGTACATATTGTCCTTAAACTCATTAGCGCAGAAAAGACTGCTCCAAAATGGCGCGTGTTTTGAAAATCTACATTATGGGACATTAGACCGACCTAAAATGGCGTGATTTAAATACATTGCGAAATTAGAATACCAACTCTTCTACAGTGATTACCCATGAGTCGAACAAATAGCGTAAATAGAAAGTAATTTCAAACGTGGGTGACATTATTAAAATAAAAAGAAGCACCATGTATAAACATCGATAAAATAAACAAATTCTTGTTTTTTACGATGTAATAATACGTGGACAATCGGCATTGTATTCTAAATAAATTTTACGGAATCATTTTCCTTTTCAACTTAATTTTCCCTTTACCAAAACACAATATCAGGGGAATTATGTAAAAAATGGACTTCCAAAATGGCGCCACATTAAACCAAAGAGTTATACTGCGGCCGAAAAATTAAGCACAGGTGAACAATGTTGATCAATTAAACTTTAGTATAAAAGGCGGCCCGTTTTTCTGGGTTGTGTGCTACCATCGAAGACGCCACGCTATGGAGCCGGCTTAGAACGAATTAGAAGTGAGTACTGCGGCGATCTGTTAGATTTTGCTTTCCTGATAGGGATAGAGGCTTTCTTACACGGTCCGGGCAATTTTTTTATTTTAAACATCCTAAGTGGCCTTAGTAATATCTCTTTTGGGGAGAATTGTAAAATACCCAGACTTTCAGAATGTATGCCTTTTTTACAGAGGTAGACAATGAGACTTCAGTGATATGCTATATAAGAAACCACAACGTTGCAAAATGGCGGCCATGTATGATATAATGTTTTTTATAGCCATGAATATGACCCGTTATTTATGGCCTGCACTAGGTTTCTATTTAACGCCCACAGCATAAACTTTTGAATCTCCTGAAGAAATCCGGTCATGTGTGGTGTTTTTTTTATAACAAAATGGTTTTATACAAAAGGTTTTAAAGAGGGCACTAACAACTAAGCAAGCATTTATGAAGATAATGCTTATATATATATATATATATATATATATATATATATATATATATATATATATATATATATATATATATAGTGAATGTTATGCAAGAATAGGTAATTAAAGTTGGCCCTCTGTAGGACTAATACACTAAGACATAGCACCTGGTTTTCTTTCTTTCTGTGACATAGTGCTTCAATAATTGTCTGACGCCCAAACGGGAACAATTGGAAAATCAATTATTCAGAGCTTTATTAACCAAATAAGAATAACACCAGTTGAAAACAGAGGAAGAATTTTGGAAAGGTATGTTTAATAAGGAACAAGTATCTGTTGACAGGATAATTTCCCTATTGGATTAAAACAACAATGGACTAAAACTAAGGATATGCTCTTTTTATCAGACACTTTAACCAAAACTGGATTGGACAGAGGATACCTTTCCACAGATTTAACGTTAAAAGAAGAGTTCTTTATTTTGGTAAGCTGATCCTCTTGAAGTTATTAATAACCTATATAGTCACTCATGCCAGAAACCCACCTATAAACTGCATAGCTAATAGATCTCCAAAGAAGGCCCCAATGTGTGTTTTCTCTTGTCAACTACTGACCATTCTTTATGAGATATAGTCTTAAAACTTAAAACTTGAAATACCAGCAGAATCAGTATAATGTCAAAGACAATGGCCAAACCTTTACTTGATTAACTGTGCCGACAATGATTGTATATAATGTATAAAGTGTTTAAAAGATGGACATAAGGCAAATATGTTTTAATTGTAAAAATGTTATATATTGTATATTTTGTGTATAATAATTGACTGTATACATATGTGTTATTTGTAGCCCTGGAGAAGTCCGTGGAGGACGAAACGCGTTGGCTACAGTGTTTTATGAAGATTAAATAAAGATTGAACTTCAAAACAACATCACGGATTCTGCATTCGAATGTTTCACTATTGCGCTTGATAAACTATGGTTATTGTTGCATAATTGTAAAAGAAATGTGCGTGCTGGATCAAAATTTGTTTAAATTGAAAGTTAGGACAACTTGTGTCCTGGGAGGTTTAGGGGATATTGAATCTCCGATCCGTGGCACCAACAAAATTAAACAAGGCAATACTTAGGATAGGTGCAATTGTGCTATACCCCTTTCCCCAGTTCTTTTGTTCATAAAAGGGTACCAAGTGGGCAAGCCAGTGGTAGAAGCTGTTACCCGGCTATTCCTATAAAACTGTAAAACTCTACTCTCATATGCAAGTCTTTGCTACTTAACAGTTGGTCTTTCTTCAGACTCTGAGGCCTTCTTAACCTCCACACATGGCAAACATCGTCTCTGAACCTACATAAAGCTGTTCATGAGTGCATTGTTGTGCATTCAGAGTCTTCATGGCCTCGGAACACACAACGGTACGCTTCTGAATGGTTTTGTCCCAGTTCAATGCAGGGCCGGCTTTAGGGCTGTGAGACAGATGCGGCCAAACTAGGCACTGGTTTGTGTGTGTGTGTGTGGGGGGGGGGGCTGACCAGTACGGGGGGCACTAACCTCGGGGTGGGGCGCTATGTTTAGCAATAACAGGATTTAAAAGCACCTGCTGTACTGTTCCTTGTGCTTCCAGCTTTCAGGCAGCAATACAAATGTCATGATAACTCAGGATTAATGTTCCTGCTAGAAAGAGAGATCTGAGTTTTGTGTAGCAGCAGTTCTGACTTGCCATAAAGTAGCGCAGACAGTAAATATGCAGGCTACAAAGAACAGATCTGAATTTTACATGGCTAACAGAGTGGATTAGTAAAGTCAGCCTTTAGCAGCGCTTTAAAACAAATTAAATGTATGTGAGAGAGGCTATAGAGCAGTGCTTGATTTTTTTTTAAAAAGTTCCAGGGTTCTCCTCAAGAGGCCACTGCAGCTTGCATCACACATTGCCCCTGCTACGCTGCCAATGATAGTGCCAACACAACTACTAACCATCACACTCCTACAAGTGTGACAATTCGGACTATTTCAGGACCCCATGGCTACAAGAACGACTTGGGCGGCAGGTAATAGTCATTTCAATGTATATTGAATTAATAATTAACTGTTGTAGTCGTCTCTAAATTAGCCAGACAGCGCAACCTTGTGGCAGACTGTCACAAGATCCGGTGTTCACAGTTAAGTGCCGAGCAACAGAAACCACTGACTCAAATTAAGCACTGCCATGTAGAGATAAGATGCACTTTTGCTGGGTGGTAGTGAGAGAATCCGAGGAGGAGTTCATTGGGAGGGGGGCCACCAAAAGAGAGGTTCGCATTAGCCGCCACCAGCGCTAAAGCCAGCCCTGGTTCGATGACTGTTTGCCATTAGTGGAGCCATTAGTCTGGGTACAGACAACATTGTTTGTCATGGACGGCATTGCAGAACGGTATTCCTAACAGTAAGCAAGCACTGGCACCTCCCCTTGCTTATGTCTAGATGTCTTTCTACTCCATTTCAATTACTTGATCATGAATCAATAGCTTTCCTCTTGGTTTGTGTGGGGCTGTCCTATCCCTGCAGCATTTCTGTTGTGCTACTGTTTTTCAATAGATGAATTTTATCTTTCCACTGCTGTAGTCAGGGAGCTATATTCTATTTAGAATTTTTCTCTGCCATTTGACTTTTGCCACTCAATGGGAGTGAACAGTCCTTCCTGTTTTCCTACTGTATGTTACCCCCACATTGGTCTCTCTTTCGTTGCGTTGATTACCGCTTTGTGTTTCCTCGCACCTCGCCTGTCCAACTATTTCTTCCCCCACTCCCATCCCAGTCACAACGCTGGTGCTCTTCATTACCTTTTTTTTTTTATTTACCCCTTTATCTAGTGCTTTAAACAGGCATGTACTGTCCGGTATGGAGTACCTGCACTATTTTAATTTGAAATAAAGAGTATCAGCACTTTCCAATACTCTAAATACGGAGTACATGCACTTCTAGCAGTGACGACTGCTGTGACATTGACATAAAAGTGGTGGGCATGATGTAAATCGACAAGAGCAGCGCCGAGATTGGCCTGAGTGGGCTGGTGTAACGCTCAGTTAGGGCCTGGGAGCCTCTGCTTGTGATCCACCCAGCTGTGCGGCACAGCTGTTACAATGATCTAAGTGTGCATGACCGTTTGGATGTTCTCAGATGGCCGGCTAAACTGTCATGCGCACTTGCAGCAGTGCTAACCACCCCTCCGCCCCCCCTGTTGCAGATGCTGTCTATCAGCATAGCTCGGCACCGTCATTCACTCGGCTCAGCCTAGAAAAATACAATGATAACCCGTGTTACTGTCATTTTATTTTTCATATTTTTCACTGCTGAGAGTGCAGTGGAGCAATGCTCCTCCACCTTAATGGAGGAGCATCCGCTGACTACCAGATTTTCATTTAAAGCACTGCCGTTATTTTTCTCTGTCTTTATTATACGCAAAAATATCTGGCTGCCACCGCGTGTGCATGTCTGACAGACCGGTCTCCGTGAGCCTGTGCAGTAACCAAGGGGTTCTATGGGCAGCAGTAATGAATCAGCTCAAACTGGCGTGAGTGACAGCTCGACTAAGCACCTGATGGGAAAGGCACTGGCAGGGGTGTGGCTGAAAGTATCCATTAGGAGAACATTCAAGTTTTTTCTGTCAGAGCAAATACTGCTAGAATTTCTATTGGGGACCACTTTAAATAAATCGCAATGAGGGAGAGAGAAGTAACTTTTAGTGTCTTCGGCACATCCTCCCAAGATCACATCCATGGAAAGCACCTGCTCCACATTTACATAGCCAAATCGTCGTTGCATCTTGCTAATTTAATATACATTTCTGAAAGACCATTTTTCTGTGAGGACCAAGAAGGCAACACATTTGTTTTTCTTCTCTCAAATTACCTTATTATGGTACTGGCGGACAACTTACAGACTACATGGCATAGCTGGGCAACAAGGTATAAGCAATGGAAAGTCACTCCTTAGAATGGACTGGTGCTCTCAGTCCAGCTGCAGACAGTGCGGATGGCAGGAACCCCACTAAGAAGAATCCGCCATATTTCTCCTGGCTGCAGCCTCTTAAAGTTGCGATACTTAGTCTTTTTCTGAAAATAATCTGTACATAGACCTCAGGCTTGGTTCTAGCGGGTGGGCCAGACTCTGCTAAACAGGACCTTTGGCTATCCCTCAAAGCAGAAAAGGGCACAGAAGAAGCACCTGTATAATGTTTCCTCCATGTCTGCGGACAAATATTGTGATTTGTTTTCACTCTGTTTACTTTGATCATCAGTCAGGGGTCATCAAAGAACCTGTAGAATACATTTTAAAGTGCATTGTTTAAATAATAGCTGTTTTAATTATGTACCGATAGAGAGAGAAAAACCAGCTTTAGATGATTTTCCCTATTTTTGTACTGGCTGAGACATTAAAATACAGGTCATGCCAGTAAAAACAAAAACAACCTGGTGGCAACCCTAGCTCTTGTCTGAGGCAAGCTGCAGTGGGGAGGTGTGTGTTGGAGGAGACAGGACAGGGGTTTAGCGGCCAATGATGCAGCAGGTGCAGTGCCACCAGGCCTCCTGCACCTCAATTATGGTTGTTTCTGTGTGGGGGTTCTGAGAGTGTTGTGTAGTTTAGTCTGTGTACAATGCGCGCTGTGATATACTGTAGAATGGGGCATGCATTAAACTATTCAGATAGGTGCAGTTCATGCTTCATTGGATGAACAGGCATAATGCAGAATTACACAATGCCTACAAGAATATGTGCGTCTATCTCTTCTCTCCCTGATGCCGTAGTACAGTCAGGGCTGGCTTTAGAGCTCGGGGCGCCCAATGTGACAGTCATTTTTGGCAACCCCTCACAGTTCGTAACAGTCACCGTTCCATATTAGGGTTGTATCATATGAACTACAGTGACAGAAAGATAACTGTAACAAAAGCAGTAATCCACTCAAGTATCCACATAAAATACAGATCTGTGACTTGCACGGTACACATTCTTTGCAGCAGGCATTTAACCCTGTGGGCTTCTTTATGGCGAGTCAAAACTGCCCCTAAACAAAACTTTGATCTCTCCCTCTCTCTCTCTAGCATGAACAGTTATCTAGACATTTTTAATGCTGCCTGAAAACTGGAGGCACAAGGAACTCTGCCAAAGGTGTTTTTAAATCGTAAATCATTGCTAAACACAGCCCCCACTCCCTCCCCAGTAGCAGTGGGGACGCAACAGTCGCACTGACCTAAAGCCAGCCCTGGGTACAGTAAATAACAGTTTTATCTCAAGTCAGAAATTGTGCTGGACTGGATTTATTCACCAGTGTGTGCATTTCGTATTCTGATATCTTGTCACAGAACATTGCATATTCCCAGGTTATATTTGGGGCCAAGGGAATTAAAGAATTGTACGGCTATGGTGTTTTCTACATAATTATGGATTGGCCACATTTGCCATACAATCCATTATCTGATGCATAATCTGCAGCTTTAAAAAAATCTTTCTAGCTCAACTGGATCAAAAGTTGCTAAAAGTATTGCAACTTGTGTTTAAGTACAGTTGAAGGTCCTTTGCCAAGGCTGGCTGGTCACTTTTCTGATGCTTATTGCTATATGAGGGTGGTAAACTTATACTATTGAGGTGCAATCTATTCCCATATAGTAATAATCAGCCAGATGCATCAAACAGATGGAATTGCGATTCCTAAATAGCGATTTTTAAGGAATCGCTATTTAGGAATCGCAAAAGCCAATGTATGTAGGAATCGCAAAAAAAATAGCGATTCCTACACATTCCTTAATTGCGACTCGCAAATTGCGAATCACAATTAAGGAATACCTCCCCATTCATTCCTATGGTCCTAGAGGCCCATAGGAATGAATGGGAAGACATTCTCAATTTGCGATTCTCAATTACGAGAATCGCAAATTGAGAATGCAATTTCAAGGGTGCCAGGGTGTCAAAAGGACACCCTGTTGCACCCCTGAAATTGATCTGTGCACATATGTTGTGCACACACATGCCCTAAGGGCAAATTACCATGAAGTGTAACTTCATAGTAATTTGCTACTCCTATTAGCGAAATCGCTAATTTTTTTACTTTGATGCATTGCATTTAAGTAATCTCAATTTGGGATTCCTTAAATGCAATCGCAATTTAAGGAATCTCAATTTAGAGATTCCTTACATTGCGATTTTTGCATTTGGGATGATGCATCTGTGCTTAGGCCTGTGTACTCAAACAGTGCACCCCCAGCCACCATTTTGTGTTCACAAGCCAGTGAGGCCAGCCTCCAGGATTTTCTACATCAGAGGGTGCTTCTGTGAGCTGTTTAAACTGTATTTACTGGGGCCTGTGCACTTCGTTTTTTGGCCAGCAGGGGGAGTAAAGCTTTATTCAAACAGTACTGTTAGATTTTGAGTTAGTGAATCCTTTACCTGCTGAAGTCCAAAGTTGCGGATTGAGCCTGTCTGTCTCCTAGGAGATTCTAAACAGGAGCAAGCAGCTTCCACCCCCATGGCCAGCAAACCTTGTCTGAGGTTGATGGGACCCTATATGGTGTGCTGGTGGTTGGCACATGTGTACACTGATTGGTGGTTGTATCTGGTGTTTCTATTGGGTTAGGGTTAATGTCCTCATTGTTTGGGTATTTGAGGGTTCTGATTGGTTTCTCGGTATGTGATTCAAACATTGCAGGGTTGGGGCTAGGGTTCGGATTTCTATAGGAAGTAGGGACTAGGGCTTCCTATGTTGTTGGGTGTTGGGAGTAGGGTGGGACTAGGGCTAGGGTTAGACCTTTAATTGGAAGTAGCTATTTAGTGCTTCTGGTGTGATTGGTTGTTGGACCAGTTGTGGGACTAAGAGTAGGGTTAGGCTTTCTATTGGAAGTAGGGACTAGGGCTACCTGTACCATTGGCTGCTTTGACTTGAGTTGGGACTAGTAGTAGGGCTAAGGCCTTTATTGGACGTAGAGATCAGGGTTTTTGAACTGATTGGGTGCTTGGACTAGGGTTAAGATTGGCTGTAAGATCCTGGTCTCCTATTGGTTCTAGATGTTAGGGCTAGTGTTGTGATTGGATAGTGTTAGGGCTAGGGTTCCCATTGGCTGAAGGGGTCACCTGATTACTAGGGCTATAAAAGGCCAGGCTTAGGGCGTCTCAGCCGGGGCGTCGAGGCTAAGGGTGGAGAGGACAAGGGTAGTTGCCTGTTTGGGCCTGTTCGAGACTGGTCGGGACTAGGGCCAGAAATGCTGCGCTTTTTCTCATTAAAAAAAAAATCCTTCACTCTTTTATCTCTCCACTATCCTTTTTCTATCAAAATTAACAGACTAACATGTTCACTTCTCAAATTCCATATTCAACTATACTAATATACTGCCCAAATAACTGAATACCATATCTACTACTCAAATTACTTCATATTTATACTATATTCATTTTCAACACTAATCCTTTATGGGTTCCGGAGAGGCGTGCTACTCGCCAAAAAAGCGCTTTAACACCCATCAGGGGTAACAAGTGCTATATGAATGCAAATCTTTCTTCCCCTTTTATCCATCCCCTATCCTTCTCACTCTAAGTAACAGACTAATACCCACCACTGAAATTACCTCATATTTCACCATATTAATTCACCACTAATCCTTTATAGGCTCCCTGAATAGCATGCGTCAACAAGCGAGCGATAAATAAATACTAACCTTTGTCCTATTCTATCCTTCTGTTATCATTCCAAATGCAAATCACTGACTAACCTATCCGCCACTTAAATTGTACTTTCATGTTTCACTATACTAATTCAACACTAATCCTCTGTGGGTCCCGGAGTAGCGTGCTACCCGCCGAAAAAGCACTTCGACGCCTCGTCAGGGGTAGTAAGCGCTATATAAATGCAATTACAATACAATACAATGTCTCGTGTCTCATGACAACTATTGACCAATGCTGCCTCTCTCAGGGTGCAGCCAGGCTGGTCAACAGTCACTGCGAGGCCTGGGGTCACCACATAAATGCAGGTCTCTTCGATGCTTCTTCCATTCTGACCAGATGCAAAAACCGCACATATTTCGAAATATGGTCTCTGTCACCATCTAGCGGCCTGACCACACATGGCCCCTCATTATTAATGAAGAGACTTGCTCGCAATTAAAAATCTAGAATAAATATTGTTTAAGGACAGTGGGGTAGGAATGTGCCTGGAGCGTCATGCCCTCTCTGCATTCCCCCTCCCCCCACCTTTTGTGACACCCCTGCAACAGATGTACTACATGTATTATTAGGATCAAATTGGGAAGCTATTTTTTTCAAATTCGAAGTTGCCTCCAAAATTGACAAACTGTCTTTATGGAGAAACGTGCACTTACAATTGACAAGATTTCCAGAAACCATGAACCAAACGATACCACTGTGCCAAAGCGAGATGTTAAAAGTGCTGCAAACGTGGTGGTACCTCCCCCAACTTGGCCCTTTCACACAGAATACAAACTTCCACGTTAAGAGGAAAAAAGCACAATACACTGGATTCAAAATGAGTGAGAAAAAATAAGAAACCTCTTCCCGTGCTTCGACAATCATCTGTCATCTGTGATGGGGTCAATTTACGCGAGAATAAACGCGCAGCCATGATATCCTGTGACTGACAGTGCAACTCCATTCCATCTTTTAGCAGCAAATTGGGAGGCCTTTCTTGCTACCCGCGAAATGATTACCAACCCCAAACTTCAGCAGTGCCAAAACAGCTGTGCTAACTCTGTAGAGGGCTCGGATACCGGAGGGTCAAGTTCGCGCTTTAAAAAAACCTCAATAAATAAATACACATATGTTGAGCTGTGGAGAATACACCGTGCAGGTGTACAGGTCTCAATTTCTGCTCTCCCATACAATTTAATTAGTACATTATGATTGTGGGCTGTCTGGATGTTAACACGGACGTTGATGGGATTACAAAAGAGAAACAATAAAGCCTAAGAAAAGATAACAGAATGCCACATTTTACCGCCTACCAAGAGATCCAACGTTTCGAATTCAGGGTTAGGTCTTCTTCAGGCCACAGTAAATCCAGTCTCTGAGTTGAATAAGTTTTCCTTTGGGGTCAGTGCAACACTGAATGAAATATTGGCAACATGTCCGTGCAAATACTTCAAAGTCGGTCTGAAGAAGCTCATATGAGAAGGCTAATTCTGGTAAAATGAGCAGCTACACGTAACACCAGCCGGGGGAAAATGTGGCAACCTCAGAGGAAACCCCGATAAGACGCTTCCTGTTTAGAAAGGAGTATATTTATCATCTTTCGACAAACTTTAGTTTTAAAACAGTTTTTCCATCTCACTGTAAATTTTTTTAAACATACAACCCGAAAATATATATTTAATTTTAACTTGTTATCGCACGCAAAGACATTGGAGAAGAATCCGATTTGCTTACCACTGAAAGCAAAAGGCATTCTGTGCTGCACGTTTTAAGGTTGGACTTTAGTGTGTCCTTAAAAGGTTAAACACCAAGGACTGAAAAGCAAGCACAATGATGGCTCAAAAATTCAAAAAGATTTTGGATGGATTTTCTGAGTCCCTGTAGGTCAGTGGAAAACATGTTGCTTGAATCCCTCTGGCTCCAAGTCGCTAGAGGAAATCATATGGCTTGAAAAATCATTAACTAAAATTCATCAGATAATCAGATTCTTACGAGACAGGCCCCGTGTGAGCAAATTATCTGTTGATTAGCCAGATCTTCAGGGGTCTCCTAGGACTTGAAAAAAAAAATCGGTGAGCAAATTCAACCTTCAATCGCAGTGATGGCGAAAGCCGACCACCAAAAGTGACAGGTTTGTTACACGGAGCAGAGCCAGATGGGCAGAATGGAGTATTCATCTTGGGTTGGGCAACAAATTTAGAAGCAACAAATATTGGTGGTTTTGTGATAGATGGCCCTTCAGGTGATCACCGTCGCCTTGAGGAACATTCAGCTTACGCCGGCACCTGGTGCAAAGGAGAACAAGAGAGGGGAGAATGCCTTGTGGGCAGACAGACAGGTAACCAGGGGCACGGTCACAAATTGTACCAATTGGATGCAATGAGTCCAGCGATCCAGATGGTCAAAGAAGTGATGCTGTGGTCGTTGGTACTCAACCTTACAAAAGACGCCGGCAGCCATGCTGGGGGCAGCATTGAATAATTTTAAAATCGGTCTTTGGTGCTCCCAGATTCTTTTGCCAGTGGATAAACGAAGCTGGTTTAGGTCTAGGGGACAGACAATATGGTAACTCAAACCTACATAACCAGATAAGGGTCACTGCGGCTTTTCGCAGCACTGGCATTCTCTTTGAAAGAGGTACGTCTATTGCCCTTTTAACATTTGCCCACAGCGGGATGGACAATACCGAGTAAATACCAAGGCTTTATCCACCCAGAAATATTAGCTGTTTGGATGCAGGTTTAGCAGGAAGAGCTCGAACACATCTTTACTTATTAATATATATAGCTCAGGCGCAGTTTGGTATCAGTGCCATTTATAAACAACAATCGATGGCAACTGACAACCTTCCAGCAACTACAAGGTTGTTTAGCAAATGGGTTGATGATGGTAAGCAAAGGAGGCACAATGTAAAGAGAAAGCCAGGTAAGTCAATAAAAGGAATTCAAAAGTAAGGATTCAGTGGACGGATAATGGGTCTCATTTAAGTGCCTACAACACGGAGGGGGAAAAATGTACTAACACTTGCACCACATTTGATTAACAAAAGGGATGCAAACCCAGTGCAAAGTGTTGGAATGGGATTTACTTTTCAACACAAATCGTGATTTGCATTGAAATGGAGCCTGAAGTAGCGTTATGTGCTACTTTGCGTCAACGGGACGTTCCATGGGTGGCACATGGGCGTTCACATGCAACTACCCATGGGGTTTGACACAAATCACTAGCTACTAGCTTTAACAGGAAGGCATTTGTGCCAAAAATGTACAACTCCTCGAGGCAGGTGTGAAGTTTGAGAAAAGATTTATTTTCTCAAAACGTCCCAAATTTGCATGTGTGCTGCACTGTACGGCAAGTGTTGAACTATGTCAAAGAATACTATTATGCAATGGAAGGATTCTCTTCCAGTACAAACCCTACACTTGACCATTCACTCAGTCACACACACACATGCACTATTGTGCAAGGATATGTGCGTTCCACAGGCAGCCTAACATGTACCAGGACATAGAGCGAGACAAACATGCAATGGCACTGTTCTGCTCTCTTCCTCATGCAACACAGTACAGCAACTTTAGTTGTACTTCAATGGACAGCAATACATGCAGTCTGGGAGCCTTCTGGGTGATGGTACAATGGTGAAGATCCGGTGGTGAGATGATTGTGTAACTTCGCCATATTGTACCCAGCGCACAGGTCTGCAGTAGATTTCTGGAGCTCCCTTTGGCTCTAGAAGAAGAGTCAGGCCATTACTTGGACCCTCTGGAGCTAATGGACACGAAATCATGCATCAATAAATTAGCAGTGCTTAACTTGTCAATAAAAAGTGCCAGGGCGCAAGATATTTTTCAGATGGCCACTGCAGTTTGCATCTCTTAAGATTCCTGCCAGCTACCAGTACCAATGGCACCTCTTTATTGCAGTCCTACAAACCTGACAATTGTGACTACAATAGGAGATCCAAACCTGTGGGAGTGACCTGAGCACCTCGGTATTACTATTTTTAAAAAGGTATATTGAAGTAATAAACCCTTTGCTCATATGCTATTTTTAAACATAGACTGATAGCACCATCATGTGGTACAATGTAAAATATGTGCTGGCGTTCCAAAACAAGTGCCAGTGCTGAGCACAGGTAAACACGGGCACAAACTAAACACTGCAAGAAGGCTGCATTTATAGTAACAATCACTTAAGCCAGGGGGTTGGTGAACCTAGTGGCTTTGTTGGGCCACGGGGCATCCATCTGGTGATACTTTGACCAGATTCTGCCTTTTCAGTTAATGGGCTGTGTATGTTTCACAGGTCACTGGAGGTTGTTTGGTACTGTGAACTTTACATTTACACCTGAAGAACAGCAAGAGCCAACACTTCTATGTGCATAGGTATTTATAAGTGTGTGTGCACATACATGTTTCATTTAGAAAAATCAGGCTTCCAATTGATTACATCTGGGGCTACCAGGTAGGGTAAAAATGCATCCATGGCCAGTCTTTGTATATGAATGGGAGTCACAATTTCCTTGCCATTTACTCAATTATAGATTCTGCATCTCAGCCTCAATTCAGGGCTGATGTATAGCTGCCTTTTGGGCAGAGGTGAGCATTGGCCAAATGGGCAAAAAAACTCCCATGGGCAACTAGGATGAGGTCTTTGGCTTCTGGAAGCATTAAAGACTTCATGTTGAGGGCACAAAGGGTATTTGTTTTGATGTTAATGTTAAACGGCTGGCCACTAGTGATCTGTTTAGGCATTGTGAAATATTTCACCTCAAAGGTGGCCCTCCCCAACTGGACCACCCCCTTGCAGGACCTCTGCAACAATCTTTCTCAATTCATCAGAAACAAAATCACTACCATTTGCAGCAACTTCAACCCACAACTAGAGTAAACAGACCTTACCATACACCGACCCGACCCAAAGAGACAATGCTAACCACATGGTCTGTCATCACCCCAGAGGAAGCTGCCACCACCATGAAGTCCATCAACTCAGGGGCCCCAACGGACCCGCTGCCCCACCATGCCTACTCCAAAGGACTGCAACCCATCAGCGCCATGACCGCATTCATTCTGAATGCCTCCACCTCCTCCGTTACTTGCTCAGATGCATAGAAACATGTAACCGTCCGCCCTTTGCTTTGGAAACCCTCTACAGACTCTTCAATGCTTGCCAACTACAGACCTATCCCCTTGCTCCCATTCTTGTCCAAGGTCTTAGAGAAAATAATCAACAGACACCTCCACGAATACTTCAACGACCACCAACTCCTTGATATCATGACATTCCCATGACTCTAGATGGAGAGGAGACACAGTGGCCTTGATCTTCCTGGACCTATCCGCAGCATCTGACACAGTCTATCACCCCATCTTTATCAAACATCTAGATTACATCGGAATCCAAGGACACACACTCCCATGGACCTGTTCTTTCCTGACTGGAAGGACCCAGTCAGTCAGCCTGGCACCGTACACATCAGACACCAGTGACCTCATCTACAAAGTTTTACAAGGATCCTCCCGGAGTCCAACTTTCTTCAACACATACATAATCCCTCTAGCCACCATGGTCTGCTCTCACGATATCAATGTCCGATGCTACACTAATGACCGCCAACTCATTCTCTCCTTCACGGACAAGACACCCAGTACCTGGATCAAATTAAATTCCAGCTTGATTGAAATCGCCCACTGGATGAAGACCATCTGTCTAAAGGTGAACACCGTTAAGAACAAAATCATGACCTTCGGGAAGAGCACAGCACTGTGGGACTCCAATGGTGGCTAACAGATCACACTAAAACTCACCTACACCACGAGCTCTGGGATCATCAATGGCAAACTCAACATGACCGCTAAAGTCAATGCTGTCATTGATACATGCTTCTCTGCCATGAAAATGCAGAGAAAGATTTTCAAATGGCTCCCAATTAACAACTACAAAATTGTCATGCATGCCCTGGTCACAAGCAAGCTGGACTAAGTCAATTCATTCTATTCAGGGATCAACAAAAAACTCACCAGGAGGCTGAAGATCATTCAGAACTCTATGACCAGAATCACTCTCAACCTCACACACTGCACTCACATAACACTGCACCTCAAGAAGCTCCACTGGCTCACCTTTCACAAACTAGCACAATTCAAACTTTTCACCCAGACGTTCAAGTCACTACATAACACTGGCACAGCAAACCTCAACAATAATCTCTGCTCTCAAAACCCCTCCATATACCTCCACTCTCATCTGTTCTCCTACGTGCACAAATCCCTTTCATAAGAAAATCCAGATCTGGTGGTCAAGCCGTTGCCTACATCACTCCTAAAGCGCAGAATGGCCTGCTGCTGCACATAAGATCCTCCTCCTCTAATTCTGCAATTCATTGAAAATCTGTTTTTTCGAGTAGTCCCACTGGGCCTTAGATGTGGCCAGACTCCTCTGCTCAGCGCCAGCATATCCTCCTGGGTAACTTAACAACCATAACAAAAACATAACATAACCTAAACTATAACATCCCATAACAAAACATAACCATCCCATAACTATAACAAACGTGTGTTTTGCAGCATATTCTGACTTGCGGTGGGTTTTAATCTACATGATTGGTCACATTGGGAATTGGTGTCGATAAGTCTCATGCTGGAAGGCCTAGGATGGGGAGGAGGGATGTACATTGCTCTGATGACTTACAATTGGCACTTGTAACTTATATTGACTTTTCCTCCTCCCAGTACTTAACACTGCTTCTGCTTTCCAAAGGATCTGAAGGAGATTTCAGCCCAGAGGGAACTTGCGAAGGCTCCAATGCATTAAAGCTTGCGCGCTCCCTCTCAGGTGTATGATATACTTTTATTTACTTCAAGTGCTCTCTCTGTCCTCCTGCTACACTTATCGAAGTGGAGCAGGTATAGAAATAATATTTCATATAGTAAGTTCTCCACAAATATAAATGATGGGATTAACTACTATTCTAACTTCAGGCTTAGAATATTTGAGGAAAATGTTTGCTTCTGGATGCCCCAATCTGGTTTCAGTGAGCAGAGAGACTAAACATAGGAGTGTAGTAATGTACATGCTAGTGATATGTGCACATGCCCTGTAAAGTTGTTAGGAATGCATCAATGAACTGATCACCGACTTTACTGATGTTCACATGTCCACATCTGCCGAGCTCGAGGCACTTCTGAATGTTCAAACCCTCCTGCAAGGCAAAGGCAACTGTACTGATAGCAGATGTGCGGTCCTAACCAGAGGTCAATAATTGTGTGCCATACAAATCAAGTTTCACCTCAGTGAGGATGCCCAATTAGGGCGAAACTGGTCTGAAGTTGCTTGTAACCTTATGTGGAGGGGACCTGGCCTGGCAGTTTTGTCTCAAATTTTTCTGCATGAGCAGAGCAGAGCATAGTATTGTATTGTATATAGTTCTTGTATAGCGCAACTGCCACCCTACGGGTAGCCTGGCGCTTTTTGAGAGAACCTAATCAGATGGAGCCGGCCGATGGCAGGGCTGAATAGTGGGTACTGAAATCTCAGATTTTGGCAAATAGCCAGGTCTTTAGGCTCCTTCTAAAACCTATCAGGGAGTCGGCTTGCCTGATGTTCTGGGGCAGCTCATTCCACAGCCGGGACGCTACTGTGCAAAAAGCCCTACCTCCCATCCTGGCTCTCTTGAATCTGGCAGTTGTTGCTAGACTCAGACTAGAGGAGTGAAGAGGCCTAGTGGGCTTGTACCATGTAAATCTCTCCTGCATTGGTAGGGGGCCCGTACTGTGCAGTGCTCTATAGGCAATACACAGTGATTTAAATGTGACTCTGTCCCTCACGGGCAGCCAATGGAGGTCTCGCAGAGCCATTGTGGTAGAGGAGCTACGTGGTCTATTAAGTGCCAGCTTGGCTGCAAAGGTCTGGACTCTCTGCAGTCCCTGCAAGATATATGAGGGGGCACCTAAATATAGGGAATTGCAGTAATCCAGTTTGCATAGGAATATACTCCTTACCACCAGGGGCCTGGTCTCGACGGGGAGAAGAGGGAGAATCTGTCTAAGAGCTTTTAGCAGACCAAAGCAGACGCTGATAGTTTTGTTAGTTTGCGATACTATTTGAAGATCTTCATCAAACAGTACTCCCAGATTACGCACTGTCTTAAATGGGACACATAAATCAGCCCCCGGGGAGAGCCTAAACTGACACTGTGGCTGCTGATTCAATTTCGCAGTCGAGCAGTAGACTATCTCCGTTTTCCCCTCGTTAAATTGTAGGGAATTTGCATTGAGCCAACCAGAAACCAGATACATGCATTCCTTGGATGTGTCCATAGACACTGCATGTTTCCCTTCAAGGGAAAACACCAATTGGATGTCGTCAGCGTAATTGATCAGGTCGATCCCATAAGATTTTATAATGGGGATCAAAGGCCGCAAATATATGTTAAAAAGGATAGGGCTGATCGCAGAGCCCTGTGGCACTCCTTGGTGAACCAGGGATTTAGGAGAAGCATACAGAGTCATGGTCACTACCTGTTGTCTACCTGACAGGTATGATTGTAGCCATGTCAGAGCTTTGCCCTTCACCCCCAGTTTCTCCAGTCTGCCTAGCAGGACTGCGTGGCTTACCGTGTCGAAAGCGGCCGACATATCCAACAACACTAGTATTGATGAATTACCATTGTCGGCTCGCATTCGCAGTGTGTCCAGCATGGTAGCCAACGCAGTCTCTGTCCCATGGCCTGGGCGGAACCCAAACTGATCCTTATCCAGTAGGCAGTTATCTTCAAGATAGCTCGACAAAAATCTACTAACAGCCTTTTCCAGGATTTTATAGGGTAGGGCAGGAGGGATATAGGCCTAAAATGAGCTGGGATAGTTGGGTCCAGTCAGAGTTTCTTAAGTAGGGGAGTTACCGTTGCCTGCTTCCATATCTCTGGCACTACTCCTTCCTCCAGTGACTGGCAACAGATCAGTCGCATCCAGGGAAATAGCTCTGGCCCATACTCCTTCCAGATCTTATGAGGAAGGGGGTCTAAGGGGGAGCCAGAAGATACACTAAGAGCAAGGCTGTTAAAAAGCTCTTCTGTGAGAGGTTGAAAACTCTCAATAGATGATACTGCCCATGGTTCCTCCTCGATAGTCAAAAGGAGAGTGTCCTGACTGCTGGCTTTATCCTGAACAAGTCCCCCCACGATTTTGGCAATCTTTTCTTCAAAGAAGATAGAGATTTCGTCACAGAGCTTTTGTGTTGCAACCACCCTGTTGCTCGTGCAGTCCGGGTTGGAGAGCTCCCTTATAATATTAAAGAGAGTTTTTGTGCTGTTCGGTGATTGAAGTATAGAAGTGGCATAAAAAAGAGCTTTTGATTTGACGATGGCCAAACACCCAGCGCTGAAAATCAGCACAAACGGCGTAACAGAACTCAGAGTGTCAGACTTTTTGGGTCACTAAGCAGAACTATCAAAACTCCGCCCAGGCCTACAAAGGGGGCCTTTTGAGGTCATATTGTAACAGTTATTTCGAAGGGACATTTTGAGGAAAACATGGACGTTTTTTAGAGACAAGTGTAAAATATGGATTGGCTACATGTAATGACACAAAACAAAATTAACCAGAAAGCAAATTAAATTGCAAAAAGTCAGGTTAACTGTGGTCTGGTGAGTTGTTTTTTTTAAACTGGATTACGTTTTGGGTGCTCACTATCACATGTATGCATTATTGTTAAAGTTAATAAAGGTCTGAAAACAAAAAATAATGTGCCTGATGGCAGAGACCTTGAAAACGAGTACAGGAGCAGATCTATTGACACACAGTGGCAGCTCAGAGAAGGTCATTTTTAGGTCTCACCTAAAACAGTGCATGTGTTGTTCGTTGCGAGGCATTCTGTTAGCTTACAGTGGGCTTAGAGCTCGCCCATTGTTTACTATTGGTTGGCCCGCTGTCACACTCATTTGCTTGCTAATCTGAAGGCTTTTGTGGACTTCAGTTGCCCGTCATGAGCTTGTCCCTCCCCTGGAGTATGGGTGCATTTCTGTGCCCTTACAACTGCTCGTTTCTTAGGTGCTATTTTTTTCTTTTTACTTAAGAGCTCTACCAGAGTGCATGTGTTTTCCAGCTGCCTCCCATGTGTGTTTGTCTCACCCCAGACCCCGTCTCCACGTTGCTCTGTCTCACCGTGTGCTTCGCCATTCCATGTACTCTGTGCCTCCTGTGTGGTTTCCATCCCTGAGCTGCTTTCTACCACCCGCATCTTCCATTTTACTTAGCTGCTCGCCCACCCGTGCCCCGATTTGCTTCCATGATTCTCCCTATTTTTTTATTCTTTCAGTTACTGATTTGAAAACAAAAAAGCACCTTCAAAATGACAAGGCAGTACACTACAAAAGTTGCTGTGCAGCATAGATAAAGCGCATTGGCAAAGCCAACAGGTCCCAAAGGAGAGACCAGCTGGCTTTGCCAGTGCTGGTTTTATCTACGTTTTTGTCTGGCTACTTAAGACGACTGCGTCTAATTTTGGCTCTCTAGGACGTTTCTCACTTAAAGCTAATTATAAAACAAAACACATTTTCTCTCTCCCCAGACTAGCATGGTACTAACTGAATCACTGAGAAGGGACATTTCAAGATATCATTTCCCTCATTAGACATAACGTCATCGTACATCAAGGAATAAATTAAGTCACAGGAGGAAAAGGAGTACATTGTAGTAAAAAGGATGCACAGTAGTTGGGGGGGGGGGGTGCTTAAAGGGATTCAACAAGGTTTTTTTATATAAAAAAAAAAGAGAGCTGTAAGAAAGGCACATTTTGGATACTCTTCCCACGTTCCAATATTTCAAGTTGAGTACTGAATGTTAAGTACTCCTTTTGAATAATATTTAGACCGCAGAAGTATGTTTGTACACAATGAAAAAAAGTAGTAGTGGGTTATTGACTGAACCTTTTACAAATGAGTGCAGATAATATTAAAATGTAACAAACTAAGTGTTGCTGGTGCTGTTATGGTACATAGCACCAGACTACCAAAGGTGCTAAAAACACATTGGTTCCAAAGTTCCTCTTTGTAAATAGAATATGCCATAGTACAAAGCACTCAATAAATAGTCAAATAGAAAACAGTTCGAAGCCTTCACAATGCTTAGTGTTAGGTCAATACTGTGTCAGACTTGAAGGCAGATGTTTGTGGTCTATAAACGTGCATTTGGAAACAGCAAAAGACAACCGACACGTGTTTTGTCACAAGGTGACTTCTTCAAGGCTACAAAATAGTTTCCTTTTCTGATGTTACAAAGTTGTACTGATCTATTAACTCGGCTGACTGAAAAGTGAGTGAGAAGTCTAGAATGTATTCTCAGATCCTAAAGTTCACGAAATAGTGGGTAAGTCTGGAAGTAAAGGAGTCCCGGAAGTAAAGGCGTCCCGGAAGTAAGAGGGGCACCTTTACTTATGGGACGCCTAACTAATACACGTACCACAAGACACATCAAGAACCTACCAGAGATTCTCTTAAAGGGCTTGATCTTTAACATTGAGGTCATCGGAGTGACTTATTTTCAAATGTCACCATGTTCGGCTCTACATACCTACCCTACTCAGCTGGACCACAGTTCTTTTCCTATGGTCCTAGAATCACAGGAAACTGATTGTATTGAATACTATTGCTGTAAGAAACATACCCTAACTGGCAACCTCAACTCACAGAATATCATGGCCCTTTCACAGATCCACGTCATTACTTCAATAGGTTTTTTACCTTTCACTTCAGTCAATTAAAGCATTTATTGTGAACTCTGGAGTAAGTTTTATATCACTTTTTTGTTACCTTGCTCTGCTGCCCTCGACATCCTTGGCTTCTCATTTGGGTATTTAGAATATACTCTAAGATTGAAAACATCTCAGAGCTCCTCCCTCCTAGAGAGTGGATGTTGCCCGTATCGTGACTAGGTATCACAATATGAGGAGTTTCCCCAATGATGAAACATACCACCTTCAGGTGGGTGAGGTAAACCATCCTATAAAACGGATGCTCCTTTGTCGTTATGAGTACAACAAATTGACCAACACTGCTACCATAGCCTGAAAATGAGAATGACGATGGGGAGGTAGAACTCGATTGTCTGGATGTCACGAACTATGCACCAAGCCGAGACCAGATATTTTGGATGAGCCTTTGCCAAAGACAAATTAAATACTGTTTGTGGATGGTTCATGCCTAAGAGATGATAGGGGAACCCTTAGAGTAGCTTACACAGTCTTTACTGTTGGTGGAGTATTGGAAGCCACCTGGCTCAGTGGTGTAGCCTCAGCACAAGTGGCTGACTGATTGCTCTTACAAGAGCCTGCTGTGTTTCAGAAGAGCTGAGTGACTACTTTTACTGACAGTATGGCTTCAGTGTGGTCCATGATTTTGGACAAGTATGGTCTCTAAGGGAATTTATGACGTCATCAAGTTCTTGCATTCAAAATGGTGAATATGTCTTGAAACTGTTGGAAGCATTGCAATTGACTAAAGAAATTGCAGTTGCAAAGTGTTCAGCAGACAGGAGCAGAAATGACTATGTGAATGCCGGCAATCATTATGCTGTTGAGGTCACACAGTACTGTGCTCGTGGGTCTCGAACCTTTAATAGAGAATATGTAAATGAATCTGAAAACAAGACCAACTTTAACAGTGGCTGACACTCGGGAAGAAGTTGAGGTTGCAAGAGGAAGTACCAGAAGCAGAACAACATGGTTTGATCAGAGCCTGCTGTGTCAAGAGGGATGATGAAATAAGGATATCAACTTAACCCCTTCCATGCTTGTGACAGAACCACTCCGTCACGAGCCACGGGTGGCGTGTGCTCATGACGGAGTGGTTCCGTCATGCATGGCAGCTCCGCCCACGCGGCACTGATTCCCCGCCTGTGCGGGCGAATACGTGAGTGGGCGGAGTCGTGATGGAACCACTCCGTCATAAGCACAGCCCGCCCGTGGCTCATGACGAAGTGGTTCCGTCACAAGCATGGCAGCGCCGTGCGACCCCCCCTCCCCACCAGCGCTGCAGCGGAATTACCGCCGCGGCCAAGGGGTTAATGGAAGACCCGTGCTGCCTGATAACTTGTCTCCAATGACTAAGCATTTCCATGATCTCACGCATTGGGAAGTGAGGCAATGGTTAGGCCATTTCAACAGAATTGGTTCAACCCTTGATTCAGATTGATCGCTGAGATTTTGTGTCACAGGTATGTTCTATTCCAACAGATTAACGTGGGTAGGAGGACTCAGTGATGACACATAGGGAGCTCAGGAGATGCATTCAACAGGATGCAAATGGACTTCATCGAAATGTATGTGTGCAACAGGCTGAGATATGTCCTAGTGTTCGAGTGTATTTTCCCACTTTGGGTTGAGGCTTACCCAACAAGAAGAAATGACATCTTACCGTAGCCTAGTTGTTGAGGGAACTCATCCCCAGGTTCGGGTTTCCAATTTTATTGGAGCCAGACTGAAGAACTCATTTTAATAACGAAGTCCTGAAAATGTTGTGTGCATTACAAGTGGAGCAGGGACTGCACTGTAGCTATTGACCTGAGTCATCTTACATTGTGAACCAAGTGACCAGTATGCTGAAATCACGGTTAGCCAAAGTGTGTTAGCATCTACATCTGTAAAGTGGACGGATATTTTCCCTTTGGTGCTAATGAGTTTCCGCGCTATCCTGATTGGAGGACAGGATTTCCTACTCATGAGATCATCATGGGTTGAGTTGCAAGATTGCCTGCAGTGCCTGCAAATGCACTTGTAAATATTACAGATGATATGACTCTTGACTACTGCAAAGGGCTGGCCGATTTGTTTTTTTCTGTGTCTCACCAGGTTGGAGCTGCCATCGCTCTCTCACATCAAGAGCAGTGCCATGGCCTTAGTCCCTGTGACTGGTTCTTGGTGAAGAAACATGTTCATAAGATGTGCCTTGAACCTCGCTGGAGGTGCCCTTTCCAGGTCCTCTTAGTGACCAACACTGTCATTTAGGGGCCGATTCCGATTCGGGAAAAAACGCTCCGAATAGCCGTTCAGAGCGTTTTTCCCGTACGAATTGTATCCTGCAACGTTCCCCGTACGTACGACGAAGTATGATTCGTACCAGGAGCCGTACTCCGTACGAGTCGTACAGAGACCGTACGACTCTAATCTCCGTACAATTTTCCCTCAGAACCCGCTGTACACGACATCTGTACGGTTTGCGGCTGGTTTTTACGACCCAGCAAGTACGATACATGTCGGGTACGCAACATACAACCCTTTTTCTACGGGAGCTGAAAACAGCCGTAAAAGCAGAGTTTGTCCCGAAACAGGTACGGAACGGCCCCCCCGGGTACAGTGCGTACACCCCATGCTCGCAGGGGTACGGTGCGTACCCCTGCAATCATGGGGTGTACGAGCCGTACCCCATGTACGATGGGTGAACGATTCGTATGGAGAGGGCTCCGGATACAAATCGTACAGACGTTTTTTTTCCCGAATCGAAATCGACCCCTAAGTGTGTAGGTTTACACAACTGGATGCATGCCTCACACACTCAAAGTGGATTGCCCCCCTGATGATGTGATGGTGCCTCTCCCTGAAGAGCACCTGAAAGAACCAGAGGGAGGGGGGAGGGGGGGTGGTTAGAGAACGAGCAAGATACTCCAGACTTGTTGCCAGTCAAAGAGACTATAGTTTCCCGAGGGGGGTCTTGAAGTGTCTGCATCTGGAGTTGAGCTAGATGAAGGTACCTGGTCATTTGCGCAGCTGGACGCCAACCTTGATCCTAGCGAATGGCCGAGTAGGGTAACCCGCCGAGGAGGAACTGGTGACGAATTGACAAAACGACAAGAAACCTTGAAACTAAATCTGTCTGTTGAACACATACCTCCTACTATCACAGAAGAGACGGGTAATCTAAATGGCAGTGAAGACAAACAGGCAACTCTGAAGAGATCAAAAAGAGCATGGGTGCCTTGCTGAAGGTATTGAGCCTGAGTGGACCTATTTTGTAGCCCAGAGTGTTCTATGATCTGGATGAGGACAGTACAGTGCGAAGTACACCTCAGTGAACTGGAGCCCATTGTGGAACATTGCTATTGAACTTACTTTGACACTGATTGCATTGGACTGTGTTTTACTGATATTTGGAACTGAATTTTGAAATTTCTTCTGAACTGAGACAATTTACTGAGCTTTGTCTAAAAGAATCAAGAAGATTCCCCAGGTCCGAGGCTGCAGAAAGAGCGCAAAGGTGTCATTCTAGAGAAGACGGAGTTGGGTTAGGGATGACTCATGAAGATTAACTGTAAAAAAGTTAAACCACAGTTTTGCTATGAGAAAATCAGTTTGTTGGTAGTTTTATATGATTGTAGCGATGTGATGGAAACTAGTAATTCAAATAGGAGTAGATTTATAATAGCTGTCATACTAATACCTGTAGCTGTCATACTAATACCTGTTGTAGTGTTCATCACGGATCACGGACATAATATGGAGGAGCAAAATATCGACCTGCCAAAATATTGAGGAAGAAATATAGAATGCCAAAATATCGAATTCCTATATACAAACCGGTAAGTACAAAAATAGCGAATCCAAAATATAATTGTAAAAAATATAGTTAGTCAAAATATCGACTTTTTAAAATGTCTTAAAAGTAATGTAAAATTAATGAAATAATATAACTAAAACATACTAAACCTTAAAATTAATAATTAATGTAAGTAAAAAAAGAAAGAAACATAAATTTTTATTGTTTAATACATATATATTAATGTAATATTAATGAAAAATATTCAATATTTTTAGCGTAGGATAGCGGGAGGGTAATATTTACTAGTCCCACTCCAGAGAGTGCAACAGTAGGGAAAGCGTTGGATAGCGGGAGGGTAAAAATTACTATTCCCACTCCAGTGAGTGTAACAGTAGGGAAAGCGTTGGATAGCGTAGGGGTAAAAATTACTATTCCCACTCCAGAGAGTGCAACAGTAGTTAAAGCATTGGGGTAATAATTACTATTCCCACTCCAGTGAGTGCAAAAGTAGGGAAAGCGTTGGATAGAGTAGCGGTAAAAATTACTATTCTCACTACAGAGAGTGCAACAGTAGGGAAAGCGTTGGATAGCAGGAAGGTAAAAATTACTATTCCCCCTCCATTGAGTGCAACAGTAGGGAAAGTAATGATTTAATATTTAAATAAAAATAAATTATCAATACCAATAAAAAATTAAACACTAAAAAATAAATGACCAATTATAAAATATGTAACACATAATTATAAATACCAATAAATATTTATTAAAAACGTAATTCCCTATTGATTAAGTAACAATTTAATTTTCACTACCAAAAATGAATAAAAAATACCAATTAGTAATTAACAGCAAATGAATTATCAATACACAAAAAATAATTTCAATTAAATTACTTCCCACCCTATTACCCTATAAACCCACAACCCGCTACAAATAATAAACCAATACAATTATTATAATTACCAATTAATCAATTAATAAACATTAATTACCAATTAATTAAAATTCATTACCAATTAATTAAAATTCATTACCAATTAATTAAATAATTATTTCTCAATGCCCATAAATAAAAATAAATAATTACTTGACAATTATATTACTTCCAACCCTAATCCCCTATAAACCCACAACCCGCTACAGAACTAAAACACAAAATTAAATTAAAAATTAATAATTCCTAAAAATTAATATTTAATTTACTATCATTAAATTACTTCCCACCCTATTCTCCTATAAACCTACAGAATTAAATTAGGCAAAAATTAAATAACATAAAATGAACTACTTTAAAAAAATTCAAACATACATTACAAAAATAATACATACTTTTAACACATATACTAACACTTGAAACACTAAAAAAAAACACGATATTTTTACCAGCTATATTAGGACTGTCGATATTACTAACTTCAATATTACAGAAATCGATATTTCTTACCTGAATTTCGATATTCTGCACAACTATTTTGGCAATTCTCTCCATTTTATATAAAAAACTTGATATTCGATATTTATTTTCCGATATTATGACTGTTCACCGTTCATCATATTGCTTTTTGGATTACTTCATCAACTTCTTCAAATACAATTAAATTTAAGCCTAGGCTCCCCCAGATTACCCCCGCTGTAACCTACAGGATTCAGGGTTCTACCACATGGTATCGGACTGCCCGGTGCTGATCCAGTCTAGTGGGCGGTGAGTGTTGCGCCGTCTGAGATTGCAGCACGTGCTCTTACACCCACATCTTAATCCTGCCTGCTGGGTCTATGCCGAAGGGGGACAAACATCTCCACTGATTCATTGGCCTGTCCTTTATATTGTTCAAACATCAGGTGGCCAAGGCATGGAAGGCAAGTGCCTCTCCAGACCCACAGTGCTCGTTTACTGTATTACTGACATGGACCCGGGCAGAAGCCCACACTTTCAAGCTGCTTCGCATGAGGGGTATTCTGCACAGGTGGGGAATGTTGGGTGACCTTTCTGCTTAACGTAGATGCCAAAAACGATGCGCACCCACCTGGAGTCATGCCTGCATGATCAATACATAGGCTTGTGGTCGCATGATCACAGATATGACGGTGCTACCGGCCAGCTTGTGAGTCCCACAGGGGACTGTAGGTATAAAGTCAGTTCATTAAATGACCTACCCGGGACACACATAGTGACCTGAATCCTGCCATCTTGCACCATTATCATCAGTCTCGCACGAAGGAGCCCTCCTGCTACTGTCTGATTACATCCTCTATTTGGATATTACCTATGATGGGTACTACCCTGGCTAACTCGCTACCCATAGGAAATGTACTCCCTCACATCCTAGTACGCTCCAGAGATGTTCTCTTTTTTTCACTTTTTTGTAGTGAACTGTTGCTCATGTGTTTGCTGCTGATATCTTCTCGATGGGTGTCCCAGTGCTGACGGTAATATCAATTCGTTGAACAATCTTGACTGTAATATATGATAATGTTTTACTATGCGGGGAACCACACTTGCAGCAGTTGTTGTACCATATGTAAAAATCTAATAAACACATTTAAAAACAATCTAGGCCTACCTCTAGTACCACGGCTTCAGTTGTAGTGAATTTACACACCTTCAATTTTAAGATGTTACACATAGATGCTCCAAGTGAAGATTTTACTTCTAATGCTTCTTTATAGGCTGCTTTACGAATATATTGACACTATGGGTGCTAAAAGTTTGTTATGTTCATACACAGTTACCTGCTTCATTAGATAGGGACATTCCTTACCACCATATTCCTCTTACCTATGGTATTACCTGTAGTATTCTACATAGGGCCTGATTAATTTCTTAGAAGACGGGGTACTCTGTCACAACTGTGACAGATATACCGTCTGCCAAAATAAAATCCCTTTATAGCTTATGGCAGTGCTCGAAAAATCATTAAGATTTTACTAGACCCGCAGGTAACTGTAATGTACCTGACCCGTGAACCGATTTCAACCCCATTGTCACACAGCTCACTTTACAAAATTCTCTAACTTCAGTCACAGAAAGAAAAATAAATGTAGAAAGACAAACTGACTTTTGACCTCTGTCTGTGAAAGCGTGGAAATGTGACAAGATAACAAGATTTAAAGGTATCTTTATTGCTCTTTCCCTTTGTGAGCAAGCAGAAAACCTGTTGGCAGCTCACCAGAACGGGAGTGTAAGCCCTAAAAATAGCTAGACCTGATTATATTTGGCTCGCTATTGCGAGGGGATTTTTCGAGCCCTATATGGGATTTATATTTCAGCGGTCGGGATATCAGTTACAGCTGTGACGGAGTAACCCATGCGCCGAGATTTAAATCAGATATATATATCGCTTTCACTTCGCTCGACACCTCTCTCACAGCATCCACAGTGGAATCCAGACTGTCCAGTAAATGAATAAGGCAGACCCAAAATTCAAGTGCCGTGATTTTAATTCAGTTTAGTAAATGAAACCCAGCAAGCCCGCATGACGCGTTTCGCCTCTAGCCAGAGGCTTGATCACATGATATATATATATAGCCATTTTGAGAATTATTTTTCCAATTAGGATTTAGTTTTCTCAGAGGTCCCTACGTAGAAACATTTAAATCCACATGCAAATGATTAAGAAATGGACACTGTGTTTTCTTTTCCAGCTCATAAGGAAGCTGGATACTGCTTATGCTCATAGACAAAATTTGACCTGTTCTGTCATTGATGTTGAACAGAGATTTATAGATGAAATAGGAGCAGAGTAATTGATGAAATAAAGGGAACCGGGCAAGGCTGAGGGAGAAATAAATGGGCAAAGGAAGAATTGGACCATTTAGAATCAGGAGTTCCACCCACACTGACGTTAGATTGGCAACATAATGGCAAGTTAAGTGCACATAGGGTTAAAACAGTGGTCCATGATAAACTTATGGGGAGGAGTGATTGTGAGCACATATTTGAATTGTAAGGAAACAGATCAGATTTTGGCAGGAAATTACCCTGTTATTTCTGGGGTTTATTATGTGTACAGAGAGCATGCTTACTGCTCAATGCCTAGGAATTGGTTTGGCACTGGTTATTTACCTAAAGTCTTCCCAGGCATTTACCATATGGAACATTTGGATGATCCGGTGTGCAGATTACCTGGTAGACCACAATGCAGCAGCAGTGTCTCTGAAATTGTAGAGGATATTTTTGGTGAAATGATCCCTTCCATTGGAGTAGCTTTGAATGATCAAGATTAAAAGGCTTTCTTCAATAGTAGATAAATTAGCTACTAGTATACCCGGATCCTTGTTAGATGTCAATACTGAGATGATAGCTATTAGGTCTATGGTTTTGCAAAACCGCCTTGCATTAGACATAATTTTCGCAAAGAAGCGCAGAGTCTGCAAGATGCTGAAGGTTCAACAATGTTGCACCTATATCCCTGACAAAAGTGAGTAGATCACAAAGTTCATTAAGAACCTTACTGCATTGAAGGAAGATTTGGGAGAGTTAGAAGCTACAACTGCTTGGGAAACAATTGGAAATGGATTTGCTGTGATAGGTAAGGTGTTTGGGAACATAGGCAGTGGGATGTTTGGTTCTATATTGAGACTCCCTATTGTCATTGTTGATTGTGTGATTTGTTTGTTTGCCATGTTAAAAGTGCACAAGTGTCTGAAATTGAGGAAATGGTAGGAACACGAATGGAGAATCAAAAGAAATAGAATGGATGTAGAACTGAAGGAGAGCCAATGTAGCTTTAATGATCAAATGAAGCACCTGAAAAACACCAGGCGTAAGATGAAAACCACAAGTTTCTGAACCGGTCTCAAGGGAAGATTCATGTGATATTGTGATGGCTATCCTAACCCTCCGAGGGAGAATTGAAGCAGCATAATTAAGATCCTACCCTGTTTACATCATGTACGAACATTTATATACCTATATAAGACATGTATACTGAAAGTTTGGTCTACTTGTATTAACGTATCTGACCCATTTAACCAAAATAAGTTAATTCATAATCGCATTAGACTAACTCCATAGAGTGATGCAATCCTGTACAACATATATTGATGTTTTACATTGATCATTGCTTCCATTGATTTATTATAATGTAATGTGCATCCATTTTGATTCTCAAGTTAACTTAGCTTGACATTAGGCCTTAGCTGAAAATGTTTGCTTTACCCTTGCCAGTATGTTGCTCTCTTTTCTTTGCAGGTGCATAATTGTGATTCTCTTTAGCTAGTAAAAAGCTCATTGATGTGTATTAGACAGCTGACAGTGAGGCCTGGGAGGAGAAAGTTGGCAACAATTCCGAGGGACCGATGGGCAGAGAAGGCCTTCTGTTCGCGGTGCACCAGGAGGAAGCAACAACCAAAGCCAACAGCTGCATACCTAATTAATTGGGGATGGGAACTTGGAGAGTACGTCGACTCCCTTTGAATGAAGTTACTGAATTGATTCTCAGTGGTGGAGGAGCGATATGGATGATCTTGAAGTAACTGTTTGTTTTTATTTGGTGTTTCCAGAGGTAGTTAGGTTAGACTGTCCTTTGACTCTGATGGAGAATAGACCTCTCTGATTGGTTTCCCATGAGTGTAAGCTTCATGCTGAACACTTCTCCCTTTTCCTTAAACTTCTACAGAAGTTCAAATCTATGCTGACATCTTCTATGCTCCCGGCTAGAAATCCCCATTAGAAATCTTGGCCTCAACCTAGGTTTAGATTAGGAAATTATTATTATTATTATTATTGGAACAATTGGATTTCTTTGCATTGAGACTGTTACTATTTTGTATCTCATTGTATTACAATTCAACTAACTGGCACATTTTGGCCTTCAAATTGTATTGTTCCATCTTCTCAATGTACTCCTACTTTGCATACTTACTGGTTGGAAACATTTTTTTAAATAAACACATACATATTTGAATTAATTGTTTCTTGGTCTTCATTGTGGAGTCATATTGGCCTCATAAATTTTGGAAATATATTTCTGATGTTAACTCCCTTACAATGCTTCAACTCGACTAACAAAAGTCCATATGTGCAATGGGAAATATATTCGCGATTTTATTAGGACACTTTGGTGCAGATATCCATGCGCTATCACGTGCGCTGTCTCTTCAAGACACGTGTTTCTCTATCAGAGTGCTTGGAGCCCTCCCACTACTTACTATTTCTTCACTTCATTCTCACTCTCATTTTCTTGCTATTTATTGGTTAGAAGCAACAAACTTCCCTCCTTTTCAGTGTGTTTGTCGCTTGCCCTGAGCATTGACGCATTACTTGTGTCCCTCAACTGCTTTTCCTTTTAGGCACTACTTTTTTCTTTCAGTTTCAGCACTGTATCAGAGTGCGCATTATTTAGCTGACTCCGCAGTGTTGTGTACTTCTCCCCCCTCAGTGCCCCTCCCACTCCTATCCACCCTTTTCAGTGTGGACTGCCCCACCAGCCCTCCCACTGTGGTTGTCCTGTTGTTGCTTTTCCTCACCCTCTCACTCCCCTCACTCCCTCACTCCCTCATTCAGTAGTTGCCCATCCCCCACCTTCTCTCCCTTGTTCCTTTGTCGCCTACATCCATCCTTTTGTTGTTGCCCATTGCAGTACTAACAACAAATGTAACAGGTACTAAGCGGGCTCTGGAAGAGCTTGTCTACTCGTATAGTACATGATCATAACTGCTCTGACATTAAAACCTATGGCCTGTGGTAGTCGCATTCCCTACCAGCGAGTGCTTCCTCTCTGGTACGTGGCAGCGCTTGTTTTGTCTGGCAGGCTTGCCTCCCCTCACCTTCACAAAGATGATGGGGGTAGTGAGTCTTTTGATGTCCAGAAGTAAAACGGAGGCCCCAGCAGGTAACTGCACAGAATGCGGTGCCGTACTGTACAGAATGCGGTGCCGTCTCCTGGCACAAGAAATAGACGCAATGTAGCAGTTAAAGTACAGCAATCAGTGACAGGATACCGCTTCTGTTTCACCTGAGGCCGCCATCACAAAAGAACTCCAAGCACCCTTCCAGTGTTGCTGGATATGGGCGTTTGACACAAATGTTGAACTTGCCAATTGCGAATGACTCTTTTAAAGTGATTAGTTTTTCTTTATTTAATTTAACTAATCTAATCTGTATTCATGATTATTTCTGAATTATACGTTTTACTTCAAGAACAACACATTGATATTGAGCCCGAAAGTTCAGTTCAATATCCAACAACTTACTTTTCAGAAACCTTGCTTCCTACCCAATGGTATGCCATTATAAAGTGATACTGGCCCAAGATGGCCACTGAGTTGCCTGCAGTAGAACAATGCTCCATGCATGTGGGGTTGATTGATGATTAAAAAAAGGGCAGGGAAGCAGCGTAATGCATGCTTGCGATTAACCATGAAAAGGTTCCATGGTTTACTCTTCACTTCCATTCTTCCATGGGAAGATTCCCATAGAGACAATTCCCTGATGCCTTGTGGCATGTCTTCAGCCTGTGTATGTAATCTCAATGATTTTTTCAAGAGTAAGATCTTTACTCGCAAATAGTTTTTCCTTGTACCTTTTTGCTGCTGATTATTAGAACCAAATGGTCTCTGTGCATCATCCTGAAAACTTCCATATATATTTGCTTCAGGCAGTGTCTTTAAACCGCCATCTGTTGATGAGGCATCTATCCCCTGCTTAAAAATCTATACCTTTCTAGAACCTCGTCCCTTTTCTTCCCAGTGTCCTTTTTAGCTGGAGTTAAGCCATTTCATTGTCCTATAGACTGGTGTGATTTGCACCTCGGGTAGTCCACCATAGGACATCTTACATGTTGATCATCTGTCGGTCATTGTCATCAGCTATGCATTCTGGAATGTTGACAGACGACAGCTGATGACTGACCGGAGAAGACGCGGCTGCGCTTTTCTCCTCACGTGTGTTAGAAATTGAAATAAAGATGAAATTTATTACGAGCTGGTGTGCGGAACCATCATTACATAGACGTTCCTCAAGAGGCGGCTCCTCCACTAAGGCGGAGCAGCGTTGCCCCTCTGCCTTTCAGCACGGCAAAAAAGGAAAAATAAAATCATAACGCGATGTTATTATCATTTTATTTTTCTGTGCTCTGGCAGTTTTGTGGCGTGGGGTGGGGATGGGGAGGGGGAGGAGTGGTGACACCCTCCCAAGTGCGTGCGCACTTAGCATGTACTGCACCCAGGCTGCAGCCTGGGTGGAGCACATGCCCAGGCTGCCATTACCCATCTGAGCGCCAAACCAGGGCACTCAGACCAATCACAACACTGCATTGCAGCGTTGTGATTGGCTCAGGGTAGCCTATCCTGCTTCCTGCTCCAGCAGAAGCCAGGAAGAGGACTGAAGAGAGTCTGCGGCCGGCCGACAGGCAAGTGATTTTAGAGAGACACCCCTCCCAATCTCCTGCCCTCAACGCCCCACTCCTGATTCGCGGGATCAGCCAGGATTGCCTTCCTCCTTTTCACCTACCATGGAACGAGATGAATGATTCAGTAATCTATGGGCTTCTGCCTTCCGTGTGTAAACACAGCCATCTTTCTTTTATTACCAAAATATGCCACCCCCGATTTCCACATACGCTTCAAGCCTTTCTTTCAGTCACAGGTGCAAGGAAGGTTCACTTAGACACATAAGAAAGCTGGCGGGTGGAAAGAACCTCCGTGACCTTGGTTTTGCTGGTGGACAAATACATAACACAATGCAACCACTCAAAGCACTAAGCACAGGTGTTTTGTTGTCAATAAGACAACAGACTTCACAACGGAGATGCTGCTCTACGTGCACGTGCAGCCCTTCATCTAGTCTTTTCCTGACAAATATGCGCGTGTGCCAAGCTTTCTTCTGCAACATCTTCCTCACACCTTCTCCCATCACACCACAATGACCCCCTGCCCCCACATTCTACTTAATGCCTTCACCTGGCCATGTCATATGTTAGGGTATTTTTAAAAATGTGTATATCTGCTTAAAAATATTAACTCTTCTGGGTGCATCTGTGATACGCCATAGTGCAAGAAAGAGCAATAAAAAAATGCTTTATTGATTAAGGGGTATGGTTTTTTAAAACACCAACAAGATTAATTAAAATTAGGATGTGGCCATCTAGGCTTTCGTGAGAGCTCGACCACCCTTCCTGCCCTCCCTTCCCTGTCCCTAATCGTGTCACTGCTACTCCACTTCTCGTCTTCAATGAATCAGTGCTTAGTTTGAAAAATAATGAGTTCCAGGGCCCTGACAAGGAGGCCACTGCAGCTTGCACAACACACGACCCCTGTTATCGCTGCCAAAACAACTATTAACCTTCCGTCTCGCCTTCAAGTGCGACAGTTCAGATTATTCCAGGAATGGCTGGGGAGGCAGATATTATTTTTTTAATATATATTGTATTCATAAACAACAGTTCAGATAATCTCTAAATTAAATGAGCAGCGCCACCATGTGGCAGACTGTCATAATTGGTGTTGACAATTAAGTGCTGGTGCTGAGCACAGGCAACCACGGGCTCAAAGTAAGCACAGTCAATGATTCTTCTAGTTCGTATGTAAAGTTCAGTATTTTACACTCTGGTCTTTGTTAGTTGTAGGTCAGCCAAGACAATGTTATGTTTGACTGTAAAGTGCTCCCGTACCTCACAGTACTTGGTTCATAAGTAGTGCTCATCATGGTGGCCCGTGGCCAGTGCTGGCAGGAGTATGCTGGGTCCAGTCCTGGGGCGCCAAATACTCCAGGGTGCAGCAGGAAGCTGGCTGACTTAATGGCATGTAAACACCAGCTCATCCATCCGACTTGGTCTAAACTGGTCCCATTAAAGACTTTGTAATCAGCCCTAAATGTACCTCTGCATAATTGTTAGCACCCAATCAACCCCCTGCCTTCCTCCTATCTTCCTCACACCTTCTGCCATCACACCGCAATGACCCCCTGCCCCCACAACATACATTACATTTTATTTCAGCCCAGGGCTCTGTCCCAGTCAATTCAACTTAGGGTCGGCTCTGCCCACAGCCTTTGTGTATCAGACTTTCGGTTGATTCTGGTGTGGGACAAAGAGGGCAATCCCAGAATCAATAACTAGGATGTAACTGGAATCATACATGAACTTAATAGCCCCTGGGACGTGTGGCTGGGTGGTTAAATGAGTCAGAGGAGTGGTGCATTCTTCCCCCTGTTGGGGGAAGGGGCTGAGGCCATCACAACTTCAAGATATGTCGAGTCCACCTTCAGAGGTGCCGCTTGGTCAGCGGTCAAAGTGCATTAAAAAAAGTATGGGAACTGTGATGCTGCACACAACAATGGCTGGATGAATGAACATGGTGGCTGGGCCAAAGGCGTGGCTAAAAAACCAATATTCTGTAACTTTTTTCAACCTTTCTCCTTCAAGTATCTAATTATAAAATAAGGCACAGCTTAAATGAAAAATAAATGCATGTTAATCAGTGGGAAATGCACTATATTATATCATGAAATGCGTTGCAGAGTATGTAACAAGACCCACAGAATTGAATCGGGTTGGTACAGTGGAGAACAGGTTCTTGTGTATGTTTAGTGCTCCAGGGTGGCAGTATGTGACAGAAAGCACTGTGAATATGCAAGTCATTATTTTAAATTTGCATTACACAGTATAAGATAGGTTGCTAAAAAATGTGCAAAGAAGTTTAAGAAAAAAAGTACTTCCAAAATATAGATGTTAGTAATAACCAGATCTTACATAGTGAAATTTTCTTTTATTATAACTGTCCTTTAAAAGCACACACTTCACAGTTAAGCTGGTAACTCTCTTGAAATACCACTCAAAAAGAATACATCGTTGTCATCAGGAAACTTTGAGTGATTCCATCAATTAAAGCCAATACTGGCTTCCAAGTTCCTACTATGTTTGCATATTAACCAGTTGCACACATTTACATTTCTTTCAGGCATGCAGACACCCTGGAAAGAAGGCTTGTTTAGCTGTCTGCAACTGCATGGGTTTCCAAGCACAGGAGCCTCCCTGCCATACACTTCTGGTGAAGCATTTCAACTGTCGGAATTAACTGTCCAGGGGCGGTTGCCTTTTCACTAATAGTAGAGGAACTCTTTTCTTTAAATTAAAAAATGTATGGACAAGTCATGCCCGTAAGATCCCGCCCACTTCAACCACTGCTCTCAGGATATATCTGGTTAGAGGGGGTGGATGACCCAATATACCCTTGAGGGCTCGAGCAAGCAATATATGTTATGATAGATACCGGCAAGGGTTTTATTTTGAAATTATAAATTATCAGCGTAATAGAGTCTATATTACTACTAGAACTCGTAACTGCAATAATCAGTGGCTGTTGTAGTTATTGGCACAATTTGGAATCGTTGAAATAACCTTAAATAGCTACCACACTAGCCATGAGGAGATCAAACAATTCACAAATATTAATTCTGTTCACCAAATGAAATTCAGAAAAAAGAAGAATGATGAGAAGCAACACAGGGATTATATTTCAAAGAAACTTATTATTTGTATCTTCAAATCAAATTCATATCTTACAAGGGTACATAATCAAATTAATCGTAGATAAATCTTAGGTATAAGGAAGCGACAAAATCATTCCATAAATACACAAGATTAACAATTCAGTCTGTATACTAGATGAAGAAATGACTCCTTGTTGGAATAACCAGTAAGTCAGATGTCGAATGTAGACATGGACTGGTGTGTCGACGTTTCGGTCTGATGTGGTTTTATCCAAAGACCATCATCAGGACGAAGAATTTAGTGCAGTGTGGATGACCCTTATATTAACCACATGGCTGCTAGGCGTTTTCCCGTCCTGTGCTGGGAATTGCTGTTTTACTTTATTTCATGACGAGCTGGCCTTGTCATCCGCGCACGGCAGGTAAGCGCCATGACGAGCCCAGCTCGTCATTAGCTTCGAAGGGGTTAAAAAACACAGATTGCACTGTCAACTTTCAGTAGTGCAGTTCAGTATGTAAATTCATACCCTTAGGGATTCATAAGCTTGTCCTTTTGATGGCGTTCAATTAAGGATTCCAAGCCAGGTTATGTTTCACGATACTTAAAACCGGAAACGTTGTTGCTTGAGAGAGAACGGAAGCAAACAGGCACACACGTCGGGTCAAAGGATATATCAGCCTTGGATGCATCCCACAGCATCATGCATGCCCGAGACCCATCAACTTCATTTAGAGATTCCGTTTGGCATAACCTTTACAGACGATTTTTTGGCTGCTATGTCTGTATTTCCCACTGATTGCTCCTCGGAAATCGAAGGGAGGGAGGTAGGAAGCGACACAGGAGAGGGAAGGACAGAGGGGGTGCAGGCAATCAACATGGACAAGTGAGCGCAGTTGCAAACAGCACAAACAAGTGAGGGCAGGAGGAATACGGGGTATACAGGGGGTGAGTGTACTCAAGTGAGCCCGCTGAAAAAGACTTACTCTGGTAGAGTGCTTAAATACGAAGAAGAAAGTTGTGCCTAAAAACAGGAGTAGTATAAGGACATAAGCAATGCGTCCATGCTCCAGAGGACAAACCCATGAAAAGGAAAGAAGCCTAAGACACCTGACCAATAAAAAGCAAGCAAATTAGAGTGACAATGAAGCCAAATCACGGTAAGCAGTGGGCGGACTCTTTGCCCACTGCTAGAAACAAAAGGTTTTGCAGATACAGCACATACATTGTTTAGGGGAGACCTAAAAATCCTGAACTGGTCTAGGTCAGTACTTACAAAACAAGCTTTTTTTAAAATACTGAAGTGATTGCTTTTGTATCATGAGCTCTAACCAAAAAGTAGCAGTAGTTGTATCAATCATTTATTTTCCATAATTCACTATAAATTAAGGATTAAGTAGCTGAAGTAAAACCACACTTTTGACTCACATAAATGTACATTCTTTCTTTTCACGGCTCCCAAACAACGACACATGGCCCAATTTTTAAATTGCTGTATTTAGAGCAATTTACCATTTGAAAAAGGTGACGCTATATGCTAATTGAAACAAATAAAGGTGAACAAACATTAGAGGTAAGGAGTAATGTGGTGCAAATAAGCCATCTTGGACATTCTAGTGACATTTACATTTGGCTAGTGGACTTTTGCCCTGTGTTTTCAAACATAATCTTGAACGGTATCACCAGTTCCATTTCATTCATGACATATGTATCTGTTTTCAAGAAGCTGTGGCCTCGATTAAGTTTAGCTGACCCAATTGGACTAAGGCATCAGATTAGAAAACATTGGCAAGGAAAGGACAAGAAACATGGCTCCTGATCACGTTATGTACAGGCCTCAAATGAGGTTTCACTGTTCATTTTGAGGTAGGGCCAAGACTGATTTTTATATGGCTGGTCGCTTAAGTGGATTAATAGGTGAAAAATGATGGACTAGAATGCAGACGGAAGTGATTGCGACTAGCTAAGACCTTTGCAAACATTCGACATCTTGAGGTGTCACCTAACACTACTTATGGTTATCTGGCTCACTCTTTCTTTCCCCACCCTCAGAGCCTCATTTTACACTTGAAGTCTGGAGCCAACCTGAAGAAGACTAGGGGGCAAATTTATGAAATAGTGGTGCGGTGCAGCACAGCAGGTCAACTTGCTGTGCTGCACTGGGTAAGGGCAGGAATGCGCCGTATTTAAGGCAGTTACTAGGAATGGAGACTGAAAGAAAATGCGGTGAATGGGAAGGATTAAATGAAAAGCAGAGTGGCATGGAAGTGGTGAGGAATGTGACACGTAAGGGATACCATACTGATAGCGAGTGGGTTGCAAGGATTGGAATAATTAGCCCTAAATCCTGAAGAACAGTATCAGAACGACAGCACCCAGCAATCAGACAGTTTGACAGTGGGCCAACCACCTCACCCAGAATACCATCCCCCCCCCCCCCCCCAGGTGGAGAATCGACTACCCCGGCATCAGTAGCAGATTAATTCTTATGCGCCACACAAAGTGGACAGTAGCCACATACGGAGGGGCTTGACTATCATTGGTGCAGCAGTTGCAGTGGTGCTGGGCCCATTGAACCAACATCATGACTTCCCTTCTCCCTAAATGTGGTTTAGAGAGTGGGTGGCATTCATGCTTAGATTGAAGGCCTGTGTCATGCTTGCCAAGTCACTGTATCCAGTGACCTCAATGTATATGTACATATCAGAATAATGGCAGTTTAATTAACTCTAACAGAAACCGTGCATGATATATATCCGAAGGTTCTAGAAGCTCACAATGAAGGAAATAGCAACTCAGCCCCAGACTTTGCACCTCACAAATTTCTTCAGCTCACGCATAAGCCATGCAGCTCACACCATGAACAACCAGTTTACCCACTGTTGGATAAAATAAGCAAATACAGACTATGCCTCCCCTGGACCTGCCTTTATGAAGACCTGGCTGGAGGTTATACTACAGTAAACTCTGTACTGAAGAAACACAAACTGCTTTGCAGCATGTAAGTAATGAAAGCCGCTGAGTAAAAGGGGGCAAGCGTATAAAAAGCAAGTTGACATCTGAAAAAATATATACGAAGGCAGAAATTATAGCAGAAATTAGCCTACCAGCCCTAGAACTATTGTGGACTACTTTCTAGGTACATGTGCACAATTGCAGGATAAAATGTCATCACCGACAGTGAAGAAAGCCAATATCTGACATAGGTTGACTCACAGCCCCCTTCTGAAGGCTGTAGTATTAGTCAGCAAAACGAAAATTACATTTGAACTGGTCAAATGATGAAGACAGCTGACCGAAGTCCCTCTAAGTATAGATCTATACATGCATTTTTATTATGATGTTTTAAAAACATGAACTGATGAATCCGCTAAAGCAGTTTGTACCCAACCCTGAAGCAAAGCTCCCAGGATGTAAGCAGTTGAAAGGTACAAGTCATTTACTCATAATGATGGAAAATAAGCTTTGCTTGAGGGAATGGGCAAACACAAGAGGAGGAAAAAAGCAACCGAATAAGAAGCAAATACATTCGATTGATTTTTAGCTGAAGAACCTAAGCCACAGAAATCAGAAATGCTCACGTTCTAAGGACAAGCATCTCGGTAAAGAGACTAGCAAGCAAATACATCTGAAAACGTGACATATGTTTAGGGATGTGGAGAAAGGCTCTGCCACCGGCCTTCTGAATCCAAAATAACACACTGAGAACACCACACCTAAAGCAGCACCCAATTGACTTTATTCAAGGAAGGTACAAAAAAAGAAGAAACACACACACAGTTGGGAGCACTCAGCCTGCAATACCCCCAACCCAAAATTGGCATCCTCCCCCAAAACATTCTGGAGACTATAATACCCCAACCCAAAATTGGCATCCTCCCCCAAAACATTCTGGAGACTAATAGCGAAAAAGGTATTGGAGGAAGCCCACGTAGCAGCTAGACAAACATTAGCAATGGACACTCCTTGCAATTCCGCCCAGGAGGCCGCCACCACCCTCATAGAAAGCCTCTGAACCCCTGCTGGAGGGGGAGCACCAGTCAGGGAATAAGCCAGCTCAATCAACCGCTTCAGCCAGTGACTGATGAACAGAAAAGAGGGCTTCTGTCCTTTAGCAGAGGACACCGGACGAGCGCACAACGGCTTCCAGGCTGGCCCGAAGCGCACCAAAAGGCCCTTCTCCTGACAGAGCTGCAGCTTCACCAGTCTCCGTGCTGCAAACCCGCCGACCAGGACAGGATGCAGCCATCTCGGATACATCCTTCTCAAAATCCGCCCGCAAACACGCCGTTGAACTCTGGGACCTACTCAACTCGACCTCCCCAGACTTCACCTTCCTGACAGAGATCTGGCTGAACCCCTCCTCTGTACCCGACATCGGATAGCCATCCCGGACGGCTACAAGATCACCCGCAGCGACCGCACCAATGGAGTAGGAGGAGGAATCGCCATTGTCCACAGGAACACTCTCAGAGTCTCGACCAACACAGACAACACCTTCAGCACCGCCGAACACCAGCACTTCCAGATCCACACCAATCCCAACACCAACCTCAGAGGAACCCTCATCTACAGACCCCCCCGGACCCCGACCACTGATCGGAGATTCCATCGCCGACTTAGTCAGTACACACGCACTCGCCTCCACAGACTACATCCTTCTCGGGGACCTGAATTTCCATCTCGAGAGCAACAATGACCGCAATTCCACCACCCTGATTGACAACCTCGCCAACCTCGCCAACCTTGAACTCAAACAACTCGTCACAACGCCCACCCACCTCGCCGGCCACACGCTTGACCCCATCTTCTCCACAAGCCCCCACTTCTCATTCAACCACACCACCGAACTCCACTGGACAGACCATCGCTGCATCCACTTCACCTTCCGGATGCCCACCACACATCACCGCACCCAATAGATCCCCCGCGGCTGCTGGAGAAGAGTCACCGAAGACCAGCTAACCACCACCCTCGCCAGGAGACCACCCGCTGACCCCACTTACCCCGACACCGCCGCCCACAACCTCAGACAATGGATCGACGACAGCACCAACACCCTCGTCCCGATCAAGAAAGCCTCCACAGTCACACCAGTAAGAAAGCCAGCTGGTTCACTGAAGACCTCCGGCCTCCAAGCAAACCTGCCGAAAGCTAGAGAAGAAATGGCACTGTGAACAAACACCGGACAGCTACACAGCCCACAAGAATGCCACCCGCAAACACCACCACCTCATCAGATCTGCCAAAAGGGCCTCCTTCAAAGACCACCTAGACAACAACGCACACAACAGCAAAGAGCTCTTCAACATCGTGAAGGAACTCTCCAACACCGACGACATCCCACCATCGCAAGACCTGTGCCACTCCCTTGCCACCTTCTTCCATCGCAAGATCGCAGACATCCACATCAGCTTCAACGTCACGACCGCTCCGACAACCACTGAAACCTCCGTCCCAAAGGCCACCATCCGCACCGACCCCCTGCTCTCCTGGACCAACATAAACAACGAAGATACCATCAAAATCATGAACACCACCCACTCCGGATCTCCATCAGACCCATGCCCACACAACATCCTCAACAAAGCCAGCACCACCATCGCACCCTATCTCCAGAAAGCCAACATCTCCTTCGAGACAGCAACCTTGTCAGAGAGCTGGAAGCACACGGAGATCAACGCCTTGCTCAAAAAACCGAAGGCTGACACCAAGAACTTCCGGCCCATCTCCCTTCTCAAGTTTCCGGCGAAGGTCATTGAGAAGACCCTCAGCAGACAACAGACCCGCTACCTCGAGGAGAACAGCATCCTGGACCCATCCCATTCCGGGTTCCGCAGCAACCACAGCACCGAAACTGCCCTCATCGCCACCACGAATGACATCAGGGCCCTGCTGGACAACGGAGAAACAGCAGCCCTCATCCTCCTGGACCTGTAAGCCGCCTTCAACACGGTCTGCCACCGCACCCTACGTATACGCCTCCACAATGCTGGGATCCAAGACAAGGCTCTGGACCGGACCACCTCCTTCCTCTACGGCCGAACCCAGAGCGTCCGCCTCCCCTCTTTACGGTCCAAAGCCACTGCGATCATCTGCAGCGTACCCCAGGGCTCATCCCTCAGCCCAACATTGTTCAACATCTACATGGCACCGCTTGCCCACGTCGCCGACTGCATGACCTCAACATCATCTCCTACGCCGACACCAGACTGATCCTCTCCCTCACCAAAGACGCCCTCACCTCCAAAACCAACCTCCACGAAGGAAGGAAAGATGTCGCAGAGTGGATGAAGAACAGCCGACTGAAGCTAAACTCAGACAAGACGGAAGTCCTCATCCTCGGCTCCACCCCCTCGGCCTGGGAAGACTTCTGGTGGCCGACCGCACTGGGAACTGTTTCAACACCCACCGACCACACACCCAACCTGGGGTTCATCCTAGACTCTACTCTCTCCATGACAAAGCAGGTAAACGCGGTCTCATTCTCCTAATTCAACCCCCTCTGCATGCTCCGCAAGATCTACAGGTGGATCCTGACCAAAACAAGAACGGTCACGCAGGCCCTCGTCAGCAGCAGGTTGGACTACGGAAACGCCTTCTACGCAGGAGCCTCGGCCAAATTCCTGAAAAACGGCTTCCACGCATTCAAAACGCCTCTGCATGCCTGATCCTCGACATCCCTCGCCGCAGCTACATCACACCCCACGAGAGACCTGCACTGGCTCCCCATCGACAAGAGGTTCACCTTCAAGCTCCTCACCCAAGCACACAAGGCACTCCACCACACCGGACCAGCATAACTCAACAGACGGCTCAGCTTCTACACCCTCAACCACCAGCTCCGCTCCACCGACCTCACCCTCGCTACAGTCCCCTGCATCCGAAGCAGGACCTCCGGTGGCAGATCGTTCTCCCACCTTGCCGCCAATACCTGGAACACCCTCCCCATCCTCCTATCGGCAAACCCAGACCTGCTAACCTTCTGAAAACTCCTCAAGACCTGGCTATTCGAGCAGTAGCAGCATCCACGCCCCCTCCCAGTGCCTTGAAACCCTCACGGGTGAGTGGTGCGCTTTACAATTGTTGTGATTGATTGACCAAAAAGAAACAAACAACGCTTCAGATTTATAAAAAGACAGTGTGCGCTCCAGATAGACCAGCAGTGCCCTCTTCATGTCCGACAGAGACAAATCCAAATCTCTGGAAGAGCTAGGAACCGCTGTCCGAGCCGGAAGAACGAGCTCATGGGACTTATGGAAATGAGACGCTGCCTTAGGCACAAAAGAGGCATCCAACCTCAAAACCACCCCATCCTCAGAAAACGACAGTAGGGTTCACTGGCCATCAGAGCACACAGCTCACCAATCTGCCTAGCGGAAGTGACCGCCACCAAGAAAATTACCTCAAAGGTGACAAACTTAGTACCAATCAACTCTAATGGCTAGAAAGGGGCAGATACCAGAGCCTTCAACACCAACAGTAAATCCTGTAAGGGAAACCGTGGCTTCACCACAGGACGGGCAAGAGAGAAACTGCACAGTAAGCGAACCACCAGATCAACCACATCAGCCGTATTACCCCACAGGGCCCGAAAAGCCTTAACGGTTGCCGACTGTGCATGCAAGGTAGCCACCAGCAGACACTTCTCAAACCCCTCCCACAAAAACTAACAAATCTGTCAAAGAATAGTCCAACTGAGACAGCTGGAGGGAACCACACCAGCACCAAAAATTATGATGGATAGTAACCACTAGGTGTCGAGACATCCCCCTGCTCTGCAACCACTCCTCTGAATTTCAAGAACGAGAGATGGAGTCTCGAGAGAGTCAGAGATGGGACAGACCATAGAGGAGAGGGGAAGCACAGAACCATCCACCGCCCCTGAACAGCCACCAGCCTGAGACTGGGTAACCACGACAACATGGCCAAAAGGGCACCACCACAATCTCCAACCTTGACTCGCTCCTCAGACGAGTCAGAAAATGGGGAGCCCGAGCAATTGAAGGAAAGGCATACAACAGGCGGTCGGGCCAAGGTACCGTCAGCATCCACCCCCAGGCCCCTCCCGGAGGAACCCAACAATGAAACTGAGGTACCGGAGCATTGTGCCATGTAGTAAAAACATCCAGGAAAGGTGCCCCAAACCTGGAAACCTGCTGAAAAAACTCCATGATGAAAGACAGCTCATGAGAGGAAGGGAAGAACTGGCTTAGGACATCTGTCAACCCCCCGGATATGCACAGCTCGCAGGGATTGAAGGAGCCACAGCAATGAGGGAACTGGAATGTCCCCCGCCCCCCGATTGTTCAAATACACCACAGTGACCATGTTGTCGGAATGTACCACCAGGTTGTGGCCCTCCAGCATGTCCTGAAACCTCATAAGAGCCCGGGAAATAGCCATCAGCTCCCCCCTGTTGGGGAAAGGCCACCCTTCCCTCAGAGACCAGCGGGCCCGATTCCCCCCACTGCATGCTGGGATATCCTTTTCTCGTATTTACGCTGCGGTCCATAAACAGCAGTCCCTAATTTGACTGTGGCGGCCGCCACAATCGATCATTGTAGGAGCACTCCTTTGCTCCACTTTGGAACATACCGGCATATGGTTATCTACTCCATTGCCCTCCAGTATATACTTAGAAGAGCCTAGATTTATGGGCCTCGCTTGGAACAGTGTGGTCGCCTTTAGTGGTTCTTATTTTCCATGCAACTTGATTGGAGTGTGTGGTCTGCTGCCTTATCTAGGACATATGCTGGTGCAGTGATCGGTTCTAGTGTTTCTGAATACTCCCTTTTCTGAAACAATCAATGGAGCTCTTGCCTTCACCGGCCAGAGGTACTCCAGGAACCAGATTCCACATTGAGAGACTGCCCCCCCCCCACCTCTTCTCTTTCTTACTTATGTTTTATCAATTTAGCGCCTGAGGAAAGTGTAATCATATCTGTTGGTCTTCACCGAGACGATTGTCAGCGCATTTCCAGTTAACAAGACTCGATCATAAGAATGCTTAAAATGTTTAACAATTATTTGTTTTGAAAAAATTATTTGACAATTATATGTATGCAAAGCAATTCATTTTTTGGATATTTCTCTGCTTGTTTGTATGTTTTATTTGTTTGTTTATAAGCATGCCTTGTTGTAAATGTTTGGATTTGGTCTTCTCGTCTTGTTGGCGGTTGGTATGTTTGAGAGCATTTGTTGAATGATGGTCTGTTGAGAGGTGTATGGGCTCTTTATTCCGGGTAGCAGCAGGGAGAGTACTTTGGGGCTTACATTTTTGGGTGTATCGTCCTCTGTGTCCTTCGGGTTCTTTTTTATTGTTAAGTCTTGCACTTTGAGATGTTTAGATACATGCATTTTTAAATGATGATACTTTCAATAAATAAACTATTTTTGATATATAAAAACTTTTTTTGATGTAGGCATTGATTGTTTCTTTTATGTTTAATTAAAAAACATTTATCATGGAGAGATATATCAATATACTTTTAGACTCCATAGATGATGCAGTTAGCATCCTTTAAGTATGACAAGATACTCTACTCAGCCAAAAAAATCATTTACTGGCAGCCTGTTTTTGTTCTCTTGGTATATGCATTTACTTCCCTGGTTTGTCTGCCTGTGCATTCACTATTCAGGGGTCCTCTTTTTTGATTCATTTACTGCGACGAACAGTTCCCCAGATTCGCCCTACAACCAAAAGCCCTGGCATCCGTTGTTAACACCAACGAGGGGTCCGGCTGCAAAGGCATCCCCTGCTCCAGATTGTCCAGGACAGTTCACCACTCCTGCTGCTGGCACACTTCCAGGGACAATGGAACCACAAGATTAGGGTGACCAGAATTTTAAAGCCAAAAAACCGGGACATTTCACAAAAATAGAAGGACTGCAGTTTCACTGCAAGCGAGTGCACAGAATAACAGCGATCCTCAGCAGAGAATTACTGAAGAGGCAGTTAGAACATACATAAAATGCAACTTTTAAACCCAGAAGCCTTCCTGTTAATTAAATTGCTTTCTTGAAACAACTGCTACCTATCCCTGCTTTGTAAAACATAAAAACGCACCTCCCACCGTTTTCAGTCGCCCCTCTCTAAAAACCGGGACAGGTGCTAAATTTCCTGAAATCTGCCGGGACAGCAGGTGAAAAAATGGGACCTTCCGGGCAAATACGGGACGCCTGGTCACCCTACACAAGATCGAAGTTGCTGGAACGAGGATCCCACACCAACAGCAGAAATATCCATATTGTGCGGAGGTGAAACCGAGCCCAAGGTACCAAAAACACTGTTGCCACCATGTAGTGCATCATCCGTAACCACAGGAGGACCGCCAGACAGATTTACCCATCACCTCCTGGGCCAAGTATTGAAGCACTCGAATCCGGGAGTACTCAGAGAACCCTGTAGCGATTGGGGTGAAATCAAGCTCCAATGAACGTCAGATCCTGAGAAGGCACCAACTGAAACTTCACTTAATGCAGGAGAAACCCATGCCCTTTGAGAGCTGCACATACCACCTCCAGATGCCCCCAAAGCTGCTTCTCCGACGGAGCATGAAGAAGCCAATCGTCCAGATAGGGGTATAATTGGATTCCGGGGAGATGAAGGGAGGCCAGGGGCTGACCGCAGGCCAAATGGAAGAACCAGAATCTGGTAATGAACCCCCTTGAAGCAGAACCTCAGAAACCTCTAGAAAAGGGGATGAAAGGGCACATAATAGTATGCATCCTGCAAGTCCTAGTTGCACATCAGATGGCCCTTCAGCACCAATGTTATAATCCTCTGAAGTGTCTCCATCATGAAGGGGAGACGTAACGCATATTAGTTCAGAGCCTTCAAATCCAAAACCAGACGGAAGCCACACATAGTTTTGCCACCAAAAAGATGATGGAGTAGAAACCCCTTTCAACCTCCAAGGAGAGGGGGTGAGGGGGAGGCCCCCAAACTGATCCCTCCTGTAGCAGAGAACAAATCCCCAGAGACTAGGCCACCTGTTTTCCTATACTGGAAGGCCAAGGAGTCAGAAGGACCACCGAATCCGAAGGGACCGTCCCAAACTCTATCTGGTATCCCTGCCTCACAATGTCCTACACCCAGGTGTTGGAAGCAGACAGCTCCCAAGTCCAGAGGAATTGCTGGAGGTGACCGCCGACAACAAAGTCCTGGTCCACCATACAGTCAGGAACGAGACTTCAGGGGGGGGGGGGGGGCTTGGCCTTTCTATCCCTACCCCGCCCCAGAAGAATTTGTCCTTGAGACCTGGGAAACTGCTTCCTGGAAGAGGAGTGAAAAGGAGGACTTTGGCTTAAAGGACAGTTTTACACCAGCAGCGCCTATGCGGGAAGAAGAATGTTTCTTCTCCTTGAATAACCAATGCAGCTTGTTTTCCAATTCCACCATGAACAACAAAGTCCCCTGAAAAGGCAGATGGAGAGCCACGCCTTTTGGACATAATTCGTTCTCCACACCTTAAGAAAGATATTCTTGCAGGCCACCACACAAGCCCCCTCGGAAAGGGCTGATGCCGGGACCACATCAAAAGAAACATCAGAAAGATATTTCACTTAGCGTTTAATCTGCTCCAGAAGACCAGAGCAGTCAGAGGCATCAACCAAGAGCCGGAACAGAGCCTTGAGATTTGTCAGTAATGACTGTGCCACATAGGTACCATAGATTGCAGCACGATGAGTCAAACTGGACCTGGAATACACCTTATGAAGGGGAGGCATCCACCTTCTTATCCACCCCATCATTGATGACCGCATCCTTCACCAAGGAAGTCCGCCCCACCAAGCTGGCCACAAAGATGTCAAAGGGAAAGGCATCAGGCAGGTCTTTTGGCATATCCTGCAAGGGGTATAACTTAGACAGTAAGTGGGGCAACATACTCTTGTCCAGGTCCCTCCACTCCCTCTTGAGGACCTTAGAAATGTACTGATGTACGGGGACATCCAACAGCGCCGTACTCTGGAATTGCGGCAGCAAGCCCCCAGAAGAAGTAGAAGGCACCTCCCCATCCGGGAAACCCATATTAGTCTTCACATGCCTGATTAAACCAGGCAGCATGTCTTTGGAAATATACTTCCCCCTTAAACTCTTCAGGACCTTGCCCCCTCCTCCTTGGACCTAGACAAAGAAGGAACCGGCACCATCCCCTTAGGCTTAGAGGAGTCCATTTTCCAAGAGGGTCTCTCTGATCAAACTCTTCAACCTAGGGTCCCCACACTCCTTGCAGAGCTTAGACCCAGGAGGGAAGGGGTAAATAAGGAGGAACTGGACAAAGAAGAGGAAGACTCACCAACATGCTTCCTCTTTCTGGCATGCTTCCCCATGATCGCCACAGGCAGGCAGCAGAACAGTACCACACCAAGCACCAGCAACAGTTCTGGATAGAAAAAAACGCTATGTGGTACTCACCGCTGGGCCTGCATATACACTCTATATCTCCCCCAACAAAAAGAGAAACGGCCTCCAGGACCGACCAGGCGCGCCTGGACCCAGCATACTGACAAACAGGAAGCCAGGCACAACAGGAGCACCCCCTTCGCCCTCAGCTCCTCCGTACCATTCGCCAGCCATCATACGTCTTCCAAACGGGCCCGGCCGTCAGGAAGCTCGTAGGAGACCCGGAACCACTCCAGCCACCAAGGGTCAGACTTCTTCATCTCTGTATCTCCTGTCAAGCCCGGCAGACCCACAGCCACCGTATGAAGGCTCAGGCAAACGTTCCCACAAAACACTGCCGCTCGTGCCCAGCAGGAGCAGCCCAGCAACCTCATCCCATTCTATCTGCAGACAGAAAAAAGAACAGAACGAATGCTGGGTAAGTACTGTTTATGTACTCCCTGCGGGAGGGGGTGAGGTAGGGGGGGGGGGGACCAGTATTCTTTGTGTTCTCTTCTTTTGTCTGGGAGATGGCATATCTCCATATGTCATGAATAGAACGATGACTTGGGGTCCTAGGGGTAATGTGCTTGCTACACAGCTTAAGGTATGATCGACTTGTCAGTTTATTCAGCAGGTTGCTATCCCAGAATATAACCTGCAACTGAGCTCACACTTTCTGTTCTAAGGAAGACAGCTCAATGGGTTGAGGAACCAACTGCAGAGATGCATGTGTAACCTATAGGTATCCGCTTACATTCTAGTGAGCTGCTTAACGATCCTTTCAGTGCTGGGGTTGGGGCGTAGCAAGGGTGCCCTGGTTCAGTTGTAAAATGCAACCATAACTGTGGTGTAGTGCCCTGTCTCCAGTATCGACAGACCCGGTGCCACTGCTCCTGTTGCACTAATATGAATGGGTACGCACCTGGTCCCCTTAAGATAAATTGTTGAGGCACCAAACATCACATCCATGTTTACTAACCTGTAGGGCTGCATCAACCCTGCTCCTGCGGGCCGACCACACCCACGACTCCCCGCCCACCTCTGCAATAAACCCAACCAGAACCAATAGGAAGCTTTTGGTCGAGGATGCCTAGCACAAAGGGTGACCACATCATGGGACTGAAAAACCGGGACATTTCACAAACACAGAGGAAGGACTAGAATTGTACATCAAGGAAGAGGCAAAGAAGGACAACCCTCAACAACACAAACACACCGAAAAAGCACTAATTAATTACAAAAAAAAAGGTAATTTTCAAAACCAGCATCATACCGATTAATTAAATTGCTTACTAGTAACAACTACTATTTAGCACTGATTTGGAACACCTAAACAGTGGCTCTCACTGTTTTGAGATGTCCCTCTCTAAAACCGGGACGTAACCCAAATTTGCCGCATCCGCTGTTGAAAACAGGGACTGCCCCGGCAAATCAGGGACGCCTGGTCACCTACTGCGGTACCACACACACAAGGAGGGGCACAAGTTGGTCCTGGCAAGCCACAAATATTGCTACAATGCCAGGATAGAGAACGTAGGGCAAAATAATGCCAACAAATATAATTTCTCTAACGACGGCATAAATCACTGGCCAGGCCCTGGCGCAGACACCTGTAGTCACATTGACACAGATAATAAAAAATGTTTAAACTGTTTCACTCCAGGTCACTTTTTGCCTGACCAGAATGCTTCTTATCTCGAGCTCTTCTTTTGGCAGGGAGGTTTTTGTTACACTCAAGACTCAACGGAGTAATTAAACGAATAGCCACAGTTGCCTTCGTATACACCCTGAGCAAAGGTGGTACATTTGTATTCGAAGTAAGTACAAGAAAATGAGGGACAATACCAGGACAGGCACCGTGTGCGACACACAAAGAACTCCACCAAGACAGGTTAGCTCGCCATTTCCTGGTCACTCCTGTGCGCCTCCCCTCAGCAGTTCTTTAACCCTGTCGTCGCTTTTTTCCAGAGTTAATTCAAGACGTTTAGAGTCTGTGAACCACGAATGCAGATTCATGTATAGACCTGCTACGTGCACCCATGTGTGCATGCGCTCTCGGATTTTCTCCGTGGCACGCGTGCGCATATCATTCAGTGCAGGTTTTTTTGTTGCTATGCATTGTGGTACTTGTAGTCCTGGTATCTAATGGGAAAGCCGTACTACATGTACCAGAAATGTAAAACAAAAGCCTGGAACGAATAATCTTGCTCGCGCATGGCCCGTTTTGGCCAGTTCTGTCTATTGAAATACCAAAAGGCTACTTAAAATACTGAATTCTACACATTATGTAAGCCATGTAAACTGGATCTATATTGGATCTTCGGACTACAAATGTCAGCATTGTTTCACAAGACAGAAACAGATGGGAGATTAAGTTAAAATTACATTAAGGTAACATTTCTAGGAAGTTTCAACGGACCCACGCCCAAAAATCATGGCTGGGGGCGGGGCCTTAGCGTAAGAAAAATTATGAGGCAAACGTAGATAGGCAAGCACCCTGCCTCAGGCCACAAGAGGGCGCTGAAGACACACGCATCCAAAGTAAAGTCGTGCAGGCACTAAAATCCACATGTTTGATTAAGCACCCCCCCCCCACCCTCCACCCTAAAAAGTATTTTTCTCTGGACGTCTGTTCTTGCAATAGAACAAAATGTTTCCAATTTAAATTCGTATTTGGAAATAAACATTTGAATGGATTGGAGGGTGTTTTGATTATTAGTAGGGGTGTACATTTTAATGAGCAAGTTGAGGTGGTCACCTCTTAGGTGTGTTGCTGTACAGATCACTTAGGTTGACTAAAGAATGGTCGATATTTGGTGACGTAAATGGGATGCGATTCTCGCGTGATGTTGGCGGGCCGTGCATTTAGTTATGGGGGTGGGGGGAGGTGAATTGGGAAACAAATATGTCGAGGGAACCTGAAGGAGTGGGGAGTTTGGGTGTGAGGAAGGGGTCTTTGGTTGGTGACATACACTGGAGGTGAGAGAGTCGGAGAAAAGAGTACTGCAGATGGGGGCGTTAAAGGCGATGCTCTTTAGTGGAGAGAGGGTTGGGAGGAGTTGTATATTGCAGGCAGGGATGTTCGTGCAGGGAGTGACATACATTTTAAGCCCTGAAGCTTTAGAGAGACGAATGTAAACTATTGGCAAGTGAAACGCACAGGACGCAGCATACATTTCCAAGTTTAACTTGGCCAGTAATTGGAGCTACCACAGAAGTTATCCCATTTTCCTTTCCCGCCTCTTATTCTTCTGAGCCATAGCCCTATCTCAGGGGCCATATGGAGGCACTTCACCGGTTTTCACATTCATCTCACAGCGCATCTTTAAAATTGTCAAACCTGGTCATTCATAAACAAGCCTGGCTGGACTACCACTCCCAGAATGCATGTGGTTAAGAGCCAAACGAAGGGAACACACCCACATCTTGCTAAATTGAGTCTCGAGATATTTCTTAGCTAAATAAAATTAGGTCTGTTGAATCAGTAGGTGCCAGTCAAATTCATTTTTTTAAAGAATCAACTATCAAAATGCTATCCCCCACATGGAATAACCAAAGAACGTTTCCCTGCCTCTCTTTTTGAACCCTTGAAATTACAGGAATTCTCTGTACACAATACAATGGAATACAGTCAAAGGTGTGTGTGAAAACAAAAATACCATTAATACAAAATAATAAGTTAATACTTTTGAACAATGATAGTCCCCTCTCAGCGGGATACACACAATTACACATCATCGAAATATGCAAAGATAAAATAAGAAAAAACAACTTTTAAAGAGGGAAACAAGTACCCTTTACCACCCTCCCAAAAAAGTGTTCAATTGTGCAAATATCACTTAAAATTCAGCTAGAAGCAAACTGTGATTTTTAATACAAAACAAAGGGTGTTTAAATATATATATTAGAAAAGGTGTGCAGCTTATGTGCCAATGGCTTTAAGACAACAAATATAATGCTACTGCGGTAATTCGACTGTCTCCTATTGTACATTTTCAGAGACCTCCATCTCCACTTCAGAGGGTTTTCTTATTTTTATACTTTGACTGGCAATAACTCAAGTGGGAAAAGGAGTCTGAAGGCCTGCAGGTGATAAAAAAAGACAGTGACCTGCTAAAATAAAAATTACAAAATGGAAGAACTTATTTAAAAAGAAGATGCATGAAAAAACATGTATGAATGGTTGCAATAGTAAAGAATCTAAAATGTGACCACAGGAATCAATAATATAGGACATTGCAAAGCCCCTGGGATTTAAAGGATAAGTGGACAGTCACAAACTCAAGAAAACCTTAAACTTAGAAATGAGAACTATTGGGAAGAAGAAAAGATTTTGGATTGTATGAAGGATGCTTTTTGCAGATGCAGGTGAAATAAAGAACAATAAAACATCAAATTTGGAGTGCCACGTTATCTAGTTTTGGTTTTCCTTTTATTCCAGTGTGTGTCTAACTGCACTTATAATGATAAACTCAATACTAAAGTTACCAGAATGTAATGAGAAAACCCCCAAAAGATCGATAAACTACTCTGGCAAGACCTGGAAAACTCAAATTCGCCAAAATTATCATGGGGATCTGGAGAATCAGCCATTCCCAAATTTACCAATATGCATTTTTTAAGATGGTGGTTCAATTTTGTATTACATTTTTGGGCAAGTCAACCTTTTTTTCATTTGTGGGGACGAGAAAGGAAGTCTTAAATAAGAAAACCATCAAACGTTAGTCGATGTCTGAGAGTTCTGGAAAATACGTTTAGTATTCTGGTACCACCCACTCTTCAAATCCCAAATGTCACTGCCAAGTACCTCCACATCACAGGCAACACTTTCAGACAGTCCTTCCCCCCCCCATATAACCATGCATTGTGGGATGGCAAAACTGGCAGAAGTGAAACAGAAGTACTAGCATGAATAGTGATGTTGGCTATAAGTACACAACTCGCTACATATGCTATGTTGAAACTTAGCAGGTCCGCAACTTCTGGATGAGATGTTACGCAGGCTATGTGCCAACACCACAACCATCCAACTCTCATGCCACCTTTGCAATCCCAGAAGTAAATGGGTGAACTCTCGGTTTACTACTCAAGATTCACTGTACATTGTAAACATTTTAAACGCTCAGCCCAATGTTGCAACTTTACCTACAACCTCCAGACCCTGGCCAAGTCGCAATTATTTCTCAAAACTTCATTGTATTTCAATCATGCATAAAATCTTAAAACTCAAATAAAACCAATTTAAAACAGAATTAAAAATCAAAGAATTCTGTGCTGGTTTATCGATGTGCTTAACTGCCAAATCAACAAACACTATTGTAAAATTGTCTGGTTTCTGTATAGAAACAGGCTGGAAATGCAACGTCTTCAAACAATAGCACCTAATATTTATGCACATGTAGTATATACATTTATGTACAGCTTGCCCCCGTAATGTGTAAATAGCACATACGTTACACAGTTTAGTGCACTTAATTCGCAAGCTAGAACAGGGAGACCAAGCAGCAGTTCTTGTCTGACCAACATAAGGTGGGTCTTCCCAAACATCAGAAATGATGTGAGTGGGCAATTTGCCCAGGGTCGGCCTAAACCTTTCTGTGGTCGACGTCACCAGCAGCACTTCTTCAGCACAGATGAGGTCTTTATTTGTACACTTCATTTTTACACTTAAATGTGTTCATGGAACAATTCTTGCATTTTATTTCACTTCCCGAGGCAGTTTTGATCCTTCTAGGAACACTGTGATCTTGGTCACATGCCCTTTTCTGTGTCCTGGCCAAAGGATTATCTTAGAGGAGTTCATCGCATTTGATACAGTTTCTTTGAGTTCCAAAGCTATATGTCTTTTAAATGATTAGCGGAAGCCACTTCAGTAAAACACTATAATCGTAAGACGATGATGCAAGAGTTACTTGTTTTTACGTGAGCTATTGAACATTCATAGCTTAGTCTGGGATTTGCCCTGGCTGATCTTGAGAAGGCCTTGGTCAACGTTCTTTGGCGGTTTATTGGGCTCACAGACAGTTTTTAAGTATGGCCGTCCCTCCTTATCCTGCTGGCCCTTCAGTCTCAGCCAGCGCCATGTGCCCCTCAGCTGTTCCAAAATGTCCTGCTTTACACTGTCGCTCACGAAGATGTTGATGAAGGGATCGAGAGCACTGGTGAGGCTGGTTAGGGCGAAAGTGATGCGGTAGGCAGGACGGATTTTCGACTCTAACTGGCAAGTGTTGATGCTCACATCGCTGGCGTACGAGCGGATGAAGAGCACCACGTGGTAAGGAAGGTAGCAAACCACAAAAATGCCTATCAGTGCCAACAGGAGGCTGGTGATTTTCCGCTTCTGCCTCCTCTCCAGGCTCGGACTGTGATGGATGGCCCATATGATGGAGCAGTAGGAGAACACAAGGAGCACAAGAGGAATCAGGAAAACCACAAAAATACGGAAGTAGTTAAGATGGGCCATCCAATTGTCCATGGGGTACTTCTCGTAGCAAAGTTCAATTTCTTGAGTTGCATTGAAGAGGTCATCCCTGCTGAGAAATACAGAATGCGTACCTAGGATGATGACCCAAACAATGCTGCAAACTATCATGGCGGCCTTCATGTTCCGCATCGTTTTAGAATGGATGGGGAAAACCGTACCCAGGAAGCGGTCCATGGCAATGCAGCTGAGGAAGGCAATGGTGCTGTAGAGGTTGGCGTTGAAGAAGAAGCCCACAATCTTGCATGTGAGTGCACCAAACTGCCAGTCCTCTTTGGCCGTGTAGACAATCCAGATGGGGAGGGTGCAGATGTATATGAGGTCTGAGATGCAAAGGTTCGCCAGGTATACACCAAGAACATTCTTGCGCCGGATGTGTAGGGCTATGATTCCCACAGCTGTCAGATTTCCACAGAGGCCAACAATGAAGACGACACCGTAGATGATTGGGAAGAGAATGGCTTCATACTTGTCTGGATACGAACATGTTACATTTTCATCAGTCATTGCGGGTCCAATCAGGGATCTGTTACTGACAAAAGGAAAGAAATTCAGAACATAAGACAGAAAAAGGGAGTACAAATCAACAGCACTAAGCTCTGCCGTCCAGCTTAATTGTAAAGACTTTTGCTTTGTACTTTTCCAACAACTCAACCTCCCACATTCAAACACTTTGCTCAACCACTCATCTATCAACTGGATCGACCACTGAACTTGCTGCTGGATGACCAGAAAAATGTCCTTCTTTCCACAATGGTGTTACCTAGGACTCCGTAAGGCAGCAGAACTTAGCACCTATACCTAAAGAGTGTGAAGTGTGATTTTATCCGGCTATCAATAAAGAAAGTGATTTTCAGTAATGAAGATGGAGTCTGTGCATTATGTGACATATTAATGTTGACACTTGTGAAGTGACTTATAAATTGATAATTAGCACAAGCAGTAGGGCTGAGTCAACTGTTTTTTGGAGTATAGGGTTTAGTCGCACGAGTAGGGACTGGGCAAGGGAAGGGGCGAGGGGTCAGTGACAGCAGTATCCAACTCAGTCTTTTTCAGACAAGTGTTAAGGACCTTGGTAGAGAAAAAAAGTGTCCCACTGTACCTAAATTGTATTATCTTCAATAATTATGGGGATCCCAACATTCAGAATTTAAATTATTCCCTAATGCAAGAAGACAGATTATATGCCACATTGCTCATGAATGACACCTCAAGAATAGCTATAAGAGTGTCTGGAGCTTCCAATTTGAAGCAGGTGGAATTGCAACAGGCATTGTTGCATTGCATGGTCTCCAGCGTACCCCTACAGACCTAAAAACTGAACCAATGAACCAAATTGGGACTCATTTACTACAACAAAACGATGCATTTACAGCCATTGAGAACTAGAGACCTGGACCCTCTTGCCAAGCCCACCAGAGACACATCATGAAAGATTACACATAGACACAGGTTTACCCAACAGGTCACATCCGCCCACCTTGCTCAGCACCACCATGATGAATTCCCTCCCACGCCAAATCTTGGGGAATTCCTTCCTCCTCCAAACCGTGTTACTTAAACTCGTTCAGGCAATGGATGGTCAAATAACTACGCCTCGATCAACTAGCTCTCCCACCTCCCCAACCAGGAAAAATGCACAAACCAAACACTGAAGGTCTACACTCGTGAAGCTCCAAGGGGACATACAAACAGGCAGCTTAGCAAACACATTTCCTGTGACCTGCGAAACTCTATGGAATGAGGGCCTTGCGGTACGAATACCTAAGTTAAAGGATTGCCTCAATAAAAGTTTCCAGATTAGCTCTGCCCTGTGATGCGCAGAGGGTTGTACAAACTTCCTTGTCAGGTTCAGACCTGCTCCACGATTCCATGCAACACTGGAGGTTAGTTCAGTGGCCAGAAGGGCTTGTTCAAACCTTTCGGAAGTGCAACCCACCACCGACGTAAGTGCCATGATTCCATATTTGATTTTTCCCAGCTCATTGGCTCTGCCGGCAATTAAGATTTTTTTCCACTTCATGATTTTCCAATCTTTCTTCACAAGCGCGAGGCTCAAAGGTTGCAAGATGGTGACCCTCTTCAGAACACATTAGCGTCTATTGACTTTTTAATTTGTGTTTGCCCAAAGTCGTCAGCCAGCTGGGCCCTTAGCGAAAAGTACATATTTGCCATGGATATTCTGGGCATGTGGCGCCCCATCCAAGGCCACTTTTGACCACTCAGGGCTCCCATTCATTCTTCATTCCGTGCACGGTGACACTGCATGACAGCTGGCAAATCGCACAAGTACTACACTAGAATTGGGAGTGCGGGTGAAATAGAGCATTGGTTTTCAGGTTCCAGAAGAATGGCTGTACCTTTATGTTCCAGATACACGCCTTCACTGTGAATAAGGTTTCAAATACAGGGTTTCTTTGCTGAACTTTGTCTTTTGGGCGCCTGATGTAATTCACAGTTCATATTCCTGCCAGAAGTTCAACTCACTGCCGTATCTTGCAGGTTCAGATATATGGCTGTACAGTGGCTTTCTAGTTTTAAATGCATGGCTACCAAAAGCCTTTCAGTACCAATATTTATGGCTGCTTTGTGCCTTTTAGGCTCCAGGTGAAAGGCATTGGGTGTTTTTCAGGTTCTAGATGGCGGACGCTCCATATTTGTGATGTTCAAATCCACAGTTGCATGGCTACTTCCATGTTGTAGATTTAAGAATGTGCTTTCTTTCAGGTTTCTAGGTCAGATGAAAGGATGTGCCTTACATGTTCTAAAGAGGAGAAGCCTCGAACTTTCTTGTTTCAGCTGCATGATTGCAATTCCTCTTTGGGTTTTCAGGTATATTCCATCATATTTCAATTATTTCAAATGCACAATGCCTACCTATAAGAAGCATGACACCAGACTAATTTGTCATGTCCTGATGAAGGCTAAAGAAAGACATTTGTAGCCGAAATGGTGCTGCAACAAAATTAAGATGAAACCATACTGGCACATCCGTTTGTGTATAAGAAAATAACACAAATGGGAATGTGAAAAAGAAATTAAAGGCTATCCTAATGTTTGGGGAATGGTGTACGAAGACATAAAAGGATGGGTATGTTGTTTTAGAAATTAATGTACACTTAGAGGCTAATTTAAAATCTATCCTATTCTTGCAAAATATGTTTAAGGACTGATACACTTTCAAAGAAAAGAAAATGACCAAGCATTTATATTTTCTTAGCTCCAAGAAACATTTGTCAGTGGTTTCTAGAGACTAAACATGGCGGAGATATTAGGGTCGTTTGGCCTTGTTTATACTTATTCAAATGCACAAAGGAAACAGCCGTGCGCTTTTCAGGTTCTTGCGGTGCAACTGAACAGTGGACAACTAATTCTAGGCACACAGTTGTGCTGGGACTTCCAAAACACCCAGCCTGCTCAAGCAACTGTTTTATAATGTCTCCCTTCTGTTCCAGGGCCGCGTGCTTAAAACAAAACAGATTAATGAAGACAAACACTCCCATATATTAATAATTGGTGCCTATGATGCCAAACAAAAATGGATACGGCTTATGGGTGGAGGGTGTCCAATCATTTGGCTTTAAATGAACCGGAAATTACATTATGTTCAACCAAAAGCTCAGAATGACCACCCGAACCAGAGGCAGTGGCCCTTGGCCTCATACGCTTGACAACGCCACCTCCCCCAGAAGCAGCATTAAATACACAAGCGGACTCTACCATCTCATTATGTTCCTGGAATATAAGCGGCCTCCAGCAAAAAATTAAGGATCCTGATACCTTTTCTTTCCTGTGTGAACATTCAGTAATAGCCCTGCAGGAAACTTGGGCCACACAAGGGTGCCCAGTCATCAGGTACATTGAGTTAAGGAATCCAGCACTTAGGGACAGCCGCTTTGGTCACCCCAAAGGTGGCCTGTCAATATATATTTCAAACACATTAAAAGGTCCAATCTCACGACTGCCCCTTGACGAAGAGTGGCTACTTGGGGTTAAAATCAATGCTTGGCGGAAACATCGTCCACTGCTCCTTTTAAACGTATACATCAACCCCAGCACTCGTACAAAAAAAGAGCATCTGACACGCTTAACGGAAATCATGAACGATATAGCCGCGGAACACTGGAACTCAGACTGTATTGTTACGGGGGATTTTAATACCTACTTATTTCAAGGGAACGTAGCAGACATTGATGGGCCCTTCCTACTTCCAATCACCGAGGCTATAAATCAAACCAAACCACCCATCCAAACTCAAAGTGGACTGGGCGAGCTTTGTGTGATGAAATTTTACAGTGCAGGTTACCTTGTCATCAACGGCAGAACAGTAGGTGACACCCCGCCAAACTGGTCCTGGACAAACGGCACCAAGCAATCCTACTTGGATTATACCATCTGCAATGCCGCCCTGCTTCACTGTTTAACCAACTTCCAAATTTATCCAAGAACCGAAAGCGACCACAGGCCTCAGGTTATTTCCTTTAATATAAACCCTGTGAAACACAAAACTGCACCATCAGCATGCCGGGGAATACATACCGAAAACCTAAAGCGCCTTAAGTGGACTGAAGAAATTAGCCCGAATATCCTCCAAGCAAGTGTGGACATCATAAGAATAGGAACCGAGCAAGAGGCAATCCCGACTTTAACCTGGACAATGCTCTGTTCCCACCTGACTCACCTTTTTCCAGCAAAGTATCAGGCCGAAAGGGTAATTCAGACACGTCCATTTACAATCTCACAGCATACCAAGTCACTTAAGAAAGCAAGAAACGCAGCCCTGCGGGCACTGGCTAAATCTCCGGGGAACAGTGAACGTACAATTCACTATCAAACTACTCAAAGATCCTTCAAGCTGGCGATCAAAAAAGATAAATGGTCTCACGAAAACCAATTTTGGTGCAAACTGGTGTGGGAGAGTAAGCAAAAAAACTCTAGAAAATTTTGGGCTCTTATTAACCACACTAATCCTAGCACATCGAGCTTTGGATCTGCAAACATCCGGGAATCAGACTGGGTAAGATGCCTATCTGACCACTTCAAGTCTCCAGAATACCCAGATTCCAAAGGAAGCAGCTCTTTAAATGAGATTAACCATGGGCCTGCCACCACACAGAGTCTACCCGCCGACTGCTTACACCCCGCCAACATGGACCTTGAGGTGACACAAGAAAGAGTAGCCACAGCAATGACAAAAGCAAGATCTGATGGGGCTCCAGGCCCAAACGGCCTGCCACAGAGCCTGTTTAAATCTGACATTGCCTTCTGGTCCGGAACACTAACTAATCTCTTCAATTATGCTCTGAGAACAGCAACAATCCCGGACTCATGGCGGGGCGCCATAATGCATCCAATTTACAAATCAGGATCACGTGCCCAACCGAGCAATTACAGACTCATTGCCCTCCTGGACATTGAAGCCAAGCATTATGCAGGCCTCCTACTGGAGGATCTAAGGTTATGGGCAAAGGACTATAAACTGTTGCCAATGAATCAAACAGGGTTTGTTGCAAACTCAGGGACCAGCACTAATTTGCTAGCAATTTCAACTATAGTCGACAAGGCACTAAACACATCTAGGTTAGTGTTTTGTTGCTTCGTCGACTTCAAAGCAGCATTTGATAGAGTCCCTAGGGAGGCTCTATGGGTAAAATTAAGAAAGTGGGGGATTCCAGAGAATCTATTACAGGCAATTATCGAACTCCACTCGCGTACATGGGTTCGAGTGAAGCTCGGGTCCGGCACACATCTCTCGCGGAACATAATGACAACTAGGGGCGTGAAGCAGGGATGTGTGTTGGCCCCCCTTCTCTTTAACCTGTTTATAGCAGATCTGTCGGCGACCCTGGACGATACCAACAGCCATTCTCCAAAAGTCGGTGGCTTGGGTCTAAGCAACCTTTTGTACGCCGATGACCTTGTCCTTTTTAGCCTCACCAGGGTTGGCCTACAAAGGCTCCTTGATAAACTGCATGACTATACGACTATTAACCAATTAGAGGTCAACTTAAAAAAAACGCAAGTCGTTCCTTTTGGTAAGAAACGACACACAGGTGGTGGTTGGTCATTCAACAACATAAGCCTCGTAACAGGCCAGTCATATAAATATCTAGGCGTCCACCTGGATTCTAAATACAATTTTAGAAAGCAGCGTAACGAGATCGCAGTCAAAGCAATAACCCTTGCGGTATCACTAGGCAAGCTTGCAAAAAATCTCTCAGGCCCAACCCTATCGTCTCTTTTGGAGGTGATGAGAGCAAAAATTGGCCCTACTCTATCGTATGGCATAGAGTTATTTGGGGGGAAAATGAATACAGCCTTGAACCAGCACACAACCAAAATTTATAAAAAGGTTCTCCAGCTGCCAAAATCCGCATCTGCTGCACAGATAAGACTGGAGATGGGACTGATAAACTATGATGCCTCCAACATCGGGGCATATCTTAATCTCTGTCACAAACTAAGACAAGCGGACCCCAATACATTAGAATCCCTAGTCTGGGAAGAAATAACCCAGAAAAATCCAGGTGGAACATACGGCCGTCTCTTTAAAGACGCCATTCAGCAAATGTCAGCAAGTGATTTGTGGGCCCTGAATCCTAGTCAGACAGCATTCAAAATAGGGATCAAAAAGGGTGCGAGAATGAGATCAAGTATCATCGATAAAGCACTCTTTTTAAAACGCAGTCACGCCTGGGCTCTTGTAAACTCTTATAGACGGCTAGCCCCCGCCTCCTATCTGGCCTGTACATATTCACTCCACCTAAAACGCAGCCTTATCGCCATCAGAATGGGCGACTGGCGATTCCTGAAAGATTTACCCTCCTGGCGACGCACCGCTGAAGATTTAACTTGTAGAGGGTGTGGCAAAACAGCTGAAACTATGTCGCATGTGATCTGCCTCTGCCCAGCTTTTAATTCAGAACGCAGGCGGAGACTAAAACCAGAATGGAATAGGCTGGGTGCCAGGACTTGCAGGCAAGCTATCATGGTAGCTTTAAATCCGGAAAACACATCCCTAAACATAAGACTCATAAACTTCATTCTGCAAGCATACCGTAATTTCAATCAAAAGAGGCCCTGCTAAAGTGCCCCTCCCACTTTCCAACTCTTAGGGAGGTTAAAATAAAACAACCAGTAACCTCAGGAATGTCGGCTGCTTCCTAAAAGTAGGATACCATTGATGCCGAGTATAATATAAAAGGGAGGAAGAGACGACTTTTTTCCCTATACATCATGCTTCAAGCTACTCTATTTTATTTAAAGAGGCTTAAGAGAAGACAATTTCCGTTTTTATAATGACTGTCAACTGACCATGTTTTTATTCTTCAAGATTTTTTAATCTTATTTATTGATACACAATGTGAATTTTGTAACCTTCTTTTAAAGATATATGTGTTATATCTAAATAAAGATAATTAATTTGAATTTGATTTGACATTATGTTGTAAGAGTGCAGCAACGTGAAGTTACAGCTTTCCTACGTCAGCAAGTCACGTGGAATGGGCTTACTTTTGCGGTTCTTTTTAAAATCGCGAACCCAGCCCAAGGGAGTTACAGCGCTTTTCAGCAGAAAAGGGATACGATACACGTTCTAGGCGCTGTGAGACTGAGCGATTTGCCCAGAATCGGACGACGTTGACCCGAAGCTGGGACATCGCTATGTAAACAGTTTTACCACTCACTACACTTTTACCGGCAATGGAATACAAGTCCCGCGGTGCCTCGGCCTCTGGGGTCGGCAAAACGAAAATTACACAGCCCTTGTTTTTCAGGGCGGGTAGGTTTTTCGGGCAGGCTAGGTAATCGCTGGGGTCAGGAATGTCGCCAAGCAGCGGGGAGCAGGTGAACTGTAGACCAATGCCCCGAGGCTAGCCCGAGGTTTGTCTTCACAAGGGCAACATCTTTAAAATGATGGCGAGTTCAGAACTTTGCCATGACCTAGACCAGCGATCGAAGTGCATATACAAAAGTATGGGGACTGGGGGGTGCGGGATCAGCAAGCGTGGGGGTAGAGATGTGTCATTTCACCTACCTACAGGTAACTGCATCTAATGCACACACCTTAAATAAAAAAATTAATGCAACTTAAGTTTATCTGTGAGAAATGCATTTATCTGGTAAGAAAGCTCGGTTGGTTAATGCAATTCTTTTAGATGTCTGTGGGTGCGTGTAACCAGATAATCAACGATTTGAATCCTGGTCGGTGCACTGTGGAAATTGTGATGTGTATTTAAAGTGCTAAAATGTCCAAGTCTGTGACAGAAAGCACCCTGAATATGTAAGTCTTTAGTTAAAAAAAAAGATATTACACACGGTATATGAAAAGTTGCACATAGTATAAATAACATGTCTCAAAAAGTGAAAAAATATTATGTTTAAATATTTACAGTGCTTTCAAAAGTTAGTTTTTATAGTAATACTCTGACAGCACCAGTGCAAATCTTTTTACAGGTTTCCTTTAAAAGGAAAAATAACAGATTTGATAATTTACAGCTTAGACTACCTCCCAACCAAATATGGCGATTGAACAATTGCATACTTTTTTTTCCAGGTGCAGGGATCTGGGAGAGGCGACTTGTTTCTTTTTCAGCTGCCTCTTACTTCACAGAGACGTCCATCTCCCACTTCAACCTTTGGCAACTCAGGGACAGTTGTGTTTTTAAAGTATGGGAATAGTTTTGATCAAATTAATAAGGCTTGGGAATGTCGTTCTCCCATTCCCCTGCCCACTTCGACCTCTGAACCAGACAAGATATCACATCCGGGTCAAACCTTGTTTACATATCTTTGATGCAATCCTGTGGATCTCTGACCTTCAAGAGACATTTATTATACTGACAATACTCGGATGTTGGACTAGGTTTCATTTGAGACTCTTCACATGCCCATCATACTTTCCCCACTCAGGTCTCTGCTCATATGTTCCTCCCCTCCTTCATTTTAGCTCCTTTGTGCGATTGGCCAACACAGAAACCAGCACCAAAATCACACAAAGCAGTCATCGGACAAATGCCCACAAAGTGACGGACTTCACAGAAAGGAAGCAGGAGGGTTCTCATAAGGGAAGTTTGGAGATAAAGGGCATGGCGAGGAGACCAGCTGCGTGCACCAATGCAAACCAGAACCCCTAATATGGCATCTTCTTGATTCGCTAACCCGTCAAAGCCTAGGAGCAGGCAAAATAGAGGACTGGCACACATTTTAAATATAGACTTTGTGTACTGCTCTGGACAGATCGCGGAGAGGCGACCTCTACTTGTTATCACGTACCATCAACTCACCTTGGCAATGGTAAAGGTAGACAAAATGAAAAAAAAGTAGTCTGAAACTCAACACAGACAAAACGTAAGTGCTGATATTCGGCAACAATCCCATCCCATGGAATGACTCAGGGTGGTCGGCGGAACTAGGACGCTCACTCACACCGACTGACCATGGACGAAACATCTGCATAATAATGGAGAGCAAGTTTACCATGAAATTCCAGATCGACGCAATCTCCTCTGCCTGCTTTCTCACATTCCGCATTACTACGGAAAATCTTCATGTGGCTTCCCATCATGGGGATTTCGACAAACGAGGAGGGAAAATACATTTTTATTTTCCCTTGTGGTCGTCTGTCAAATAAACCCCCCCCCCCCCCCCTCCCTCCAACCCGGCCATACCGCTCCTTACCTGCACGGGCCGCGGCTGGTCCAAGAGTGCCTCCCTACATGGACTGACCTATAGCTTGAAAGTTTCAATCTGCCATTGTTGACAAAGATAGCAGTAAAGGACGCAATTAATCAGTTGTGTACACAACTGGGGAAACTGGCCTTTTATAGAACTGTCGGCAAGGGCTTTGTCCCAAGTGGTAGCAGAAAGGATGCTTTTTTTATCAAAATAATCTTGGGTAACCGGTTGGCCTTAATTTTGGAGGTGGCCAGAGTGTGTATCATGTTTAAAAAAAAAAATAATAATCTCTTTATTGACTTTCAGACAACCGCGTGCAAAGCGGCCACCCTACCGCAACAAAAAGTGTGTGGCATGGAAAAGACATTATAACAAACTACTGGCCAAGGCACCAGGCCAATCCCTGCAGAGATTATATGCACAAACATACACCAGGTGGGCCCCCACCATGTGATTCAGAGTCTACTTTATAGTGCCCATTGTCCCCGGGCCCAGTTTCTCTTGCTCTCTCTCATGGAACATCTTCCTCCACGTGTTGCCAAGGTCCCCACACCTTCTTGAACTTTCTGGGCCAGTTGCATGCCTGATACACCATTCCCCCCACACCCCCAGAGTTCACATCATGGTTGATTGACCCACACCAGCATGAGAGGAGGGAACGAGGTCAGGTTGGGGGGTGACCTCCTCCTAAATGGAGGATTTGGGGGCAGGGGGTGTTCTTAGAAGGTTTATTATACAACTCAGAATTTTCAAGGTATGTGGATGATAAACTGCCATAGGACGCCGATCAAATGCGGCTCAACAGTTACAGAGAAACATAAAGAAACCTCATGTCGAAATTCGTGCATCATACCGGGTTATTTGGGTCTCTCAGCACTACATATTTTGGCTGTTTAGGTAACTAAGGTATGAGGAAAGAAAGCAATTTGGCGCAAAATCACTTCAGTACTCCGTGGCTGCCAACAATCGAAGGCAGGTTGCCTAGTTGCGGAGGCCATCACATGGGCACTGTGACCTAAGGAATAGGGAGTTGAAGCGATTGGCATAAGACTACACACCTTAGCCTTGCAAAGCTGCCAAGATTAGAATCCAGGTCGCCTTGTTCCAGAGACAATCATTTGGGCACTGTAAATTTAGCTTCAGTGTGTGGTGTGTTGGTGGACGCCAACTGAAAAAGGTAAATGTGCTATGCCTGACTGTGCCAAAGAGACAGGTTGACTATAGGTGTAAAACCTTCAACTGCCTGAGGAGCTGGCACTGCCAGTTACAAGAGAAATCCATTTACCAAATACTAACGTTTTATTTATTCCGGTCCTCCAAGAAATAGGTTGCTGTGGTCATTCAATGTCTTCCCCAATTCTAGCCCCACCAACAACAATTCAAAGTGCTTCTGGCAGCTATCAAACTGGGACTTCTGCATAACATCAAGGAATTAAAAAAAGATATTAAATCAAAACAAACGCAAACCCTTGCCCAGTGGCAATTTATTTTGATGCAAGCAAACATTGGGAGAGAATCTAATGCCTTCTTAGGAACACCATTTAACGAGTGTGGAAACGATGTCTGAATCTAATGTTCTCGGACCCTTGACTTCTTGGTATCACAATATTGATATGTACTTTCTTTGAGGCAACCATATTTATTTCACATTTTCAAATCAAATGATGGAATTATTTCGCTCTACTATGGGGACCTATTAACTTATTCAACCAAACGGATATGTACTACGTAGATTGCCCTGAAGAAGTTCCCCATGGAGCAAAACACATTGCTGGCTTCAAAAATTACGATAAGTCAAAAATAAAACTATCATGGCATGCAATATTCTGCAGGGATGGCAAGATAGCTCAGTGAATTGAATGCTCACCAACAACAGCCACTATAAGCTGCTGGTTCCAAGTTTGAATTCTTGAAAAATCAACTTAGCCTTCCGTCTTTCTGAGGTCAGTAAATGGTTTACTTTTAAATTGAGTAACTGTATCTTCAGTGGCAAACCTTAAATAATTATGACTATATCTACCAAGTAAAGAAATGGCAGTAGTGAGGTATATAATACTACAAAAACAAGTTAGTAGTAACATAAGCAGTCACGCTGGCCTGATTTGGGACTTCGGAAGGCTCTCATTTTGCCCATTACATCTGGGTCAACTCCTTCGCTTCCGCAATCCTTCTACATAGGCCTCCCCTTACAGTTGGTAAAACGTCCCACCTAGTTAAGCACCGGAGGGAAAGCTACCCCTGTAGTGATAGACATGCATGAGGCGGGACACAGGCAAACCGGAATTCATGAAGGTTAGCAGTAAGAGAAGCGACGAACAATGAAATATTGTATTCTCCCTGCCCAGGGTGTTTGAGAGTTGGCCACACAAACTTTCTTGGCTTTCCAGAGCTTGGAAGCCCGCCCCACACTTCTGGGAGGTATTTGAAGAGAGTCTGAAGTAGGAAGCAGCAGCAGTGGAACAGCAGGACAATATAATATTCCCAGAAAACTTCTGAAGAGCTGCGGAACAGCAAAATGCACATTTAGAAATGATGAGGCTGAAAGTGGATACAAAGTATCGTGATCAAATTGTATTAGACTACAGACAAATGATGCGAGAAACAATAGGAACTTTACGACCAAAATGGATGCGCTCCATCATGACGTCAGACCTTTGGAAGAAATTGCTGCTAGAGCGTTAGGCTCCACCCCCCTTCAGAAGAGACAAACGGGTGTTGGCTTCACAACAAAGGCCAGCACAAGCTAGCTCTAACACCTAGCAGTTAAGTTCATCCCAGCACAGTTGAGGGAAATGAACATCCATCCTTTGGCACGTGGACAAGGAAAGCAGACCGGAACCTGAATGCAGCGAAGGAACAGACTTAAATGCCAGAACGGAGCACAGCATAGGTCAGGTAACACATCGTGACAGCCATGCATAAAGGACACTGGCGCACAGAGCAGGTTTGAGAAAAGCGGTCGATCTTAGAACGAGCACAGGCTGCTCTGCATTGTAAGGAACACTGGGTGGACTGGAATCAATGTACACTTTGCATTCTGGAAAGCCTAGCCGGACTAAGTAGATTGCAGGTGTTGGCCCTGCAATCTGACTGTTCTAAGAGTATCTGGGATTCTTTGGTCATACAGTCACTCCGTGGCAATACCAACAAGACCACCATCTGTTGAAGTGCTATTATAATGAATCTAAACAAAATGAGGAACTGCGCTGAGACCACAACATCCTGCCCATCCAACCAGAGATATGGCCAAAGGCTGTGCTCAGAGGGAGTCACTTGGGGGTTGCTGGTCAGGGGGATGGGTCTCTGGCCGGACCTGCAGCAGTCTTCCAGCTGTGCACAGCCTTTGCAGTGGAGGGTAGGCCACCAGCCAGAGGCAAGGTACTTCTTCTAACCCCCCCCCCCCCCGTGCATGCCTGGAAGCCATGCTCAGCGGGGGAGTTGGCTGTATAACAATAATGTTTATAAAGTGTGTATATTTATCTTGAGAACTGCCAAGAAAATGTTGATGTACTGCAGATTATGGAATAAAGCAGAAATAGGGAGCTGTTTTTATAACACAAGTGTGAGACAAATGACCTCTAAAGTGACACTCCACTGTGCCTACCTCAAGAATGTGTGTAGTGCATTTTACCAAACCTCAGAGGATTGTCCATAGGGCCTCGCATAAGTAGTCTTTTCGGTTTCAAATGCATAATGGTCTACCTCTTGACTGAAAATTGCGGTCCATGTGAAGCCTTTTCAAGGGTGATCCTGTTATGGCAAATCGAATACAAACTTTTTAGAGGGTGCTCAAGAATTGAAAAGGGGGGTTACCTCCATCCTCTGAGACATTTTGTTTGCTGGGTGAATACTAGTAAAGAGAGGATAGAAAGCGTTCACCAGATGTGGAGGACTTGAATGATATGTTGAGTGTCCACCATGTGGTCAAAGGTTCTGTCCATTTTCATGCGATTGGGGATAGAAAATTGGACACAAATGTAAGGTATTGAATTACTTAAAGTTCACAAACTATAGGACGTTGTCACAATGATTGCATGAGGTCATTAATTATGTCGTTTGAGGTATCAGTGATGTAATTGAACGTGATGAGTGTAGTAATATGTAAGGTCATAAGCAGTATATGGTGGGGCGCAAGTTATAGTTGGCTCAGTAAACTAGAACTGATTAATTTTAATGTTACATAAATTAGTTTGTGTGTTAGTTCAACCAACAACTATGTAGTTACTTTTTAAACTGTTTTTTTCAGACAACAGATACACACAATATATGCACACATAGCTAGCTAATGTGTGTGTGTGTATATATATATATATATATATCAAACGATGTAGGTTCACCTTAAAACACCAGTTGTTTTTCTGCTTAAGGAAAAAACCAACTAATCCCAAAATTGCTGGCAAAAGGTACATTTTTAATAACGTGGAGGTCCCAGCAGCGTTAGCAGATGACGCATTTCGGGCGGTTGCCCTTGTTCACATAAAAAATATTTCCCATCATGCCCTCTTTTTAAACCCCTTCATATACACCATGTGATATATATATACACACACACATACATACATACACACCCACATATCTATAACAGAACGTTTATTTGATTTATCAGTAGGTGTCTTAAATTAAAAATGGAAGATGGATACAGAAGTTTAAGAGCTTCGAGACACACAAAGTCAGCTATGGCAATAGTAGAACAATTGGCAAAATTATGCACACAGCACAAAATGCATAATTTTGTCAAATTCTAATAAAAAAATGACACTTTTGCACACACATTGCACATAAAGTGATTTGCCAGTACCTTGGGCAACATTTTTTTTTTTTTTAACGGAAGGGCACAACTAGTGTAAAAGAGACGTATGAGATACTGGTTAAGAGACATGCGAAAGCAGAAACTATTGCGCAATTAGACATTTTCTGCACAAACTACCCCCGGAGCTAAAACTACATGAAATCACGTGATGTGGCATTTTTTGAGAAACTTCGCAAATTCCACATAATGCAAAATTTGTGGATTTTGCGAATTCCAGCACGACCTTAGTTTGAGGAAAGGTGCTCTGTACATGACCGTGGAGCCACATGGGGAGCCCTGCTTTTGCAGTGACCTTCAGGACATTGCCGAATCAGCCGCCCCAGGAGTGCACTTTACAACTCAGGAGCACTGTTTATCCTAGGCAAATACTACCCTAATCCTATCCTGGCACACGAGTTAGCAGGAAAGCACAACAATATCAACGCCCAACCCCCCCGCCCCGAATGGGAGCACATTGGATTTACGGTGAAGGGATGAACTCGGCCCAGCAGGGGGTAATCGCAAGGATTATCGGATATCTCTTTGTGTTGATGTTTGTGAGGCAACACGCTTAAACGGTTATCTCGGACACAGCGTGCACCAAATTCGGTAAACCAATCAAGTCTCGGGCAGCGGAAAGCTTCCTTATTCGACGAGGCAACGCCTCGGGCTGCATCTCAGCCAGAACCGAAATCCCTGTAAGCAACATTTTGACAATAGCCTTTTTTGCCTCAACCGGTCAGGTGTCCCTGGTGCGTTAATTTCACCCGTTTGATGGTTCTGGCATAGCCAAGCCATGTTTCCCTGCCCTTCAGTCTCAGTACAGGACAGTGTCCGAGAAAATACAGAGGGGGCAGTCAGGGGCGTAGCTTGGTCTGTAAAACTGGAGAGGTTAACATACCCACAAGCAGGAGTCAGGGCCAAAATGAGAATGCAAACTGGCCCCAGGGGGAGTGCTGGTGGGATGGGAAACACTGCTGCTGCTTTTGTTACAGGTTGCCGATACTGCAGAGGTGCTGCAAAACCGACCCAGAGTAACAAAAAAAAAACAGCCCCAACCTGGTCCAAAACAGCCCCCCACTCTTCTGGCCCACCGGGAAAATGCCCGGTGCCCACTACAGCCAGCCCGGCACTGCAGGGCGCTTGAGAGGGGCGTTGTAAGCAGTGGAAGGGGGCTAATGTGGATTGGTAGGGTATTAAGTGAGAGAAATCACAATATTTTGTAAAATATCCAAAATTTTTGAAGCCTTTCAAAACCAAGAGAGGGAGAGAGAGTATGTGTTTTTGTCCGTGTGTACGCAAAAAGTCTTGGTGAAACCCGACAGACACCTCACCAAACCCGACTGAAAGCATCTGTACCCAACTATTTACCAGAAAATAGATTAGGGGGTGTAACACCCCAAACACCACTCCGGAAGCTATACCTCTGGAGCAGTGTCTCAGGGAGTGAGTGAAAGTTTCAGAAACACAGTGTCGGACTAAAGAATAGTGCATGGTGTAAGAAACGTGCATAAAGGGCAGTATGCGAGGAGAATAAGTGGTGGAATGGAGGGCAGTATCCGAGGAAGCAAAGCAGGGGAGGCGAGTGCAAGGAGAAAAGGGGGTGCAGAGGAGGACTGTCTGTGCCCGAGAGAAACAGGTGCAGAAAGACAGTACTTGAGGAAAGCAAAGTACAGAGGGTGTCAGAGAAAAGAAAGATGCAGTGGCAAGAACACGGTGCAAAGAGGACAGTGTCTAATAAAGAAAGGTGCAGAAGAAGGCAGTGTCTCAGGAACTACATAGGCTCAAGGGGACCGTGTTCTTAGAGAGTCGAGTGCAGAAGAAGTGAAGATAGGAGCAGAGATGGACAGACTTTAATGAGACTGAGGTGTGCTAGAATACAATGTCTTCTAAATACAGGTGCAGAAGAGTACAGTGTTCAAGAAGAGAAAGGTCTGGTAGAGGACAGTGTCTACTAAAGACAGGTAGAGAAGAGGACAGTGTTCAAGAAGAGAAAGGTGTGGGATGGAACATATAGCCAGACAGGCTCTGAAGTTCAATGGTTTCCCGCCCTCTCCAAACTCCCCCGCCTGCGCGCCCTGCACCCGTCCATCAAAGACCCAGCCTGTTCCAACTCTTTTTGAATTAGAGATGGTAAGATCTCTAGGCAGTATTTATTTTACAAACAAAACAATTTTTAGCAGACATTAAAAAATGTGCACAGTAACCACATTATTTACATATTGTTTCCAAATGAAAACCTAACCTTAACAGAGACGCTATTACAAGGGAGTAACCTAACCATAACTAGTTTGGTCCTGTGCAGCCTACAACCTAACCGATTCGGATTGAGATCATGACTGGTTCCGCGGTCCATCCTCTTAAACCTCCTCCCGCTCCTGATGGGAGGTCCCTACCTTCCCACACCCGTACCGGGAGCTCTGGTGCAAGAAGCCCGATTGCCCTTAGGATACCTACCTCAGCACCCCCTGCCCTTAAGTTCTTCGTTCCCCAAATGGGCCTGTGCTAGGTTGCGCCAACTGTGGCTGCGCGGGTGGTTGACCGGTAAGGACAGCGTTTCAGCAACCACCCCCAACCCCCGTGCCACTGCAACTTCCTTCTGAGGTGTGCAATTTAAAGACGAGCAGAAAAACTGTTGTTTGTTAATGCAATATACATTAAATACAACTAATAACTGCCACCCAAGTCATTCTTAAAGCTTTGGCGGCCTCAAACAGTCTGAATTGTCAAACTTGTAACAGTGTGATTGTTAGTAGTTGTGTAAGTGCAGTGTCAATGTGTGAGGCAAACTGCGGTGGCCTCCTGACCAGGGCCCTGGAACTTTTTTCTAAAGCAAATTAAGCACTGGGTAGAGGACAGTGTTCAGGAAGAGTAAGGTGTGGTAGAGGACAGAGTTAAAAAAGAATATGGTTTTTGAAGAGTACAGTGTCCAGCTAAAGACGGCTGCAGGAGGGGACAGTGTTCAAAAAGGCAAGAGTATGATGTGCAAGGTGACAGTGTCAATGGTGACAGTGTCAATGGTGGTACCCCACGCTTTAGCTTGAAACATCTAAAACTAAAGTGCGGTGTGCGACCATTGCTACAAAAGTCAATAAATAAAAAACAAAGGCAGACGGACACTGCAGTTATTTGGCATAGCTAGGAGAGGTGTGGCGCTGCGCCAGGGCGACTGACCCTGGAATCTGGGGATCACGGTTCGATCTCCGGGGCTGGCGGCAGATTAGCCCAGCACCATGTGACTCTGGGCAATAGCTTGCTTAATCTTCCTGGCGGCCCCGAGCGCCTAGAGACCCTTACGGGTGATTGTTTGCGCTTTACAAATGTAGATTATTATTATTATTTTAGAAGACAAACGTGTTCACAAAGGGATACTGAATGGGCAGCGTCCAATAAAGAAAAAGCAGTTCGGTGGCATGAAAACATATTTTAAGGCCTTCTTGAAAACCAGACAAATATTTGTATATGTTGTTTCTGAAGCACGAAGAAAAAGGCTTGGCAAGACTTCCACTAATCTCATAACCACACACGATAGCCCTTATCTTATCACCAGCAAACACAGCAAGTGCTGATTTCAAGGCCAAATCACTGCGTGGTAAAATGGAGGCCTTGAGAACAGGCGACAGCCAACCACGAACAAAATAAACAGAGTAGACTAAACTGTTTATCTTTTTATATAGCGCCCAAACCACAGTTTTGCAATTTTTAGGAACTGTAAACAGGCGTGGTTACCCTGTTTTAATACTAAAATTATTATTGACCTTGGAAAGATGAAAGGCTCATTATGTCGTCGATTACACACGCGCTGCCGTACACAGAAAGAAGAAACGCCACAATAAATCCACTCCAACCGAAGAGCATCTTACGCGTTCACACGCGCTTTACCCGCGTTAGGAGGGATTGTTCAACAATCTTTATACAGTGACACAGAACTGGTGGAACAGAATTTGCAATGATGTTTAAGAAAGAGGATATCGGAAGAAAACAAACAAGTCATTTCACAGCTCTAAAAATAGAAGATAAAACTTAATCTGAAAGCCTATTTTATTTGTGGACAACAAACATACAATTCTGCATCTTTACACACGAAAAAAATCACTCACCTTCTAATTTTATCCGTTTCTGGCATCTACACAAGCTAGCATTTTTGACCATATTTTGAGACTCGGAACAGGCAATCAAACTGTTTATTTTGTTTGTACATGTCGCTCTTTTCTTCACACTAGAAGGACCTTGAAAGGCCCAGGCTGAAAGGCCAGGTGGCAGGAAACAGGGCGTGGCCTTACTTGGAAGTAATTGGATTTCCCATAATTAATAACAGCTTGCAGTGCTTGCCTCCCCAAGTCAAGTCAAGTCAAATGGATTTATATAGCGCGCTACATACCCAGAGGGTCTCAAGGCGCTTGAGGAAGGGTGGGGGGATTACTTGTCAAATATCCAAGTTTTCAGTTGCTTTCTGAATGCTAGATGGTTCTGAGTGAGACGGAGGTGAGTGGGGAGTGAGTTCCAGGTTTTAGCAGCCAGGTAGGAGAAGGATCTACCTCCCATGGTGGTTTTATTGATGCGAGGAACGGTAGCAAGGGCTTGGTTGGAGGAACGTAGCTGGCGGGGGGGGGGGGTGTAGAAGGAAAGTCGAGTGTTGAGGCAATCGGGTCCGAGTTCATAAAGTGATTTGTGTGCGTGGGTTAGGAGGCGGAAAGTAATCCTCTTATTGACGGGGAGCCAGTGGAGTTTTCAGGTGATTGGAGATGTGGTCTTTACGTGGGATGTCAAGTATGAGTCGGGCTGATGCGTTCTGGATGCGTTGGAGTTTTTTCTGGAGTTTTGCGGTGGTGCTGGCGTATAGGGTGTTTCCATAGTCCAGGCGGCTTGTAACCAGTGCATGGGTGACCGTTTTTCTGGTTTCGGTGGGGATCCAGCGAAATGTTTTTTTGAGCATGCGAAGAATGTTGAAGCAAGATGATGAGACGGCGCTGACCTGTCTGGACATCGAGAGTGAGGCGTCTAAAATGACGCCTAAGTTCCGTGCGTGATCCGTCGGGATGGGTGCTTTTCCAAGAGCCTCTGGCCACCAGGAGTCATCCCAGGCGGAGGGGGAGGTTCCTAAGATAAGGACTTCTGTTTTATCTGAGTTGAGTTTTAGACGGCTATGCTTCATCCATTCGACTACTTCTTTCATTCCTGCATGAAGGTTGGTTTTGGCGGTATTAGGGTCTTTGGTGAGTGAGAGGATCAGTTGGGTGTCATCTGCGTAGGAGATGATGTTGAGGTTGTGTTGGCGTGCGATGGCCGCGAGGGGGCTCATGTATACGTTGAAGAGGGTGGGGCTGAGTGAGGATCCTTGCGGTACGCCGCAGATGACTTCAGTGGCCTCTGACTTGAATGGTGGGAGGCGGACTCTCTAGGTTCTTCCGGTGAGGAACGAAGTGATCCAATCCAGTGCTTTTCCTTGGATTCCGGATGTTTGAGGCGTTGTAGAAGGATGCTATGGCAGACTGTGTCGAAGGCTGCGGAGAGGTCGAGGAGGATGAGGGCGACTGTGTCTCCATTGTCCAGTAGAGTTCGAATGTCGTCTGTTGCGGCGATGAGGGCGGTCTCCGTGCTGTGTTTGGCTCGGAAGCTGGACTGTGAAGGGTCGAGGGATTTGTTGGTTTCGAGGAAGGCGGCAAGCTGGTTGTTGACGGCTTTCTCGATGACTTTGGCCGGGAATGGTAGGAGCGAGATGGGTCGGTAGTTTTTGAGTTCGGTGGGGTCAGCTGTGGGTTTTTTCAGAAGGGCGCTGAGTTCTGCGTGTTTCCAGCTTTCCGGGAAGGTGGCGGAGTTGAGGGAGCAGTTGATGACGTCTCGGAGGTGTGGTGCTATGATGGAATTTGCTTTGTTGAAGATGTGGTGAGGGCATGCGTCTGTGGGGGATCCTGAGTGGATGGAGTTCATCAGGCGGATGGTGTCCTCAGTGGAGATTGGGTTCCAGTCATTAAGGATGTTCAAGGGGGGTGAAGGTACGGCGGAGGGTTGGGAGGGTTGGTCTCCGGGTTGGTTGTCGAAGCCGTTGTGGATGTCTGCGATTTTGTTGTGGAAGAACGAAGCTAGGGAGTCGCAGAGGGCTTGAGAGGGGGTGATGTCGTTGGAGTTGGCGGAGGGGTTGGTAATTGCACTGCACAGGGCAGCTTCAGGGGGCCTAAGGGTAGAAAGGAGAGACCTTGGAGGCGAAACCTTACAGTCTAAATAAGTATGGGATGTAGGATCAGTGCAAATATTTTAAGGCACTCCAAGCAAAATTACATGTTGCCTCTGTAGCACTTCCCATCTAGTAAGAACAGCCATCATTTTGAGAGAATTTGCGCTAAAGAGGTGATGGGTGGCGCCTAATAGCCAGGGCCACTGGAATCATGAATTTACAGCGTTTCCCTCATAATACATCATCTGCTGCAAAATCTGCAGACTTGAACAAAAAAAAATGTTTCTAGCTCATACCAATCAAAAGTTACTAAAAACGCAGCAACACCTGTTGCCACACAGTGGGAAGCCCTCTGAAAAGGTGGACTGGCCATCTTTAAGTTACTTATGGTTATATTTGGGTGTTCAACTGGTACTAATGAGGTGGACCCTATGCCCAGACCGTGTTAACAAACGTTGTAATGACAAAATAACAAAGTAATGCCATCACAAAATGTACACATTAGGCTGCATAATTTTGCCTTTTTTTGCTGCATAATTTAGTCAACCCTGAAGCATAATTTGCCCCCCCCCCCCTGCCGCATAATTCCAGTGGCCCTGCTAATAGCGTTACTTCAGGTAAGGCTCAGGTGAGGCCTCGCTAGAGGCCCTCGAGCCTTACCCCGCTCTGATAGAGTGCTGCAGATACCCGAAGAAAAGAATCAACTGGCAAGAGGCTGGAGATGTCTCTCAAAAAAAGTGTAACCCTTAGGTAGCCAAATAGGACAGGGTATAGCCAAATAGGACAGGGTAAATAAAGCTTAAGAAAAACAATCCCCCAAAAAATAATTGTTAAAAAAATTAACTATGGAGAGTCATAATTGAAGTAGCAGTTTGGGATTAAGGAATTTATTCAGTGAATTCTAACTGATTGGTAAAAACACAGATTAAAAGAAATATAACCTAAGCACAAAAGGGAATATCGTTTTTATTAGGAGCCTGGAGATGGTCACCAGTGAATGCATCATCGGCGAGGCCTGGGGTATCGCTTTCAATGTTGTCAGCCTTGTCCCTTAGAGGCTACCTTACTTTTTCTTTTGCAAATAAGAATCTAGGATCTAAAGAAAAACAACCACATTACCACTTTCAGGTCACATATGTCCATACTAGCCAGTAAACACCAAAAGCAAAGCAGAGTCTTGTGTCTTACATGGATAGCCATTCAATCCCATCAGGCACCACCTTTGATCAGAGGGCAGCTGCCAGGGTGGATCAAGGCCTGCACCAGAAGTCGCATGAAGAGAAAGGCAAAGGGTTAAATCTGGGCTGTTTGGTTAATGGAAGACCTTGTGGGCATAGGGACTTCTCAGGTAACGGTGCATTATGGTCCAATAATGCCTGTTCTGGTGAACCATAAACCACGGATTGAAGACAGAGCAGTTTATAGGTCACCAGAACTCGTAAATGATTCCACTGAATACTATTAGACGTTGAATGTTGTGCATTTTTAAATCTGGCACCTGTCAAGTCCTTTTGATTTGACTACAATCTTAATATATTCATTTATAGGGTCCTGCAGCCAGCCCTCTTCATCCACTGGCCGGTTCCTGAGCAGTTCAAATTTTCTATCCATCTGCTACAGCATACAGCACAAATGGGGCAATGGGTCAGCCCATTTGGGAAACAGCCATTACGACACGGTCATAACCACGCATCACCATTACCACGCGTTCATTAGAACGAACATCCCTTTACTGCGCATGTCTGTTACCATGAATCCTTTACCACGAATATGCCTTTACTATGCATGCCTTTACTACAAAATCGGGCATGCGTGGTCAAGGCATGTTCGTTGTAAAGACGCATGGTTATGACCGCATTGTAGTGGCTTATTAAGACTGATGTGCAAATGTAACTCTGTGGCGCACCTGAACCCGAAACCACTCCCCCCCCCCCTGTCCTACAGAGGTGGGTGCCCTGCCCTCACCCCCAAGGCCAGAATGACATCCACCCAGGGGCAGCTGCCCCACAGCAGTTCAGGTGGAAATTTACTGGCTTGGCGGCACAGAATCGGGCAGGCCACCTGCCGAAAAGGGAAGGATGCCTCACCTGCTGGACTGGGCCTGGCTCGCCGTGGTGCGCACCGGCCTCGCTGGCCACCAGTTCAGCTGGCTTCAGGCTGTTTCGCCGGTTCTCCCTGTCCCTTGTGGCATATTGTGAACAAGATGGAAAAACCATGACAAAGGGAGAAAGCAGGAAAGGATGAGATAAAGGAGCGGCGAGTGTCGGGTGGTTGGAAAAAAGAGGTATGAGGTGGAATCAAGACTAGGCAGCCTTGGTATTCGGTACCCCGGCCTTTGATAGTGCCGGCCGATGGCTTACTCCGGCACTTATTCTTTTATAAATTAAATAACGATTCATGTTCATCCACAGAAATCATTTTTGTGCATGCAAGTGCAACCTACATGCCTAACTAATTTGCTTTATGCTTCTAAAGCCCCCACGGCCTTTAAAAACTCATGGGGTTAGGCTACTTTAGATTGACTTACAGGTCATGTTTTGTGGGACTAAATCTGCAAACTGAGCCATTCCAGGATGTTATATCTTGAATGATCAGAACGCCAAAAAGTGCTCGTTTGTGGGTATTCTCTGCCCATTCCCAACCGTGAAATAGAGATTTACTCCTATAAAGGGCAGGAGTCATTCCTTTGCCAGGATTGCAATGGGAAGGGATCACACCGGATATTGGTGAAGGTGTTAGGGAGCAGATTCTACACAGAGAAACATTTTCTCTGTGCAGTAAAAATAAGAACACTAAAAGCTGTTACATGCAATTGCAGTCATGCAAGAGGTTTTTTGTTGCGCAATTGTACACACTGAACAATTACACAAGAGGAAACACATTTGTGTCTGTGGAAATGTTTTCCTGGAGTACTACTAGAAAGCATGTTGCACAGGTTTCCTACAGTTCATTCAAAAATAGCACGTCCAAAAACTGTGTAAATCTAAATTCACAGTTAGGAGTAAACCTACATGTGTAGATTTATTTTTAAATAACAATTCTGGGGGTGAAGTGAGACAAAGACCGAGCTGGAAAGTTGCTGACACCTGAGAGCAGGGAGGGCTTGGCGGGACTAGATGGGGGTGACATGCTGTGAAGAAACCTGTGTGTTACACAGGTAATCGAGACCTTTGGAAGGGAAGCCAACCACTGCATCAGCAAGGATTAGTCTCAGACCTTGAACAAGGGCCTAGTCATCTGCCGGTAAACATTGCACAACCTATCTGGGAAAGACACCTGGAGTATTACTCAAAAATGTCTAAACCACTAACATCAATAAGGAAACTGAAGCGAAACACACTGCCACTCCCTCTAAGCCACTCAGGTACGCTGCACTCCTGAAGAGCATTGTAAACATTTATGATAAATGTCTGTCATGCGTCATGTAAATCTGCTTCCCACCCAAATATCTTTTGTGCAATGAAATCCTCTTTATATTATGATCTGTTCCGATGTCCCGCCTTGACGCTATGTACACTACTTTTAACAGGGCTTCTACACAGAAACTAGGATAAATTACGAGATTAGAGTTTTCCCTGTCCTTGCTGCCTTCATGCAGGCTGGATTTACTTTTTCTACTGCAAATAAGAATCTAGGATCTAAAGAAAAAATCCACATTTCCACTTTCAGGTCACAAATGCCCTGATTACCCAGTAAACCCCAAAAGCAAAGCAGAGTCTTGTGTCTTACACGGCTAACTATTCAATCTCATCAGGCACCAACTTTGATAGGTTCCACACCAACTGCAAACTGGTAATCTCAAAATATTGGCCAGGAAGAAGTGTCAGGAAGGGCACTTCGGAAAGTCAGATTAGTACCTTGACATTCCCTAAAAACATGCCTGAGACCAAGTCCTAGTCTTGAAACAAGAATAATCCTTTAGATTTGTCTGCATTAAAACCTAAAGGAAATCTTATATTTATCGTCCAGGTTTCCATGCACTCTCAAACCCTTTTTCCTTCAAAGTTTATACCATTCTCGAACCTCATGAACTCGCCAATTCTCCCTGAATAAGTTACTCACCCGGTTATAGAATGCTTGTTTAGTATTTTCATAATTGAATGTATATTTTTTTTAAATGTGATTTTACTGCACCTATAAACTAGACCCCCTAGCTTTAGCTGTGCATAAAACATGGTACAAATTATAAATGAATGATTGTCAATTGCACGTGTCCCAAAGGAACAAGACATGGAACAGCTTGATGCCTGGACAGGTGGACAATGCACAAAACTCCTTCTGCAAACGCATCTTATTCATATAAAAAATTGGTATGTGGGGATGAATAGCAGAGTGGAAAACTGGCCTTTTTGGAGCCATAATCCCAGCCCGTAATCTAATTTTAATGGAACCTGGACTAGCAGATATTTAAAATTTCCCAACTCTTTTCATAAGTATCTCATCCATACCAGTATTCGCCTCATGCATTCTGGTAATTGCAGTCTTTAATTTATAATGGAACAAACCGAATTACAAGCAACAAAAAGGACAATGCAATAACTTGGACTGGATAAGGTAGCTATGTGTTGAAACTGCTCTGGAAATTCTAATGGGCACTTATTTCCCCTAGTCAAAAGTGAAAACCAACAGCTTTCCTTACTGAAGAAACTAATCCCTCTTCCACACACCAAAACTGGGTAAAGCCAACTATATCAAGCCAAATTATGCACAACGCAGTAACACAACCAAGCCAGTCTTAAAAACATTCCAGTGGCTTCCGGTGGAGTCACCAACAAAATGTAAGATGGTCTGTACCATCCACAAGGCATAATGGAGCTATTGACCTGGCTGTGTGCCAAATCTGGCTCCCAGGTACACCCCAATAGGAACATCTGATAGGCCAATTTCAATCAATCAAACATGGAGACATATCACTGGGAGGCCACGGTGCAAAAATAGAATTCTGAGCACCACAAACCTGAGAGAAGAAACAAAGAATTTGCAGATTGAAAAAGAAAAATCTTGAAAACTGAACATTTGAAGGCACCATTCTGCTAAATACCGAGTACCAATTAAGGCACCGAGTTAGGAATTGTGGGTGGCTTCTGTAACTCTAATCTAGCTGGACGCTACCTGCCCTACATTTCACACTACTGCAGGAGTTCAAAATTTCTTCTTCAATGCTCTGGAGTGGCCATAAGGCCACATTTAATGCTATATAAAATTATTAACACAATAGAGCGCTCATGGGTTACTCATCTTTGGTGCCCTGTTAAGTATATTTAGCCTGGTAGTGGTGTCCCGAGTGCGGTCTGGAGTGAAGCAGCACCCATGGTGACCAGGGGGTTGGCAGGGCATAACATGTGATGCAGATTACTGGGTGAATAGTCACCTCATTAAACTTTTAAGCACCATCACATTTTTAGATCCACATTATAAAGACAATGGGGGAGAGATTACAGAGGTTAACAACCTGGACTTTGAAATCCTTTTTGTAATTTGTTATCAAAGGTGCTTTTGTGTTTGGCAAAGAAGGAATTTTTGCATAAGAAATAGGTCTCAGAATGGTGGAATAACTGTGAACAAGGCAGAAGAACTGGAAATGGGCTCCTCTGGATCAAGAACTGGTAACAACATACTAGTCCATGCGAAATATGAAGGGGAAAAAAACATATGGAGCTTCAGTCCCAAGAGTCCCGCATTAAGTAAAGTCAAAGGGTTCAATGCCCCCAATATAATAACATTTAATAAACTGCCGTTTGTTTCACTTCAATGCTTATTTTAAAATCTAGCTTACTATGGATGTTTTAGAGTATATAAAATATGAAGTGCTGATTTCTCTTTGATTAATTATATTTCTTGTTTCTTTTAGGGTGAACCAGGATGTCGCACTGAAGTATACAAAAAAAGCAATAGGTGGGATGCTTGAATTAATCTCAGCCACAGGATATTACTTTGGGCTACATGTAGGTCCCCCTTTTTGTGTTGCCGACAGTGCCACCTCAGATTAGACCCTGCCATATGCAAATCAGCCCTGAGCCCGCACCAACAGGAAGAGCCCAGCCTCAACTTCCAAGCAATGTCATCTCTGAACCGGAACATAAACAACCCACGGCCGATTTTGCCCTACTTGGCGCTCATCATCAGTTGGGTATAGCTTTGCTCCAGTCATGCAGTGGGAAGGGAGAGGGGGGTCATGCCATTGGATGACAGGCACGAGAGAGATCGCTGCTCTGCCACACATTTTTCACGTTAGGGCCACACGTGTTAACCGTTGTTGCTCCTTCACTTTGCCACTGGTCCATGCGCGAATCCCCCTTGCACTTAATTATCTTCACACTATTGAGAGTACCTGGGCCTTGAAAAGACCTCCGCCAATTGCACTTTATTGTGTACGCACTGCGATCCCGCCAATCCCATCACACACTTCACTGGTTCCACCCCATGAGAATGCCACGGTCTCAAAGGGATTCCCGCCCCCATTACACACGCCGCTAGTTTAAGAACCTGAAAGTACAGAGGCGGGAAGAATTCTCACCTTCACTCGCTCCTCGTCGGGATGACAATATGGGGGTCCTGCGGTCTGCAAGGAAGCCCTCCCCACGCCTAGTTCTCTTTGCACTATTCAGAATATTATGGCCTGGCTAGAACCCTCACGGCCCCTACCCCTATGTTTCATGAAGTTATCAGAAGCGCTGCTGGGACAGGGAAGTTTTCACCCCGCCGCTCCCCTCATACGTCTCTATACGCCCCACCCCCACAACTACCAGAACATAGTGCGCTTTAACAGTCTTCTTAGAGTAGTGCATTGAAGACAGCGGTTTTGCAAGGAGTACTACTAATGCGCCCGCTCACGCGACCTCGCCTAGTTGACTCAATTATGCAGAAAAAAATAGGAATGTGTAGCGTAATACAGACGTTGTGCGTGATATTTTATAATTTGATTTAACTCTTTTCTCATTTTAACACAAATACAGACAATGCAAACGTTTCACCTGCTTAGCGCCTGAATTTAGCAGTCAGAATCTGAAATGTGGCCATTTAACTTTTAAAAAGGTCTGCCACCGCGTGGCACCCCATCTGGTGCTTTTTGTTTTTTCATTATTAACTGTTGACCCGTTTGCAGACTAAAAAATATAAAAAACGAAACTTCCCGATTTACATTTAACAGCAAATGCTGGATTATGTTGCAAGTACGGTAAATACATTAGAGACACAGAAGTAAATATTGTCAGAGTCAGTAGTTCTAATTTTGTGTACCGAAAGGGGACAAGGGTTTTGTTAGTTTCAGATAAGGACTGTGTAAAGTAGCAGGTTGTAAATAACACTATTGATCAGCAGGCTGGGTTAGAGACACAAGTGAATAGATGTGCCTTTTAATTGCTAATGTTAATATTTGCAATGGTTTCAGAGATAAACAAAGTACATTACGGCACACCACGAAAGGCATAACTGGAGTCTATAGTGAGCCACGAAGCGGTCAATCATCCCCAGGTCACAAGGCGACTTTAAGTCAATCCTAGTTTTTAAGACAACCAACCCTAAGCATGCTAGGAGTTGTAATTTCCATCTGAAATGTGGGCCTAAAATCCCCAAGCCAGCTTAGCGTACTTCAAGAAGAACTGGAAGCCACAACCAGCCCATGCAACAATTTTCATAATAGCCATAGAATCCTACATGGCCTGCTAGCCTCCTAGAACCATAGGCCTAAACTGGCTGCAAGTAGTGCTTAATTTGTGCTGGTGTTTTCCGGTGCTCAGCACCGGCACTTATTTTTTAAACACAGGCACATATTTATGAGAAACCATCCCATTATGGTGCAGTGTGTGTATTTTTAAGGAACATTCATTAGTGAAGCATTAAGCTATTTGACATGTGCTAAAATAAAAGTTAACACTTTAACTTAAACATGCAGTTTAAAGTACTGTGGGTTGTGCCAGCTGCAGTGGACCGGTAAGTAATACCTTGGGCTCTGGCTCTTAACTTTTTACAAATAAATCACTGGCTGCAAGTAATGACTAGGACTTCCTGCCAGCCAAGTTCTCAGTGAATAATGGGAAAATATAATCTACAATCCCCAGCATGCTGAGTGCTGGGGGTGGGGGGGACAGTACAGTCTGAGAGGTGGCTGCATGACATTGCACTGGAAGGCAGTACTGAAACAGAATCAGTTTAAGATTTTTATCTGAACGTATCAACTTAAGGATGCCCAACTTCCCAATGGCATACAAGTTATACCTGGATACCTTTTTTGTAAGTTCAGAGCATGTTGCCAGGGTCAGACTGGCCGTAGCGGGCACCAGGCTTTTCCCGAAGGGCCGGAAGGGTGGGGTCTTGTTTTGGACGGTTGGGGGCCTTTTTTGATACAGTGGGCGGTTTTGCAGCAGTGCTGCAATATTGGCCCCCGTACCAATAGTTGCCAAAGTGTTTTACATGCGCACTCCCCCCACCCACCGCAGCCAGTTTAAGTTCCCAGTCCGGCCCTGCATGTTACCATCTGAGATTTGCATTTTCCATGTTAACCTTTTAGGAATAAATATAGAGGGGCCAAGTCCCCAAGGTAACTTAGACTCTAGCGTGCACAACTATGTGTGATATACATCAATTTCAACTATATTATATTTATTTATAAAGTTTTGTATGTTTGAAATGTATGTATATCACATATAGTTGCGCACGCTAGACTCCAAGTTACCTTGGGGACTTGGTCACTCTAATTTATTCATTCATCAGCTAGGCAGGCATACCACTTACCGGGTAAATTGCAGTATTAAACATCAACTACATAGAAAAATTCAGTGTGCACAAGTCACCTACATTATTCATTAACCTTTTAGGTATGGCATGAGTCAAGCCTTTTGATTTACTAAAACTATATGTATAATATGCTTAATTATATGGAATTACAGGTAGCCCTCCTCTTCCATTTTCTGTTATTGGGTCATTCATATTTTCTTTCTGCCAAACACAGAATGGGACAGTGGGCGAGTCCACTGCAGCCATTAGCTAACTTCACAGTGAGTGACCGCATGCTTCCTTTTCACAATGAAGGTATCCACATACAAAGTAGTTCCCTTAGTGCCAAGGACTACTCAAGGCAATGTGTACCTTTAGAGACCAAAAAAATATGTGTTTAGCCACTGTTTTATTTTTAAAGATTTACGAGAACCTGCAGCTTCCCCAAACATAGTTTTGTAACCATGACAAAACAATCATTAACAATGCAAAAAGGTTTACAACCAATACCTTCACCAATGCTGGTTAAGGATGGCCTTTTGGCGGAAGTGGGTGTCACACAGGACATGGTGTGTGAGAAGTTGGCCTGATATATGATGATCACTATTCTAGTGAGCACCTTGCACCAGTCCAAACGACCCTTATGGTGATTGGTTGTAAGTCAACCTTATAGACCAGCTATCCTAGTGGTAGCATGGACAAAAGCAGTCTTAGGCTAAACTCAAGAGGGCATGTGAAGCCAGCTGTTTTACCATATGCAATCCTTTTAACATCAAATGAAAGGACACTACACAAGTTATATATTATAAAATATATGTATTTATTACTAGAATATTCCCCTGTACTCTTTATGAGCACAGAAGCACAGCGTTAAACAAAGAACTTCATATAACATACAAAAGTTGCACAAATATGGATAGGCCTGGTGGCCACTCAAACCATATACTAAAATAGTGGTATAAGAACCACGTCACGAACAATGGTAAGGCCTAGGGCCTTGAGAATCGCTGGGGCTACACTGGACTAATGAAGGTTAGGTCGGGGGGGCCCACAGGATACGGGTGCAGTGTCTATAGGCAACCGTGTGCACCAATAGAAGTCAAGGTGCTTAAAAGTTAGAAAGTTACTGTTTTAAGAGACTTCCGACTGGACTAGAACTTAACCACTTAAAACTAAGACACTAGAGGTGTAAACCACTACAGGAGCACCGGAGTACTCTCGTTACCTCACCCACAGGAAGCGGGTGCATAGGTGTCAAAGTGCGTCGGGTTTCGTCGTGGAGTTCTATGGAGCCTGGAGGAAAAGAGGCTGCAGGCGACCAGGAGAGAAGAGTCTGGTTGGATCCAAGGGTGGATCGAAGATGTAGAGTACCTGAAAGCAGAGGGGACAGAGTCTAGGTCACTAGCCAGTGACCAGGATGGAACCAGGCGATGTCGGGTTGCGATCAGGTGATGTCGAGTAGTTTGTCTCCGCTGCCACGTGGACCAGGATGGATCGACGATGACCAGGAGGTGGACACGGACTGTCCCACGAAGGCTCTCGCTGTCGGCGGTGTCGGTTCTCGAATTGGAGTCAACAGGCCTTGGCAAATGCAACCCACGCAGGAATCGGAGATGGCTTCTGGATCGGACCAGCAAGGTCAGATCGGCGGCTCCTTTTGAGGAGAGTGAGGGCCAGTCTGGAGCAACCAGACCAGCAGTGTAAATTTGAAGGGTCGTCGCCACAGAGGCTACTAGCCAACGGGCAAGTGACAGGACAACGCGTCGAGCAGGAAAAATGCAAAAGGACCCCAGGCAGCACTCAATGAGTGTGGAGGGGTGATCTTTGGTGCAAAAGCTGCTCGGGAGTGGGGCTTCTCAATCCCCAATGCACAGCTTCGAGGGTGCCTCCGGAGCTGCACAGTAAGCACTTCGCTGGCTTTCCAAGATTGCCTGTCCCACGTCTCACGTCGCCTCCACGGGTCTCAGCTTTGCTAGTACTGTGGATCGGCTGTTGGAAGTCTGGGAGTCCAGGTCTTGTCGGTCTCTGTCGTTCGAGCTCAGGCGGGAGCAACGGCAAAGAAAACCTTTGAGCGCTGATGGTGCCTGCTTGTGCAGGGTGGTCACTCCTTGACCACAAGGGAGATTCTTCAGTCTTCTACGTCGAGTAGGATCTCGAAGGGTCCAGAGTTTCGTATCAAAGTTTCAGTCAGGATGATCAAATCTTTCATGGCACAGCCCCTACCTTTATTCAAAATCAAGGGGCTGGATCTCCTGCTAGGTCCCTCCTGTGGGTGGGACCCAGGAAGGGGGTGGTTACACCCCTTTCCCTTTGTCCAGTTTCGCACCAGAGCAGGGGCTGGAGTGCCCCAGCACCGGTTTGAGCTGGACTTTGCATGGGACACCTTGTGAGCCCCAGGCAGTGTCTAGTTTCATTCAGCCCTCCCTGCCTCAATCCACTATCTCCTGTCTGAGGTGGTGTAACACCTCCCTGTGACAGGAAACCTTTTGTCCAGGCCTCCCCTGCCGGATTTTCGGTCAGCAGCAGGAGGCCAGACTTGTGTCTGTGGCAGCAGCATCCATTTTGTGATGCGGAGGCTCTGGTTAGATTTAACCGCGTTTAAGGAAAGTAACATGTCTTCTCCCTCTAGAAGGGTGGAATGCTACCCCTGTCGCCAGGACTGGCGAGGGGGGTAGTATTCCAAAGCGTATGACACCTTACACGACATGTTTTGATAAAACCAAGCCATAGTTAGCAAGTAACCGCGAGGATTACAATGCACTTAAGAGTATATGGTATGGCAATATCCCAGAACAGCTATAAGGACATGGTTCCGAAACCTGCAGACCGGCTCAGCTCATGCTAGAGCACCATCTCACATAAAACCAAGAACTCTGCCTCCAGGATTGTTAAGGCCTGCATAGGAGTGACTTATAGGTGTATATGTGTCCAGATATAGGTTTAGACATAGGTATACTATATCTAAGCAAGGGGTGATTACACTACCTTGCCCCAGCTGAGTGATCAGCCAGTCGTGTCAGTTTGGATGGCCAGCCAGGGGTGGCAAAAGATATGCTGCAGCCCCTGGTAGGCCTTGGATGCACCTATGCCCTGGGTACCTATAGTACACTGTACAGGGGCTCATAAGGTGACCTAGTATCCAATTGGAGATGTACCTAGGGTACATGGAATCCATTTTAAAGAGAGAGCAGATAGCCTGGGACCCTGATTAGCAGGATCCCAGGCCAACTAAGTCGAAAACCAGCTAAACACTAGGCAAAAAAATCTGGGGTAACCATAGTCAGGTATCCACCTTCCTACATGGTGTCACTTGGCAATTACATACAGACACTTGCTGCATGCCAAGGAGTAGCAAATGACCAGGACAGAAAAATAGAGCTCGAAGGGGGTAGCATAACTAACATTCTAAACAATCAGATGCACACATTCTAGTCTTATCACCACCATACTAGCATGAGTCACAATGCTGTTCATTCATTCATAACCTCGGATGCCTGACCGTCGTTTTGAAGTGACCTTATCGCTGCTTTAGGCGCTTTACAAACGAGAAAACAGAATATAATCGCACGTTCCTTATGTTGTGGATTGACCGGCGGGGGAGGACCACCACTCCCAGAATTCCCGCGGTTGACGGCCGCCAGCGTGACGCTCGCCCGGAGGCGCAGAAAAGGTGCTGGGGCTTCCCACAGGGCGGGACGCTCCCATTCGAAGCCCGGGCCAATGGTGGGCCCGTCTGCACCTGAACGAGGCCGGGCCAGGCCCAATCTCTTGATTGGTCTTACGCAAAGTGGCTTCAGCTGGAGAGACACAATACCTGAGGAGTGTTTCACAGATAAGTGCTTAGAGTGAAGTCGATGGTCAGTGTATATTGGGTTACGGTAGCTTTTTCCGAACATCGTTGGAGGTAGAGGCTAATTATCCTATTATATGGCAGAAATCTCCTGTAAAATCTAAATATGGGGAAGATAAAGGCTGCGCACATTGATCATTCCAATAGTAACAAGATGGCTACTATTGACTCCTTTTTGGCAAAAGCGGTGGGGACCATTTCAAAAGAGATAGACAAAGAAGAGAGGAGCCTATCTATGGGCTCTATTGGTCCTCCCGCACCAGTACTTACGTCAGGAGAAGTAGCTGACACGACAATTGGGAACCACCGGGCTACTGACTGACAAATCACAAGCCTCGGCCTTCTGTGATATAATGCAAGAGGGGGGAGAAGAGCTTTCTAACTCGCCTGCAGCTAGCAATAAAGCGGGGACAGAGGTAGACGTTTCACCTGTACCTGAAAGACCCCGAAAAACAAGAAAGAGATTTGAGCCCATAAGGAGAGGTGCCAGTGGTACAAACTAGTTTGACAAGCATGATAGATATGGGGGATTTCTGAAGCACTTTGACGAAAAATGTTATAGACGTTTTGACTGACTTGGTATCGCAGCTCTGGGACAAACTGGACAAAGTTTTAACCGAGACCAAGGATTCATTTAACAAAGTGGAGTGTTTGCTGAAATCTTTGTCCAAAATACCCCCTCCCACAATGGTGCAACCTCAGGCAGACTGTAATATAATTGAAGGGATACACAAGAAGTTGCCTGTAGAGAAAGGGTTACAGAGACAAGTGACGGTCCCTAGTAGGATACCCTATGGTAACTCTGTTCACCATATGGGTAGCGTAATTGGGGGAGCTGGAGGAAGGGAAGAGCAACCTACCAATGAAGGGGAGACAGAGCATGCCAGGGCCATTCTTACCAATACAAACAGTGTAGGCGTGCCGATAATGGACTTGCCGTCGGAGTGTTGCCCCTACACTGGGATCTTGGTGGGGGTTAAAGGTCTGGGTACACATAACATGGAAACTACAGAAAATGTGATCAACAAGGTAGCTCATTGGCTATGGACACACAGCAGGTTTAATGTTTCAGATCTCACTAACATTCTGATGGCAAGAAGGGTCGACTGGATGAGCCGGTCGAAGAAAACTTTCAGGGGGGACATCGTGATGGTCTCTTTTAGATTCCAAGCATTGGCGCATAACATCGAGACACTTTCCTGAGTTACCTTTCCATACCTTTAGATTTTTTACTACAGACCTACACCAAACTTCACATAGAAGTATCCCACCTATGGGTGGGGGGGGGGGGGGGGGGGGGGGGAGGGTCTCGTAACAACACCAAATGTTTATGCCCCTTTGTCAGATTTAAATTATTTGGATTGACTTGATGAGGACACAGCACAAAGTACATCGCAGATAACCCATACTGAATCACAAAAGCAGGACTCTATGCCCAGGGAACACCATATGAGTGACATTCCAGCTCAACCTGCTGATAGCAAAAACAACAGTTGATGGACAGAATGCAGAACAGTGTCAGACATTTACCCCAGTACAGAGCTCTGGGCCTAAATCCATCGGTTTTTTGCTCACCACACCATCCCAGTTTAGACATGGCCATATGCAAATCAGCCTTGACCCTGTGCCTCATGGGAACAGTCCAGCCCGAACTGCCAAGCCATGTCTTCCCTGGACCGGAATCAAACATCCTAGGACCGGTTTATGGCCATCAGCCGTCTTCAGCCAGGACAGTCTTCCCTGCGGATAGCATCATCCTTCCCTTGCAGATAGAAACAGGAGGGGGGACCAGCTCCTCCCACATTATATAATGACCACTGTGCGGGAAATATTAGTTTGATATCTTGGAATATGGCAGGCCTAGCTTTCAAGTTTGAAGATGAGAGATTAATTGTATAACCTCCTATAAGATCACATGCTTGCTGGAGACTTGGGAGCTAAAAAATAAATTAGTCTTAGAAGGTTATAAGACATTTTTCCAGCAGAAGGGTCGCACTCTGGACGTGCAAAAGGGGGGCTAATTATTTTTAGAGCACTTAACATCAGAGCATTTGCAAAGCGCGAAGCTCGAGGAGCGCGCCATTAGGGGCCGGCTTCCTCGCCACTCCCCTGCTAGAGTAGGCGGCCGGGCTAGCCCAATGGGTGACCGGCCGACGATCTCTTCCGGGTCGCAGGTGACGCACGTCTGGTGCGGGAGAGGGCTGAGACTCGGGCTATTTAGGTTCCGGGAAATGGGGGCCCGGTCTCTTTTTTTGTAAGTTAGTGCTGGGGGAAAAGTAACTAGTATAATAATAGAAAAATTTAGAATGTCAATATTAAAAAAGTATTATTGATTTTATCAATTTTAATATGTATTGTTTAGTCATGTTAATGAATGTTGAAAATTAAACATGGCCGTTTTACACCCACTCTTTCTCCGATGTATGAATTTGATTGTGGGTCGTATCATCTGACTTGGCGGGCGGGGCAGGGGAGCATGCTGGGGGGGTCCGGGCCCTATATGGAACGACTGAAGTAGAACTCTAGAGTGGCACAGGGCATTAAGATAGGGGTGGTGAGAACATTGCGGTTCAGATTAGTACATTTTTATAATGCAAAAAGTAAGACTCAGGGTCCCTCAAGTTTGACGGAGTTATCTGGGCTTCTGAAATCATCAATGGGCGATGATTTCGCACAGGACAATCTTGTGTTGCTTGGTGACTTTAATTGTTATCTGTGCCCCGATATTAGTCAAGCTCGAGTGAAACCTCTATTTCACAGGCTGCAGAGGAATGGCATATGGAGCATTCCCCAGACAGTTGAGAGTTGAATGCTCTTTTAAACACTTATGATTTAATTTTTACATTGCAAAATGAACTCAGGAACCCTAATAGTTTTCAACCACCCTCTTATAAAGGAAGGGGTCAGGCCACAAATATTGATTTTATTTTTGTTTCATCATCCATGGGTCATATAATACAATCCTCCAGGATTTTGGAGAGTCCCTTTAGTGATCATAACCCTGTGATTCTGGGGCTAGGGGCACAGGTCCGGAGTGTAGCACAGGTCAATGGGAGGATGGGGGCAATGACTTCAACAGATCAGGGGAGGCGATTGTGGTGGTCGCAGGTGGACACTAACGCTCAACAGCTCCCTATTCAAACTAAGGCAAAAGGAGATTATGATATGCCTCGAAGAAGGCCCCTTAGGCGAGGATGTACTTAGTTCCTTTATTGCCATCGCACAGGCAGTGGCTGGCTTATTAACTGTGCCGGCAGTCCCTCCCTGCTCCGATAACCCAAGATGGTTTGACAGTGGGCGCTCTAATGCACTAAGGAAGATAAAAGCAGCCCTGAAAGAGATTCCGTGTAATAAAGATAGGGTAGCTAGTTCCCCTAAAAATTATAAAAGTGTGCTAAAAGAGCGGAGGTTGTCATTACAGAACTAGGCCTGGGAAGAGCTGGTTCCAGCTAGCGAGTTAAAGGGCAGTACTCTTTTTTTGGAAGGTCAATAGTCTTTGTTTCTCTGAACCTGATAAACCGAGTATGGTTCATCATATAACCCAGGATCAATGGAAGGTACATTTCCAGGTTGTCTATAATCATGGTGACGGAGAACAAGATATCGATGACCTGGTGCCACGCCCAGGCATTGTGCAGATTAACTTCCTATTGGATGAGGTTAAAACTGCTATTGAGGGACTGTCTGGGAACAAGGCCCCAGGACCGGATTGGGTCCCCCCCGGACCTGTTTTGGAACAATTCAGACGTCTGGGCTCCGATTTTGACCACGGTACTTAATGCAGCAGTAGCGACATCAATGCCTAAGTCATGGTCCTCTGCTATTTTTGTACCCATCTTTAAGAAAGGTGATAGGGACAACCCACAGTGTTACTGCCCTATATCTCTGGTAGATAGTACTGTTAAGGTTTTGGGTAGGGTTCTATATAGGCTATCAGAATGGGCAGATAGTAACAGAATTATTTCAGATGCTGAATGTGGCTTCAGAACAGGCAAAAGAGTAGACCAATGCCTCAACCTCTATCTGTTGACATCAGAATATACAACCGTCAAAGAAGGTTATATTTACTTGGGGTTTATGGACCATACTGCGGTGTTCGATAAGAGTGAACAGTACTAAATTGTGGCTTCTATTAGATGAGATGGGCGTCGAGAGGGCAATAATAAATGTTTTAATGTCTTTATATGCTAACACAACAGCTGTAGTTCGTTTTACACAGGAGGTGAGACTCACTGATAGTTTTAGATGTTCAAGAGGAGTGCGTCAAGGGTGCATACTTGCCCCTTTTTATTTACATTGTACATTAATGGGCTAGAATCCCACCTGATTTCACTGCACGCTGATACCCCGAGAATAGGACCTAGACCAGTACCAGTCCTGTTATATGCGGATGACGCAGTACTTATGGCTCGAACACCTAGAGCATTACAAGTGTTAATTGATGGGTTTGTCTCCTTCATGAATACGCTAGACTTTCCCCCCAATTTTACTAAATCATTTGTTATGGAAATAGGGCGCCGGGGGACTAGTACAAAAACGTACAAGGCAGGCACTGCTAGCTTAGCCAAAGTCCCTACTTGTACATTTCTGGGAGTTGTATTTGATGATCAATTAAAATGGGATAACCTCAAGGAGGAAAAGGTAAAGGTGATGAATAAAGCCCTGGGAGCTATTGCAAGTTATGAATATAGGTGAGGTACATGGTCCCCAGGGGTGATTTTAAAATTATATCAATCATTTTGCATTTCAAAGGCTTTGTACCGGAGTGAGATTTGGGGCTATAAGGTAGCTGATAAATTACAAATCGCCCAAAAGAAATTTTAAAACTGATTTTCAAAGTGTCACAAGTAACACCTGCATATACTGTACACGAGGAATTGGGGGTCAAATATATTACAGACCTAGGTGCAGTCAGGCCTTTGCTCTGCTGGGTGAATGTTTGGTCCAATGAAGAGGGTTCTCTTAATCAAGCAGTAATCGTGGATTGTATCTCCTTTGTTCACACATTAAAAATTCCCTGGTTAAGATACATCAAAGCATCATTCAGTGCCCTGGGATGACCAGATATATTTGCCTACGGTAAGACACCACGCTTTAGTTAAATCATCGCCAGGTATGGCACCTTACCTCTCCATATTATCTAGTCCCCATGAGCGTTTTTTAATTACCTGTTTTAGACTGATTATGTTTCACCATTTAGTTGCCTCTCCTCTTGATTTTGTAGTACGTACAGAGGATAGATGGCCCCATGGCTGCGACAGTAGGTCTCCACAGGATATTTTACATTTTATCTTTTTATGTAAATATTTTACGCTGCCCAGACGTCAATTTCTTAAAACCATATTTGAAAGATATGGGGTTCAGACAAGCTTGTGTTGCTCTTTTACATTTGCAAATCATGCAAGATATTCGTACACAGTGTGTGGTTATTCATTTACTAAAAGCAATGATAAGATCAAGAAAATCCAGATATGATTGAGCTCGGGAGTGACATTGTGGAACTAGGCTGGGATGATGGTAGAATTAAATGTACAGGAAAGATTTTAGGGTTGTATTTATGTCATGTGGAACTTATGTAACAAATAGTGCCGTTATTTGATATCTCTAAGAGTAATTTTAAGCCAAGGTTTGTCCAGTTTCCTAGTAGAATGATAATGATATTGGTATGATTACTGTATGAGGAAATAGGTTTATAATGAATTTAATATTGTTTTTAATGTATGATTTCTTTTATGGCATTCTTACTGCCGAATAAAGATGGTTTATTATTATATTAACCATACATATTCAGCACACGAGCTCTAGTCTACATTGCAAAGGTTAATTTATAAAAATAAAAAATAAAAAAATAAAAAAAATCAGGCCTGCATATTTGGCAAGTGTGACACCCCACACAGACCTGCCTTTTTTTAAGCCAAAAGCATTTTGCATGTCAAATCAAATAAACTTTATTCGGTTTTTGTTTATAAAACCATAAAAGTTGCACAAATACAGATACAATAAAAACAATTCAAAAAATGAATACGTAATTTAAAACAATTATTCTGTACAGCCAATTAATCAACTGGATTAATAAACATGCCCGGTTATACTGACTTTACACATCCATACAGGTGCTGGATTTCAAAAAAGCTTTTAAAAATCCTACTATAAAAAAGATACAGTCTTCTTTCAGAAGTTGAAGATACAGAAGGGTCGGGCAAGCCTGTCTAAATGTCATTCTTTTTAAAATAGGAACCAGAAAGTGCTTACGGGGAATTTCATACAATTTGCATAAAAACAAGAAGTGCAGCAAATCCTGCGGAGACTGACCGTCGCAGCCGCAGGGAGCTAGCACTTAACCTCTGCTAAATCCCTTAGGTCTGGCTAACAAAAAGTGGAAGAGGTTCATCCGGAACCTAGTTAGCAGAAACTTCTTGTGCGTTGACAAAAACCCCAAAAGGTAAGGTTCCGTCGTCTGGGTTGTTTTAAGCATTAAATACATCCGGACCCTAGGTTTCAACACCTCCTTTGCTTCCCTGTCTGCTTTCCTTAGAGTCAGAAAAGCTATCTTGGTTGATTCCACATCCTTCGTGACGGTAGGGTCAGGGTTGGTGAATAAATCACCCGCCCTATCCCTTCTAAACTTCTTTTGATATACATAAGTCAGCGAATAAGGGCCGAGTTATCAAGAGACATACACTCTCTTAGTATTAGATGGTTGAGATTTAAGTCTTTATTCAGCCAACACTTAAGCCAAAAGATCAAGGGTCGCAGGACAAGAGCATCACTTAGGTAGGGGACCCCTAGTTCCTCACGGACCGCTAAGTTAGAGGTTCCACTGGGAACACATAGTAAGCGTTCCTGGAAGTCATTCTCCACTACCTGCAGGGAATCTACGGCAGTGTATCCCCAAATTTCACTGCCATAGGTGGCTATGGCCAGGCTTTTAGCTTGATAAACTTGCAGCATAGCTCCTGTAGATTTCTTCCCTATTTTAGAGGCAAAGTTACAAATTGCAGTGCTTACACGAGCCAGATCCCCATTTTTTCCTCAAGATTAGGGGGCCCCACTTAAGTTGGTCGTCAAATAGGACCCCTAAATAGGAAAATGCTTTCGAACAAGGGATTTTGCATGTCAGGTAGCACTTACTACAGAACGTGAATGTTAAGACTAAACTTACCAAGTATTACAATACAAAGTGCAACTGGCAAAAAGCCAAGGCCTGGTAAGTGTGTTGCACAGACCCGGGAGCCGGCATGTTCTATGTTTCTGAGTATGGACAGGGCCTTCGGCACTAAAGCTAACAATCTCAGGAAAATTCTGCCTGGTTTGGTTTTTGCTCCGCAGGCCTTACCACAAACATTCCACATGGTGCAGATATGGCAAAATATTATGGGGTCTCAAGCAAAATATCAGGGCTCAAGACGGGGTACCAACTGGGTGGACGGGGTACCACCTGGGTGGACAGAGTCCCCCACTTTTTTTTACCGGGGGTGGGGGGGGGGGGGGGGGACGCAGTCCCACCTGCCAAACAGCTGTACTTCCCCCTTGCCAAAGAGCTGGACTTCACTCTTTGGCCTCTCTGGGACGAGGAGCTCGGCACCTTGCGTGACGTCACTTCCTGCCGTGACGTCACTACCGGTGACAGCGCCCCCCCACTTATTTTTTTACGACTTGTGCCCTGCAAAATATAATTGATCATAATGAGTTTCTTATGTTCCGTTTCTCTCGTTTCTAAATATGCTGAAAGTTGGAACATCTAGGAACCCGTAGGAAGGGAAATTATGGAACTTCTAGTGACATTAAACACTTGTCTAGGTTCTATGCTAGGCTTGCCGAGGAGCCTACACCAGGTAGTGGAAGTCTTGAAAATCGTTGTATCCTAGAATGAGCTTGACCCCGATAAGTTCATCCACGGTCCTACAAACCTCTGCGTTTGAAACAATCTACCCCATTGTGTTTGTAAATTGCATCAGTACAGCCCATAATGCACGGGAAATGCTGATAGCAGGGGATAACGTTGCCGTTGCCGTTGCTAGGAAACCCGAATAGAAACTCGAAATGTCGGGTTGGGTTTATGTTAACTCGATGTGCTCTTTCTAGGCACTATTCCATCCCAAAAACTCGAATTAGAACCAAAATAGGCACGTAGTGCCAAACAGGTCCAGGCGCAAGCATTGGTTGATGCAATAAGATCCCACGAGTCTAGTAGGAGCTGCCTACTTTGGATCTGGAGAACCAGGTTCGAGTCTCTGCGTCAGCTCAACATTGTGTGATTCTGGGCAGATCACAATGTACCAATGTCCTTGGTGCTCACATGTACTACACCCCAGATCCCTCTGCCAACCAAAATCAGCGCATGTTCACACTTTATTGCAACGACTCCCCTGGCTACGTTTTACCGCAAAATCGAGTTATGCGGAAAAATTCTTCCGCGAAAAAACACAACCGATTTTAAACATATTTTACAAATAAGTGACAAATTGTAATTAGCTGCGAATCCCCACACAATTAAGTTGTACAGATTTTCTCGGAATTAATAATAATCATAAAAATACTCAGAAATGCGATATTTCCAATTCTTGGCAAATCAGTTAAGTGGTGGCAGATGTGAGCTGCAGGTTAAGAAGACTTGTAGTCTTTCATCCTTTAAAGATGACAAAAATGAGCAAATTAAATGGAAACATTTTAACACCTACTTAGAAAAGGCAAACAGTACGCCCAGTAAGTCGTGCCAGGTATATAGTTCAGAGAGTCAACGCTCACCGCTGACGTCAGCTACATGAAGTCAATTAAAATGTCAGCAATGTCATGTCAACGCAGTCTGTCATCTTTCTGAGGTTGGTAAACTAAATGCCATTAAATTAGTTGCAATGAATACCTGAAATTTACAGAACTTCGAATAGCCTGCAAGTTATTGATCAGAGTGGGGCGGCATGGTGGGCGGCTGGGCTATTAAGACCTCTCGCCCCCCGCCCCCATCCTCCAACAAGCACTTGTATAGCTGCCAACTGGCCCCATGGGGTTTATGGCCCGTGGAGAATTTTTAGTCAATCTTGAAAGCTGGGACTAGCAGTGTTGTACTATAGTGGTAAACTACAAAGCTCCAAATCCTAGCGTTCAGAAAGTCGGAACCTGGCTTCACGCCCCGTGCAAACCATGGGAGGCAGCTGGCTCCATAATAAGGGTCTATTTTTCTCCTACTAAACAAGGAAAAGTGCCATATGCAGCAGAAACACAATGTATCCAGGTCTATGCTTTCATTTGAAACCTCTATGCATTCTGGGACTTTTAGTTATTACTTCAATTGAGCTCGCTGGACACATACTGCTGACAATAATGAAGTGTAAAAGTAAGACCCAAGTTTATATCCTTAATATAACCTCTCCCTTTGCGGCCAGAGGAGGGGTGGGTTTCAGGTTTTGTTTAGTTTAGAACAGCATTATGGGGTCCAGAATTCTCATGCTGTTCACGTCAGGGAGGAGTAGCTTATCCTTTCCTGGTTTTCTGTTTTGTATCCTGGTGCTTGTAGTCTTGCACGTGGACGTGTAAACGACAAGTACCCGAATGCACAAGTGAATCATTTAACGAATGAAGTGCTGCTGGCGGCTAATATGTGAAACCCTGAGCTCTGGAAGCTTCATTACCCAACTGAATGGCACTTTTTCGACCATAGAACGATAAAGGGCAGCGTGCACCCACCTGGATTCCAAGATGTCACCATGTGATCAGACACGGGTCTTGCAGAGGATGTATTAGTCTGGCGGAGCAGTCAGGCCCGTGTGGGCGCTATATAATTATTCAAAGCACTCGACCTCCATCTTCTACTACTGTCTAGTGAAAACTTTAGGTTTCTTTGTGGCCAGTTACTATAAGTAAGTAAAGTAAACTGGATGGCCAGTTACTGTTAATCTTGCAAAAGGGTTGACAAAGAAAAGGCAAACATTACTAATACTGCAGGACAAAGAAAAACAAATCGGACCCGAGAGCTGTTTTCATCTGGCGCGGGGAAGCACTAGATTCCAACAAAAACTAAACTTCAAAGCGACTTATCATCTGCCCCCCCAGAGCGGACACCCCCACCCCAAGTCGGATATTGTACAATCCCCACGCGCTCCACCCCACCACAAACTCTTACCTCCTGTGTGCGTCCCCTGCGCCCCTCACAGAAGGGTCCGCACGAAAAAATCGACCGAAAAAATCCTGCACATTTTGAAAGAAAATCTTTCGGAAGCCCTCGAGCTCGCTAGGGGCTCGGTGCGTCTGGGGAGGCGGCGGCTGAGAGGAATGAGCCCGCGCTACTTATGAGGCAATTCACAGGCAGCCGCGCGCGCACAGCGGCCCCGGCTCCCCCCGCCCCCTCCTCCAATGAGCGCGCCCGCAGTGCCCGAGAGGCAGGTCTGCACAGGACCCCCGTGACTCACGCGGGAGGAGGCAAGGAGCCGGGGGCCGGCTGGCGCTCTTGCGTGGAGGTGCTAACTGCCGCCTCCCGGGCCCTCCAAAGGCGGGGGGCAGGAAAGCTAGGGCAGCCCGCGGCGTGGCTGAGGGGAGCTCAGTGGGACAACGCGCCTGCTGCAGGTGTTTATGGAGATGTCCCCTGCCTTCGCCCAGGCTGCAGCTGCAAGGTCCATCCTAGGCATTTATACGGCATGTTTTAGGGGGAAAAGGCGCGTTTGAAGGGAACCGGCTGCCTGTGTAGTTGCAGGCTAGTTCAGTGGGATAACGCGCCTGCTGCAGGTGTTTATGGAGATGTCACCTGCCTCGCCCTGGCTGCAGCTGCAAGGGCCAGCTTAGACATTTACACGGCAGGTTTTAGGGAAATAAGGCGCATTTGAAGAGAAAGTGCTACCGGTGTAGTTGCAGATTAGTTCAGTGGGATAACGTGACTGCTGCAGATGTTTATGTAGATGGCAACCGAACCGCAGTGACGTAAACAAAATGATTGGGCCTCCTTTAGGATGTGAAGAGGGGTCTCTGCGACTCCCATATCTCACAGATCTGGCCAATGGGCTGAATGGGGCCCCTTGAAGGCACCCCTCCCTCACCCCCCCCCCCCCCCCCCCTCTTTCCACACCAGGGTCTGCGTTATGCCTCTGGTTATCTGCTCCCTCCCTGGTTGCAGCTGCAAGGGCCAGCCTTGGCATTTCCAAGGCAAGTGTTAGGCTGCGGAGCAGGAAAACAAAACAAAGTTGTGAGAGCGCTGCCCAAGTGATTGATGGCAGGGTTGTTCAGTTATATAACGCTCCGGCTGCGAAGATTGGTGCGCAACATTACCTCAAATGTTTAAAAGCGATTTCCAACCTTTTCAAGTCGACAAAACGTGCATTGAACCCAGTTAGCCTGCAGCTGGCAGGTTTGACCCCTCCCCTTTGGGTGGGAATACGTTTTTGACATCTGTCCTTACAGCCTTGGCTACATAATAGTTCAAGTGTAAACACGCAAAATAGCTTTGTTGGTATATTTTCTCAATCTCTCCGGAATATTCCTGACCAGAGACCGATTTCCCGGTTCCTGTGACCCTGAGCAGGATAAGCACCGTTATATAATTCAGTAAGGTAGCTCAGTGCCGGCTTTACAGTTATTTTTTGTGCTGCATTCAATCGATGCATATTAATTCCCAGGGGACATATAGCATGTCCTCCTCCTTAGAACGACATAGCCAATATTATTAGCTACCTGCGGTATATATATATATCCAACATTTACCTGCTTCTGTACTTCCCAACTTTAGCAATGTTGGAGTCAAGCCCCTTCTTAAGCTTAAATCAAGGTCAAGCACCTTTTCGCTGAGTGCAGTTGACAGGGGTCCGGCGGTGGAGGTGGTTGGTAGCATTTCTTAGGTCGGCACTCTCTCCGCTCACGATAGGAGGGCAAGGGTGGTCAGGACCAGGCTGCGCTCTAGTTTAGGATTCGTGTCTAGTGTTTTTTGGGGATTCGGCGCTAGAGGATTAAAGGGAGTAATAGCAACACACCTGGCTGCAGTTCTGGGGCAGTGGTTGATGACGTAGAAAATTGGGGGGGGGGGCGGGGGGGTGTAATAGAAATATAGTTATTGTAAATTTGTCGCTAATGAGCAGGTGGTTTGGGGTTGACAGGTTATAGGAGTTTAGGATAGAATTGAACACAACAACTAGAGGGGAGTGTAACCAACAGAGTGCGCTCAGGCTTTGAAGGGAACATTCCTCCAACGGAGAGAGCCCTGATGATATTCCTTCAGGATGAAACGCGTTAGCTGGATTGATAGGGTTATGTACCTTGGTGTTGAGAAATTGGATTGAACATTAACATTGAAATTGGTTTTCCAAATTATATCACTCAGTGGATTTTCTTGGTGCAACACAAAGAAAGCACTATACAGGAGCATACAGCTTTGAACTTTATTTACATTGAAGAATTAATTACACGCTCCTTTTGCATGAATTGTTGGAGTTTATGATAGGTGCACTCATGGTTGGCCGTGGTAGTAGTCGGGTGGATCAGCCTGAGCCGGTGGCGGCTGGTGACATTTAAAAGTGGTGAGGCGTAAAATAATTGTACTGCGGCGAACGTGCAAGCCGGAACCACCTTTGGGAGGGGTTCTCACCCCCCCCCCCCCGAACATTTTGAAAAAAGGGAGGGCAAATGGTGCATTTTCAAGGCATTTTGTGAGAAAGTAGGAAGGTATCACCCTCGCTGGAGCCTTAAAAGGGTGAGATAATTTTTAAGGCTGTAGCAAAATTACTTATAATCGGGGCAAATTTGCCCAGCATTTGTGAACTGCCCACACATGATTCCAGATACAATGCAGATCGCCAGAGGTCGCTTAATAATTTTCTACTCTAAGTTGCATTTGCCTTATAGTTCAAAAGGTACACTGGGGAAAGCCCTATTTAAATAAATTCTGTGTGCAAACTGAATGGACTCAGAATTGCTCCTCCAGTAACAGCTGCATAAAATAAAAAAAGTACCTTTCTCCGGAACACGCGCAGCCGCCGCCTCAGCTTCTGCTGCTCCTGGCGCGTTTTACCTAGGCAGCCTCCCTCCCCTTCCCTAAGCCAATCAGAACGCTGCAATGGCAGCGTTGTGATTGGTGCAGTGAGCGGACAGCCATAATCCAGAGTAGTCAGCACCCACATATTTAGAGGATCTTACTAATGTAGTTTAGAAATGTAAAAAGTCTATGGGTCGCACACTTCTGACCTCACCAGTTTTAGTTTAGAAATGTAACATTAGACTGGGAATCAGTGCAATGTATAGTGATGTTTTTATTAATTAGAAACTAATGTTGTGCCTTAATCAAAATGCAATGCTGCATAACGTAGAAATGTAATCATATGTGAAATGTTGCATTAACAATGATTCGCCTTAATGAAATTATATATGTGCCTATTAATGAGTGGATTAACATGGGGTTTAATGTGAAAATTATATTGTTTGCAGAACCAACATTTTATAGTGATGAAATGTAATTTCATGTCCTGTTAGAAGTGTGTTTAAAAGTGCAAAGGCCTGGGACATGTCGAAGCCAGTAGAGGCCTAACTGTATTTTTCTTTGGTTAGCCTCAGTCAGAAAAGAATGATTTCTCTCGCTTGGGAAAAGCTGTCCTCAGCAAATATTAAATAGTAACTTCGAATGTTGTAAGGATGATCTCACGTATTCTAGCTTGCAGGTGCAAGGCCACAAGGCTCATTAGGTAGAAAGGTCCATTGTTTAGAAGTTAGGATAGTGGGCGCAAGTGCAGAGACGCTGCCAAGGAATTTGGGAGTGCAACATTCAGTGTAGAAGGTGCCTGCGACCCAAGGACACACCAACGGACGCTGGATGGAGAGGTGCCATAGCGGAAAAGTCTGAAGATCTGTACCTGCCAGAGGGGTGTACCTCTGGGCGTGTCAACTATTTTTGGGATTTTGCATTAGGAACAGCACCCGAGGGTGGAGAGGCAGTCCGGAGCAGAGGCTAGACTAGGGATTAGAAGGTGAGCTTGGGAAAGGCATGATGTAGGTAGTTGTGAACTTGAGGCAGAGTAAGGTGTAAGAAGGAGCATCTTAGAACGAGCTCAGAAATTGAAGCAACTTATTGAGAGGTGAATGTACTTCTTAGGAAGTCATCACAGCTGACACCTTTATTCTTGCTGGGTAATTCGTTAAGTAGGGATATCACCTTTTTTTTTTGTAAAAGCAGTCTTGACTTTCTACATTGTCGGTAATGGTATGTCTAATGCTTCTCGAGCCGACCCTGATTTTTATTCTGAGTCGTCAGACTCTTGCGTAGGATTACCTTTGTATTAGTGCCAGTCTATTTCCTGAATGTTTTGCTGAGATGTTTGTATGTCCAGTTGTTTTTGGCTTTGTAATAAAGCTTAAACATTTTCAGGTCGTAGTCAGTCGTCCTTTGAGTCCAATTTGGATTGCCTTATAAAGTTGTTATGAGCTATGTTTGTGAAAATCTTCCCTTTACACTTCTAAGACAGGGAAAAATGTTTAGTCGACCTGACCTGGGATTCTAGAAAATGGTAAGAAAAATCTAGATAAGAATCCCAGCTTCCCCACAGCCTACATAGAGAAAAGGTAGAGTATGCATGGCTGGTTTGGTCTGCCCTGGGGCTGACCAAACAGTCAGGACCCACAACATGGGCAAGTCACCCCCCCACCCCCCCCCCCGCCCTCGAGCAGGACTTTCCACCTGCCTTCCCCCAACCAGGCACTTCTGCTGTCTCGCACTGCGAGAAAGCTGTGGGGCGACGCCCCCATACCCAAATGGAGGAGCCTACATTGGTCAACGAGGAAAAGGGATGGAGGACTGGTGGAAGCTATCATGCTGTCATGGCTGGTTAAGATGACTCTTGCATAAGGAGTGTTGCTATTGGGGACTGGAGTTATCAAAGGGTGTACTTAAAGGGAGAAAATGTGGGCAGTCAGCCACAGGAAGTATACGTGGCATGCTTAGGGGTGTGTGTTTGTGCTGGACGGGTAGAGTTGGACAGGTTATGTCATGCATTTGTCTGTAAGACAGTTGTTAGTGTCTAAACAATTTCCGATACGAGCCGGTCTCATTAAAGCAGCCTTTCCACATTCAAAGAGAGTGTGGTTCCTGCGTCTGCGCCGCCTTACCCGAATGAGGTGAGAGGAAGAAGGGAAGCTACGCCTTGGTATCAGCGGCTACTCCGCTATGGCGCAGGAGCGTCGCCCTCCCTGCCAGCAGCCAACAAATCAAAACTAAAACGATAATAAAACCTTGTTTGTTATTGCTTTATTATTGCCTTCGGAGCTGAAGCTTGGAGACAGAGCCTAGGGGGAGTGTCTTGCACCGTTATTAGTGCTCATGATGGTTTGGCTAGCCGTCTGTGGACGGCCAAACTGTCATGGGCACTGAAACTCTCCAACCCGAGCTGTGTTGCAGGTGTGGAGGGAGCAGGCACAGGCTACCTGTCTTACTGAGAGTGCAAATCGAGGGCACTCAGGCCAATCCTGATGCTTCTCTCATGCTGCCAGCAGCATTAAAGCAGCTTCAGGATTGGCCGCAGTGGACTCTGGGGGCATTTGCCTGTAGTGGAGAAGAGTGTAATGCGGCAGGTAAGTGTTTTTTGTTTTTCTTTATATGTCTGGTCACCCGTCCGTCCACCCCTTCTGACCCCCCAACCCCACCACTGCATTGAGATTCTGGCCTCTACTGCCTGCTATATTTATCCAAGTAATGTTTATTAAGAGTAGCCCACGCCTGGGACATCCACGTCCTGTGGCTTCCAGCAGCAACTGCACAGCAGAGGCGTTTGGAACCCATAGGGCGAGAATGCGTCCCTGGGCGTAAGAATAAACAACAACAAGCAGTCCACATATATACATGAAATCAAAGAATAATAGTTTCAAATACCAGTAGTAAACATAAATGCAGGACTAAGTGAAATACACCATTGCATGAGGTCATAGAGCTGAAGTGGGCGAGAAGGGACTTCCAAGGGTGCCTTGTGGGCTGAATACAATATGTAAATGAGGCTGAGCTACCCGTTCTCTAAAACTAACTTCCATCCCCCGTCTGTGAAATATAAACACTGTGAACAATTAAAAGCATGAAAACCGTACAAGCAAATCCAGTACTTTCCCTGAAATGTCAAAGTATCATACGTATTTAAATGGCGGCAAAAAAACTTGTTTTTTGGAAAGGTTTACACTGCCTTCCCTTCGTTATGTATAGGAAGGGTGGGAGGGGCTAGAGTTGGGAAGAGCCAACAAATAGACAGAGAAGCCAAGCCAAGGGTCTGGCTGGGTTCTAAGCGCCTGTGATAGAGCCAAGCATTGAAAATGTTTGGCATGTAAATCGTGAAACAAACATCATATGATAAAATCTCTAATTTTTTTAAAAAAAAAGTCAATTTAAGTAACACGTGGAAGCATTTCACCTCCGTGTAACAGATCATATCACTGCTTTGTGAGACTTTTATTACAAATGTTTGTTTTTAAACATGTACCTTGAAACATTAATGTCAACCATGCCCTGATGACAATGCCATTACTGAACAAAGAGGTAAATCAGTGGTCATGTGCACCGTAAATGGGACCTATGTGATACATGAAGCAACATTATAGCCTGTTAAACCAAACACAGGAGGTTTTTCTATAGCGCATCCTGAACTTGAATTTTTCAAGGTGCTCTCATATCCAGATCTCCTCTACTGGGGTGAATGTATGACATGGCTCTGCATTATGTTCATCAATTGATCTTTTTGCATTTGTCACCCGTGTGGGACGGTTATGCCCTGACGTGGGTCCAGTGATCTCCTTGCCAATGGAGTCAAGCTATCCTGGCTGATGACTGAAAGCCCGAAACCGTTCCTAGGATGCTTGTTTCCAGTCCAGGGAGGCCCTCCCCTGGCAGTTCGGACTGGACTGCTCCGATTGGGCACAGGGTCAAGACTGATTTGCATATGGCTGGGTCCAAACTGGAATGGCATGTTGAGCAAGAAAAATATGGCTTTAGGCCCAGATCTCTGTACTGGGGTAAATGTATGACATTGTTCTGCATTCTGTCCATAAATTATTCTTTTCTTATATGACATCATAAGCCGGGTAAATAAAATGATTAGCCGATACCATACAATTTGATCAAGTGGACAGCCACAATTAAGCTCAGGGTTTGCAACTTCATCCACTGTTTTGCTACCTTTCTTCTCTCCCATTTACATCAAAGGTTAATGCTTTGTCTTTAATTTCTGGTGCACGATGTAGGAAGGTACATCCTGACTATGGTTGCCCCCAACTTTTTGCCCTGTGTTTTAGCTGGTTTTGGACATAGTCGACCTGGGACCCTGCCAATCAGGACCCCAGGCCTACTGCTCTCTCTTTAAAATGGATTCCATGTACCCTAGGTACATTTCCAATTGGTACTGGGCCACCCTATCAGACCCTGTAACTCAGGGCATGGGTGTACCCAGGGCTGCCAGGGGCTGCAGCATGTATTATGCCACTCCTGGCTGGCCTCTTAAATTTGACACAACTGGCTGCATGACAGCTGGGGCAAAGTCGTGTAATCACCCTTTGCTGTAGGTGTAGTATACCTATACCTAACCCTAAAATGGACACACAGATTCCTATCAGTCACTTCTATGGCAGGCCTTGACAATCCTGAAGGCAGAGTGCTTGGAATCAGGTGAGATGGTGCTCTGGCATGAGCTGAGCCTGTCTGCAGCTTGCGGAACCAAGTCCTAATAGCTGTTCCATGATAACGCATACCATATACTCTTAAGTGCATTATAATCCTCGCGGTTAAATGCTAACTTTGGTATTGCTTTATCAAAACATGTCGAGTAAGGTGTCATACGAATTGGAATACTAACCCCTCGCCAATTCTGGCGACGGGGTTAGCATTCCACCCTTCTAGAGGGACACGACATGTATGTAACTGTGAACCCCGGTTAAAGTTAACTGAAGCCTCAGCTCCACAAAATGGATGCTGCCACCACAGACATGAGTCTGACCCCCTGCAGCTGGGAGTCCTTCCAGCGAGGGGAGCCTGGACAAAGGGTTTCCTGTCAGGGGCGGTGCTAGCACCGTCCCAGACATGGTTTTGTGTATCCTGGGTAGGCAGGGCTTTACAGGAAGGTGACTGCTGAGTGGCACCCCGGTGCTCACTACGCATAGGCCGGTCTGAACCAGTTCCAGGGGCACACCAGCCCCTGGCCTGGGGAAGTCCGGCATGGCTGAGGGGTGTAACCACCCCCCACCTAGTCCCACCCATAGGCAGGACCTAGTCACCGGGTCAGCCCCCTTTTTTTAGTATAAAGATGGGAGCGGGCCCCCTGTTAAAATTAGATCATCTTTGAATCAAGAATACTTTCTACGAAAGGACTTCAAGACTCTTCTTAAGATTTCTCCCTTGTGACTAAGGAGTAGTCACCCTGCATCAGCAGGCACCATCTAAGAACTCTGCGGTTTGCTGTAAGTCCTTCCTCAAGGAATCCGACGGCCCAGCTCGACGAGAAACCGGCTTCCCTGGCACCTCTGACCTCTACCCAAGTCATCAGCTCAGCTGTGATCTGTGGGTGCGACGAGACCTCGAAGGACCGGCCATCATCAGAACCCGCACGCTCTTAAAAACCAGCACGACCATCGAGGTAACTCTCTGGTGAGTGCTCTGGGGTCCGAGAAGCCCCGACCCTGAGCCGCTCTAGCACCGAAGTACAGTCTCCCAGCATCTCCACGATCTGCGTGGGGCCCTTCTGCTCGCTGCTCAGCACGTTGTCTGGTCACTAGCCGCTGGCTTGTGCCCTTCTGTGACGACGACCAAGAATCAACACTGCCGGTCTGGTTGCTCCGGACTGGCCCCTGCTTCCATCTTTTGAGAAGCACCCCGGACCCTCCTGGTCCACCCAAGACGCCGACATTGACATCCGTCGTGGGACAGCTCGCACCTCCACCGTGGTCGCCGACAACGCCTCCTGGTCCGTGAGACTGCAGAGCCTAGCGTCGCCCACTCACCTGGTCGAGGTGACGGCCAACTGGTGCCTTCCTGGTACCCTCTGACTACTGGCTAGTAGTACGAACTTGGTCCCCTCTGCTTTCAGGTTTCATCAATCTCTACGAACTATACACCACTGGTCGCCGGCCAGCAACTCCTTTTCTTCCGGCTCCTGGCTCGTCAGCGAAGACCCCGACGCCTGTAAGACTTGTGCAGCCGCAGCCCTCGTGGCTAGGTAACTCGGCATTTCGGTGCCTGCATAGCCTCCTTACTCTAGGGTCCCGAGTCCCTCGCTTCCGACTTGCCTTAACCGTTCCGTGTCCTCGGACACTTGTCTTTAAACTGTGCACTTGAAGTATTTGCTAAAGAGATTTGGTTTGTGCTTAGTACCCTGTCCTCATAAAGAGTACAGGGCTGTTGTGATTCTTAATAAATATACTGTTTATTTTCATAACACTTGAGTGGTGTCCTTTCACTGGGTGTTCAAGGGGTACATGTGTGGTAAACAGCTGGCTTAACGCGCCCTCTCGAGTCTTTAGCCTTAGACTGCTCGTATCCACGCTACTAGGATAGCTGGTCTATAGGTTGACTTACAACCAAACACCATAAGGGTCGTTGGAACGATACATAGCGGTCGCTAGAATAGCGAACGTTGCATATCGGGCCAACTTCTCACATTGGTGAGCAGCGGGTGGGATTTGAGCTTGCTGTTGTTTTACCACACGTATCCTAAGAATATCTTGTTGAAAGATCGCACAAGTACTGTTAGTACATATAACTAAAGCTTAGAATACTCTGAGTTCTACTGAACCAGCTGTTGTAGCTCCTCAAGGCTTAGCACACCTTGGCTACAACTCTAGCAAGGGACCAGTAGGTAACACATAGTGTAGGTAGGTGCATCACTTACACCACACTAGAAGCAGTATGTCGGTCACAGGAGGAAACACTGAGTCTCCCCTTGTGTCAGTTGACCTTCCACAGGTCATCCCTTCAAAATATACTGCTCTTAGCTTCCATGAGATGAGACAAGTGTGTACTCTCAGGAAACTAAAACAGGGGTCTAACCCCACCACTTCCTTTCTGATTGGTCTCTTAGAGGCCTATGATGCCAGTAGGGCTGGTAACCCAGACCCTTCTAATCCAGAAGGAAGTATGCCCTCCTTACAGGGTCCCTTTGATATCCATCCCCTCCATGAGGCAGATGATGCTGAGGAGGAGGATGAGTTGTCTGGGGATGAGGCAGATAAGGGACAGCTAGAAGTCAGTAGACTAAGCAGGTCCAACTTAAGCAGACATGAGCTTGGTACTGGGGGACTCCTGGGCCCACTCTCAGGTCAGCTTAACATTGGGAATGGACGAGTTAGGTCTCTATCAAGAGGCTCTAACAGATCCTTTCGAACCAATGGCTCTCTCAACTCTTCTCACAGAGGGATGTCTTCCCCTAAGAGGAGAGTGTATGAAGCTGAAGAAAGGGCAGTCAAACTGAGGATTGAAAGGGAAGAACTTGCCCTGGCCAAAGAGAGACTTGCCCTTGCTAGAGAGCAAGAATTATGTGGGCTAGTTCCCACTGGTGGCAGCAATAAACCTAGCAATAGGGAAAGGAGTTTTTATACAAAGCACCTGAATAAGATAGTGCCCCCCTTTAAAGAAGGGGATGACATCCACAAATGGATTACTGCTTTGGAGAGAGCCTGCACTGTGCAGGGTGTTCCCCAAAGTAAGTGGGCAGCTATCTTGTGGCTCTCCTTTGATGGTAAAGGTAGAGATAAGCTCCTCACCACAAGGGTGGAGGATGCTAACAATTACCAAGTCTTGAAAAATGTACTGGTTGATGGGTTTGGTTTAACCACTGAACAATACAGGATGCTGTTCAGAGACACCCAGAAAACTCAGTCTCAAGATTGGACTGACTTTGTTGATTGTGCCACTAAGGCTTTTGAAGGCTGGCTACTGGGTAGTAAAGTTACTGATTTTAAAGGATTGTATAATCTAATTATGAGGGAGCAAATCTTAAATAATTGTCAGAACCAGCTATTACATCAGCACCTGGTAGACTCTGAGTTGACCTCTCCACAGGAATTGGGTAAGAGGGCAGACAAATGGGTCAGAACCAGGGTTAGGCCTAAAAACCAGGGTGGTGACCAGAAAAAGGAATCAACCAAGCCTCAAGAGAAGGGTGGGGATAAATCCACAGAGAAGACTTCCCAAGGGCCCCAAAACTCCAACAAGGGTGGTGGGTCCCAGAACACTCCTTCAGAGCAAAAGAAACCTTATTGTCATACCTGTAAACAGGTGGGCCATTACAAAAGTGATGCCAGTTGCCCTAAAAATGGCAATAAGGGAAATGTACCCCCAGGTAATACTCCTAAACCTCCTGTTACCACTAGTGGTAATCCCCCAGGTGGTGGGAGTGCCCCCACGAATGTGGTGGGCATTACTTTGGGCAATCAGGAGGACTATGGCTTAGCCAGGTTCCCTGACCACACTCTTGTCTGTGAGACTGGCATGGGGTTTGCCAACTTCACTACTGGACCCCACATTTTGGGAAAGTATAGACAAGAAGTTTTAGTGAATGGTCAGAAAGTTGAGGCATTCAGAGACACAGGGGCCAGCCTCACCATGGTGAGTGACCATCTGGTCCCCTCTGCTCAACTGACCCCTGGTTTTACTTATCAGGTGACAGACATTCATGGAATGAAGAGAAGGCATCCCATGGCAGTAGTCAAGCTCAGCTGGGGTAATGTCACAGGGCCCATGAGAGTGGCAGTGACAGATAACCTACCTGTAGATTGCTTACTGGGGAATGACCTGGAACTCTCAGCATGGGCTGAGGTGGAACAAGAAACTCATTCCAGAATGATAGGCCTATCCAGACAGGTTAGTGGGGCAGTAATAGCTACAGCCCCAGTCCCAGCACCATTCCTCCCTGAAAAGGTTGGAAGGGCAGTGGTAGCCATTGCCCAGGCTCAGACAGACTTTCCAGAGCAGGATAGGAGGGCTGTGACAGTCACAGCCCAAACACAAACTGAGTGCCCTCCTGAAAAGGTTGGCAAGGTTGAAATGGTCTCAGCCTCTACTCAAACAGACAGTGAGGTTGTGAAGCCTGAAACAATGGATCACTCCACTCAAACAGAGAGCATTGAGGAGGAAGAAGAGTCTTCCCCCTCCCAGACACTAGGTGAGAGCCAGCCTCCTCAGGGAACTGACTCTACCCCTGTTGAAGGAACTGCCCCAGAGGTAGTCAGGCCTAGCCTGGCAGAGCCCCTGATGGCAGTGGACCCTTCCCAGGTGGGACCCAGTCTGGAGCAGGTAACCTGCACCTCTCTACCCTGCCTCAGTCAACCCAGGGCTGAAGAGGCCAGGGAGGCCAGTGGTGGACCCCAAAGGGCCCCCTGTCCAAAAGAACCACTTAATCAGCAGATTAGGGTCACTGAAGCTGGTAAACCCAGCCAAGTGAAAATAAGTCAGACTCCTGAGGGATCCCCCTTAAAAGTAGTTAGGGAACTCCCACAGCTGGACACTGTTGGGCACAGCCAAACATGGGGCCTAAAAACCCCAGACCTGACCTGTCCCTCCAGTAAGCCAAACAGAGGGACTCAGCCTCCAGCTTTAGGTAGCCAGAGGCTGACCCTGAGAGCTCAGTGCATCTCAGCTAAAGAAAGAAAGGCACACATGATGAATGGTGATTGGAGGAAGTTGAGCCCAAAGGTAGAGGAGCCTCACTTCAGTACTCCATCCCCACATCAGCCTTCTTCTTTCCCAAGACACACCAGAGACAGAGATTCCCTATGGTGGAGACCCTCAGATACCCTTAGGGTGAGGGGTTGCCTAGTGGACCATGACACAGGGGGAAACCAAGCCAGAGCTGGTACTTCCTTATATGGCCACTTAGGTAATAGAGGCTTACCTGGACAAGGATAGCCTTATCTCCTTTCGTTTGGGGGGGGGGTTGTGTAGGAAGGTACATCCTGACTATGGTTGCCCCCAACTTTTTGCCCTGTGTTTTAGCTGGTTTTGGACATAGTCGACCTGGGACCCTGCCAATCAGGACCCCAGGCCTACTGCTCTCTCTTTAAAATGGATTCCATGTACCCTAGGTACATTTCCAATTGGTACTGGGCCACCCTATCAGACCCTGTAACTCAGGGCATGGGTGTACCCAGGGCTGCCAGGGGCTGCAGCATGTATTATGCCACTCCTGGCTGGCCTCTTAAATTTGACACAACTGGCTGCATGACAGCTGGGGCAAAGTCGTGTAATCACCCTTTGTTGTAGGTGTAGTATACCTATACCTAACCCTAAAATGGACACACAGATTCCTATCAGTCACTCCTATGGCAGGCCTTGACAATCCTGAAGGCAGAGTGCTTGGAATCAGGTGAGATGGTGCTCTGGCATGAGCTGAGCCTGTCTGCAGCTTGCGGAACCAAGTCCTAATAGCTGTTCCATGATAACGCATACCATATACTCTTAAGTGCATTATAATCCTCGCGGTTAAATGCTAACTTTGGTATTGCTTTATCAAAACATGTCGAGTAAGGTGTCATACGAATTGGAATACTAACCCCTCGCCAATTCTGGCGACGGGGTTAGCATTCCACCCTTCTAGAGGGACACGACATGTATGTAACTGTGAACCCCGGTTAAAGTTAACTGAAGCCTCAGCTCCACAAAATGGATGCTGCCACCACAGACATGAGTCTGACCCCCTGCAGCTGGGAGTCCTTCCAGCGAGGGGAGCCTGGACAAAGGGTTTCCTGTCAGGGGCGGTGCTAGCACCGTCCCAGACATGGTTTTGTGTATCCTGGGTAGGCAGGGCTTTACAGGAAGGTGACTGCTGAGTGGCACCCCGGTGCTCACTACGCATAGGCCGGTCTGAACCAGTTCCAGGGGCACACCAGCCCCTGGCCTGGGGAAGTCCGGCATGGCTGAGGGGTGTAACCACCCCCCACCTAGTCCCACCCATAGGCAGGACCTAGTCACCGGGTCAGCCCCCTTTTTTAGTATAAAGATGGGAGCGGGCCCCCTGTTAAAATTAGATCATCTTTGAATCAAGAATACTTTCTACGAAAGGACTTCAAGACTCTTCTTAAGATTTCTCCCTTGTGACTAAGGAGTAGTCACCCTGCATCAGCAGGCACCATCTAAGAACTCTGCGGTTTGCTGTAAGTCCTTCCTCAAGGAATCCGACGGCCCAGCTCGACGAGAAACCGGCTTCCCTGGCACCTCTGACCTCTACCCACGTCATCAGCTCAGCTGTGATCTGTGGGTGCGACGAGACCTCGAGGGACTGGCCATCATCAGAACCCGCACGCTCTTAAAAACCAGCACGACCATCGAGGTAACTCTCTGGTGAGTGCTCTGGGGTCCGAGAAGCCCCGACCCTGAGCCGCTCTAGCACCGAAGTACAGTCTCCCAGCATCTCCACGATCTGCGTGGGGCCCTTCTGCTCGCTGCTCAGCACGTTGTCTGGTCACTAGCCGCTGGCTTGTGCCCTTCTGTGACGACGACCAAGAATCAACACTGCCGGTCTGGTTGCTCCGGACTGGCCCCTGCTTCCATCTTTTGAGAAGCACCCCGGACCCTCCTGGTCCACCCAAGACGCCGACAGCGACATCCGTCGTGGGACAGCTCGCACCTCCACCGTGGTCGCCGACAACGCCTCCTGGTCCGTGAGACTGCAGAGCCTAGCGTCGCCCACTCACCTGGTCGAGGTGACGGCCAACTGGTGCCTTCCTGGTACCCTCCGACTACTGGCTAGTAGTACGAACTTGGTCCCCTCTGCTTTCAGGTTTCATCAATCTCTACGAACTATACACCACTGGTCGCCGGCCAGCAACTCCTTTTCTTCCGGCTCCTGGCTCGTCAGCGAAGACCCCGACGCCTGTAAGACTTGTGCAGCCGCAGCCCTCGTGGCTAGGTAACTCGGCATTTCGGTGCCTGCATAGCCTCCTTACTCTCGGGTCCCGAGTCCCTCGCTTCCGACTTGCCTTAACCGTTCCGTGTCCTCGGACACTTGTCTTTAAACTGTGCACTTGAAGTATTTGCTAAAGAGATTTGGTTTGTGCTTAGTACCCTGTCCTCATAAAGAGTACAGGGCTGTTGTGATTCTTAATAAATATACTGTTTATTTTCATAACACTTGAGTGGTGTCCTTTCACTGGGTGTTCAAGGGGTACATGTGTGGTAAACAGCTGGCTTAACGCGCCCTCTCGAGTCTTTAGCCTTAGACTGCTCGTATCCACGCTACTAGGATAGCTGGTCTATAGGTTGACTTACAACCAAACACCATAAGGGTCGTTGGAACGATACATAGCGGTCGCTAGAATAGCGAACGTTGCATATCGGGCCAACTTCTCACACACGAGGTCAAGAGTGTAGGTGGCAGACAGAAGCCACATGAAGGCTCAGCTTGTTTTGGACTTGAGAGCCCAAGATGCTCTACAGTGGATCCAGAGATGGCATCTGGCTTAAGCCTTCACTGGCACTCCCACCTTGGACTTTTAACAAATCATTTAATCAATCATTATGGGAATTTTCGATTTTCGTCCTTGTTCATTTCAACTACAGCAATTAAAATTAGAAGTTTACAAGGATTACTAGAAGCAAAATCTGGAGTGGAATTGTATGACCCAGATGATTCACCCATGGTCCTTACCTGTATGCTTAAAAAAGTAAACTTGCACCCACTCAATCATTTTGATCAAAATATTTGATGTGTGCTCTTGAGTGCTCAAAATATTTCTAAGAAATCTTCATAAGATATTTCTAGCAGTTTGCACCAAATTGGCCCTATTTCAGGTGTGGCACCTTGAAACAATCTTGACCCAGCAGCATGGTACATTATGGGACTGAAAGAAGACAAGAAAGGAGATACAACGCATGGTTATACACTACATATTGTTTTTAAGGCAGCATGAGTTTCAAAACAGCCTGTAAAATACTATCGAGCACTCCAGGAAGGTGAAGGTACTATATTCAAAATTACGAAATATTAAAACACTAAATTCTATGTCAGGACCGGAGGCTTCAGATTATGCTATATCTTCCTTCGCTTTATTAACATAAAGACTCCACAGCAGCTTAGGAAAAAATATATAATAGTAACCAAATGCTTTAAACATAAAGCATTGACGGAATGTTCAACAAATCAAAACAACAACTCCCAAGAGTCTCTTTGTATAATAATAGTCCATAGTCCTTCCACTCTGTCCATCACCGCTATAAATCCGGCCTTCTCATCCTCTTCCCCCTCTTTCTTCGCTGCTCCCGCAGCCAGATAAGTGCTTTTCATGTTTTTTCCTTTCGGTGTTTGCTGATTGTGTTGTGTGTACGATCGTTGGGGGACTCACTACATGGTTTATTCCCTTACAGAGTCCCCGGTCGCGGGAACGCTCTTTCGTTCCTACGCGATCTTTCTTTCCCACTTGTGTGCGGTGCGTAAGTAAGCCGCCAGGGGGCGTCCAGACGTCTCGCCGACCCTTCGGCGCGCCTCCGCAGTGCCAGGAGCCGCGCCGTGGGGTCTGCCTGCGCAGGAGCCAACCCTCGCGTACCCCTCTGACACCTGGTGCTCCGGGTCTGTACTTCCCTGCTCCCGACGCCCCGTGGGGGTCTGTATTGCGGCTCTGACCGCGTGAAACACCTTCGGGTGAACTTTGTGCACCTCTTTGATTGAAGTGTGGCTTAGCGCGCTTGAGGGGTGCGGAGACCCGGTCCCGGCGAGGAGGGTCTGCGCTTGGGGGTTGGTGCAGCCCACCTGCCACGTCGGTTGGCCAAAAACGTGATCGCAGCCAGTTGGCCTGCCCATATCTGAGATCTATCTCGACTGCCGCCCTACAGGGTGCCCCGGATTTGCCCTTGTGGTCCAGGATGGAAGGAGAATACGAGGAGGAACACTACTCCTATCTGCAGGACGACGAATTTTACCAGGCGGTGGACAATTCGATTTACCGCTGCGTGACGGAGGTGGTAGGCCCCATGGAGGACCGCCTTTCCGCCCGCATCGTGGAAGAGTGCGCGAAGCTGGCATCAGCGCATGTGCCTCCGTCCCCCGATCTCCCGGGGACGTCCGGCGGGTTGCCACCCGCCCCGAAGAGGCCTTGTAAGGAGGGGCCCTCATCGGAGGCCCAAGGAGTGGACAAGGGCGCGTTTGAGCGTCTTCGGGACGCCTTCCTGGCGAAGGCAACGGCGGTGACAGAGAATATGTTCCCCCTTGACCTCTAAAACTTTAACGGTATGTATCCAATACTTTAATTCTATTATTTTCATACATAAGGGCAAACAACAAGAAAGGTTTTTTTTATAACTTTATCATTTTATTATTTTTTTCTTCTTTTTAGTTATATTTCTTAGTACAAAGATTATTTTTCCATTTATCGTTTTATCACATCAGTTAATATATTTTATCAAAAAGCACATAGTATAAAACACATCATTTTCTAATATCATCAGTAAAAAAACTATTTACTGCAGGGAAAACAATATACAAAACAATCAACACTCTCACAAGTACATACATCCCTTACTTATCATACATACTGCATTCATTCTTGATTCTGCGTCTGAGGGATCGCAGGTGGAAATGCAAATTAATACGCAAGGTGAAGGCAACGGCGGTGCCCCCTGCTCCCTTGGTGGACCCTGGTGCTTCGGGGGACGTGTCGACGGCCCCCGCTTCTCCGGTGTACGACTCTCCGGATACCGATGACGACGGGGAGTCGACCCGATCTTGGCTTCCGGCGTCCTCTGCCAAGGAGATGCCACGAGATGAGTCGGGCATGCTCGACCCGGACGAGATCGTCCATCCCCGCTCCGCGGCTTGGACACCGGGAGAGACTGTGGCGAAATTTGTAGCGGGCAGGCTGCGCAAGCCCCTGGAAAAGGAGGCGAGAGGTTGCCTGCGTGGGGAGTGCCCTAGGCAGACTTTGGAAGGCAAGGTGGCCATGACCCCGGAGTTGGATGCCAAGATGGCCACCTTCCTGGCGAAATTTATGAAGGACCCCAGGAAAGGCATCGATCGGTCCTGGCGGGCCTGCCAGGATAAATTGCTGGATGCGGTTGGGCCCGCCACGAAGATCCTCGATATGGCGGAGGAAGCTAAGGCGAATGGCACCGTCATTTCTCCGGAGGTGCTTTCGAATTGGGCCCAGAGGGTGATAGTGTTCTTGGGCAACGCCAACTGCGCCCTATCTACGGAGAGGCGGCGTTCGCTCCTGATTAAATTGGACCCGAAGTTGGGAGACCTGGCCTCGTCGGAGGCGGGTGCTGTGGCCCAGGGAGGCCTCTTTGGCGAACCCTTCATCAGGGAGCTGGGCAAGTTCGTGAACACGTTCACGTCGCTGGATAAGGCCCAGTCCAGCATTAAGAGGGTGTTTCACCAACGTTTCTCCGGAGGGGCCGGTCGCGGTAGGGGCCGCACGATCGGCCGTGGCCAGCAGACCAACAATAAAGGACAAGGCTCCGGAAGAGGCCAATACCAGACCTCTGCGAACTTTAACAACTTCTACCCCACCAGAGGGCAGCGCTTCGGCGGCAGAGGGTTCAAGAAGAACTCCGGACAAGGAAATGCCCCCGGTAAGTGTCCTTTGTTTGGATCAAGTTCCGATTGGGGGGCGGCTGGCGACCTGCTACGAGGAGTGGGAATTGCTCACTGCCGACGCTTGGGTCTTACAAACTGTACGTGGGTTCCACATAGAATTTTACGACCAGCCCACGCAAGCGATGCCCCCACGCCCAATGGTCTTTTTGGAGTCCGACGCGCGGTTGATAGACGGGGAGGTCTCGGACTTGCTACGCAAAGGGGCCATCCGTCTATCAACGCGCCACCCACACGGGTTCCTCAGCAACGTGTTTTTGGTGGACAAGACAGATGGGGGCAAGAGACCTGTGATCAATCTCAAGGAATTCAATGGGTGGTTGGTCTACCGACATTTCAAAATGGAGGGTATCCACCTCCTTCGAGACGTACTCCTCCCTCGGGATGGGATGGTGAGACTGGATCTCAAGGATGCCTACTTGGTCGTCCCCATCCATCCCCCTCATCGTTGTTTCCTTCAATTCCTATGGGACGGCAAGGTGTTCGAGTTCACCGCACTGCCGTTCGGTCTGTCGTCGGCCCCATGGTGCTTCACAAAGGTTCTCCACCCGGTAGTGGAGTTTCTCAGAAGTCAGGGGGTCCGTATGTTAGTGTACTTAGACGACATCCTCCTCATGGGGCAGTGCCCGGAGGTGTTGGCGGGCCAGCTGCGACAAGCTGTCCATCTGCTTCAGAGACTGGGGTTCGTGATCAACGGCTCCAAGTCGGTTTTGGTTCCCACTCAGAAGATCGTTTTCTTAGGTTTCGTGGTGGACTCGGTGCAGGCGGTCTTGAGCCTGCCGGGTCGGAAGGTCGCGAAAATTCGACACCTGCTTCGGCAGACGATCGCGAGGGATCGCACGTCCCTGCGCCATATCGCCAAGGTGGTAGGACTTCTCTCGTCCTCCATCCAGGCGATTTTCCCGGGCCCTCTGCATTACAGGGCTCTCCAACACTTGAAGGCGCAGCACCTGCGTCGTGGGATGTGTTACGATCAGTGGGTCCCCCTCACGGACGAAGTGAAGGAGGAGATGTCCTGGTGGCGGTCTCACATGGAGGCATGGAATGGTCGGGCGATCTTTGGTTCGGCCCCGGACCTGGTCATAGAGTCCGACGCCAGCAGGTCGGGCTGGGGCACCCGGTGCGGGGATTTTTCCACCGGCGTCGCCTGGTCTTCAGAAGAACAACGGTTGCATATCAATTGTTTGGAGCTCCTGGCGGGCTCCTTCGCAGTTCGTTGTTGGACCAAGGATTCGGTCAAGGCCTGTGTCCTGTTGCGGATGGACAATATTTCGGCGGTTCGTTATGTGAACCATCTAGGGGGTCCTCGTTCCCGCGCCTTGGCGGATCTAGCGAAGGACTTCTGGGACTATTGCCTGTCACGCCACATTGCGGTGACGGCGGAATATCTACCGGGTCAGTCCAACCAAGTAGCGGATTGGCACTCCAGACACCTCAGGGACGCCAGCCAGTGGAAACTGGATCCGGAGGTCTTCCGGTGGCTACAAACTCTCTGGGGTCCCTTTTCAGTGGACCTGTTTGCGTCCCATCTCGACCACCAGCTGCCGCGTTTTTTCAGCTGGAGGCCGGACCCTCTGGCGGAGGCCACGGACGCCTTTCTGCAGGATTGGAGTCGGGAACAACCGTTTGCGTTTCCCCCGTTCTCCATGATCATGAGGGCGGTGGCCCAAATACGCCGCCAGGGAGCGGAGTTGGTGTTGGTTACACCGCTCTGGAGGTCTCAAGTGTGGTTTCCGGTTCTTCTGGAACTTTCTTGGGATTTTCCAATCCTACTCCCCCTGTTTCCTCTGCTCCTGACAAATCCGGATCGGGAACCGCATCCTCTCATCACGCAGAGCTCTCTTCGCCTCGTGGCGTGGAGGCTCTCAGGAGACGCTGGGCGCTCCCAGGCCTTTCGGCGTCTGCTGAGCACTTGCTCTCCAAAGCATGGGCCGATAGTACGACGAAGCGCTACAGATCCGCTTGGCTTAAGTGGATGCGTTGGTGTCTACGAAGGGATTTGGATCCCTTGGTCGCAGGCCTCGTTCCCGTGCTGAATTTCCTGGCTCACCTAGCCGACAAGGGCTTGGCCTATAGAACGATCAATGCTGTTCGATCGGCGATTTCGGCGGGCCATAATAACATCGATGGCCACCCAGTAGGGGAACATCCTTTTGTTTGCCGGCTTCTGCGGGCTATTCGCCTCGCGTTGCCTCCTGAACCCAGGTACTCCGTCCTTTGGGACGTCAATTTGGTTCTGAACTTGTTCTTGTCCTGGCCGGCTAATTCATATCTGTCTCTCAAAGAACTGTCGGCGAAGTTGGCCATGTTGTTATGTTTGGTTTCTTGTAGACGCGTCTCTGATGTGCGCGCGCTGGATGTCTCTGCACGCATTTTTTCCCCGGATGGGGTTACTTTTACCGTGGGCCGACGCACTAAAACGTCGTCGCGGTCCATTTCGTATCCAGCTTTTCTTGACACTCCTAAGTTGTGTGTTGTGTAATGCCTCAAAGCGTATGAGGATCTGACCTTGGATTTGCGCCCTCCGGGCGAGCGCCAGTTGTTGATTGCCCTGCGAAAGCCACACAAAGCTGTCTCCTCTCCCACTATTGCTCGGTGGGTGCGATGGGTCATGCAAGAAGCGGGCATCAATACTTCTCTTTTTGGAGCACACTCCGCCAGGGGGGCCATGGCCTCTAAGGCATTCTCAGTGGGTGCGCGTTTGGAGGATCTAATGCGAGCGGCGGATTGGTCCTCGGATTCCACCTTTAAGAGGTTTTATTTCAAGCCGGTGGTGGATTTGGCCCAGTTGGTGGTAAGTAAGCTTTGAACTAGCATAATCTGAAGCCTCCGGTCCTGACATAGAATCGAAATTTGCCTAGCTTACGTAACGGTAAGTTTCAATTCTATTAAGGACACGGAGGCGAGGATTATCCCACCCAGGCTACAGTGGTGTCTCTACCCACCCGTATGGCAGTAAGTAAAGCGTTTTCCTTTACATTGTCGGTACTGTATAAGTCACTGAATGCTCCTCGCCTTATTGTCGCATTCCTGGACCCTCTCGCTGATGCTGTCTCTTTTTCGGCAGGCAACGAGGGTGCTAAACAGGATCAATGAGGCTCAGGCGTGATCTGCGCGAAGAAAGAGGAGGAAGAGGATGAGAAGGCCGGATTTATAGCGGTGGTGGACAGAGTGGAAGGACTATGGACTATTATTATACAAAGAGACTCTTGGGAGTTGTTGTTTTGATTTGTTGAACGTTCCGTCAATGCTTTATGTTTAAAGCATTTGGTTACTATTATATATTTTTTCCTAAGCTGCTGTGGAGTCTTTATGTTAATAAAGCGAAGGAAGATATAGCATAATCCTCGCCTCCGTGTCCTTAATAGAATTGAAACTTACCGTTACGTAAGCTAGGCAAATTTCGATTCTGGATTCCGAAGTAGCGTGCTACTTGCAGAGAAATAGCTTCAACACCCCATGAAGGGTAGCAAGCAGTATATAAATGCAAACCTTTTCCCCTCTTCTACCCCCCCACTATCTTTCTCTATCCAAATAACTGACTATCATATCCACCACTCAAATGATTTTCATATTTCCACATTACTAATTCACCACTAATCCTTTATGGGTTCCCGAGTAGCGTGCTACTCGCTGAAAAAGCACGTCGAAGCTTGGTCAGGTGTAGTAAGCGCTATATAAATGCGAATACAAAACAATATTACAGAGCCCTCTTGCAGTCACTAAGGGCACCATATTGCAACAAACAACGGTTTTATTGCTTTGAGAAAATTGCCTGGAACTTTGAGAATACTTGCACTGAAGCTACATTCACTTTGGGAATAACTAACTGAATTGTCACGCCAAGCTGGATCGTCCACAAGCGCTAAGGAACGTGGTATGTTTTACCCAATAACATTTCCTAGCCATGCCCTTTGTATTGCAAGCTTCTGTGCAGAGAGTGATTTTATGTGTTCTCAGAGTCCTACTTTCTTCGTCATCTTTTTCTTTTAGCACTTGAAAGCATCTGACACGAGGACGTGGCTACATTAGCACACATTTTGAGATGTGCTATGCTTCATTGAAGCACAGCACATCTCAAAATGTGTCATTCACAAGAGTCCTAGGAACATGAATGGAGAAAAAAGGAAAACAGGCTATAAAAACATTGATAAAAGCAGATGACCTATCACATAAAATGTTTGTTACCAACGCAAAGCAGTGTTCAAAGGGCTCTGCTGCCAATATAAGGTGGATTCCTCGTGGATACTATCACCAACCATCGCTGCCAAGTTGCATATGTGATGTTACACCATCCACCAGCCACAGCTTTGTTGCACCCTGGGACTTTTAGTTTTACTTTTTCCATTCTAATTGTGAGCGCCCAACAGTCAGTCCTAGCTTTTTGGCTAAACCGCCCCCCATTAACTACAAGCATTTACAATGCAATGGTTTCGCCTTTGGAAAAGTTAGAGCTATTGGCATTGTAAATGACAAAATTTGTATTTATATGTTGGTTTTGAAAACAGATAAATAAATGGCATTGTCATTTACATTGCCATTAGCCTCTGCAGTCGCTCTGCAGTCCCTAGCACTCCATAGCACTCCCTAGTCACTCTGCACTCCCTAGCCCTCCCTAGCCACTCTGCACTCCCTGGCACTCCCTAGCCCTCCCTAGTCACTCTGCACTCCCTAGCCCTCCCTAGTCACTCTGCACTCCCTAGCACTCTGCACTCCCTAGCCCCCCCTAGTCACTCTGCACTCCCTAGCACTCCCTAGTCACTCTGCACTCCCTAGTCACTCTGCACTCCCTAGTCACTCTGCACTCCCTAGTCACTCTGCACTCCCTAGTCACTCTGCACTCCCTAGTCACTCCCTCGCACTCCCAGCCATTTACAATGCAACGGTTTCGCCTTTGCAAAAGTTAGAGCTATTGGCATTGTAAATGACAACATTTGTATTTATGTGTTGGTTTTGAAAACAGATAAATAAATGGCATTGTCATTTACAATGCCAATAGCTTAATCTCTCGCAAATGCAACACACACACACACACACACACACAGAGGCCCCCACACAGAGCCCCCCCCCACACCCACCCACAGAGCCCCCCACACACCCACACAGAGTCCCCCACACACCCACACAGAGCCCCCCACACACTGTGAGCCCCCCCCCACACTCACACAGAGCTCCCCACACACTGCGAGATATGTGACTAGAGGCCTCAAGGCAGACCGGTTTTCTCAGGCTCCGATTTAAAACACCCCGTCCTATCTTGCAGATGGACGGGGGAGGGGTGCATTTTCTAATTTCTACTCCATTTCAATAATCCTACAGTTTGGTAGCTGCAGAAGAGGCTATAACTATTTCACTCCCATGAGTGATATTGCAGGTCTCTAACTCTTTATTTTAGAGATCACTATTTTTTTTTTCAAATAAGCAAAGTTTATTGCAATCCTTGTGGGAGAGCTAGTATTTCTTTAAACCTTTGCTACAAGCACTCTCTGTACTGCACTTGTCCTATGTTCAGAAAGGTGCGCAGTTCTCCTAGTTGCACGAGTTTGTGCGGCACACGTTGTATAGCTGCATGTCACCTGATGCCATTTTGCAGGCCTGTACTTAACGGTGCTCAAATCTTTCAGCGCATCTGCGTAGGTGTGTGGTGCATGCGCCTGATTACATGTGAACCTTATTTGAGGTGCAGGCGCTGGCAGAACCTCAAAATGTACATATCTACTACTTCACCCCGTTAAACAGTGACTTTGTCTGACATCCCGAGACCACTAGCCACCAGGAGCCTGCATAAAATATCAAGAACACTCCTCGCGCAGGTTAACGTGTAGGTGGGGCGTCTTCTTCGGAAAGGACTCCTAAAAGCTGTGTTAATATAAGCTTGTGTTCTTGTGCAAAGTAACTGGTGCTAATGTAAAGCGTTCCTATACCTTCCGGTCGAGTTTGCGCTCTATAGAACTGCAAAAAGAAGCTGCTTAGCTGGGCCATTAGCGAGATTAAAGACTGCTTGTGGCATGTGCATGCACAATCGGCAACAAATCTCTTTCTTATCTGAGCATTAACACTAAAGGAATGTCTCTTTATAAAACGTAGTTTCCGCAGCACGTCATTAAACAGCACACAGAACAAACCGTGCCACCGGTGGGCTTTCAGATATCACTCGGAGACATTTTTAAGTTCAGGCGCATGGGATTCACAACAATTAGAACGAATCACATTATTGGTTTCTCCTTTCTTTGTGTGATGATATATTTTATAGATTGGGTGCGACTGTTTGGCACCCACGAAATCATCTCAGTGTTTTAGTTAAGGACATGAATACAGTTCCCGACATGGACCTGTCTCAAAGTGCGTTTTTAAATACTTTCAGGTCCGAGACCAGGAGGGACCCGGACCACTTAAAGCATTGGCATGTTCTTGCCCCTGTTTGTAGAAACGCCGAACCGCCATTAATACACTCAAACATTGTCAAAATTGTTTTTTATTGTTTTTTATTGTTTAGGCCGAGGAGTAGGGGGACCGTGAGAGGAAGTTAGACCAAGAAACAGCGCAAAAAATGTTTGACATCACCCAGGAAACATTGATGTAGACATTTCCAGAACAGGCGCGTGACAGATATGAGAAATGTAAAGACATAAAAATGCAAAACAGCAATAATCGTGACGTTCCTTTTACTGCACGGAGTCCAGTTTAGCTCTGCATTCTACGTCACCCCTGCAAGAAAATGTTCAAATCGGCCTAAAGAGGACACGAGCCAAGAAGCTGTCCCCGGCCCACTCTCTGGAGGGGTTGGCGCCCTGCTCCGGACATGAGGCAGAGATTAAGGGCGATCGCTGGGCGGAGCCAAAAGGTGGGCCTGAGCGATGCCGCACCGGAAGTCAGGACGCAGGGGGCCTCCCACTAACCCCACACCAGGAATGACACGCCTGGAATGAAGGGCACACCCCAGTCATGTAACACCCCCTTCCCCCGCCACTAGGCGCATCCCTGTCCCCACTGCTCCTCGGTCCTCCCAGTCCCGCTGGCTGACCCCTTCCTCCGGAACGAGGCCCGGTTCAGCATCTTCATCTTGAATACCCAAACGTATAGAAGCCGCTGCCTCCTGATATGTATGTAGCCTACGAAGGAAATGTGGCTTAGACGATAGTTGCGAAGTTAGGCCGGGTCATTGAAACTTTGCACTGATGTAAACACCTTTAAAAATGCACCTTTTTGTTGCTTCTGTAATTTGGAACGGAGCAGAAACATTTCGCCTGGCCACATTGCAAAAAAAAGATTTCCACACCAACGGAAAACAAGAAGCACGGGCACACGGACGGGGGAGGGGCGGGAACGGGCACACAGACAGCAGGAGGGGGTCGGGAACGGGCACACGGACAGCGGGGGGGGGGGGTGAAAACTGGATTAAAAAAAATATTTAAAAATGCCGCTTACCTGCAAGGAAAGAAATCGCGCAGCCCACCGCATCCTGGCAACTTCAATCTTGCAGCCCACTCCTGCAAAGGACACTTTGAAACTGACCAAAACAGGACGAGAAAAAAAAAATAACATCCGCCCACCGCCGGAATGACGTCACAAAGGGGCTGGATGAGAAAAAATCTCAGGAACGCCCACGAGTCGCCTCACAGAATGACGGACGCCTCGGTCTTCCAATGGCTAGCCTCCATTTATGGAGCTAGCCAATGGAAGACTGAGGCGGAACAAAGCCCACATACTGCAAAACAAAAGACTTCGCCTGCGCGAAACGCTGCTTGCGCAGCTTTCGACAGGCGAAACCTAAAAACGCCCCCCACCGCTGCAAAATTTGCCCCCACCCTTCTAGCCTCCTTGGGAAATGCCCGATGTCTGCTACAAGCAGCCCTGCCCTGTGCCTAAATACCTAAGGCTGATTCAGGGTGTCTCAAGGGACAAGGGCCACTTGGCTGCTACATAGTCAGGAGAACTTTCAAGAAGTCTCACGTTAAACCGCATTCGCTCATCCAGTCTTCTTTATTTTGCATTGTACAATTTAGTGCTTGAAGTATTGCTTCTGCCTATTAATAACGAAGAAAGTCGAGTAACAGTATTGAAATTAAACAAGCATTGGCAAAACCCGCAGGTCTAACACTGGCTGTGAGCCTTTTGGCTTTCCTGATGCTCGTTCTGTTTTATCATGATTTTGCAAAACTTTACTGTTAGCCTGGCTGAAGAGGTCTCAAATCTAATTAAAAATATATTTTGGTCTCAAAAATCACACATTGTCATTGTAGGAGAAAAGTGCCGGATACGTCGGCCAGATAACCCGGACTATATCCAAGATACCTGCGTACAGTTGAAACGGACCATGACCGACATCAAAGGCTTCATGAGCTGCTTCAAATGTAATGAATGTTTCATTGGGTATAAATCCTGCTGTGTTAATTAACCCGCTCCCTCCAATTATAACGTCCACCATGGAGGTCAACCGGCGGAATGCTGGCAGATCCCAGAAGTGAAACTGGCGTGCGAAGGTGGCAGCGTGCGAAGGTGGCCCATCTCAGTACCACTTTCGTCACTTGCTCCCATAACAAGAAACAAAGGATTATGTATGGCACTGTGGAACTACTACTTCCACCACTTTGGAGCAATGGCAGCAGTCTGAACAAAAGAGATGGAAGCTGTTCCTCTATGTGTGGGGCCAGTCACCTGCAAGTTACCACCACTATGGAGCAGTGGCAGCAGTCGCATTTCTCTGGAATCATCTAGGAGATCCTTCTTCGAGTTTTCCTTGCCGGACAACCAGTGTGATGCATGCTGCAATTGGGATGCTAGGTAATACAGCTCCAGGTCGGGTAATGCCAGCCCACCCTCCTCCTTGGTGGATGAAGAATCTCTTGGGACACTCTGCTCCTTTCTCCCACCCCCACCAGTGCAGTCGCTTGAGCACTGCTCATGGCAGGAGCTCCAAAGAGTGCTGAAGAGCGTATAGGCTGCATGGCAAGAACACCATCTTCGTCACTGCTGCTCACTGCATAAGGGACAGTGGGGGAAAGTTTCAAAATTGTAGTGATTTAGCTAGACCTTCTGCCACACAGTCAAAATTATATTGTTCCCTTTTCTGGACTGAGTGCACCCCCTGTAGTCCCAAATAACGGAATTGATCAGTTTCCCAATGGAACATCAAAACTGGGAGCCTAGTAGGGTTCTGTGTTGCTATCCCATGTAAGGGGAACACCAGAGACTTGTTTGGATTGATTTGCAATCCTAAAAGGCCTCCAAAAGCTTCCAGCCATTCCAGTAGCAATGGCAGCGACTCCCTTGGAGCAGTCAGGTAGAAAAGTGTGTCGTCAGCATAAGGTGTAATGAAATGGTCCACTTCTTCCACTCTGATACCCCACCCTGCCATATGCCATTGGAGCATTGTGTTCAAAGACTCCAGTGCTATTGCAAACATCAGAGGTGACAAAGGGCACCCCTGCTTATGCCTGTCTGGATCTTCAGAGGCGCAGAGTACAATCTGCCCAGTCTGACCCTGGCTGTTGGCTCTGGGTAGAGCAACCTCACCCAATCTCTAAAACCTTGCCCGAAGCCTATTGCCTCATGGACCGCAATTAGGGAGCGCTAATTCACTGTATCAAACGCCTTGGCAATATCAGTGGAGACAAAGGCTAATTCTCCCTCTCTGCCCTCAACTTCTTTCATGATATGCATTAAATGCCTAATGTTCATGGTGGTGTTCCGGCCTTGTATAAAATCACATTGGTCTCCGTGGACCAGTCGAGGAATCACTGGACCCAACCGCAATGCAATAACTTTACAAATGGTTTTCATGTCAGTATTTATCATTGTGATCGGGCTTTAGTAGCATTGCAATAAAACCTTCATGCATGGATGCCGAAGCACCTTTTTTTCTTGGGCCTCCAGATAGACTTGGAGTAGACTGGGTGCCCTTTCTGTATTAAAAGTCTGACAGAATTTGGCAGTGAAGCCGTCATATCCAGGCATTTTTCCAGTTGGGAGGGACTTCAGAGCCCCCAGAATCTCCTCTAACATGAGGGGAGTGTCTAGCTCCTGAACTGTTGCGGCTCCCAGCTGTGGGATCCGTACCCCTGCCAGGTAGTCTGCTACTCGTTCTCAGTCCAGGTCACTGGTACCTGCGTATACAGTCTCCAAATGATCCTGAAAGACCTCAATTATGTCACTCTGGATTCGCGCCTCAGCCCCTCAGTGATTTGTACGGTGAAGCACAGGGGAACAGTGTAATTCACGATGAAGGATCCAAGCCAAAAGTCACCCAGATCTATCTAACTCCCTATGAAGCAGGTGTTGGAAAGATCTCAAGGTGTAAGGCTCAAGCCTATCTCTAGTCTCAGTCACCGGCTTCAGTAACTTCACCCCAGTCTCCTGTCCACGGGACAACCCCTGTGGCCGCCTCTGCCAAAGCTTGTTCCTTTTGAAGGAGTTCTGCCTGTAGCATACATCTCACTTCACAAGAAAGGCCCACAAATCTACCTCTCAGCAAAGCTTTCAGTGCCTCCCACTCTGTTGCTCGACTGAATACCTCGACATGAACTGAGCGACCACTCAGTCAGAGATTCCACTATGGTTTCCCTACCAACCTGGTCCTTGAGGATCTTGATAGGAAATCGCCATGAAAAGAGAGACCTGGGGCTGCACTTCCACTGGAATTGACACGCTAGTGGTGCATGGTCAGATAAGTATCATGCCAGGTGTATCACGCCCTGTATCCTAGGGGCCGTATGCTTGTCAATAATAATCAATCCAATCTGCTGGAAATGCCATGGGCGGCAGGTATATTCCTGGCGACTAGGGTAAGTATCTTTCCAAACACCATAAAAACCCAGTCGGGACACGAGTTCCACCAACCCCGCTGCCATCCTAGCTTTGGTACCCTGTCAGGGAGGGTGGCGCTCCATGTACTCATTCACTACACAATTAAAGTCACCCACCTAGAACATTTTGACCGCAGTCATAGTTGTAATCACAAACCTCAGCGTAGTATAAATGGAGGCATCATCTGTATTTAGAGCAAACAAACTGACAATCACAACATCTTCCCCATCCAGCGTACCCTGACCCAGTATGTAACGACCTTCAACGTCTGCCTCCATATAAGACAGTGCAAAAGGGACCCCCAGGGCTATCCAAACCAACACCCTTGTAGAGAACAAAGAATTGGTAGCATAATTTATCTGGCCCTCCATGTTTTTTTCACGTTTGTTTCGCTTCCGTCTCCATCAGGGGGGTCTCAGATTAACCCATACTTTATGCGGTAGTGGGCAGAAGAAAAATGTGAATGACAACAGCCCAACGGATGAAGAAGGCTGGCTGAAACATCCAGATTTACAAAAATAAAGGTGGCATATGTACAGAGCTGGATTTATTCATGCGCAGTGATTGTTATCTAAAAAGCCGAGACTGACTGAAAGTGTCACACATGGCACTGGGCCACTTGGCACCTATGAGTACGCCACCTATGAGACTGGGCATTGTTGAAAATGGAGATGGCCGGGTCATGGCACTGTGGAACGTGGGTTACTAAAGGAAATGGCTTTAGGTCAAAGACATACTGGGCCAGATGTGCAGGTGATTCCCCATTTGCGGCCTGTTGGAGTTGTAACACAAAGTTTGTGCCTGGTGTAGCATTGCCACCCCACTCCTTGAGCTTGGAACACCATGTTTACACTCTGGGTTTTTCTACTGCGCTTAATTATTACCCAGCCATCGCAGTCCAGTACTGTTACAAATTGTTAATCTACTACAGGGCTTTAAGTGGGCCGGGTCCTGCACTTGCTCAGCACCTGCCGTTGTAAAAAGCAGGTGCTGAGACGGGTCCCTATCAGGCTCTCCATGTTTGCCCTCACCCTCAGGATGAAAAGAAAAATCTGAACTCTGCAGCAGTGCCACCCTTCACTGCCTTTGATGTAATTTCGAAAATACTTGTTATAGTTCTTTCACAGCCTCATTTCGAACGGAAGCATTTTTAATATTATATACAACAAAGTCATAATTGTTGCTCATCTCTTACGCAACTAACAACCATTGACAAAGCCAATAGTCCCTGTTTGTTGTAAGTATAATGTTGCATGCTCTATTAAATATCTGGATTCAATGACAGAAACAGCAAAATACCAGTCGTTCGGCACACTAGGCTAAGCACAGGCACATTTTAGCTTAGGTGTTTTAAAGTTATGCCCTTAATTGCGTAGGCCACGCCCCTTTGAGGGGATTCCTCCCAGTTTTTTCATCCCACTTAAAACCCTGAACTACTATCAATTCATTTTCAAGTATTCCTCTATATTCAAGTGGACATCTGAGGGGACCATCGATTGTTTTTTTTTTTTTGTTTTTTTAACAGTGACAGACCCATGTTCCAACGATTATCCCCTATATTGTTATACGTGGTGAGTCCCAGCCGACACTACCGCCCGCCCTCCCTTTCTTTGACTGACATTTATTATTCCGGTTTCAACCAGAGTGCGTACCATTGAGGATTCCTGAGACGTTTGGTGTGTAATTTAACATAGGATAGGAAGCTGTGGTCAGGGTGAGTCGAACAGCTCGTGGCCTACTCCAGTCAAAACCAAGGTATTGCTTCAGCGCGCGAGTCAGCAGCACTTCCTTTTCTGCTGTCTGATAGTGGAGGGGAAGCCGGAAGTGGAAGAGACACCTTTTTATGGGGGCACGCCCTGGGGTGCCCTGTCATTGCACACGGGCGCAGGGAAGTCAGCCCACGTGCAAGCAGAGGAACTGTGAGTGATGAACACACGACCTCAGACGGAAGCTCACTGACAGAAGGTCGTGAACGGATATAAGAGTATGGGGCAGGGATGTAGAAAGCAGGAATCGATCTAGGCGCTCGGACATTTTTCATGTCAAAGAAAGGAAAAGTTTTTTTCCCCAAGATTAAATTTAGTGGTCAAACAGGGAAGCCGGGATTCTGTCCACGTTTTCCAGACTCAGAGAACTAACTACATTTCAGGGCCCATTTCAATGATACTGAAGTAGAAGTTAAAGCTGATCTGTCATAGGGTGGCTTCCAAGGGAACGAGGTGGTATTTACACATGTACAAACCAGCCAGACGATAAAAGTAAGCAGAATATCACTCTTCAATGAAGAGCCCTGGCAAAGCCCACAGGTCTGGCATTGTACTCCAGCCTTCTCTGGCTCAACCTCCCACCCCCCTGAATATGGAACTCCCACCCATCCGAGATCAGCACCAATCCATCAGCAATTTAATTAAAAACGGGGGTGAAAATTCAGATGAACACATTTTGTGCCACAGAGAACCTCCACACCACAAGAGGGCACCCCGATAGGGCCCGCCACACCTCAAGAGGGCACCCCGATAGGGCCCGCCACTGACCAATCTCAGTATTCGACGGCTAATACAACTGGAGACCACTCGGGCAGAGCGCCACCAATAGAGAATTCAACGCAACATTTGCCCCCTTGGTGAATCAGAGATGATTGTTCGAGCTATAGGCTAAACTCACATCGCAATGACATGAATTCCGTAGCGGCTATGCTTTTATTATCTGAAATGTTCAGACTAGGACATGACGAGGACCCCCATTTGGAAACTCATTGAACCACCATCCTCTGCGCTCTATGTAAATATTATAGAATTGATGACGTGACCACTGGTCGCGCTAAAGACTAAATCAACATTGACGTGACATGGGATCATCTAAAAGTTCATGATATAACTAGAGACACCTAGTTATTTATGTGTTTATTAACCTCACTGTTCAGACTATTGCACGCCAACTACCATTTGTAATTTCTTGGAAACTGCTTTCATTGGTAGACTATGTAGATGTGATTGTATTGTACAGCACTCGCACATGGTCATGTTATGTTTGCACTTCAGAAAACTCTTAAATAAATTAATAGTTACTCATAGTAAAGTTAGCAAGTGGCTGAAGTGGGCTGACCCACTGCCCCACGGTGTTCACTGTATATGATTCACAGAACATGTGAATGCCACAACAACAGTCCAGTGGAGGAAGTGGGCTGGCTGAAAGAATAGATAGACAGACATATAATTTTACTGAATTCAAAAAGTCTTGGCAAACACTCAACCAAAAAATAACTCCAATCATTAGGTACCAATTATAATCGACCAGTGATGTGACTTAAACCTAAAGAAAACCACCAGCACCAACCCATTTCAAACAATCCCCGCCAATGGTAGGTAAACACATCTTCTGTATTCCTTCAAACAACTATCGGAAACTGAATTTATGGATCTTGTCAAAGAATGAAGGCCATCTGGCTGCCTCAGACTCTTGACCACCACAAATCTTCAAGAACATCCTCTTAACAACCTTTGCTGCCACCCTAGTCAGAACACTCATCAATAACTCCTTAAGAAAAGGTTTGTTTCCAGATGACTTACAAAAAAAAAAAATCAAACATACAACCATTGTTAAAGACAAAAAAACCTGCTCCCCAAAAGCCCCAAACTTCTATAGACCTATTGCAAACAGACAATTCCTGAGCAAACAGAAAGCAAGAGTAGCCTTCCCCCAGATAACCATTCATTGAAGATAACTTCATACTTTGACTTCCAAAAAGGATTCAGTCCAAGAAGAGGCACTGAAGCTGCCCTTATCGCCTTCTGGGATGACGGTAAAAACACAGTAGACCATAAAGTGGGTCAACTGCACTACTTCTCTTGGAACTTCCAGCTGCCTTTGACACAGTTCATCATGACCTTCTAATCCAAAGGCTCCACAAAGTCAGCATAGAGGGGACTGCTCTTGATTGGATCACATCCTACCTTCAAAATAGAACAAATGTCATCCTTTCTCATCCAAATCCTACATCTTAAAAGCAGGAGTTTCTCAAGGCTCTATTATCTCACCCATGTTTTTCAACATCTACATTTGATCAATACCAGCAATGGTCAATCAATTTCGGTTCACCTGCTATAACTAGGCAAATGGTACACAAATACTTCTTAACACCATCATTGCTGCAGCAATTCCCCTGCTGTGCTGGAGAACTCCGAAAACAATGCAATCATGAGGAGCTCAGCTCGTCATGAGTGTACGAGAGGTGTACCTCATGACGAGCTCAGCTCGTCATGAGCATCGAAGGCGTTAAACTAGAAAGCCCCAAATATAGTGAAAACTCAAACATCTTCAGTTGCATATGAGCCGTTGATCAGTAGATGACATGGAGCCATCTCAAACTGAATGTGTATAAAAATGAAATTATGTACCACCCTGCTCCAGGCCATATGGTTTAAAACTACCTCCTAAAGTATTTAAGGAGTTAGGAAAGCTGGATTATCATGTGTCTGGACAAAGTTGTATCTTTCTGATGAGGTCCAACTAGAGCGAAACCAAAGTCAGGGGTTTCTTCATCAGCTAGGAGTAGATGGCTCTGTGCTAATCCTGTGCTTAAAGACTTTGCAGTTGATGGAGCAAGGTGGTGAAACAAAATTTTGTCCACCCTTGTGAAATCATACTCCAATAATCATAACTTGTATTATTGAAATGTCGTGCATGAATAACCAACAGAATAAGACATGCATCTACACAAATACACGTGGGAAATTAATCTTGCTTGTGTTGCAATCATAATTAACTAATTATGCAATTTCGTCATGTTAAAACTAATAAGCAGCTTTTAAATTAATGGAATGCGGCCTAAATGTGTTTTTGTGTCTTTGTGCAAAAACTAGAAGTTAAAGTAAGTATATTGCGCTTAAATGTATCTATTTTGCTAGGTAAATACTAATTGGGAAAACCTTAGTAAGGGGGAGGTAAACAGAAGGGTTAAACAACTTAAATTAATGCTTATTTGTGTTTGTTTCTATGATAGTTCCCATTATTGTATCGTGAGGCCTAAGAGAAAATGGAGTCACTCGATTACTGTGGCCACAAAAGTAAAACGCATGCGCAAGAATTAAATGCGAGCAGCTTGAGCCCGGACTGAGTAAAGTTCAAGGTTGTTCTGGACTGGAAGTGCAAATGCCTGCCAAGTGATGAGCACAGTGGTACAGAACGTGGGAAAGTTATAGGACGTTGCGAATAGGGAAGCGGACTAGGCTGGACATGGGGTAAAACAATAGACCCCTTTGAAGAAGTGCCTACGGAAGGAAATCTAAGTTTCGATGATGAGATGCTGCTTGTCCATCCCAAAACTGTCCAATCAGAACTCAGATTTAAGGCGAAAGATACAATTTTAGTTAGATAGAACTAGTGAAAAAGGTATAAAAAGTGCTGATTTTAAGGAAGGAGATCGCTTACTTCCATTTCTTCCTGAGATGCTGCCGGACTGATGATTTTTCCTTAGATGCAAGAGATCTGCCTAACTCTGTTTTCTTTTACAGGGAAATGAATTTTGTCTGAAACTTTAGCTAGGGATGTTAGGAGAATAGGTGGATGGTTTGGTAACTGTCTTTTGCTAAATATCTGATCTATTCAAATAATGAAAATGTTTATTCTTGAAGTTTTCTAAAATAAATGGTTTAAATGTCCTAAATCTAAATCTTTATATGTTAAATATTGAATTTTCTGAATAAATAAACAAAAGTGAACAATATTAGACCTGCTGAATTTGCTATTAATAAAAATTAGATAAATAGAGAATCAAGCTGGTCTTGAGTTTTCCTACGCCTAATTTTCTTAGTAGCAGATCTATAGATCTCAATGGTGGTGTGTCTAATAAAATGTCTTATTTTATGAAACCATGGTAAAAATATCTAAAACTGTAGGTGTAAATAGTATAAATATGCAATTTAGTTTTTAGACACTCCACTACGATACAGCAGCTTTTCCTTTGATTTTCACCGATCCATGAAGTAAAGAATAAGTGTTTAAGAGTGATTCGCAGTGTTATGGGCCCCACTGTTTAAGAGTATGTTAGAAATTATACTTCAGGGAGAGGTGACATGTCTTTGGAAATTATATCCGGAGGAGCGCTGCATCAGTAAATTAACTTGGTAGCAGAGCATTGGTTGCTATAGAATTAGCTAGGATTATGTACAGAATATTTCATATGAGTTTTTAATGTACAGAATTATGACTAACATCTGTTAAGTTTGCATTGCGTTATATGTGGCCCTGAAAAGGCTTCCGAGTGTGGCGTGAGCTAGTTCCTCTGTCTGCAGGCAGAGGAAGTGTGGCAAGTGAAGTCGTACAGTGCATTAGTCTGTTTCAAAGGGTAGTATCGTCGTATACTACGGTGGTATCTGCGCATATCACAGGTGGTGTTGTCGTACATAACAAGTTTAGGGACTTTAGATGTGAAAGGATAAATGCATAGCGAGGGCAGTCTATGAAATCTTAGCCTTCAAGTACAGGGATCATTGTGTTTCCTGGTTTAAAACTTACTGCTTGGAGAGTAGTAGGACTTAACCCGAGCTCGAAAGAAGGGTAAAGGAGTTGCGTCTACTTTACTAACAAAAGAAAAATTATGTGGTGGGTTAGAGGTAAGCGCTGCCTACTGGAAATACAGAATTATTGTACACATAAATAGGGATTTCCGTATGAACGTGTGTAAATGAAGTAGCAATATGCGTTCTTGTGAAACTCTGGGATTGACTCTAAGGAGGTGAAAAAGATCTCTGTATTTGCTTTCCTGGAGAAACAGGTTCGTTATTGCCTGGTAGAAGGGTATGGTAGAGGGTTGTACTACTTTATCGGCGAGTCTAAAATCCTGTGGAGATAAGTGTTGTCTACTCCAATTGTGGGATATTTGAGCGATTGAAAATCTATCACTTTGTTTTAGCGAAACAGATTAGTGGAAATTGTTCTGTGTAAGTCAATAACTGATTTTGTAAAATATCTTATAAATACGGCTTCTTGAAAAATCCTTGTAAAGGAGGAGTCAGTCGGCGCTGCAGAAGTCAGAGCGCTGGTGACGTCAAAAGTGTCGCACTGGGATTGGTCCTTGTGACCAAGACAGAGTAGGAGCTGATAGGTTCATCACGAAAAAGCAGCAAAGTGATTGGTTAAGCACTAAGAAAACGTATCTTGTTCTAATTGGTGCGTTAGTGTGAACCGCGCTGTGATAGGTTGGTGTTACGGAACAGCAACAGGGAAGTGTGCGATCTTTTGAAAGACAGAGAATTTATTGAAAAAAATTCTTACGATTAGAAAGAAGAAAAGAAGAAACAATCATGGTTTAAGAAATTAAAAAGTGTATTTGTAGAGGATAAGGAAATTGTGGCCAGAGAGGGAAAAATACTTCCTCCACCAAAAATGCCCGCTTGTTACATGTTGTCAAAATATGGTTATCATACGTGTGTTTGGTTAGAGAACTGGGCAAGGTATACTAGAAATGATGGTGTATTGGCATTCCCAGAAGGAGGATCATTTGATGTGGCAATTTTGAGAAATTTAAGAGATAAAATGATTCATCTTGACCCGAGACCTAGACCGACTCAATTTGAAGCACTAGCTGAATGGGAGGATGAGATGCATGAGTTGGAAAGTGAAAGATTGTCAAGACATATCAGACCCAGAGGAAGAGGTAGAAATATTTGGGGAGAAACACATGAGAGTGGAATGCGTAGATGGAGAGATGCTAACATGTATGATGGTATGTATCCGGTCAGATTAGTAGATGATTATGAAGGGCGGAAATGTACAGAAAAGAGAAAGAATATAGAAACAGGGAATCAGAGCTATGGTGAAAGTGAATCAGAGGATGCTGTATTGGAGGAAATATTAAATAGAAGACCACCACCGTATCAACCAGGTTCTTTATGTACTACCCCGAATGCTCCAATGATAAATGGGGGAACTAATGAAACCCCAAAACAATTTTCAAATTTTAGTGAAGTACCTGAAAGAATGGAAGTGAGATATAATCCGAGTACCTCCATGACAGAACCAAGACTTACTGGTACCCCCAAAAAGAGTAATGAACGAGAAATAGGAAATAGTGCAGAAAGAAGAGTTAAAGAGCAAGTTAGTACTGCTGAATATATAAGATCTACAAATGCTTTGACAGAACAGATACAGGAACTTACAAAAAATATGGAAGCAGTAACTGTCCCAGTAACGATAGGATCTGTCATTCCAGTTTTTGAGAATCAAAGAATTAAAGAGCCAAGTTTGACAATCCCTTTAAAACAGTTTGCAGAAAATAACAGGAAATATTTATCCTGATTTGTCAGAAATTAGGCGAACTAATAATGTGAATCCGCCTGAATTGACCCTTAATCAGAGTATACCATACAGATACCCGACTGGAGCAGAAACTGACTCTGCTACCCCTGAAAGAAGTGTAGAGAAAATAGATTAAACGCAAACACCTATTGGACCATCAGAAAGAGAATTAAGTGATTGGATTAAAATTTTGGAAATTAAAGGAGCATGAACCTAAAGTTTTGGATGTAGCAAAATTAAAAGTAGATATGGAAGAATTAATTATCTGAACAATTGGAACAGAGAGACTAAAAACGTACCAAGATGATGAACTTATGTTTATGTGTAAAAGTATACCATGGAGAGCGAAATCCATACATGATCAGTTGGAAAATTTGGCTAGTGAACTAGAAGTGAAGTTTGCAAAGATTAAGGGGCCGATCAGGATCGCGGACGGACTTGCGTCCGTCCGCGACCCCAGAGCAGGAGGGAACCTCCGCATGGCATGCGGAGTTCCCTCCTGTGCAATTAGGATGTGACCGCCACCCTGGCGGTCACATCCTCTATTTTTAACATTGCGGCGGGTGCAGCTTCAAGCTGCACCCGCGGCAATGTTAAAAATGCACGCATTGCTTTTGCATGCAGAAAGAGGCAGGCACCGTGCGGTGCCTGCCGCTTTCTGCATGCAAATGCAGGGGGGTACCATAGGTACCCCCCATGTGCACCCCCCACCCCCCCTTCACCTAGGGGGCCCGCAACGGGCCCCCGCAGTGAAGTTCCGTATGCTTTTCCACGGCGGGAAACGCGCCGCGGAAAAGCATAATTCACTGCCCATCCTAATATGGTGGACGGTGTCTGAGAGACACCGTCACCATATTAGAGCTTTTCCGCCGCGGTTGTAAGCCAACCGCGGCGGAAAAGCTGCGGACGGAAACCAGGACCCACCAGCCATCCTAATGTGGCGGTGGGTCCTTGGTCAGTCCGCTGCGGTTTTTCCGCATCCTCGGGGCCGGCGGTGGCTTCCGCCGGCCCCGAGGATGCGGAAAAACCGCAATCCTGATCGGCCCCTAAATCATTACAGAAATCCTATAGAGTAGATTTTTCAGAAAGAGACATTGAAAACATTAATACAGCAGGAAGATTGTCCCAAATAAAATAACTAATTGTTCTGTTGAGAAAATGGGGCGATGTGAATAAATGGAGAGCCAAATGGGCAAAGAAGAAAGAGGAGACTAGTGACAAATCTACATTAGCGTTTCCAGTTAGGGAAAAAGAAGCAGTTGTAAATGAATTCCCAATGAGAGAAATACCAGGAGGAGGATATGTACATGTCCCATGGAGCAGACAAGATATATTATCGTTTACAAATGATTTTCCTCGATTGAGAGAAAAACCGGTAGAATGGTATCGACAAGTAGATAGATTTGTGAAAGTCTCAAAAGTACTGTGGGTTGATTTAGCACACAGCTACTAGACCTAGGTAAGACATCCTGCCCGTCTCCCATCACCTGTAGCTTTCCCCTACCCTGCCCCTTCCGGCACAAATGCCCCAACTGTCCTTTCGCCCTCTGTCCCGACAGGACTCGTACTAGGAATAGTACACCAACTACCAAACAACCCCCCCCCACCAACACCTACTCCATGGGTTTGGTGAACTGTCGCTCTCTACCCAGTCACGCCAATGACATCTGGCTTCTACTGTCTACCTTAGCCTGGGACGCACTCTTCCTAACAGAGACATGGATTAAAGACTCCTCCAACCCTGACATCGCTCTAGCTCTACCCACTGATTACAGTTTCACGGGACTCAGCCGTGAAGGCTCCAAAACAGGAGGAGGAATCGCGGTGATTCTAAAGAAGCACCTGAAAATCACCTCAAGAAAAATCTCTAATATTAACCCCATTGAAGCTATGTACTTCTCTATCACTGACTCCCCCACGGCCGTCTGCTCAGGGATCTTGGTCTATAACCCCCGAACACCTCTCAATCGGCTGTCCAAGAGCTGTTGGCTGCAACAGCAGATCTCTCCCTCAAACATCCCCACTTCATTGTTCTGGGAGACTTCAACCACCACGTTGATGTAAGTAGCTGTAACCGCGCCTCCCAACTCCTCGAATCCATGCAAAACATCAATCTTACGCAAAAAGTAAAAGGCCCTACTCACAAAGCAGGCCATACCCTTGACCTTATTTTCTCGAACAGCGAGAAACTCCAAATCCTCCCTTCACAACCCCTACCATGGTCCGACCATTTTCTTATACCCTTCGAGCTACCCCTGACTCTAGCTACAAAACAAGAGTCCTCCATCAGATCTCAGGGCAGAAAATGGCACAAACTTACACTTGCTACCCTAGAACCAAATTACCACAACAGTCTTAGCCCTCTCCCGGACGACCTCAACAAAGCTGTGACCACACTAAATAGCGACCTCACGTCCGCCATCGAGAAAGTAGCGCCTCTTCAAAGCCTGTCCTCCCGTAGAAAACAACCATCGGCCCCTTGGTTTACGGAAAAACTACGGGCACACAGAAGCATGTGCAAAAAGCTAGAACGCCAATGGAGACAGAACTACGATACCGGAGCTAAAGCCCTCTATCGTCAAAGCCTTAAAGAGTTTCGTAAACTCAAACGCCAAACCATGAGCACTTACTTTTCTGAAACAATCGACAAAGCAAAAAACTCGACCAAAGCCCTATTCAATATAGTGAAAGAATTCACTCACCCCAGTGCACTCTCGACCCCTGTGCCCATGTCACAGACACTATGTGAAAACGTATCCAACTTTTTTGAAGAAAAAATTGCCAATATAGCGGCAGCAATCCTGCAGAAAGATTCCGATACCACCAAAGACCCAATCCCCAATAGCACTCATGCGTTTACCTCATTCCAACCACTTAGCAAAGAACTTGCTCTAAAACTATTTCTGGAATGTAAATCTGGCTCACCTCTGGACCCAGCCCCAGCTCTTATCATGAACGAAATTGCCCCCATCATCATTAACCCCCTACTTGACATCTGGAACTCCTCACTACTCACTGGGGTTGTTCCCGCAGCCTGGAAACACGCCATGCTGATCCCTCTCCAAAAAAAAACCGGCGTCGACCCTTCCTGTCTAAATAACTACAGGCCAATATCACTTCTACCCAAACCCGCAAAAGTTCTGGAAAAATCTGTCCAAAAACAACTGTCACACTACTTGGAATCCAACTCCCTATTCCACGACACCCAGTCAGGTTTCAGACCGGACTACAGTACCGAGTCGGCGCTACTCGAGGTATCTGAATCGATCCGCGAATGCACGGACAAGGGAGAGGAGGCCATGCTAGTCCTCCTCGACCTATCCGCAGCGTTCGATACCATCTCGCACAAAAAACTCCTGACCCGCCTACAAGAAGTTGGTATTAGCGGACCCCCACTTGCATGGATAAAATCCTCTCTCACAAACAGAATACAGCAAGTGATGCTAGGACCTTTTCTCTCCTCCAAAAAACTGTTGATCTGGGGCGTCCCACAGGGCTCTGCCCTCAGCCCGCTCCTTTTCAATGTATACCTCAAACCTTTGGCCAAAGTTGTAGAATCCTGGGGCGTCAAAGTAACCTTCTATGCTGACGACACCCAACTGGTGTTCTCCTTCAAAGAACACACTGAAAAATCTTTTACCAACTTCCGCCTCTGTATGCTCAACATCGCAGTCTGGATGGCCGCCAACAACCTGAAACTCAATACAGACAAAACCGAGGTACTGTTCTTCAATCAAAAATCGCCTATACCCTCCAACCTCTGGTGGCCGTCTGAACTCAACCCCCCCCCCCAGAACCAGTTCAAACCGCACGCAACCTTGGCTTTCAATTCAACACCTCCCTCTCCTGCAAAACTCAAGTCAACAAAGTCACCTCAGCCTGCTTCGGCAAACTCTGAATGATAAAAAAAATCATCCCATACCTCCCACTGGAGTCCCGCAAAACGGTGGTCCATGCCCTGATTACCGCTCATCTGGACTATGCCAACAGCCTATACGTAGGCGCCCCCACTTACCTCATCCACCAACTTCAAAAAGTCCAGAATGCGGCGGCCAGGCTTGTCTGCAATGTCCCCTATCGCCATTCCATCACACCCCATCTAATCAAACTTCACTGGCTACCAATAAAACTCTGTATCCAATTCAAGGCCTTAACACTGGCCTTCAGAGCGCTCAATGACAGAGGCCCATCCTACCTACGTCACAGAATGAGGTTTTCACAAGCACCAAGAAACCTGAGATCTAATCATCTTCGCCTCATGATCTGCCCCCGCTTTCGCCTCACACGTACAGGGGGAAGGGCCCTGGCAGTAACAACCGCCAAACTATGGAATCAGCTACCCACTGAACTAAGATTCCTGACGTCCGAACCCCTATTTAGAAAAAAACTAAAGACCTGGTTATTTTCACAGATCTAAGACCCCTCTGTACTTCCCCCCGACCCTCCTGAGACTATGTCTTCAGCGCCGGGACACCTCCGTCGGAGGTAGCTGCGCGCTCTACAAAATTCAAAATAAATAATAAATAAATTTAGATGGATTGTTTGATATAGTTGTACCAGCAGATTTGTGGACTGAATGCAAAATCACTGTAAATTGGCCGAAAGAGGGATATCCTTGAGACAAAGTAACAGGTGCTCCATCACCTGAAGTAATGAGAAAATATGAACAAGTGATTGTGTTTTTGAAGAACAAAATTCCACCAAAAGAGACAGATTGGGTAAAAATAGACAGAACTACCCAAGAACCGAAAGAATCTGTACATTCATTTTATGAAAGACTGTCATTAGTATTTAAACAATATAGTGGTTATGAAGAATTGAATGAGAAGGATATGAGCCACTTTATTTACAGATTTGTGTATAGATTGAGACCGGAAATTGGAGACATGATTAGGCATAATATGAGAGGTTGGCAATCAGGAACTGTGGATGACGTTTTAAGAAAAGCAAAATATTGTAGTGAAGAGATTGATGCAAAACAAAAGAAGCTGAAGGAAAAGGCTATATGGTCACAAGTAAAGGTAGCAGAACACCAAGTGGCACAAATGGAAAATAAAAATAGTGATACAAATCAAGAAAAACCGAAAGGAAGTTATCCCAAAACGAAATTAGTAGGGAATATAGATGAACTTAAAAAGAAGTTACCGTGTCATAATTGTGGCAGGTTGGGACATTGGAAGAAAGAGTGTAAGTGTCCGCCAAGAGTTAACACAAAAATTGCATAATTGAACCCGCAGGTGCAGAATGAGCTAATTCAGCAACAACCGCAACAGTCGCAGATAGTTAATCAGCAAAGTCAGGTGCCACAACCGCCACTTCTACACAGTGTAAATCAACAGAGATACAGTGCAGAGACAGGATTCAGCGGAGTCGAACAGGTAAATAGATCGTCTAGAGTGAATGTGAGTCCTCAGTATTGGGTGCAAGAAGAAGGTGGGAGTGAGTCGGATGAAAGTTTCTGACGGTGCCTGAGAGAGGGAGAAGAGTGTGTGCTTGGAGCCACTCTTGAAGTAGATCAGTCTGGTCCATTTGTAAGCGGAAAGGTCAATGATGTAGAAATAACCTTCCTAGTGGACACTGGTGCTACTTGTTCTACTGTTAGGTCAGTGGAAATTCAGAATCTGCCTCTCTCGGGTGAATCGATCCAAGTGGTAGGTGTTGCCAACAGACAGATTAAAACATCCCTGACACAATCAGTTGAAGTTAAAATTGGAAATTTTAAAGATATGCAGCGATTTGTGGTGTGTGACAGTAGTCCTGTAAATCTGTTAGGAAGAGATATACTGTGTAAGATGAACTGTGCCATATACTGTTCACCAGATGGCATAGAATTACAAACCCCAGATGAAGATTGTCTGTATAAAATGACCATGCTTATGATTGAAGCAGAGCAGAATAAATTGTTTCCCGTCTTTAACTGAGAAAAGATACCGGATGAGTTGAAAAAGGTAGTGAAAGAAAAAGTGTGGGATTTCACAGGTGAAGATATTGGATTAATGAAAGATGTAGATCCTGTTAAGGTTTCGATAAAAGAAGGTGCAAGTTATCCGAATATTCCTCAGTACAAGATGACTGCAGAAATAATTGAAGGAATAACCCCTGTAATACATAAAATGATTGAACAAGGTATTTTGAGAGAGATCGAAAGTACTCCTTGTAATTCGCCAATAATGGAATTGAAAAAGCCAAATGGAACTTTCAGAATAGTACAAGATTTGAGAAATGTTAATAAAATAGTTATCCCATGTTGTCCGATCGTACCTAATCCAGCAGTGATTTTATATCAAATTCCTCATAATGCAAAATGGTACACTGTAATTGACTTGTGTAATGCGCTCTTTATGGTTCCATTGCACCCAGAGAGTTCACCAATTTTTGCGTTCAGATTCGGAGACCGTATTCTGGCATGGTGCCGAATTCCTCAGGGGTATACTGAAAGTCCATATATCTTTAATCAATTATTAAAGAAGTCATTAGAAAGTTTGAGTATGCCTGGAGAGTCAGTACTGGTTCAATATATTGATGATCTTCATGTGGCATCAAAGACAAAGGATGCATGTGTGATAGACACTATTGCACTATTGAATCATTTGGCTGAAGAGGGACATAAGGTGTCACCATCAAAATTGCAATTTTGTCAGCAGGAAATACAATATCTAGGTCATAAAATTGCTAAAGGAATCAGACAGGTAACTACAGAAAGAATCAGAATGATACAAGGAATGTAGCCACCAAAAACCAAGAGACAAGTGAGAATATTCATAGGAATGGTAGGTTATTGCAGACTATGGATTAGTGGATTTTCACTAATTGCAAAGCCACTCCAGAGATTAACAAGAGCAGATATCAGAGACCCTATAGTTTTGACTAAAACTGAAATGGAATCATTTGAGCATCTAAAAAGGAGTTTATGTGAAGCACCAGCTTTAGGGATGCCAAATTATGAAAAAGAATTGGAGCTATACAGCAGTGAGCGAGAAGGATGTGCATTATCAGTTTTGATTCAAAAACATCGAAAACTGAGAAAACCTATTGAGTATTTCTCAGCTGTTTTGAACCCTGTTGCAAAGGCATTGCCAGGTTGTCTGAAAGCAGTTGCAGCTACAAGTATTAGTTTGGAACAAAGTGAAGGAATAGTGATGGGATTTCCTGTAAGAGTGTATGTACCTCATTCCGTGAAAATTCTCCTCACTAGAACGAAAACACAATATTTGACCAACAACAGAATGACCAAGTACGAAAAAGTAATTCTAGGAGCAGAAAATCTCTAGATGTGTAAATGTGAACCCTTCCTCGTTATTGCCTGACACAATGGAAACAGAAGTGAGGAATGAGGTTGATCACAAATGCTTGGATGTTCTTGAATACTGTACCAAACCAAGAGCAGACATCAGAGATGAACCTTTGCCTGAATCAGACTATGTGATGTTTGTCGACTGTTCATGTTTGAGAACAGATGAGGGTGCTTTAAGTGCAGCATATGCTATCTGTACTGTGGCAGATGTACTGGAAGCTTCTTGTTTGAAAGGAATTCGATCTGCCCAAATAGCAGAGTTGATTGCACTGATTCGAGCATGTGAGTTGGGAAAAGATTTCAAAGTGACCATAGTGACTGATAGTCAGTATGGCTTTGGAGTTGTTCATGATTATGGACAACTGTGATCCCAATGAGGTTATATGACTTCTGCGGGAACACCCATACGTAATGCCGAATTTGTATGAATGTTGTTGGATGCCATCCAGCTGCCAGACAAATTGTCTGTGGTAAAATGTGTAGCACACAAAAAGGGGGATGACTATATCACCCAAGGTAACAGGTATGTAGATGCAATTGCAAAATACTGTGCCAGAAATCTTGCATCAATTAATAAGCAACGGGAGAAAGAGAATGTTCCAAGTCCTTTAATGCTAACCTCTGTAGTTGAAACGTGGCAGGAAGTAAAACAAATGCAGGAAGAAACGGATTGGGAAGAGAAAAATTTCTGGTTAAAAGCAGGGTGCAGACAAAGAGAGGAAGATGAAATCTGGGTTTACAAAGATGAAAGACCAGTAATGCCTGATAGCATGATCTCAAATATGGCCCGAATGTACCATGGTCAAGTACACATTGGAAGAGATGCCATGCTTCGCTTGTTCAGACAGACATGGTATAACCACAAGTTTAGAATGATAGCTGAAAGTTTGTGCCCGAGATGTTTAGTCTGCCAACAATTTAATCCAAACAGGGAATCAATTGTGAGTTTGGGAACCGTAGGGAGGTCCATTTACACGAATGCAATTGGATTTCATAGAGCTACCGCCATGTAACAGACTCAGATATGTTTTGGGGATCCTCGGTTTGTTCTCTCGATAGGTAGAAGCCTTTCCTACAAGACGGAATGATGGGCTAACTGTTGCAAAACTGCTTTTAAGAGAGATCATACCTCGGTTTGGCTTCCCAGTGACAATTGAAACTGATCGTGGTCCACATTTCCAGAATGAGCTCATACAAATGGTATGTGAAGCACTGAACATTCGTCAGAGACTGCATTGTGCTTACCGAACTGAGGCTTCAGGAGTGGTAGAGCAAGTCAATGGAACAATAAAAAACAGAATTGCAAAAATGTGCCTAGCAACAGGATTGAAGTGGCCTGATGCCTTGCCACTTGTTTTGATGACCTTAAGAAGCATTCCTGACAGGAAAACTAGATTGAGTTCACATGAGATCTTGATGGGCAGGGTAATGAGACAAGCGTATGTACCAGTTGATAAATTGTTAACAATTAATGATTACATCATACTGGATTACTGCAAAAACCTGTCTGATGTAGTAACTTTTGTGTTCCATCAGGTGGGAACCAAATCAAACACCAAAGAGAAAAATCCAGCACATGATCTAGTCCCTGGAGACTGGGTGAGAATAAAGGTACACCGCAGAAGAAACTGTTTGGTGCCGCGCTGGCAAAGACCAAGACAAGTTGTTTTGGTTAGTACTACTGCAGTCAAATGTGCTGGAGTGAAGAGATGGGTACACGCAAGCCATACCATACGTGTGCTTGAGCCTGAAAATCTTGACGAGGAAGGTGAAAGCACAACTGATTCAGATTCAGAAGGTGAACCAGAGACTGAAGATCGACAGGAACGTCGATATCTAGAAGTATCAGATACTAGTTCTGCATCTGAAGGAGAAGGAGAAAGTACTGAAATACCGAATTCTGAAGATCGAGAATTGGTAAAGACAGATACCAGTAAAGACACTGAGCAAAGTGAAAATAAAACTGGTAAAGAAGGAAATCCTGAGAGACAGACTGAAAGCTCTGAAGGCAGGAACGAAAATCTTGACACTGGGAAGGTGGAAGCAGCACATGAAGAAGATGAGATTCTAAGTACCAGCTATGGAGATGTTCCTAACAGAGTGAAAGAATGGTCTAAAGGTAAATCTAATTCTGAAAAGGAGAAAGACACTGTGAAAATCATTATCAATGAAACTGTTGAAGACACTGACAGTGAGACTGATGACAGTGCAGATGAAACTCCATTGAGAAAGAGTCCAAGAAAAAGGGCTTGGAGAGTGGAGCATAACACCACAAAGCCGAAGACAAAAATATTTTGTAAAGGAGATAATTGGCCTAAAGGGAGTGAAGGACTGAGATTTAAACTGGTTAACAGAGAAAGACAACAAGAACAAGTGAATGAAATAACCAGTCAAAGAGAAGCATTGGGAAAGAAAATAGAAGTTGTACAAAGGCCAAAGAGAGTAAGAAGACCAAATCAGAAGTACAAATCACCTGAGTGGACTTATATAGTACTAACTCAAATTGAGGAAGTAAACAGCAGTCACGAGAATTTGAGTTACCCAAAGAAAAATGGGAAAAGTGAGTAAAAGGCTGAACCAAGAGGAACAATTATAATTGATTGAAAGTGAAATTTTGAAATATTCAGAAGAAGGAAAGGATAGAAGGACATTGTAAGTGGAAAGAAAACATTTTGTAAGTGACACCAAAGTTTGTAAAGACATTAGGTCGAAGAAAATTTGTTAGGAGCATTAGAACTTATCGGCGACATAAGGTTGAAGAAAACTTGTTAGCCAAATTTGCAGTGTAAAAAAAAATGGTTACTAATGAGCATAAAACAAAATGTTCTATTTTTAGAAAATGGTGTAGAATGTGTTCGTTTTGTACTGTCTTATTAATACTGATATGGATAATTTTAGCTATTGTTATTACTTTCCAAGATAGCTTAGTAAAACTGAAACATAATGGGAGTTCAAATGTAGAATATGTTTAAAGTAAACAAAATAAGCAGCATGTATATAGGCCAGAATTGCATCAAGATAGCTCTATTAGTGATTACACGAAAAACACCTTTTCAAAATTAACTGAATATGTTAGGACAATGGATGCTAGTGACTGACTTATGTATGTGTAAAATTGCCTGCATCTGTTTCTGAGGGGGTGACCTACCATCATCTCCCACTTACATATGGAATTACATGTAGTGTGATTGCAAGCTTGTTTTATCAAACAGGTAAATTGGAGTGTCATTATTCCAATTCAGATGAGGTATTTACAAAATTGAAAATAGATAGTGCATTAAATAAGAAAGGACCTGCAACAGTTATGGGAGAATATTTTTTTAGAAGTAGATGAATTGAGTCATGACTATGCATTCAAAAACAATTTAACTTGCAAAATGAGAGCAGAAGAAAAGGCATTTTTAGACATGGTTGAAGAAAGACGTATTGCTTATAAACGTAAACAGAAATTGAAGCATGAAAAATTAAAATATTGGACATTTAATGATGAAAATATTAATGAAAGAAATGTGAATGTACCAATAAATAAAGACACTCCAATGTTAGGGAAATTTTGTATTAGGAGAGACAATACCATGTATGACAATTATTTTGTGGGAGCAAGTCAATGTAAAGATAGTTATCGCATCCTAGGGGGATGGGGATTTAAAGGTGGGAATGATCCTGTTTTTCCTGGAGTTTACTTTATATGTGGAAACAAAGCTTATTATAGGTTGCCTGACCCATTGGTATGGGACATGCTATGTGGATTTGGTCTTTCCTAAAATTTTCCATGTAGATAGAGGAACAAATGGAATTCATGAGATAGGTAAACCTTTAAGTCGTAGAAAAAGAGAGAGTGTTAAAGAGATAATAGATGTTGTTTTTGGAGCACTGATACTAGCAGTGGGAATATCTTTAAATGCAAATCGAATTCGGAAATTGTCAACAATAGTAGATAGTTTGTCAACAGATACAGCCGGTGGATTCCTAATGGTACACACTGAAATGATTGCTATGAGAACTATGGCAAAATAGTCTTGCGCTTGATATAATATTAGCAAAAGAAGGAGGAGTTTGTGGAATTTTGAAGGTACAGCACTGTTGTACCTCCATTCCAGATAAAAGTCAAAACATTGAAAAGTATATTACAAATATTACGGAATTGCATAGAAAAATCGAACCACTGGAGGTTGAGGTATTATTGAACGACTTGGTAAAAGATGAACAGCAATTAAACATTGTTTTCAAGAAATAGGTAGTTCAGTTATAGGTAAAATACTAATGCCAGTCATTTTGATGATAAGGTTATGTTGCATATATAAAAAAAGAAGGAATGTTAGAAAATCATTAAAGAAAATGATTCAGAAAAGACGAGAAAGAGAAAGAGAAAAAGGTGATATAGAAATGGAAGAGTTTCAAGAGAAAGTTTTTAAAGAGACAAGAGAAAAGGATACTTAAGTGTAGAAATACTAACTAGAAGAATTTGGAACATGTTCTGGGAAAAATTAAAAATTGCAATTTTTGGGTGGTATTTGGTGATAAATCACCAAAGGGGGGAGTTGATGGAGCAAGGTGGTGAAACAACATTTTGTGCACCCTTGTGAAATCATACTCCAATAATCATAACTTGTATTAATGAAATGTCGTGCATGAATAACCAACATAGAATAAGAAATGCATCTACACAAATACATGTGGGAAATTAATCTTGCTTGTGTTGCTATCATAATTTACTAATTATGTAATTTCGTCATGTTAAAACTAATAAGCAGCTTTTAAATTAATGGAATGTGGCCTAAATGTGTTTTTGTTTGTGTGTCTTTGTGCAAAAACGTGAAGATAAAGTAAGTATATTGTGCTTAAATGTAGCTATTTTACTAGGTATATACTAATTGGGAAAACCTTAGTAAGGGGGAGGTAAACAGGAGGGTTAAACAACTTAAATTAATGCTTATTTGTGTTTGTTTCTATGATAGTTCCCATGATTGTATCGTGAGGCCTAATTGAAAATGGAGTCACTTGATCACTGTGGCCACAAAAGTAAAACGCATGCTAAGAAATGAATGCGAACAGCTTGTGCCCGGACTGAGTAAAGTTCAAGGTTGTTCTGGACTGGAAGTGCAAATACCTGCCAAGTGATGAGCACAGTGGTACAGAACGTGGGAAAGTTATAGGACGTTGTGAATAGGGAAGCGGACTAGGCTGAACATGGGGTAAAACAATAGACCCCTTAGAAAAAATGTGGACGGAAGGAAGTCTAAGTTTGGATGACGAGATGCTGCTTGTCCACCCCAAAACTGTCCAATCAGAACTCACATTTAAGGCGAAAGATACAATTTAAGTTAGATAGAACTAGTGAAAAAAGTGCTGATTTTGTTTTTAATTTCAAATCATATTTTATTTATTAATCATAACAGAGATGATAGCGGCAAGAAAACATCAAAAGAATTACAATCATGTTGCCAAAGTACCGCAACCAGACATGGGTTATTACACAAAACAATACGTATACAGTAAAGAAAAATAAAGTACCATCCTTGCATTCACATTTTTGTACATAGTTCCGTAGAGCCCTCTGTCCAAGCCAAGCCATATCACACCATGTATGTTGCACCATTCCTGCTTCATGGTTCTAAGGTTGTCAAGCCCGTGAGCCCAAGATATAGCCGTCACAGTTCACGCAGCACAGAGCCCATAATTCACTGAGAACGGACCTCATCGTATGGAGCTTCAAGGTGGGTCAAAGATGAAGGAGGCTCGGTCCAGTGAAGACCATAATTTTTTGTTGGTGACCTGCCATGGTGATGAGTGTAACGCGGGGTTGTCAGTGCCCCTAATGCAGGACAGCCATTCCCTCCAGGCATTGAAGGAGACCTCACCCGTTGATTTCCAATTACACAGGATCACCTTACATGCTAAAGTCAGTAGGAGATCCAGGAGCTGGCGGTCATGGTCACCTTTTAGTGATGATCTAATGCCCCTAGTAGAATGTAGATGAATTCCCTCGTAGGGTGTATGTGGAGCGTGTGTGCAATGTAGTCAAAGATTTTTGCCCAGAAGGCGTGGAGCATGGGGCAATCAAACATCATGTGCGAAAGGTCACCAATACCAGAGGAGCAGTTCCAGCAATCCGGTGTGCCCCGTAGGCCAATCTTAAATAGCCTCTGTGGGGTCCAAAATGCTCTGTTGATAATCATATATTTGGTTTGTGATAGTATCGGCGATACCTTGTGCGTGAGTGCTGATGCATGTATCCTGACCCAGTCTATACTTATGCCAGTGTTGTTTGTTTCTGATTCCCATTTCAACTCATTGCGCTTCATTGATTTGCTGGCCGTTGGCGCGAGTAGTTTGTATATTTTAGAGACAAAATGTCCAGTGGATTGAAAGTGGGGTAGCATAGTTTTTAGCCAAGGTTTCACTAGTTTGAATGTTTTAGTGGATAGGGCCGATTTTAGTTTTAAAAAGGCATAAAAGTCTATCGGCAACAGGGAGTGTCTGGCCTGTAGAGTCGAGAATGGCAATGGCATATTATCTTCGTACAGATCAGAGATCACATTAAGACCTTTATCGGACCAGTGGTCCCATACGACAGGTGATCCACTGATTTTAATGGACGGGTTACGCCATAAGGATGCAGAGGAGGAATTGTGGAATCGTTGACCATTGGCATGAGCGCGATCTAACCGCAGGAGGGCTCTCTTGGTATTGAGCATGATGTATTTAGAGTTCGTGAGATGTGAGAGGTCCATTGTTAGGACTGCAGATAGCGGGGTTTTGCCCATAATGGACTTTTCAATATTGATCCATAAGGGCGTGTAGACAGGATCCTCGATAAACCAGGAGGCTCCTTGCTTACAGAGAAAGGCGGTCTGGTAATTCCTGAAATTTGGCAACCCTAATCCCCCTTTAAGCTTTGGAAGTTGCAATTTTTTCATGGCAATTCTCGGCTTCTTACCTTTCCACAGGAAGTCCGAGATCAGTTTTTCAATCCTATGTAAAAAGTCCTCCGTGAAGGTCATGGGGAGCATACATGCCATATAATTCACCAAGGGACTGATCATCATTTTTAGTGTTTCAGCCCTGCCCCACCACGAAAGAAATTTAGGGGACCACCCATCCAACAGTTTTTGTATTTTCTTGTAGAGTATCTCCTCATTAATTTTTAAGGTGGATATCAAGTCTTTTTCAAATTCCATGCCTAAATATTTAAAACTCTTCGACTGCCAGGTAAGCCCGGAGTCGCCCAGGATGGCTTTATCACATAGATTATTCAACGACTTCACCTCAGTTTTATCCTTGTTCAAGGAGTATCCAGAAACAGCTGAGAAGTCATCTATTGTGGACATTAGCGCAGGGATAGCCTTAGCAGCTTGTTCGCTCATGACTAACACGTCGTCTGCATAAGCCGTGAGTTTAATTGTACAGTCAGTGAATCGGATTCCAGCGATGTCAGGGTTTTCCCTTATGTAGTACAGAAAAGGCTCAATAGCCAGGAGGAATAAGGACGGGGACAATGGACATCCCTGTCTAGTACCCTGCTCTAGACCAAATGGGGAGGAAAAAGCGCCGCCAGCTCGTACTCTAGCAGAGGGACAGGCATAGAGGGACATGACTAATTTAGTGAATGTGGGACCCAGGTCAAATTTATGTAGTACAGCATTTAAGTAACCCCAGTCTACTTTGTCGAACGCTTTTTCAGCGTCTAGTGTGATGGCGATGGTGGGTGTAGCTAAGAATTTCGCCTTCTCAATGACATGAGCCAGGATTCTCGTATTGTCGCTCGAGAGCCTGTTCTTCAGAAAACCGGCTTGCGAGGGATGTATAAGAGACGGCAGGACTCTTTGAATGCGATTTGCTAGAATTGATGCTAGGAGCTTACAATCTAAATTTATCAGTGAGATAGGCCTGTAGTTTTTGGGGAGTTTGTGGTCCTTGCCCTCCTTGGGTATTACCGCAATCACAGCCTCTGCCATAGTCCCCTTAACTTTACCTGTATTGGTGATTTCATGAAAGACCTCTAGGAGAGGGGTGGAGAGAATATGGCCAAAGGACTTATAAAATTGTGCTGTATAGCCGTCAGGCCCAGGGGCTTTCCCCTTTTTGAGAGACTTGATCGCGCCAATAACCTCCGATTCAGAGATTGGTTCATTCAAGGAGTCTCTTTCCGCAGCCGTTGGTGTTGGGAGCGTGCAGTTGGAGAGGTATTTCTCCATTTTTACGCTGTCTACATGCATGTTCTTAGCATAAAGTTTCTCGTAAAAGCCCTTGAAGATATTCGCAATCTTAGTGGGGTCAGAGTTAGGAGTCCCATTGTCATCGAGTAAGGATGCAATGGTATTCTTTTGGATTTTAAATTTAAGATAAGCGGCTAATCCCTTCCCGGCTTTGTTCGAGTCACAAATTTTGAAACGCTTCCTCCTGTCTAACCAAATTCCCGCCTTTTCACTAATAAGTTTGTTATAGGTGTATTTCTGGTTGGACAGTTCAGTAAGAACCTCAGGGTTTCTATTTCTCAAGTATGTGTGCTGGAGTTTTGCAATGTCCTCCTCCAATTTTAACAAGGCTGCAGTGCGGTTCTTATTAATTGCAGACGACATTTTTATAATAACCCCCCTTAAGTGGATTTCAACGCATCCCATCGAGTGGTGTCTGAAGTGTCCCCTCTCTTGTTTAATAACAAAAAGTCTTTTACGGCAGTGTCAAGGGTTTCTTTGTGCTTTGTGTCAGTGATAATGGTGTCATTGAATCGCCACATAGATTGACGGGTGGTCGGTTTAATATTAGACAATGTAAGGGAGACGCAGGAATGATCAGATACTAATCTGGGAGCAATGTCCGCGTCCTCAACTCTTGCCACCGCATTATTAGATATGAGTATATAGTCGATTCTTGAGAACGAGTCATGCGGTGGGGAATAGAATGAGTAATCTCTGCCATCAGGGTGCATCAAGCGCCACGTGTCCACCAAATGAAACCTATGGCACAGTTTCATGAATGCCTTATGGGCCTTCCCCGGGCGAAAGGCGCATTTAGAGTCTCTATCTAGTATTGGGTCGTGTGGGAGGTTGAAGTCGCCCGCCAAAATATGGACTGCTGTGTCGGGGATGGAGTTTATCTGCTTCGTTAAGCCTACCCAGTGCTGATTTTAAGGAAGGGGATCACTTACTTCCATTTTTTCCTGAGATGCTGCCGGACTGACTATTTCTCCTCAGATGTAAGGATTTTTGTGACATTGTGACACTCATAGGCTTTTTCCTTTGAATTTTTCTTCCCTTTACTTTTTGGGTGGGTTTGTTTCTCTTTGTTTGGCCAAGTCCGATTTTATTGCTCAAGAACCATTGTTTGGAGTATATTGTTTCATAGAAAAGCAGACATTTGAGGTGAGCAAATTTAGAGTGTCGCTGGTGTTTCGAGTGCTCTATACTGGAGCTGCTTTCCACTGAACCTGAGATCTACCCAGAATTCTCTGCTTTTTTGTATATATATATATTTTTTTACATCCATGTAGATCAATATGTTATTATATAAAGTGATGGGTGTATGGGTTTATTTTTGAATAATAACATCTGTCACAATGTGGAGATATTATGACAACAATGTATCTAAGTGCTTCACCGTTAAAAATATCGATGGACAGAAAATTAAAAAGAAAATAATAATTGATCATTTTGTTTGCAGCAAAAAAACAGAATGCCAGAGTTTGTAACTATTTATCCATGCATATACACGTGGGTCTTTATATAGTAAAATGTTATACCTATTGATTATTTTGCAGATGCTGAATATGTTAAAATCTCTATGTATGCATACCTTTCTTTGTGGGTATGTATCTATATATTTATATATTTTCCTCTCACTGTGGCGAAAAAAATTACACATCTCCCCAAACCACTACTCTATGACTCATCCTAGATTTTATTCAAACTATCCCACTACCGCCACTCTTAGACTCACCACAAACCTCTCCCTCTACTATAGACTCCTAAATAACCCTTTCAAAGAAAGTCTTCCACCTTTATCCTATTCATCCAAATAACACGCAGACATGTATACAACTCCCAAAAACAAATTATGATTCCTTCTACTAGTCGACCACTCATTTTTGGGCTAAGGAGACATCCTCCACAAGACTGGACAGTCTTCCTAATGACCAGAAAAATCAAAACCTCGGACTAATCATGGACATAAGTATGTCCCTGGAAGTCCAGATTAGTACAGTAATCAACACATGTCCTTAACCTAAAACGGTACGTGATGCCATGCATGACACTACAGCCAGTCCTGGCTTTTCACACAGTAGGAAATGTTAAGGCTATTACAATAACCTTTAACCAATTCGTTTGTGATATTTTGTGTAAAAAAGTATTTTTAGGTTCCCCACTGGCTGAAATTCCAAAGTCACAAAAAGACCTATTTAGTTACAACCAAAATTCACAGGCATAGTTCCAGTCTCATCAATTCGGTTTTGAAACTGCTACTTTGTTGTGACATCACTACAGTTAGCACAATACACATCCAAAAACATGTAAATCCACAAAAATAAATAAATAGATAGATATAATAGAATTCATAGAGTGCACTACAACCTGCAGGTGCTTAAGCGCTATAGCAGTACAGATAGATCAACAAAAGCAGAGCAGCCAAGAATCAAGGATTCTGAGAGAAAAAAATCTGTTATCCCCCTGACTGCATAAATTGCATGTTCTTTCTTTTATGCTAAGATTTTCTCTTGCCCCTGTGACATTCCTTAGTGGCAGTATTTTTAATCTCATTAGGAAAATCAGTTGACTATCCTCCAGATTCAATTGCAGATATGTTTGCATGCGTTTTATACGACACAAAATGATAACCAGTTCACATCTACCTTTCAGAAGACAAGATACCATATTGAACTCGATTTGGAGGGTCTAATTTTGAGTTTGGCGTCAAACCCACACTTGAGGTTCAGTGGCAGGACTGCTGCTCCAACGGTTGGATTGCCGTATTACGGGTACGGCGGTCGGACTGCCACAACTGTTGGGGATCCGCGATCCCCGGTGGGGGTGTGTGTGGCAGTCTGATGCCCCAATTTGCAGGCGGTATCGCTGTGGCACTGGCAAGCATATTACGAGTCTCCTCATCGCTAGCAGTCTCATGGCGAGGATCACGCCATGAAAATGATGGTGGTGAGGAAACTTCAGGGGGCCATGTAGGCCACCTGTTGCTTCAGAGACTGTGGTGCATGCGTGGGTGCATATGTTGTGCCCACTTCGGTCTGTATGCACCATGGGTTCCTGCACAGCATGGGCTGCACGACTTGATGCAATCCATGCCGTGCATGAACAGGCTTTGGTGATTTTACTGCACTGGTTTGCTAAGGCTCATATAGGAGCCTTAGCACAGTGCTGCCCGACAGACCACAAGTAAACTCGTAATCTGGAGGGCAGCCGACGGTCGACTTTGTCGGAGTGGCAGCGGGCCTCTGTTGTAGCTACCCGCTCTTTACCCATGTCCTGCTACTGCTTACTACATTTTTCTTTTTGGTTAAGCACTCCACGAAAGTGCAGTTTTTTCCAGCTGTCTCCCACTGGTACTTTTCTTCTTCCCTTCCATTGCACTCTGTGTTGCTCTCCTTTGCCCCTGCGCTTCTCCCTGATCCCTCTGTGTTGCACTCATCCTCTTGGGCTATTCTCCACATGCCCTTTGTGTCTGCTATTCATTGGTTCCCCCTTCCCTCTACCACTCTACACAGCTGCCCCGCACACGGTGTCATGGTGACAGCAGCATTGTGATTGGCTTAGAGGGGCCTGTGTGTGCTTTCTGTTTCAAGCAGGAACAGTAGAGGATGGAGGCGAGGCGGAGGCCGGCATGAAGGCAAGCAACTTTTATAATTTATTTTTCTATTCCCCGCCTTAACCTAACTATTCAATGGAAGCCGCCACTGGGTCATGTGTCAGGCTATGTATTCTGACAAACTACTGCTTATTCTCTTAACCTGGATATTGGTCTTTACTTTTCTTTGTCTGACTGCAAAGTGGTAGGATTTGGTGAAGTGAAACCATGTGAAAATCATCCTGGTGTGGAAAGAAAGGCTGTAATTTTTTCTTTTTAAACACTCAACAACATTTAATTACTTCTAGATAAACTATACAAATATGGCACAGTATATTCACAGTTAGGAAAGCACAAACGAAGAGCTTTTTTGTATTTCTGAAGTGTGGTGGAAACAAAGAATTTAATAGGATCAAAAAAAAAAAAAAAACACTAGCCACTTCACTTGATGGTGGGCAAATGACAAATATTTCCACACATTGTGGGCGCTATACGATTGTATCAGTAAAACTGTAGGTCTGTGCAAACAATGAGAAATTCAAAGGAAAATGTGTGGTCTAGAAATGACAGTGCGGTACCAGACCATGTTTTAGTAATACATTTGAGACAGAGTACTCCAAATTGCACCACCAGCTACATACACTGCCTGTGCCACTTTCCCGCTGAATGGACGTGGCGCATTTGCTACACTTGTTCTTAGTGCGATGCCTTGATTTTTTACAACCCCTATGACTTCAGTGGTTTAACATTGACGGCCGGATACCTGTGCTGCAAATAGTTCCAGCACCACTGCCTTCGCCCAGTCCTGAATTTGGAGCTAGAAGTTTTAAGTATCAGGGTCTTGTCATTTTATATTTCCCAATGTCAGGCGAGGTTATTTGCCTGGTATTTGTAGTCCTGGACAGCTTTTTTTTTTAAAAGGAAGGCAGTGAGCGATCCTCAAGTTACATAGGGAGGGATCGGTTGTATCAAGATTACAAATAAGCACTGGCAAAGCCAATAGGTCTAGCTTTTGCACGCTTGCCTCTATTTCTTTTTTAAAACATTTGCAAACAAAATATAACAAAAATGTAAAATATGTATAAATAAAGCAGTGTCCCATCAGCCCAAGCACACTAGTCCTGGCAAAGAATTGCACTACTTCACAAGTGGCTGAGCAATGTGCAAATGTAATCAGGCAAAATGCTGTCATTCACCGTGCAAAAGAGCCTTGGATGAAGTCAGAGGAACTCTTGCCCCATATTCGATGCTCTGTTGTTCACACATAAAATGTGAATGACAGATGGACAGACCAATGGACGAAGAGGGCTAGCCATAAGCCTATACAAGCATTCATATATATTGTTTATATTATACATTTCTTTTTGGAAAAAACAAGGCTGTCAAAACAGCTAAAACTGTCTGAGGGGCAGACCTAAAAATAGGAGAGGAATCTTCCACCTTGCCCTTAGCCTCCTCGTTTAGTTCCAATTAAATTAGCAGAATCTGACTTCCCCCCCCCCCCCAAAACACTAGTCTATCCAATACATATTTTTTTTTTTCTAATCAATTTTATGAAGACATTTTGAAAAGGAAAGTACAACAAAAATACAAAACAACATAAGGTATTACAATCCCCATAGACATGGGTATCTTCTACACGATCCATACATAGCAATATTCATACATTTTAAAATAACCTGGGACTTGTTTACATATTCAAATCGTAGCAGTTACACAAGTCAAATTTCCATACTCGGTAGTGATCAATAGTTAGAGGTCACGTCATCATTGAAACTATTTATTTTCTAGTTGGATTTCAAACAGTCCCTTCTTAAGGCGCTTGTGAGGGTTCTGTAATTGTCTTTCTTCTAAAGAGAAGAATAGGGGAAGGGGAAACATAAGTAAAATATAAGAAGGGAAACTTATAAGAGACACATTAATCTCTTTTTCCTTAGGTGCAAGAAGGCAATTGTTCTTACTTACTGGAGGAAAATATGGTAGTCCAGTACAAAGACACAATGTTTTTACCAATTTCAGATGTAATTAAGGCTACAAGCGGTTGTGGCTAGCCAGGCGCAATTAACATATGTATACTTCCTGTCCAGCGGTCGTCCCACCCTCGAGCAATTGAATCATGCGATGCAATCTAGTCCCATTTGTAGCCCAAGAGTATCTGATGTGCAAAAATGTTGTAGGTGGGGCAATGGTGTTCTCCAAGCTGCAGCTTAACCAATACAGTCTTAATGCATGGGTATGCAGGGCAGTTGCCTGGGGACCTACGAGCAAAGGGGCCCCATGCAAAATGTAACACTAATTTTCCGTTAAACATTTTTATTCCTGTGAGTAGTTGTGTAGGCAGGGCACAGTGCACTGCTTTGCCCGGGGACCTATAATGCTGTTAAGACGGCCCTGAGATTATCCTGCAATAAATGCAGAGTATGACTAGTGGCTGTATTTCCAGGTTCATCAGCTCGCCCCATGCATGAGATACTCTTCTGTCAGACCTGAATGTTAAGTCATCGTCACTCAGTATGCGCAAACGTGTACCCCTATACTTCGTATGGAGAAAGCAAAACTGCGATTAACACGTGATACTGTGTGAAAAATTTGCATTTAATTACCCTTACTGACCCATTATGCGTGTGTTCTATGTTGTGGAGCGCAGTCATTCCATGCCCCACTGTTGAAACAATATTTGAGTCCTACTTCTATGTTTGTGGAATAATACCATGATGTTTGTTTTTCAAAAAATGGGCACTCTAGCAAAGTGCTGTTAGTTAAAACAAAACAACAAACATTCCCACAGACAAGAGGTCACCAATGCTTTTTGCCAATGTTGTACAGCATCAGGAAACAAGCATTTACAATGCAATGGTCTCGGCAATATTATAGGTAGAGCTATTGGTATTGCTCATTATTTTTTTTTATCTTTTTTGTATCCCTAAATAAATGGCATTGTCATTTCTATCGGCATTAGCTTTTTTTGCATATGTGATACCTATTGCATTAGCAGAGAGAGAGTGAGGTAGTGAGAGAGAGAGAGTGAGGTATTGAAATAGAGAGAGAGTGAGGTAGTGAGAGAGAGTGAGGTAGATAGAGAGTGAGGGAGTGAAAGAGTGAGGGAGGGAGAGGGATGTTGTGAGGTAGTGGTATAAGCATAGAGTGATGTAGTGAGAGAGAGAGAGAGGTAGTGAAAGAGAGTGAAAGTGAGTTATGTTATTCTAAACTTTTTAAGCGCACAGACACCCAGGGGTTTCATGGCGAGTTAGTGAGATAGAAAGAGTGAGGTAGTGAGATAGAGAGTGATTGAGGTAGTGAGTTAGAGAGAGAGAGTGAAGTTGTGAGCTAGAGGGTGAGGTAGTAAGAGAGTGAGGTAGTGATGTTTTGAGAGAGAGAAGTTGTGAGATAGTGAGGTAGTGAGATAGAGTGGTGTAGTGAGGTAGAGAGAGTTATGTAATGAGAGAGAGGTAGATAGAGTGAGGTAGTGAGAGACAGAGACTGAGGTAGTGAAAGAGTGAGGTAGAGGGATGTTCTGAGGTAGTGAGATAGAAACAGGGAGTGAGTTTGTGAGGTAGTGAGATAGAGAGAGAGTGAGGTAGTGAAAGAGAGTGAAAGTGACTTAGTGAGATAGAAAGAGAGAGTGAGGTAGTGAGATAGAGAGAGAGTGAAGTTGTGAGGTAGTGAGATAGAGTGAGTTAGTGAATTTTTGAGGGAGTGAGTCGTGATATACTGAGGTAGTGAGAGTGAGATTGAGATAGAAATAGAAATAGAGTGAGCTAGTGAGATAGAGAGAGAGTGAGATAGAGAGTAAAGTTGTGAGGTAGTTGTGAGCCAAAAAGAGGGAGGGATAAAGCAGCCCTGGTTGTAATGCAGTGGTTGTAATGCATTCCTATATGAGCCACAGTATTGCCGCCTGATTGTCTGACTTTATATAAACTCTGCAGAAATAATCTGAAAACAAAGGGGAACTTATAGTAACGCATTCGTGGCTCAGTTTGTTCGTCACCAACAGACTGCTTTGTAGATAGATGACAGGGTTAAGGGACCTGTTGCACAGATCTAGTCTAGCTGCAGTAAGCTTCCGGGCACTGTACTGGGGAGGTATGTCCAGCGTTAATGGACTTGCTCTGGTACCACGTTTGAAACAACGTGAAGCAGCTCCGAGTGTTGATGTGCCTGTTGCGGGGGTCGTCTTGTGACCTGCAGGTGACACGTGCCAGGTGTGGTGAAGAAGCTCAGCATGTACACTAACAATATAGTCTGGAGCACCAGCCAGTTAGGCTAGTAATCCCAGGATAAACGTAGACTCTGTTTATTTTGCCTACAGGTAAACAATGCAACAGAGAATGCAGCCTTCCATCTACACTGCATCCTCTTCCCCCTGCTGATAGAGCACCACACAGAAATGCTTAGACTAGAACGCTAAGTGGAATTTTGGACATGTTTTGAACATCTAGCTCACATTTTCTCAGCATGTATTCCAAACACAATGGAGTGGGAGGCGATCTCTGAGTTCAAGGATACTACGATCAATGAATTACCAATCTTTTGGAATCAGAACAGTAATCAATGGGATATTCTCGGGGTCAGTTGACCCAACATCTAGCTAACAGTTAATCTCATCCAAAAAGTTTAGACACGAACCTCAGAATTCCATTTGATAGCTTCCTCGCATGTACCTTAGCTTCATTTTATCTAAGTACCATGAACATCAGTTAGGCACCATCATCTGAGTGCTGCTTTTTGGGAAACAACCAATATCATAGTTGGTACCATTTTTCGTACATTAAACTGCAGCTTTGACTAGGTCTTTGTCCTGGAATCTGATTTTCATAAGGGGTTAATTCTCTTAGAGTCATGATATGCCTCAACACACTGCTCTGAACATATGCAGATTTATAAAATATTGCGAAAATAGATTTGATTTCTCAATCATTTGTGAACCTTGCCAGTCTGGTGCCTGTCCAGCTATGCCATTTGATTCCTGGACTTGCTTGGATATTCATATGTTTCAGGGGAATTGTTCCTATAATCTTCATTCCAGTGAGAATTCCCTCTAGTGATATATAGATCCCCCAAATCATTAGACTTTCATCCAGGTCTCTGGTGGTCAATACAAGAAGGGTGCTCCTAATTATAAGAAATGCTTCAGTTTCTACCCTCTTGGTCATTACCACTTTCCATACTCTGTCTACTCTACACCATAGGAGGTGAAATCGTCTCTTGCCACAAGACCTAGAAGTTTTCATACATGTGGATCGATTAAGTCGTAGGCATTACAAGTACTATATGATCCAAGACTTTTTCCCTTAAGTAATAAGCCTTACCAACTAGCATGCATTTTCCCTGCAGAAATGCATACCGACTAGCCTGTGTTTTGTTTCTGGTAGAAATAACGGGTCAAGCCTTGGAAACACAGAGTGTATGTCTGGACAACAGCAAAACAGGATTTCGTTAGTTGTGATCATTTCACACATTCTTTAAGTCGACTGGCTCAGAGAAAGGTACTATCTCTGTGGGGTTCCCAAGTACCGGTCACATTTCCTCTAGTCTTCCAAGGATTAGACTTGTGAAAACTTATTATTGAAGTCTCCTACAACGGTTAGCATACTCCGAGTATTTGAGAGCAGGATCTGTATGGAAGAGAGCTGGAATGTCAATCTTAGGATCTAATCAAGAAATTCTGGTGACAATGGGAGGTATACATGTTTGGAAGCGTAAAGGGCAGATCCTACCATGAGCTTGTCACCTATTGACCCGCTTGATCTTGTGACGCCTAATCAATTGGCAAGAGAAGTGATTTTGTAAAAAAACGTAGCCACGCCCCTTAATCCACTTACGACCCGTGTGTGTTTCTAGAAAGTCACAAATACCTAAGAGATAGTGCTATGAGGTATGGTTTAGGTCGTCAAAGATAGTGAAAATTCCTCCTCTTAGTGTTGTCTCCTGGTTATTTACATTTCAGGTAGGGGCATTAGATCTGGGCACCCTCCCCTGTTCCAGCAGTAACTACCTAGCACTCCAGCGAACCCATCAACCAAGAGTGTGAGGTTTGTCATTTTGAGCTTGAAGCTTAGTAAACCTTGCGTGGATGGAAAATTTACCACCGGCCCTGTACTCACCTGGTTTTGACAATATTTTTGCAACCAAATGACACAAAATTGATATTTTGACCTCACTTCGGAACACTTTTGTAGGTTCCACTGCCCTATCTTGCAAGATCTCCTTACTTTTATGTAATGCGCTAGTTCACAGTTTTGAGTCATTTTCAAGAGCTGTAAATGACACGTCTTACTATTGCCGCAAGTATTTAAAGCAGTTAATTTATGTGCCTTGGAAGGATGAAAGGCCGAGTTGATTATGCCATCTGCAAATCCCAACAACTGTCAATAGCAAGTGCTTAATTTGTGTAATCACTTCTCAGTGTTGGCAACTACTTTCTTGAACGTGTTTAGTTGAGAGCAGCTAGCATGACATTACTCCAAGGGGGGGGCAGAGCAGGACGACGGAGCTGCGGAGGGAAGGGGGGGCAGAGCAGGACGACGGAGCTGCGGGGGGAGGGAAGGGGGGGCAGAGCAGGACGACGGAGCTGCGGGCGGAGGGAAGGGGGGGGCAGAGCAGGACGACGGAGCTGCGGGCGGAGGGAAGGGGGGGCAGAGCAGGACGACGACATTTCTTTTTTTTTCTTTAAATCACAAATAAATGGCATTGTCATTTACATTGCCAATACACAGCACTCTGCACTCAACAGCACTCTGCACTCAACAGCACTCTGCACTCAACAGCACACAGCACTCAACAGCACACAGCACTCAACAGCACACAGCACTCAACAGCACACAGCACTCAACAGAACACAGCACTCAACAGAACACAGCACTCAACAGCACACAGCACTCAACAGCACACAGCACTCTGCACCTGCACTCACTGCTCTGCACCCTGTTGTGGTCCTCCCAGTCTAAAAGGGGCAGCGTCAAAATGTCCCAGTATGGATGAGAGCGTGTGAAAGAAATCAGGGGTATCCACATTAGGGACATACACATTCACTGGTAGTACACAGTGGTCAGCCAAATGACCAGCAAGGACAACATAACGGACCTCCTTATCAATGAAGTTATTGATAAGGCTGGAGGGGATGCTTTTATGAATGTACACCCCTCACCCCTGTGAATAAGTACTGTAGCTAGAAAAATATCTGTGAGATCCCAAGGTTTTTGTAAATCCGGGGGAGTCCTGTGGAGGGAGCTGTGTCTCCTGCAAGAAAGTAATTTTTGACCGATGTCTATTGAGATAAGCCAATACTTGCTTGCTTTTGCGGTGTTTATTTTAGCCTCTGACGTTCCAAGCCAGAAATGTTATCTCAGCAAAAGAAGATCGCCCTTTTGAAGTCACAGTTGTAATGGAATATGTATGATTTGCATAATAAAACAGCGAGAGTAATTCATTCCAGGCATTTGTTAAGTGCAAAAACAAAAGACAACAACAATCTACAAGTAAAATGAATACCAAACTGCTAGGTAGATCCCGAATAAACCAACAAGCAAATAAAAAACACACAAATTATGGTATGGTATTCACAAGAGTGGACAACTCTACGAAACGGAGCCCACAAGAATAAACATCTGATGTGATACATTATATGGCTACAGGCATATGTGTGATTGTCCTGTCTAAGACATTACTGTGAAGGTGAGTGTAAGAGACTGCTCAGCAGATGATCATCCAAGAATAACACTATTTAGAAACGGAGTACAAGCATCTCAGCCAGGGGGAAAAGGCCCACACTCTGCAAGTCCTGCAAATCTGCCAAGACACGATATGGAGTGGATAGCGGCGACCGGGCACTGCTAGATGGAAGGTCCTTACAGAAGGAAAGTTATTCAGCTGGGGAATCAAAGAACCTATCCTTTAAGTCTACATCCACCCAGAGCCAAGCAGGGTATAACATACCATATTTGAAGCCTTTTGTGCACAGGAGAGGTTTGACATCTTGATATAAGGATCTGGCAGATACTGTAATGGGCCCCACTCGTGAGCAAGACGGAGCACTGTATCTCTGGCCCCAAAGTTCAACAGGCAGACTTTCGTTCTTAGCAGCAACTGCTTTGAGAAGTCATTCCACCTTATCCAGACATTTATTAAGGAAGGTAGTGCTATCCTCCAGGCCTGCGATACGCTCCTCCGCCCCATAAAGTGAGTGCTGTGATGTTCAATTCCTTCTCCCATGCGATCTAGGCGGCTGGTTAATGTTTTGAAATAGCATCTGTTGAGTAGAATCCAGCCCGCAACTCTGCCATGATGGCATTTGTCCTTGTTAATTGCTTCACAGCTCCATGATCAGACACTTGCTCCTAGGAGTCTTACATGATCTTCGCTTTATCAGACTGTTTGTCTCTCTCAAATGGGAGCTTACATTGTTTAGGATCCCCCCTCCCCATGGTGGCAATAGGGGATGATTAGCAGAGGCTTTTGCAGAGGAGGAGGTGTACAGGCCCAGTTCGAGGCACTGGATTGAAGCGCCCCACACAGCAGTTCATCGTGGTCAAAAAAGGGGCACCACGAAGGCACTGGCTGGCAAAGTGCGTTAGAGTGGGAGTGATCCAGCACGTGTGGCGCATTGTCCCCCAAGGAGCCTCTAATGCAGTTCAGGAATGTAGGTACGTGGACCAGGGAGACGGGTCTGGTAGGCAGAGGTTTGTTTTATTGTCCGGTGATGCAGGGGTTTTAATGTGTGGAAGCTGGGCCAGTATGCTCCCAACAAGCAGGGCCCAGAGTGGCGAGTACGATGTGGCTAGAAGCGCTCCAGCACAGCTGGGGGCTCACCCCCCCCCCACCGCGCCCCCAGAGGGGAAACAGCAATGCCCAGCGCAGGGTATCCAGACCCCCGAGAGAAGCAGGGGTCTTAGGGCGGTAGCACACTAGAGCTGCAGGCAACGCACAGGCAGCAAGTGGTGGCCCGACCAAGGCCGCAGGATAATATAGCCTGGGATCTCCTAAAGGTATGGAGAAACTCACCCGCAGCCCTGAACTTGAACCCCCGTCGCACCCTACTACAGGGCGAAGGATGTCTCTGACGGGGGGGGAAACCTCACTGTGTCTCCTCGCTGCACGGTCGCTAATGGAAAGCCATGGCGCCACCCAGCCCAGTCTCAGCTAGGCCACCCCGGAAGCGAGGCTGGTCAGTGTTCGGTCTCAGCAGCGCTGGATCAGGAGCCCAAAAACACAGACAACATCAAGGACCACCTACCTGATGCGATTTGTGATGCAGTGGCAGGCCCAGCAGGGCTCGACAGCCCAATCCTCAGGTTCACCCGGGCTCCTGTTGCTGCTGGACCTCCGAGGAAGGCCGGGTCGGCTTCGCGCATCAGGATGTGGCTGTCTCCGCTCACTAAATCAAACAAGCGGGGGGAGGAAGGGGTGGGGGCCGAGAGCTGCAGCAGAGGGAGGGGGGAGGGGGAAGAGGCGAGAGCACAACGGAGGAGGGCAGAGGGAGGGGGGAGGCGAGCGGATTCGAGCAGCTGCTAAAAGCAGCAGGGAAGGGAGGCGAGCAACTACGAAAACACGACCACGTCTCTCCGAGGCAAGGAGACAATGCCTCGGAGAAACGCACGGCCATTTTCGGAATCGGGGGCGTGTTTTTGCGCCCTGAGTGACAGACGACGTCACAGGGCTAAAGAATGCAAAAAATCACGCCCCCGAATCCGAAAAAGACGGAGCTTCTTTGGATGGACGGCTCTCTCCTTCAATGGCTGGCCTCCTTTTAGGAAGCCAGCCAATGGAGAACGAGCAAAAAGAGGGAGGGATAAATGCAGCACTCTAAGAATCATTAGATCTCCGACATCCGGTTTCTGCCTTACGGCAGAACCGATAGTCCTCGACCTAAAAAGAAGAGGTGTGATGACACAAGCACATGCATGATCACATGCGTATCAGATGCTGGCGGCAGCATCATTCTAAAGGTGCGTGTATGCTCATTGACGTATCCCTGTGTATTCATCCCCATACATTCATACACCTAAATGATGACACAGGTGCCCGATCCAAGATGGTAGAAGCCATTTTGAGGGGTACTTACAAAATTTTACTAGTGCAAAAGCACTTTTGTCACAATGGAATAGCCCGGCAACAAATAGCAGACGCAGGGCCATCCCAAAAATTAAAAATACTGATTTTTTTCTACAGCGGTGAAGTGTGCTAAAGAGTCCGTATTGGTAGTGGATGGCAAAAAGCAAATGGGACTGTGTGAGGGAGCATATAACAACAAGCCTTTGCAATGCAATAGGCCTCGCATTTGCGAGATTTTGAGCTATTAGCATTGCAAATGACAATGGCTTTTATTTATGCGTTTTGAAAACCTGCAAGCAATGACAAAGTTCACATAACTAAAAGCCATTGTCATTTACAATGCTAATAGGTCAAAGTTTCGATAACCCAAGTCGGCTGCCATGTGTTACATAGTGAGAGGGCGCTCACCTATAGAAGTGAGATCTGACTTGGAACGCGAGTGCTCGCAGCTGTTGGTTGCTACTGAGATGCCTTCGGAAACGGAAAAAGGCAATTGTAGAGGGAAGGGGGGAGGGGGTTGTTATTGAAAAAAAGGCATGCAGCCGCCATTGGCTGCTTCCCCAAGTGAAAAAGACCATGCGCGCACGCCATAGTAAAAGCGTGCTGTGATTGCAAAATCAATAAACAACACGTACAAAAAGGGGCAAGTTCAGAAGAAAATAAAGGCACACTGCACACACGTTTGCAAAATAAAAATCAATTCATATAAGCAGGGACAAGTTTCAAAGAAAATAAAGTCATGCGGATGCTATAGTAAAAGTGTGCCACGCTGCCAAATAAAAAAAATTAACTTATATGAAAAGGTGCAAGTCGGCCCTATTTGTCATAGAAATGTAAAAGCGGGCGCCTTGCTGAAACCGTTGCATGGCGCATGGAGGCAATACGGGCACACTTGCAGGAAAGCACGTCATTGGTGGAATAGGGGAAAATCATTAAAGAAAATAGTGCTCACAGGCTGTAGATAAAACAGCACTTGCACTACGGATAAGACAGGAAAAAACAAAGAATGCGATTCCATGTATAGAAGAGGAAGGGATAATATATACAGAGTTAAAGGATATCCTATTGATATTTAAAAAATACTATCAGAAATTATATGAGAAGGACACTTTCAATAGTGATCAAGAGGACAGGTGTATTGACAGAGGACCGTGTTTGGATGATACAACAAGAAAAGCTCTTGATAAAGATATTACGTTAGAAGAAGTCTTATCTGCCTTGCGAGAATTAGTGCCAGGGAAAGCATCGGGCCCTGATGGGCTTCCCTTGGAGGTTTATGAAGCTATTGAAAAAGAGATCGCTCCTCTTCTAGTAGATCTTTTTAATGGAATATTGTACTCTGGGGTGGTCCCCGATTCATGGAAGGAAACTAACATTATAGTCTTTCATAAGAAAGGCAAACCAATAGAGAAACCGGGGTCATATCGACCTATATCCTTAATAAACGCTGATACTAAGCTATATTCAAGGATTTGGGCGAAGAGGCTGGGCAGGATCATAGGCGATCTTGTCTCTCCATGGCAAAATGGTTTTGTCCCTGGGCGTGGCACGACAGATCACATATCTAGAGCAATAACCCTGTTTGATGCCCAGGAAGTCATGGGGGATGGGATGGCCATGATTCTGCTCGACGCAGAAAAAGCTTTTGACCGGGTGGAGTGGAGCTTCCTCTGGAAGATTATGGCTGGGAGGGTGTTTGGTCCAAATATTGTTAGGGCTATTAAAGCTATGTATACTGACCCAGAAGCGACAATTACGGTAATGGGAGAGAAAACAGACACGTTTAAGATAAGTAGAGGGACACGGCAGGGCTGTCCCTGCTCCCCCATATTATTTGCTCTATATATCGATCCGCTTATTCAGAAGATTCTAGAGAACCCCAGAATATCCCCGGTGATTTACAATGGTTATGAAAACAAGATTTTAGCCTATGCCGATGACCTGGCGGTTATCACAACAGACCCGCAGCAAGCACTCCCAGAACTGGTACAGATGGCTAAACTTTTTGGTAAAGGCTCTGGATATCTCCTGAATGAATCTAAAACCCAGATAATTTGCTCTAGAAACATATCAAGACCCGACCCTAGGTATGTTGATTCTGCTTTATATTTAGGGGTTAAGATAAATGCTACAGTGGGTAAGATAGTGGAAGAGAACTATCCTCCCCTTATTAAATCCATAGAGGCAGAACTGAAAAGGATGGATGCCCTTCATCTTTCGCTGGTCGGGAGAGTAAATGCTGTAAAAATGGCGATGTTCCCAAGGGTGCTTTATCTTTTTAGAGCAATTCCCCTATATATTGAGGAGAAAATTCTGAAACAACTAGAGTCTGTCTTTATCAAGTTCATATGGCAGTAGGGCAAGGTTCGACGCTCAACGACCCTTATGTCTCTTCCGTGGGAAAGGGGTGGGATGGCACTTCCGAACTTGAGACTATATCATTGGACCTGTCTCCTAACCCAGATGCCAATTCTGTTTCAATCTGACACTGATGTAATTATTGTAGACAACCAGGGTCCCCCTTCCATCTTTCGATTACTAATGGGGGAGAAAGCTTTGGGATTACTGTTAACCGAACTGGAATATAGGTTTTATAGAAAGGCACGATTTAAGGTCCTGCTTGGTGCATGGTATGTTTGGAAATCAATTTAATTTTTTTTTCATATTCCTAAAGTCAATCCGTCTCTTCTCTTGTTTACTCTAGCCTTTTTCCTCATTTAAACAATGACGGGATACTGCAAGTCTGGAAGGATTTAGGGGTTAAGACTATTGGAGATCTAATGGTAGGAGATAGGATAAGCGGGTTTGAGGACATGCAAAGGAGATATGGCCTCCCCTCAAATCATTGGCTTATATATGGCCAAATCTCCGGCATTTTACAGGCTTGTAGACCATAGCTCAAACCACTTGTAGATTTTCCTGTGGTTGAAGGTATGAGAAGAAGATGTAGGAAGATTAAAGATACGTACAACATGTTGGTGTCCAGATTACAGGACGATGTAGGAAAAGTGGAAAGTGATTGGGCAATTAAATTGGGAAACCCGGATGTAGATTTGGACCTAGCATTAATCTTGAACAAAAAGATTTTTCGGGCGTCCAATCTACAAGCACAACACTTTAAAACAGTCTTTAATCTATACCATATACCGGCTAAATTATTTGCCTGGGGTGTCAAGAATGATGATTGTTGCCCAAGATGCGATAAGGGACAAGCAGACCTAATACATATGTTCTTTACATGTGAACGATTGACCCCTGTCCTGGATGGAATAACAAAATTCTGGGAGGGGCTGCTAGGTCATAAGGTCGATCTATCCCCAACACTAATGCTATTTGGCTCAGATTCTAAACTGGTTTTAACAGATGACGAGGCTGCTTTGGTTTTTATGTCGGTTGCCGTACTTAGAATTAATATTTCGGCCGGTTGGAAGGATGTAACAGCCCCGTCTTTTCAGATGTGGATCTCTAGATTCTTGGCTAATTACAATATTGAGTCTAGCCTTTATGAATTTAAAGGCGCTAAAAAAAGAGAAATGGGAAGACGATTATGGGCCCCGGTTAAGAAGTGGATGGATGATAGAATAAGAATCTGAAATGTACTGTATTGCTATATTTATTGATTGATTTTTATACAATTTTTTACCTCCACATTACATTACAATACTGTGTTCTTTAATTGTTCATATATGTATCAGATGTTCTTAAACCTTGCATATGATAATGTATTTATGTATTTCCTTATTGCACCATGAACTCCAATAAAAAAAAAAAAGACTGTAGATAAAACAGACCGTGTAACAACACAAGTAAAAAGTCCAGTCCTCGTGGGAGGTTACAAATGGAGACAAGGCGGTACTAAGGAGGGACTACTAAGCCTATTCATTAATCAAAAGCAACAATTTTGAAAGGACAGTAACAGGAGCCAATTGAAAAGAAGAGCGGGGAAAAGGGCGGAGCTTCAAGTCCATACCTGAATACAGCATACTTCGCAGTGCTGCCCAGGCTCGACCTAAAAATGGTTGGGTCGGAGAAAGCAACACTGAAGAGGTAACTGACTCAAGTGCTGCTTCTCCCTTTGAGCACTTGTTGGCAGAGGCTAAAAGGGCATGTGGGGAAAAGATGGGGCAAAGCGGTGTGCATAGGGCGGGAATGTGAGACAGGGAGTAGCACGTGAGAGAGCAAGAAAACTCATACACTTTCATTTAGTGCTTAAAGAGGAAAATTGATTCCATAAATGTGAAAAGTGGAAGGATACAAGTTGTCCTATCAAAAAGGATAGTAAGAAGCTATCCTCCAGGAGAGGAAAACCAAGAAGAGGAAGGCACACAATGGAATAGGAAGCAAACAAACGTGAATGACAATAATGCCAACCAATGGTATGCAATGGGCGGGCTGTAAACCCACAGTCAGTTTCTGAGATAGTCTACTATAGTTCTTTGACAAACAGAAATCTAAAATCATTGATCACCGTGATATGGCAGGCAACATTCAAAGATCTGTAAATCTTCTGTTTCTTTTAACTCTTCATTCAGAACCTTGTGGTCAGGACGCAGATACACGTGAAAACTATTCAACGTGAATGCCTTGAAGAAGGTTTGTATTTACCCCTTCTATACAATTCTAAAAATGATCCCAACTAAGTCCAGTGTGTTTTTTGCGCATGGATACTTCTGTAGAAAATCAGAGCCCATGTAACATTGGAGTTTAATGAATAGGGTGGACAAGTATAATGAGGTAAATAGCTTCAAAAACATAGGTACAAACATGATTGTGCTTTACCGGAGCTGAAGAGCCTGTAAAAGTTGAATATGTGCCCTGATGTGATAGACGGGATTCTGGACTACCACCATTAGAGTCGTTTGAGGATCCCTCTTTATTCTGAGAGCTAAAAAGGTCCTTGGAAAATAGACTAATACTAACCAATATGGGGCAAAGGGAGTAAGCATAGAAAGTGAAGCTGACCCTCTCAAGACAGGAGAATTATTCTATTAATGTGTGATCAAACAACTTATTTTACAGCACAAAAGGCATAGTACTTGAATACTCAATATAGATCACAAACGTTTATTGTCAGGCACAGTTCTCAGAAACAATGTCTCGCCTCGGCAGCAAAGCAAGGCCACAGCTACAAGGACACTGTGTTCTGGTTCCCAAGTGCAGTTTGCTCTGGTGGGATTCAGAAAACCCCAAACACATCCAATCGTGTACACTACCCACTACCCTACAGCCTACTGCAGTTTCTCCCTTTGTCCACTGTGGCCACTCTTGGCTTGCATGGGTTTCTCTGTGCTTCAAGCCTAAAAACCCATATGGCTAAAGAGGTACTCCTGATTCCATAGGTTACTGCAACCTAGATGTAGAGTTGGTGGTCACTTAGTACGTTATTAACAAAGTGTATTCAGGCGCTTTTTCATTTAAGAATTGCCACCCTCCAGGCCCTTTTGAGACTGAAGTTGAGATGTACCTTGAGGGAGACATCCTTCTTAAGATTGAAAGCATGGCACACACCTTCGCAGGAAGGTGCACGGTATGCTCCAATTCTGTGTGGATCCCCAAGTTTTGTTGATGTTTTATCGGAGTCAGGAAAGATGCACATATTTTCAGCAATTGAGACAAAATAGCATTTTGACAGTTTTAGCACTCACCCACCATGAAAAAGAGCCATTCAGATAGAGTGGCACCAGCACTAGGTGCCACTCTAAGCTTGACCTCACTTTATAAAAGCACTGGCCATGACTGGGGAATAAGATTCTACCTGTGAACTCCAATATAAAGTATTTGAACCCTGTCACCCGTTACTCAGTCATGGATTCTCAAAATGATAGCAATTCAGTTTTAACCGAAAAACGTGTTCACATTTATGGGTTTCATAAAAATATTTGTCAGTTATGAGGCTTATGTTATTGTAGAGAACTTTCAAGGGCTTTCCTTTAATTTGCCGTGCAAGACAGTTATGGGTCAAAACTTCAACAAACACATCGACTGTAGTTTGACTGCTTCAGTACAGTGAAGGTAGGTATCTATAGGCTGTTCTAGATTTAGGATTTCCTACTCCCCATCTACATACCTTGAAAATGTACAGCTTTGAACTCCGCCTCAACATACCTAGACTAATGATATATCTTCATGGTTTGTAGATGCAAAGTTAAAAATAGCCAATGTATACTAGCCTATAAATACTTATTTCACAAAATGTTAACAGTTGATATTCTGGAAACAGTATGCATGTGGGACGATATTTTAAACACAATATTCCAGTAGTACACCCTGACAAAGATACAGCTCAGTGAATATACCAGAGTCACCAATCTTTAAGAAATACAAAATGAAAAATATCCAGAATGGAAATTTGTTTGCTTTATTAATTCTATAAATCTATTTTGTTGTATAGTTATTTGCATTTTATTTTAAAGAGGCTTAAATAATTAAAGTGTTCTCATTTTAGCACCATTAACTAATGTGAGTAATGACGATAAAGATAATAGAGGGCTGACTATACTTTAAGATTCTGTTTAAGGCCAGCACCTGATTTTTTTTATTTTGATTTATTTTACCTTTGGTAGAGAAGTTTTTGGAGAAAGTAACTCAGGAGACCCAATGTTCCTGCTCTAATCTTGAGTGGCAGGCCTTATCCTTAACAGGCCGTAAGGTCTTAAGAGCAGCCAATTTTAAAAGAATGGCGTTTCTGTCCTGCTGGTTGGCCTATTTCACCCCTAATGTGTTGAATAAAATCTATCCCGAGGTGGAGAATAAGTGTTTTCGCTGCTTGGCAGAAGGTGAAGAAGGATGGAAACATACATTCTTCACCTGTTCAAAACTAGGGATGCTCTGGGATAAGATTTTTTCAGCCATAAACTGGGCATTCCAGAAATCACCCATCCCAACAGAGGCAGTCCTCTTTGGTATAACGAGCAGAGAGATTAATGCGTCAAAATCCGAAGAGACTTTTTTAGCTATTTCGCCGCTGGTCGCTCGCTCCCTAGTTTTACAGAATTGGAGATCGACAGAAGCTCCTTTATATAAGAAATGGCCAAATAAGATGAAGTGTACCAGGGCTTTTGAAGACGCTTTTGCAATGTGTGTGGGGGCAATTAAAAAGTTTACTGCGACTTGGCAATACTTAGCTGCTATAGAAATATAAATCAGGTTGTTCTTTTGCACTTTTTTGCATTTTTGCACTTTAGCAGTCTTGCACTTTAGAAACCCAGAAGATTTTATTTTAGATAGCCATTTGGGAATTGAGGAGAGAATGGAGCTACAATAATATTAAACTGAAGGTAAAAGTAATATGGGGCGAGAACTGTGTGCTAGTTCATGAATACAAATCTGTTCTATGAACTTGCATATGATTTTTTTTTCTTTTTAAGCATTTATTGTAGCAATCTAATTGAAAAAATGCGTCCATGTGTGTTTAAACTTGGTTTTTATGTATTTGATGTGATATTGGGGCTAGCCTTATTGTAGCTTATTGTGACGATTCAGACTCTGTGGATGCCCCCTCGGGGCACTTTTCCCCTCATTGCTCTCCCATTCTGTGTTTTCAGAACGTCAACGACAATGATGACTGCGGCCCCTTTAAATCCTATGCCTGGGCCACTCCGATGAGGGAGTCACGTGGTTCCAGCGCTCTAAATAAGGAAGACGCCGAGGAAGAAGGTCGTCGCACATCGGGACCACGGATCGGACGCCAGGAGGAAACACCGGTGAGGACCTTCTTTGTTTCACCGTCGGAGAACGGAAGGACGGAGCCTGAGATCGGGAAGAGGACAACAGCCGAAGCTGCCTGCGACGCCGAGGAGCCGAGCGCCGGAACAGAAGGGCAGCCAGACCCTACCTGGCAACGCGAGTACGCCAGCCACGGCCACCGGGGGTCGTGGCTGCACAAGGTACGAGACAAACTCCAACTCTCTTGGGGTCGGGGACTGGAGGACGGGAAAGGAGGAGGAAAACCGGGTGGAACCGAATAACTGGTGTTAACACTGTGCATAGAGGACGGGGCACAAAAACGTCCGTTTAAAGAACTGCGCGCACACTGGTGAAGGTTCTGGTGAAGAGCTTCCCCCCCACTTCCCTTGCTTCCTGCGTAGCTTTAACGCGTGAAACCCCACATCTGACAGGAGTTCTTGTTCTTTTTGTTTTGTTTCACGGTATCCGAGGAGGTCTGTCAAGCCTGAAGACCGGGGAACTCCGTTTGGGTGAAAACCTGAGGAGGAGAACAGAGTGTGACCAAGTTGTATTCCTACCACCATCTTTTGCTTTGGACCCGAACTACATCTCCCAGAACTCCTCTGTTTAGCCTGGATTTGAATTAGTTCTCCCTGACTTACCTTGATTATTTGGAAAGCATATATGCCTTTGACTCTTAATAAATCCTGACATTATAAGGCATTTAATTTGTCTTGGTCTGCTTCTACACTGCTCTACACTTATATGTATTTGTTTACTTGATTTTTATCCTTGTTGATCTTCTCAATAAAAAAAAAAAGAGTCTGTTTAGGCCAGCACCTGATTTTTAATTTTTTTATTTCTTTTATTAGGTTTTTACATAGGTTACAACAATTGTCAATTAAGGTCATCACCTGATACATAAGATTTTATAATTGCATTATTATACTCGTTGAATATGTTGGTCTGTTTGCATTTTAGAGGCTATAAATAGTTAAGTTATTTTAAGGAACACTTCTTTGATGGCCTTTCAATTTTTCTCTCTCTGAGGTATGTTGATGTGAAATTCTAACACTGAAATAATTCAAATATTTTAACTCGTGTTGGTCATTTGTAAAGTGAGCCTGTAAGGGAGGCATGCCAAACAGGGCTAACGATTTGATTGAACTGAACAGACCGGCAATTATTTCAGAAAGGCCTCGGGGGGGGGGGGGGCTTTTTTAGAATCTGAGACAGTGATGTTCATCTCAGAGGGATTCAGGAGGGAGTCTGGTTAAATTGAAGTCAAGTAGGAGGATCTCCAATCACCCTGTGTCTGCTGGTGGAGTCCTGTGACCTGTACGATGGTAGCGTTGGTGACCCGGCTTGTCTTAAAGGAGTGCGCTTGGTTAGCCTGGACTTCAGGAGTGAAGTCTTTGCCATTACAGACTCTATGGGAGACATAGATGGCTTTCAAAATAATATAGGACGCTACTGCTAGCAGCCAATGCTCTTCCATTGGTCATCTGGGGGGATTGTGTGGTTTCAGATTAAAAAGTATCCTCTGTGCGTTGGTTTGTTTTAATGGTGTACAGTGTATTGACAGGGTGAGCTAAGCCAGGTAGACTCTTGGCCCCGAGACCGAGAAAGAGGCCTTCACAATGCCAAATGCTGCACATCAGGGGAAAGGACGAACTGCCATTAGGGGAAACATCATCAGCTACAAGCATTTCACCACTTCTACCAGACCTTCTACAAATCAAAACTGGTGGACAGCACAGGATGTATGGGGGAAAAGCTAGAAAGATGACTAATAGAGCAGGTGGGGAAGATGGACGGTCCTATCACAGCTGAAAAGGCTAATATGGCTTTACAACGCCTGCAGCTCTTCAAATCACCAGTGCCTTAAAGTTTCGCCCAGTCTTTCTGCAAATGCATATGAACCAGCTTGGTTGGGATTGTAATGAAAGAAAACAATGAGATGGGAGCATTGGGAGTGGGGACACCCACAGTGGACGAAGCTAGGGTTTCAATACTTTTAAAGTGCAAGGATCCAGAGAAATCCAGCTCTTACAGATCAATCTCAGATGCTGAAAAGCATTTGAAAGGGTAGAGTGGATCTAGTCGGAAGAAACGGTGAGGGCTATGGGCTTGTGGTTCATGGTGATTGCAATACTGGTCACTGGAAATTAATGGCAGGGATTCCCCACAATAACTACTGAAAGAGAGACAAGACAGGGATGTCCTTTGTCACCCCCTTTTTTCTAAGAAAGCTTGGAAATACTAACCCAGAGGATTCAGAATGCAGGTGAATATCTCCGAATGACATCTTGGTGGCAGTGGCTGAGGCAAAGCAGCCATAAACACCCTTGTCTGGATGAGCTACATATATTCTGTGCTGTGTTAGGGGAAAAGCTAAACATGAGGACATCTGAGGCCATGGGCTAAACTTTCGAGGGGGGGGGGGTGAGACCTAGTCGAGGACCAATTCTCCCTCTGCCTGGGGCTCATCCACTTATAAATATATAGGAATTCACCTAGCAGTAACTATCCCAGGGATACACAAAGCCCATTTCCCTTCTTTCCCCACCCAAACTCCCCACAATCGCTACCCACCCAAATGTTAAGAAATATGGAAGGGATTACAGAGTTGGCACAATTCACTACCTATTTAAGCATGGCCCCATCACATCAATCAAAAGGAAGATCGTACCAAGTGTCTTGTTTTTGTTGTCAGTCCCAATCCAGCTGGAGCAGAGGTTATTGAGACAGATGCAGAAAGTTTTTGTGGGTTTCAATTGGGGAGGGAAGAGGTTGGGAATAGTGTCCAGAAATGCACTTGAACCAATGGCAGAAGGTGGTCGGTTGCACCTGATCTCAATGCATATTACTGGGTCTTCCACCTCAGTGCCTATTGGAGAGGTACAAAAACAAAACAGAGCTCCATTGGTGTTTCTTGGATCATTCCCTAACAGTAGGCCCAGTGGCATCAAAGCAAGCATGTCACCTTCTCCCAACACGCTACTGGGGAGCCTGGACTTCAGTCTGGGTATCAATATCAAATATCCTGGACGCTGCAACGCTGGGATATCAGCAAAAGTCTTGCACAGCGATATTGCCTCAAGATGGCGCCTGTGATGTAACAGACCCGCGTTTAGTAGAATCGGAGTAGAGACTGCTTCATGGGAAGCCGATCCATGAAACCTATTCCCGATTAGCGGCGCAATCGGGGGCTCCACTACCCGCTTCCACGGTGGACGCCCGCAGCTGAAATTGACCAGCTACACAGTAGGCACAGCTCTGAACATTGGACCTACTCACAACACGATCCTGACATATGGCAAGCCTCCACCCGCCCGTGTCCGCTGGTGTGGCCCGTCCACTTTGTGTGAAAAGCAACCCTTGGCCGCAGCGGACAGGCTAGATAGCTTTCTCGGAGCCCAAAGGCACTTGTTGCCGAAGATAGAGGTGAGTGGCCCCTCTCTCCCCCTGCGCGAGGCAAAATGGCGGTTCCCACCACACTGCCCACCGTAATGGGAGATGTGTCCCAGTGCGCTTTCAGGGTCTGCTCTATGCCTCGAACGCCTTGGGACGCCGGGGAGATAGATCTACTGTCCTTTTTAATTAACTAATGGGAGTCTGGCCCTTCCCTCCCTGTAAAGTTCAGTCGTTCTCAGCACACTCACGGTGTGGATAAGGGTCCCAGGATGCCTGACCCCAACATGGCCGACAGTGGTGACTCATTTTCCCCCTTGCTGAACTTCTACTTACTCAACCCTTCCAGGACTGGAACTGACCTCAAGAGGACGTCTGGAATTCTTTCGGACCATGGCTCCTCCCGCACTATTCTGACAATCCCTGAGTACACATGACCTCTATTCTGTCCGCGGAGTCCGAGTATTATGTTCGAGGCCCGGTGGAGCTGCTCTGTTCAGCTAATGAGGAGATTGGCCTTGGTTCCCCCCCTGACCGTCACCTGCCCAGCCGGACCTTGGGCACAGTTTCTCTCCTTCTCTCTGTCTCGCCCACCCCTCCCCTCATCGTATTTCTGCCGTTCTGCTTTTTCCTTGTCTCCTTTCTATCCATCTTACTGACGGATGCCCGTTGGAGCCTCCTTGAGAGCTATTAGGGCGACTGGCTTTGGATTACCTACCTGGTCGTCACCTACCCATGCGGTCTTTGGGTTTACTTTCCCTTTGTCTCTTATTCCGTCTTCCCCCTCGTCCTCTCCCTTCTAACTCCCCCTCCCCTCTCTACTTGTCTCCCCTTCTCCCCCCTTAATGTGTCGCATACATTTGATGTAACTTGTATTGTTATTATTGTTGTAACTCTGTTGACCTTATGTAAAGCGCTCTGATACCTACGGGTCTAGCCAGCGCTATATAAAACTGTTTAAATAAAATAAATAAATAAATACATAAATAGAGATGCATTCAAGCATTTCCAACTTGTTCAGTGCATCATAATAATGGACTGCCTCCTTAATTGGGCCATTAGGTTGTTCGAGTAGTGGAAGATGGACTAAGGCCTGGGGAGAAAGATATAGATAAACAGGGATCCGACACTGGTTAACACAACAGGGCATATAGGAGGCAGCAATGCACCCCTTTACCAAGTTTGAGAAACTGCTGAGAAAAGTATTGAATGACAAACATTTGCCCTCTAGAATATGTAAAATTATAATAAAGACTAGAAAGCCCCAAGGAGCAATCGTAGATCATTTTGCAGAAAAAGCTGCAGCTGACATTCACAGAGAAGCAATGGAAGACTATTTGCCACATTTCCTACAAATACACCACCTTGGAAGAGCGGATGGAAATGGTGAGAAAACTTCTATTCCGTAGGCATTGAATCCAGCAACGCTTACATTCTATGAATAGTGAGAGGACAAAACACTACTGGAGGAGGTGTGGATATGTGGGATCACTAACTCACATTATGTGTGATTGCCCAAACGTGAAGGTTATTAAATGGGACATATTCTATGTAATGGAAAATATCATGTTTGCTATACAAGAGAAGGAATGGCATTTTAGTGAGGGGTGGGGCCCGCTATTGGACTACTTTGCTGTAGACTACCCATCGATACTTGCTCAAGAACTCTAAGAGTATTGAAAATAACACTATGCTATGGGTTCAGGGAGCTGCTAACAGAGAGAGGTCGGACATGGATAAGAAGGTCAACTGTCTTGGGGTAGTGGAAAGTGGAAAAAGGGAGACATTGCAAATTGTAAAATTTAAATGAATCAAAATGTATTGAACCTTAAAATTATCTACCTGATTTGCAAAGCATTTGGGGCTAAAAACAAAACAAGCATTTACAATGCAATAGGTCTCGCATTTACTCGAGTTTAAGCTATTGGCATTGTAAATGACAATGCCTTTTATTTATGTTTTAAAAACAAAAATGAAAGGCATTGTTATTTGAAATGCCAATAGCTCAAACTCGCGTAAATGCAAGACCTATTGCATTGCAAATGCTTTTTTATATTTGTATTCCTTTGAAAAACACATAAATAAAAGGCGTGCTCATTTACAATGCCAAAAGCTTAAAATCTCGAAATTGGGTGTCCTAGTGCATTGAAAATGCTTGTTCTATCGGATGTCATTCCACAACCACTGTAATGCACGATAAACTGTCTTACAGTCAGCAAGCAGCCTGGAAGCATTAATGAGCAAGTACTGACAAAGAGTGTCTCAGAAAAAATTGATGCAACAGGAAGGAAAACACTTTTTCCTGTACCCTCGTTTTTTTTCAGATGCTTTTGTCAGCGTTCACTGCTTAGTACACATATAAGCATAAGAAAGGCCATTGGCACACATAGAACCTTCTCAAATATTGGCTTTGCCAGTCCTTGTTTCAGCACCATGGACAATAGAAATGCTGACAGAGGATGGTGCGTTCTTAGGCAGGCGTCGGGTTGCGTAATGTAAACAGGGTCACTCATATCTCATATCACGGTTTACTCAGGGAGCCACAACGTCAAACTAAAGTCGGACATTGAAATCCCTCCCCCGCCTCAACACATTTGTCCTGCAAGACCCCTTAAGGAACACCCACAGGAACATCTCAGACCCCATTTTAGTGTGTTACGATGCTTGGCCTAGAAGCGGGGAGCAGGCTGCAAGCCTTTAGCCAGAATGTTACTGGGGTAAGTCCCTTCACAGCGCTGCATGGCGCCTCAATAGCTTGAAGTTTGGCGCTGCATGTGCACGCGGCCATAAGGCCATTAGCATCTCCAGAAGAGCGGGGCCGTGGTAAAAGACTGGGTTTCCAAGTGACTCATATATTGTGTGAAAGTAGGGGCTGTGCAGGGATAAGTGATCGCGGCTTGTGCTGGCCATGGAGAAGACTGACTCTTCCAGCCACAAATCTATGACTAACGGGCTGAGCTATCTTTTCTATCTTATAACTGTCGTGGGATCGCAGTTCAAGGAGAGAGGATGTGAAACTTCAGGACCCCCCCAAAAAAACGAAATCAAACTACTTATAATTAAGAACAAGCTGTCGCCGTGAGAGTGAAAGCGCTGGGCAGGAGATGTGCGTACGCGTGCACAACTCCTGCACAAGCTGTCGGCGTGAAAGTGAAAGCGAGCCATGCGCGCATTCTGCTCAAACGCCGCGAGTGCGGACAGAAGATGTGCGTAAGTGTGGACAACTGCTGTCGACCTTCGGCAACCAAGTCGACAACAATAGATCTCGTCTAGGTGAGCAACGCATGCGCTGCGTCGCTAGCCGAGACCTAAAGAACACACTAGAAAGTCATATATCCATTTGCTACGAGGAAAAACAAAACATGCCTAAAGTACAGTCACCTAGATAAAACCACTCCTAGCACCTACAAGCGAGCACATATTGGCGGTAGAGTCCTGCAAAGAAAGAAGCTTAAGAACCTGGAAAAAAGACCAATCCTGCAGGACGCCTCAGTTTCAATAAACATCAAGCAAATACTCCACAAAAGCAGGTGCACGGCTGAAGTGCACCAATGAACTGGAATCCACCTGTTGCCCTTGCCTCCTATGTTTAAATTAAATGCAGGTGAAAGATTAAATGCAGGTGTAGGGTTCTGAAGTCGCTTTGGAGCAGTAACTGCAGCTATAAATAAAAGGGACTTTAAATACAATTATTGAGAAGGACCATCAACCTTAGAACCTGTGTTTTTGAGTTGAATTTGAGCATGAACTAATATTTAGTAAAGCAGGACCTTTCCTTCTACGTAGCATTCACTTGTCCACTTACCTTGGGCAGATCCACTGCGAGGCGGACACTGATGGGGTTCGGTCACATGCCAAGGGGAGCAGTCTCCTCCAGAAAAGCCGACTCTGCTGGGTACCTGAGAACAATGATCAGGAGAAACATAAGTGCAAAATATTTATCTGTGCCAGCGATGAGCGGCAAACCCACGCCTTTTTAAAACTTGTGTAAACAAACATTAGGACCAACCACTACAATCAGAAAAGAAGAAACCACTGAATGAAGTCACGCCCAGTTACCTCAGCCTGAGAACTGGAGACTTTCCAGGATCACAACCTTAGCTCTGGGACCTAATTGGTGCCCTCTCTTATGAGGTAAACGGCAGACCGGCCTAGAAAATTACACACACTTGCCCTAAATACAGAATAAAGAGCAGCACGGCCGAGTGGCCCAGCTGAGGGTAATTAACCTACAGGACCTTGGGTAATTACAAAGCAAAGGGCCAGGAACTGTAGGCTGAAAAATAATTTCCTATCCCAACCAGCTCTCTTCCATTTTATACAGAGTGCGCTTTTTCGAGCAATATGGCACTACAAAAAAAATTATATTATATATTTCACCAAAACTCCCGTCGCCCTGGAAAACGGGCCGCACTCGTCTCAGATTTGCATTCAGTATATTTATTTAAACTTTATCTTCAATGAGCATCGTTCGTTAATTAATCTGAAAATAGACGCTGAATACCTCCTACGCGTTTCGGCATTACAAATGCCTTGTTCACGGTAAATTGATACAAATGTTTCTCCCCTTTAAACTATTTTTTTTAAAAAAAGGATTTACATCATTTCCGCTGTGTCCCCGATGCCGACAGTCATTTTGGGACATGTAGTTTCTAATGCTCTATTGTGCAATTTTGTCAACCTCAGTTTGTGGAAAGCGTGTCATGGATCGTGCTCTCAAGACTATTTACATTGTGAAGAGTAGTTATCGTTTGTATTATATTTACACCCCTATTTTTCAGTTCTGTGCCAAATGTTCCCATTGTGATACGCTCCCCTGTTAGGGCTATTTACATTGTTTATTTCTTTGTTGTTTGTAAGTTACCAAGATTTGCCGACCAATTTTTGCTGTTCTATAAACGATGTTTCCAATGTGATGATCCTCAAGGTACGACATGTTTGTGAAATATTTTCTTTTTATGCGCGAATTTGATCCATGTTGCGTACACAGTTGTAAACGTTGCGGCCGTTTATTCTTGACTTGGATTAGCCTCATGTATTTGTTTGTGTCCTTGCTTGTGATCCCCATTGGATTCATACGCATTTCTCTTCCTACTCCTTCATCTTCATGCGCTTTGCGTCTTTATTGTTGTGCAAAATTTCAGCTTGTGCAACATCTCCAATTTTTCTCTCAATATGCTTGATATTGGAACTGTCATTTCTAATCTTTATTTGGATTTCTGGTTCATCAGGAATCATTTGCTGAATGATTTAATTTTCCATTGCGACATATTTTATCAACAAAACTTAATTTTCACAGGTGTATGTACAATTCTTCAGATTGGTTCAAGCCAAAAGGGGTCATGCTTCTTACATTGATGATATGCCTGGATTCCTTTTGGCGGAGGATTTTCCCCCTGTCAGTTACCCCCTCTTACGTTGGGGTGTACTGTTTCAACTCCATAAAATTTGAGGCTCGTCCAATCGCTTTTGTGTGCAACCTCCATATGCTTTGCTACTGTATTGCTTCGGTCTTTGTTTTTCGTTGCACGAACATGTTCAAGAATCCGTTTCTTCAGTTCGCATGTAGTGCTCCCAACATATCTGAGCGCACACAACACTTAATTATGTAGATTACATATTTGCTTTTACATGTGATCAGTTCACGAATTTTCCAAAAATTTTTGTTTGCCATTTGGAATTCTGTGGTAGGTTTGGCAATTTGACAGACTTTACAATTAAAACACTTAAGAAAGCCTTTTGTTTGGCGCCAACTTTCTTTCTGATCTTTTGCTCTGAAGTGGCTAAGCATGAGTTGGTCTTTCAAATTCCGTGCTCTGCGATAATTCACTGTTGGATGGTCCCCCAAAATTTTGGACATTGTGTTATCCATCTTCAAGATCTTTCAATTTTTCCGCAATATTGACATTATTGTCTTAGATTCCTGCATGAAGTTGTCTGTGATCAATCTGATAATTCCCTCGGTTGTTAGTTCTTTATTCGTGGAGGTAGCATTTTTCAATTTCAAACATTTATCTGTTTTTTTCAAAATAACATAGAAATTCAGCAGTTGCAGTTATACTTGTGCTAAGAAACTATAACTTGTGGCCTAAAGTTACATAACGGTACAAATGATAGTTTCTTCAGATAAGTATAACTAGAACTGCTAAATTTCTATGTTTTTTTTAGGGTAAAACATTAACATAACTATAAAGTCCCTGTAAACATGTTTTTTTTCTGTGACTTTCCATGTTTTTTTAACAAAGTAATATTTAATCACCTTACGTTCATAATGCCTGCCACGACCCCCACCCGCATGCACCCAACGGTACATGGCCGTGCGCAGCGGGAATATGGTGTGTGAGGTTTCTTATTTCCATTAGGGTTTGGATCCACGGATACTAGATGTCAAGCTGTGCACGACGGTGGATCAGCGAATCACCCCCTCCCCAAAAATTGTTTATTTTTTTGCCCATGAGGGGTCCCTCAGAGACTCTTCCATGGGTCCTATGGGGTCAGGATACCGCTATCCTGAACCCTTATATGTGTCTTTATTATGTTTTTATTTTGTTTTTCTCCCCAGGGGCCCAACCAAGAAACAAAATTGCAGCCGCAACTTTTCTTTCAGGTTGCGGCAAGTCAATCAGGGCCTTACTTTCCGCCCGGATACCACGCGGGAACCCGTGGATTCAAGAAGGATCCAAGCCCTAGATATCTATATTTTTCTTCCCTTAAAAGCTTAGTAACTACTGAACAGATTTCTGATGTCATCAGTGAGGTCATCAGTGATGTCACTGACCATGTAATGAGTGATGTAATATGTGAGGTCATAAGCAGTGCATTACAGGGGCGTGAATTATAGTTAACTTCGCTAACTATAACTGCTAAATTTCTCTGGTTTTGCATGAGTAAAATCTGCCCCCAACAATAACTTCCCCGTTACCTTTGTTTTTTTCAGTGAATTTCTAAAGTCTTTTTTAAATGCTAATTCCCATCTATAATTCCCTGTAACCTTTGGCTTTTTTAGTGCATTTCCATGGTTTTTAAAGAAGTAGGTACGTTTACAGAGTAGCGGAGAAAGGGGCTGGGCCCCCAACCAGCTCACAGGAATTCCGCTGTGTAGGTCTCACAGGAGGTACCATGAGGGTTTCTTGGCCCCCAAGGTCCTTCTGGAGCCAAGGAGACTTCATCCCCCAACTAGTAGTGTGCCAGGAGGAGCGTTTGCAGAGTGGCGGAGAAAGGGGGCATGCCTCTGACAACTTCTCAGCAATCCTGCTGTGTGGAACTTACTGGAGGTAACAGGAGGGGTAGTTGGCCCCCCACGGACATCCGTGGGGACCAACTACCCCTCCTATTACCTTCAGTAAGTCCCATACAACAGGATAGCTGAGACGTGATAGCAGGTCATGCCCCCATTCTCCACCACTCTGCAAGCGCTCCTCCTGGTGCACTACTAGTAGAAAGTGGCTGTCCCTGGGACTGTGGGGTGCTCCGGGGCCTCCTGTATTTCACTAAATCAGCCCCAGAGAGGTTGCGGTCCCCGGGGCTGGAGGGGCCCCCCATTATTATTTTGTATTGCACCCGGGACCAGGCCCAACCGGGGACCTAAATTAAATGAAGCACAGGAGACCTTGCTTAGTTTTCTTTTTTTTCGCCTGTATTCGCGGATCAACAGCGACGGCGCTAAACATTTTGTTTTTAAATGTGCTTTGTGTGGCCCTGTGGGACCCCCAGAAGAGGCCTAGGGGGTCAGGGGGTTTCTACTATCATAATACTAGCTTGTGCACGGAAAGTTTCAAGGTGATCCGTCAAGCAGGGGCAGCGAAAATAACATCTTCAAGCATTTTCCTTAGACTTCTTTAAGAAGCGCAGTCACAAAAACTGCTGAACATATTTACACCAAATTTGGTTGGAAGCTTGATCTTGGTCCACAGATTGTGCTTTTTGTGATTTGGTATACTTCCGTTCAGTAGTTGTTGAGAATTTAAGGTTTAAAAATATTTGAATCTTTGGGTCTGCAAAAGTCCTTCAAAAGTCTTGCAGGAGTGCCAATTTAAATATGGAGCATTCTGATTGGCCCATGGAGCTGTTTTCCCTTGGGCCATCTCGCTCCTGTGGGAGTCAGACTCCCACGGGAGGGAGCACTCTGAATGTCTGCCATCAACATGAGATAAATGTTGATGATAACCATTACAGGACTTGGGGACTTGGTACTCTGTCCTGCAGTTAAAGAAAAAAAATTGAAGAGGGAATGGTACTCTTTAGGCTCCATTGGAATCGCAGATGGACCCTCCCTAAAAAAAACAAAAGTTTGAAAATTTGCTATATCCTGCAGGACTCCAGTGGATCACTGCAAACAACAACAAAAAATATGGCCGCCCTGGGCCGCATTGTTTAATGAGGGGGCGGGCGTGCATGCTCCACCCTCCCCAAGCCATTATAAGCCAAGTAAAGCCCATCCCATTGGGCCACACTCCATAAGAGGAGTGCACAGGGCCCCCCTCCCCAAGTCATTATAGGCCCAAGAGCCCACCCCTGGGGCCGAAATGTCCAAAAAAGAGGAAGGGTCTGCATGCCCTCCTCCCCGAGCCTTCAAAGGCCCTGGGGACCCCATCCCTCAGGGTCGGTAAACTTTTTAAATGGGAGGAGGTGCTCTCAGTGAGTCTTTAATGGCGTTGGGGACCCCATCCCCAGGGGCCCGCTCACTTGCTGGGTCTCTGGCAACCTCCCATTAAAAACAAAAAAAAACAGCCATGGGGATGGTGTGGCCCAGGAAGGCTCGAGGAAGGGAGCCACATGGCCCCCTCATCTTTTTATTGGTTTGGTCCCGGGAATGGAATCCCAGCTGCCTTTTAAGGTTCAGGGAGAGAAGCTGCCTGCCCCCTCCTCCATTTTTATAATATTTGTTCCTGAGGAATGTGGTCCCTGGGGCCTATTAAGGCTCGGGAGGAGGGCTGTACGCCTCCCTCCCTGGTAATTAGTATTGGGCTGCATACCCAACCCCCTCCCCTTTATATTTTTGTTTTGGACCCAGGGCATTGGATACCCAGGCACTAAAGGCAAACCCTGTGCTGTGTACACCAAAGGCCGTGCGCGGTGGGGTGTTGGCTTTACGTATGGATACAAAATATTACTTTGTTTAAAAAAAAAACTAGAAATTCACTAAAAAACAAAAGGTAAAGTTTTAGTTAGGCGAATATGTCAGTGACAACATTGAACGTTTTGAACTAAAAAAAACACAGAAAATCACCAGTTACTTGGGCCCCGCCATGTACTGCTTATGACCTCATATTACATCACTCATGACTTTCTTTGATATCATTGATGACATCACTGATATCATCCAATGATTCAGCTAGTTTAACAACCATATTAATTTTATACCTAATATTGTACAGCCTGTGTCCAGCTAATGGGAGTAAGTGTTTACAAAATAAATGTGCTTCTAAAGCATCATAGGTGTGTAGAGGTAATGAAGACATTATAAATCTTTGAATTGAAGAGCAGCTGTGTGTGGAGATGACAGTTAGTTGATGACTTGTGACCAGTTTGTTCCACACAAGTTATTTTAATTCTGCAGAAAAAGTTTCCAACAGGGCAAATGTTCTACATAGTAGATACAATGTATTGTAAGCAGCCTTGAGTTATTAGACAGAATCACCTCTGCATGTCAATTGCTACACAACGTAGAAGACTATGTGCACCAAGTACTAACCTATGTACATGTGCTTGATTTTTCTTCAGAAGATGGACTATCTCTAACGTTTTTACCACAATATGAAGGCTGAAGGTGGTATGCTCTTTAGCACCTTCATATCTAGGTTATTTTATTCAACACCTGTCAAAAAAGACAATTCGCTTAGAGTGTACACTGTTCCTAGTAGAAACTTTTTAATACTCAGTGCTGTTTTTCTTAGGAGAGTTTCACTGTCTGCAAACAGTGTGGTACAGAGTAAATTCTCTCCATAGAGTAAACACTACTTACAATACCCACTATAACAACTTCATTTCTCGATGCGGGTTGAGTGACTGAGGGGTTTGATGCAGATAAAAATTGTCCATAATATGGCTTTTATTTTGGAACAGATGTTGAGTATCTTGAGGAGCCTGGCTTTCTCTGAACAGTTGTATACAGATTTAACGCACACGTTACTTACTTTCGGTAACAATATATCTGTAAGAAACATTAGTTAGTGTTAGATTTCTTACCTTAGAATATCCCTAGGCGTCACACTGGATCCGGAAAGTTTTAGTCAGCAGTACCCCTGCGCGTCAGTAGGCATCTTCCTGCGGCTCCACGTCCGTCGTTGTGATCGCCAGAATGACGTCGCTGGAGTACTTAGACGCCGCCCTCGCACGCTGACGTCAGTTCTGTATATAGCTTTCCGCGCCAGGAACGCAGAGCCATGCAAGAAACCGACACTGGTGCCATGAAACTAGGGCCCAGCCCAGGGAAAATCCTTAACCCTAGCTATCGGTTCGCAGAACGGGGAGGATGGGTGGGGCGGTAAGGAATCTAACACTAACTAATGTTTCTTTCAGATATATCGTTACCGAAGGTAAGTTATGTTATGTTATGTTATTATAGGTTTTATTAAGCGCTCAGCTACTCTAGCAGAGTGTCCCGGCGCTGACAGATCAGACACAGCATAACTCATCCATCGAGGGGCAGATTAGAGGCTAAAAAGCCACGTTTTAAGATCTTTCCTGAAGGATGCCAAATTCTCGCTCTTTCTCAGAGCAAGCAGCAGATCGTTCCAGGCGTGTGGCACTAGATGTTGAAAGGAGCGGCCCCCAATCCGTGCACGCCCGATTACAGGGATCCTCGCCAGTGACAGGGCAGCCGAACGTAAAGCTCTGGTTGGATGGTGGAAGACCACTCTCTTCCGAAGATAGAGAGCCCCAATGCCATGCAGAGCTTTAAACGCCATGGTGAGGGCCTTGAACTTGATACGTTTCCTGACTGGAAGCCAGTGAAGGGACTCCAAAAGGCCAGTGGCATGAGAACGGCGACCAAGGCCAAAAATGGCCCGAGCCGCCGCGTTCTGCACCACCTGCAGCCGAGACAAAAGAAATTCAGGCAGGCCGAGGTAGAGTACGTTCGCGTAGTCCAACCTCGATCCAATCAGGGCTTGCACTGTTGTTTTTCTATGGGCGATCGAGAGAAGGGGGAGGAATTTCCTCAGCATTTTGAGTATTCCAAAACACTGCCCCACTAGGCCGAGAATCTGGGATTTCAGTGAAAGGCAATTGTCCATCTTGATTCCCAGGTTCTTAACTACCTTGGAAATCAGTGGCAGGAGGAAACATTCCTGCAGGCCACCAGGTCTTCCAACCGGGATCAGGGGAGCAACCGAAGAAGAGGAGCTCGGACTTGTCGGAGTTACATTTCAACTGGTTAAGTTGAAACCAAGTGAATATTGCGCCCAAGCAGTTCTTAATGCTCTCGCCATCAAAGTCCATGTTCTTGCCGCAGGTGAAGAGAAGCTGGGTATCATCGGCGTACGATATAATCTGGGCACTCTGCCAGTGCAGCGAGGGGGGCCATATAGATATTAAAAAGCGTGGGGCTCAATATTGACCCCTGAGGAACTCCCACCTCTAGAGGCGGCACTGTAGCAGAGTACGGGGGAGCCCAGACTGTCTGATGTCGGTTGGAGAGAAACGACTCAAACCATCTGAACACCGTTCCCCGAACCCCGATCTCCCAGAGTCTCACGAGGAACCGGTCATGGGGAACGGTGTTAAACGCCGCCAAAAGATCTAATAATACCAAAACTGCTTTCCCTCCACTGTCTAGGATTTCCTTGATGGCTTCTGACACCTCCAACAATGCCGACTCTGTACTCATGTTGGCCCTGAAACCGGACTGGATATCATGCAGAATCTCATTAGATTCCACAAAATCGGCCAAGACTGAATGCACATGCTTTTCAGTCACCTTGGCCAGTTCCGGTAACAGCGAAATAGGCCTATAGTTGGCATGGTTACTGGGGTCCGAGGATGGCTTCTTTAAGAGAGGGAGAACCATCGCCTGTTTCCATGCTTGCGGTACGGATCCAGTTTCCAGAGACCTATTTAGGATCAGATTGACAGTCGGATTGATAACATGAGCAATTTTAGCTAGAAACTTAGCGGGGCAAGGATCACGCGGGGAGCCAGATCGTAATTTAGACAAAATCTCCAGAGATGATTGCAGCTCAATCGGGGGAAAAGTCATCAAAGTGGGCTGTCCCGCGATCACCTCAGAAGAGCCCAATGCTAAATCAAGCCGACCCACTCCCGCCGCCACAGGAAAAGTGTCCTGAATGCTAATGATCTTATTAGAGAAGAAGCTAGCTAGTTGGACCACCCAAGGCTGCGAAAAGGAGCTTTTAGGTGTGATGGCGACAGGGGAGGTGAATTCCTTCACTACCAGGAAAACTTATTTACTGGTGTTACTAGCCTTCTCAATCCTTCTGGCAAAGTATGCTTTTTTCTCTAAATAGATTTCCCTATGATAATCCTTGATCCTGCTCTTGTACGCTTCCTTTAGAGGCTCCAAGTAGCTTACTCTCCATGCTCTCTCTGCTTTCTTACAAAGCCTGCGGCTGGAGTTAAGAGCTGAGGTAAACCATGGAGCGGATTCGCGAGCCGAGGCCTTGAAGGAACCCTCGGGCTGCGCCAGCTCCTCCAGACAGCGCGTAAGCCAACTCTGAAAGATATTAATATCAGTCTCCACATCACCTGACAGGCAACATGGATGGTTCCTCAAATATTGGTCAATCATGTCAGGAGACACTTTATGAAAAGCACGCGGGGGCTGGGATAGATGCTCTTTATCCCTGATAGTGGCGCTAGATTTATGCAAAATACCAAAGGACACCAACAAATGATCGGTCCAAAGTACTGGTAAAGGAGGGGGAGACTCTAATAAGGGCCGTAGAAAATATTTGATCCAACGTATGTCCTTTGTTATGTGTAGGTGACATCAAGTAAGGAAGTAGGCCCAGTGGTTCCATGGAATCTAAGAGCTTGATCGTATCTACAGCATCCACTTAAAGTGGATATTGAAGTCGCCAAGGAGTATACAGTGTTTAAACTGTACGCACAGTGACGACATCACAGAAGAGAGTCCCTCATGGAAAGATCCAATAGGACCTGGGGGTCTGTAGACCAACAGTCCAGCGCAGGATTGGGCTGGTGATAGAGACAAGCAGAAACCTAACGCTTCAGCTCCCTGAATATCATCAGTTGGAATAATATTACATTTAAAGCGCCTATCTATCACTAGAGCAATGCCCAATCCTCTACCCAAAACTCGATCTTTCCTCAACATATAATAGTTGGGGGCAAAGCATTAGCTATGTCAGGCTCCGATGCCTCACCAAGCCATGTTTCTGTCAAGAACAGACAGGCTGGTTTAGAGTCAGTCAAATAGTTGAATAGGTCCTGAGCATGTTTGCTCACTGACCGAGTGTTTAAGAGGGCACAGCTAAAAGTAGGAACAGAATGGCCCTCCCCTGACAAGGGAGAGGCAACATACCCCTTATCCCCAATATTTCCAGTCTGCAAGGTATCGCAGAGTGACCAACCACAGCCGGAACAGGCAGAGGTGTCCTCAAAGAGGGAGTCCAGAGGAATACATTCCCTACAACCAGCATATCTCAGGCTCAAAAGTTGCACTGAAGAATACCTGAGAAGGGATTTATGTGAGTGTGTTAGGGAATCGCTGGACCGCCCGCTCCCGTCCGCCTCCGGGACGCTGTCGGGCGCAGACGGGCGTCTTTAGGCGCTCCTTTGGCGCGGTATGGGCGTGCCCGCTGACCGCGTCCGCTGCGCGGAGGTGTGGACATTTCAATTTATGCGCTTCAGCGCGAGTGCCTCCCTCCTTCCCCACAGCTAAGTAACTTGTGCATCTGAAAGAAAAACGTTGGTGTTTGATTCCTTATCTTAGAATAGATACCCAAGCAATACCAATCCCGGTGGTGGGTCTGTGAACCAAAATCACACCAGAAAGTCCTGGGGACCTGAACAGCCAAAGAAGCTCTCTCTCCGGACTTGACTGTCCAGGCAGGAATGCTTGGCAAACGTGTCCAGTGAGGCCAACATAGCTGCCTGACAAATGTCCTGCAAAGGGACTCCCCGTCCCAAGGCAATAGTAGCTGCCGAGGCCCGAGAGGAATGGGCTCGCAGCCACACAGGAGGTTCCTTTTTAGCCAAGGAGTAACATCTTGTTGCACAAAACGACCCACCGAGAGATGGTCCGCTTGTGCACCGCCCGTACCTTCTTAGCACCCACGTAGCCAATAAAGACTTGGTTGTCCACCCGGGACTGTTGTGTGCGGTTCAGGTAAAAAGAGAGCGCACGTTTTGGGTCCAGATGGTGGAGCCTCTCTTCCTTCTTCGAGGGATGCGGAGGTGGAAAGAAGGTGGGCAAGGTAATGGTCTGGCCGATGTGAAAGGCAGTAACGATCTTTGGTAGAAAAGAAGGACGAGTCCTCAGAACAACTTTGTCCGGATGGAAAGAGAGGAAAGGAGGCTTAGAGGAAATAGCCTGGATGTCACTCACTCTTCTGGCAGAGTTGATGGCAACCAGGAAAGCAGTCTTTAGAGTCAGAAGATGTAAAGGACAGTTCTGGAGCGGCTCAAAGGTAGCACACATCAGATAGGTGAACACCAGATTTAAGTCCCACTGAGGCATTACAAAGGGAACAGGAGGAAACATGTGAGCAATGCCTTTCAAGAATCTATTTACAACAGGACTTGAAAAGAGAAGGCTGATCAGGAAGCCTCAAGAAGGCTGAAATGGCCGAAAGATATCCCTTGATAGTGCCCAGAGCAGAGCCCTCCTGGGCCAGGGAAAGAAGAAAGAGGAGAACCTCTGAACGAGGGGCAGAGAGAGGATCCACAGCCTTTGCTGTGCAACATGCCACACATTTGTTCCACCTGCAAGCATATACTGTTTTTGTGGAGGGATGCTTGGCTGCCAGAATGACACCACAGACGTCAGGAGGCAAGTCAAATGTCATCAACGGTCGTCGCTCAATCTCCATGCATGTAGGTGGAGGCTGGACAGGTTCGGGTGGAGGACCGTCCCCTGTTGCTGTGACAGAAGGTCCTCCTGAAGAGGCTGTCGAATCGGGGAATCGATTGACATACTGAGTAGCTCGGGTTACCAGTATCTTCGTGCCCAATCCGGAGCCACAAGGATGACTTGGGACCGGTCACGCCTGATCTTCAGCACTCTGGACAGAAGTGGTATAGGCGGAAAGGCGTGCAACTGACCGCAACTCCACTTGTGACGAAAAGTGTCTCCGAGCGAGTGCCTCCTTGGAAATTCCGACGCGCAGAACTGATGACATTGTACGTTCTCTTCAGTGGCGGAAATATCTAACCAAGGCTCTCCCCACTGCTGAAAGAGACCTTGCGCCACGTCCGAGTTTAGACGCCACTCGTGATCCATCATGCCCCGGCGGCTGAGATAGTCCACCCTGGCGTTCAGGGAACCTGTCAGATGTTGAACCACCAGGGTGATGCCCAGATGTTCCAGCCATGTCCAGAGGCGCAGAGCCTCCTGACATAGGGTCCATGACCCTACCTGTAGGAGAGTAGGGTCTGCTTTCCTATGGTCACTTCAGATTTTAGCTTTTTGCTTCACTGGTTTTCGACATAATGTGGCTGTGGGCCTGCTAATCAGACCCACAGCGTGCTGTTCTCGCTCTAAATTCACATCCATGTACTTAAGGTACATACCCAATTGGACATTGGGTCACCTTATCAGCCCCTGTACAGTGTACTATAGGTACCCAGGGCATAGGTGTATCCAAGGCCTACCAGGGGCTGCAGCATATCTTTTGCCACCCCTGGCTGGCTATCCAAACTGACACAACTGGCTGATCACTCAGCTGGGGCAAGGTCGTGTGATCACCCCTTGCTTAGATCTAGTATACAAATATCTAAACCTATATCTGGACACATATATACCTATAAGTCACTCCTATGGCAGGCCTTAACAATCCTGGAGGCAGAGTGCTTGGTTTTATGTGAGATGGTGCTCTAGCATGAGCTGAGCCTGTCTGAAGCTGTCGGGACAAACTCCCTTAGCTGTTCCGGGATATTGCCATACCATATACTCTTAAGTGCATTATAATCCTCGCGGTTACTTGCTAACTTTGGTTTGGCTTTATCAAAACATGTCGTCTAAGGGGTCATACGCTTTGACATACTACCCCCTCGCCAGTTCTGGCGACGGGGGTAGCATTCCACCCTTCTAGAGGGAGAAGACATGTTACTTTGCTTAAACACAGTTAAATCTAACCAAAGCCCCAGCATCACAAAATGGATGCTGCTGCCACAGATACAAGTCTGGCCTCCTGCTGCTGACCAAAACTCTGGCAGGGGAGGCCTGGACAAATGGTATCCTGTCACAGGGAGGTGTTACACCACCCCAGGCAGGAGATAGTAGATTGTAGCAGGGAGGGTTGAATGACACTGCCTGGGGAGCACAAGGCTTCCCATGCATAGTCCAGTTCAAACCGGTGCTGAGACACTCCAGTCCCAGCTCTGGCACGAAACTGGACAAAGGGAAAGGGGTGTAACCACCCCCTTCCTGCGTCCCACCCACAGGAAGGACCTAGCAGGTAATCCAGCCCCTTGATTTAGAATAAAGGTAGGAGCTGTGCCCAGGAGCATTAGATTATTCTGAACGAAACTTTGATACAGAACTCTGGACTCTTCGACATTCCACTCGACGTGGAAGACTGAAGAATCTCCCTTGTGGTCGAGGAGTGACCACCCTGTGCAAACAGGCACCATCCAGCGCCCAACGGTTTGCTTTGTTGCAGTTCCCGCCGGAACTCGAGCAACAGAGATCAACAAGACCCAGCTTCCCTGACTTTTAACAGCGCGATCCATAGTCTCAGTGAATCTGAGACCCGTGGAGGCAACGTGAAGCGTGGAGCCGGCCATCTTGAAAAGACTGCGAAGTGCTGACTGTGCAGCTTCCGAGGCACCCTCGAAGCAGTGCATTGGGGTTTGAGAAGCCCCAGCCCCGAGCAGCTTGTGCACCGAAGATCTCCCCTCCACACTCATTGAGTGCTGCTTGGGGCCCTTTTGGATTTTTGTGCTTGACTCGTTGGTCCGGTCACTTGCCCGTTGGTTAGTGGCCCCAGAACCAACGAACCTTGAAATTTACACTGCTAGTCTGGTTGTTCCAGACTTGCCCTCGCTCCCCTGAAAAGGAGCCACCGCTCTGACCTTGCTGGTCCGAGTAAGAAGCGATCTTCAAATCCTGCGTGGGTTGCACTTGCCAAGGCTTGTTACCTCAGATTCAGAAGCCGACACCACCAACAGCGAGAGACTTTGTGGGACAGCTTGTGCTCCACTCCTGGTCATCATCGATGCCCCAGAGTCCACGTGGCAGCGGAGACAAGCTTCACGACAACCACCTGATTGCGCCCAACATTGCCTGGTTCCATCCTGGTCACTGGCTAGTGACCCAGACTCTGTCCCCTCTGCTTTCAGGTACTCTACATCTTTGATCCACCCTTGGATCCAACCGGACTCTTCCCTCCTGGCCGCCTGCAGCATCTTCATCTCCAGGCTTCATAGATCTCCACGACGAAACCCGACACACTTTGGCATCTATGCACCCGCTTCCTGTGGGTGAGGTAACGAACTAACACCGGTACTCCTGTAGTGGTTTACACCTCTAGTGTCCTAGTTTAAAGTGGGGTAATTCTATTCCAGTCAGAAGACTTCCAAAACACTAACTCTATACCTTTTACGCGCCATTGACTTTGCATTGGTGCATGCGTGTGCTTTAAGCACTGCACCTTGTCCCGCAGGCCTCTCCGGACTTCATCACTGCTAGTCCCGATTAGTCCCAGCGATTCACAATGCCCTAGGCCTTACCATTGATCGAGAGGTGGTACTTATACCACTATTTTAGTATATGGTTTGAGTGGCCACCGGGCCTATCCAAAATTGTGCAACTTTTGAATGTTTAACTGTGTTTTTGTTTAAACGCTTGTGCCTCTGCACTCATAAAGAGTACAGAGGATTATTCTAGTAATAAATACATATATTTTTATAATATATAACTTGTGTGGTGTCCTTTCATTTGATATTACAGGATTGCATATGGTAAAACAGCTGGCTTCACATGCCCTCTTGAGTTTAGCCTAAGCCTGCTTAGTCCATGCTACCCCTAGGATAGCTTGTCTATAAGGTTGACTTTACAACCACCACCATAAGGGATTGTTTGGAATGATACAAGGTACCCACAGAACTGTGGACATCATACATCAGGCCAACTTCTCACACTATCCCCGCCCTGTTTGTTGCAATACCACATGGCGGTGGTGTTGTCCGTGAACACCTGCACTACACTTCCCCGGACAGAGGGAAGGAATGCCTTCAGTGCAAGTCGGATCGCCCGCAGCTCCAGAAGGCTGATATGGAGCCAAGACTCTGACGGAGACCAGGGGCCTCTGATCTCCGCCTCTCGCATGTGGCCACCCCATCCCAGGAGGGATGCATCGGTCACCACTGTGTGCTCCGGTTGGGGAAGGGATCTGCCACTGACCCAATTGCGGTCTGTGAGCCACCCCTGCAACTGTCTTGCAGTGCCCTCTGAGATCAGGACATGGCCGGACAGGTTGCCCTGATGCTGTGCCCACTGGAACTTCAGGTCCCACTGCAGAGCCCGCATCCCCCACCTGGCGGGATGTACCAGCAGGATGCAGGAGGCCATCAGTCCCAGAAGCTGGAGGGTCAGCCTGACCGAAACTCGGGATAAAGGCTGAAAGATCAGAATCAGAGCTTGAATATAATGAACCCACTGCTCGGGAGGATAAACCTGAAACTGCCCAGAGTCCCGAACCGCTCCGATGAAGAGGAGCTTCTGAGAGGGACTCAGGTGTGACTTTGGCACGTTGATGGAGAACCTCAGCGAATGCAGGAGGTCGGCTGTAGTCTGGAGGTGGGAGACGACTGCCTGGGGCGAGCCCGCCTTCAACAACCAGTCGTTAAGATTGGGGAAGACTGGTACCCCTGATCTGCGCAGATGAGCTGCGACCACCACCATCATTTTCGTGAACACCCGAGGGGCACTGGTGAGGCTGAAGGGGAGCACAGTAAACTGAAGGTGCTCGTGGCCCACCGTGAACCGCAGGTAGCGCCCGTGGGCCGGCAGGACGGGAATATGGAAATAGGCGTCCTGCAAGTGCAACACTACCATCCAGTCTCCAGGGTCTAGGGCAGCCAGAACCTGAGCTAAAGTCAGCATCTTGAACTCCTCCTTCCAGAGGAAGGCGTTGATGCTCCGGAGATCCAAGATAGGGCGCAGGCCCCCTTTGCCCTTCTTGGGAGCCAGAAAGTAGTGGGAATAACAACCACGTCCTACTTTTGGCACAGGAATGTGCTCAATGGCCCCCTTGGTCAAGAGGGCCGTAACTTCCTCCTGCAGAAGTTACAAGTGATCCCCCGACATGCAGTGGTACTGTGGGGGCATGGCTGGAGGGGTTGCCTCGAAGGGGAGGGAGTAGCCCCTCCGGACGATTTGCAGCACCCAGCTGTCCGAAGTGATGGTACGCCAGTGGAGTAGGTGATGGCGAACCCTGCCTCCTACTGGTGTGGAATGGGCCTGAAAGCTCGGACTAGGAAGGCTTTGAGGTGGATGCTGTGGAATCGGATGTAGACTGACCGGCTCTCTGACCCCCTGCTCTGCCACGGCGGGCTGCATGTGCGTGTTGAGGTGGGTTCTGCGGCCTGTGGCTGGACGAACGTGCGGGACACCCCTTCCTTGGCCACGAAAGGGACAAAAAGCAGAGGTTTGCTGGCGCTGGGCTGAAAGGCTGAAGGACTTGGCCATAGCCCTGGAGTCCTTAAAGCGCTCCAGCATGATATCTGCCTTGTCGCCAAAGAGGCGACGGCCATCAAAGGGCATGTCTATGAGAGTGCTCTAGACATCCCCTAAAAAGTTGGTGGACCTCAGCCAGGCGTGACGACGAATCGCCACAGTCGTTGAAATCGCTCTGCCCAGCGAGTCCGTGGTGTCAAGATCCCATCGAATGGAGTATTGTGCTGTATCCCACCCCTCAGCAAGAGCTTGGGCGAGCCATGTCCTGGCCTCCTCTGGACACTGGGGCAGCACGTCTACCACCGTATCCCAAAGAGAGTGAGTGTAACAGCCCAAAAGGCATGCAGTATTAATGGACCTCATCCCTAGACTGACAGAGGAAAACAGTTTCTTGCCAAACTGTTCCAGCCTTTTGGATTCCCAATCAGGGGCCGCACGATAGGGAATGCGGTTTGGGACGTGGAGGCCTGGATAACCAGGCTCTCAGGGGTGGGATGGGTGGACAGAAAGCAGGGGTCGCCCGGAGCCGGGCGGTGGCAGCGGGCCACGTTCCGATCCACAGGGGGAACTGTGGTGGGCCGGGACCAAGTGCCCATCAGAACGTCGGTGAGGGCCTCATTAAAACGGCAGCATAGTCTACGAAGAGGTTACTGGCGGTTGAAGCACCTCTGTGAGGAGGTTAGTCCTCAACCCCGCTGCAGGGAACTCGAGGCTCAGGGCTGCGGCCGCCCTGCGCAGCACCACAGCATAAGTTGCCCCCTCCTCCATAGCCATGGAGGTAGGAGAGAGAAAACCGGTGTCAGGCGAAGTGTCTAGACCACTGGCATCCCACAGCTCATCTGCCCAGTCCTGACTTAACTGGCACTGCTGTGCCAGAGGGTCCTCAGACCCCTTACAGTCCTCCCCTTCATCCGTGTCCTGATAACCAGGCAAAAATGACAGAGCTGGGGTATAGGTGAAAAGCTCACCAGTCGGCGTCAGAGATGGCGTCAAAAGCGGAGCTGCTCCGATGCCGAGCCAGGGCTGAAACTGGGACGGCATCGTCCGAGGACAGCACCGGAGGCGGCACAGTGGAGGTCGGCGCCAGCGGAGGAGTCGTAAGGTCAACTGGCATTGACCGGGATCCTGGCCTGGATCCCACGGGGTCCTTCGACCCCGAGACGGAAGTCGCCGGCAGCGCCGAGACCGAAGCCTCCGGCAACCCAGTGCTAGGATCCCCAGTCGGACCTGCGGAACCCGAAGGCACGCTGGCGGGTCTTGACGGCGGAAAGAGTCCTCATGGCCACGAGGAAGCCTCTGATCTGCTCCGGAGTTGCATTGAGTCCAGGAACCGGAGGGTGTGGGGCTGGATGCGATTGTGCGGGCCCCGCCGGAGCCACGTGGGATGTGCCACTCCCAGCCGAGTCTCGCGACCAGCGAGGGGAAGTCGAAGAGCAACGATGCTTCTTCAACTTCTTCTTGCCATGCCTCGACTTACCAGAATGCAAGGACTTGGATCCAGACGATTGATGAGGACTGCGACTCCGCGACCGGTCCCTCGACCTCCTCCTCGAAAGGGACCTCGAGCAGCGCGGAGCCGACTGCCGGAGCTCGAGGAGCTTATGGGAACGCTCCAGCCTAGCCTTCGACATCAAGGCCCGGCAGTCGGGGTACGACTTTCATCGTGGTCAGCCCCCAAACAGTAGAGACACCGGCGGTGGGGGTCAGTGACCGACATTAGATGGTGACAGGCATCACACAGCTTGAAACCGGGCATTCCTACTGGCACCAGGAGACGAGTGGACTCGGAAAAGTTAGACAAAAGTGTCCAAAAAGTTAGTCAAAATATTACTAAGGGTACGTGCTCTTCTAGGATCTGTGCTTGCTGGCACGGGAAAAAGAACGGACATCAGGGCACTAGGGCAGCGTCTAAGTACTCCAGCGACGTTATTCCGGCGATCACAACACCGATGACGGACGCTGAGCCGCAGGACGACGCCTACGGACGAGCAGGGGTACGGCTGACGAAAACTTTCCGGATCCAGTCTGACGTCTGGGGATATTCCAAGGTAAGGAATCTAACACTAACGTGTTTCTTTCAGATACTGTGTGCAGTAGGGGTTACCCATCTATCTGTGGTTGATAGTTAATGTCAATTTAGCTACCTGTGAATTGTATGAAATAGGGTCAATGCTGCACGTAACACATGCTTGCTACACCTTAGGGAGTTGTATCTGTGATGACATTAATGAAGCAGTATATGATTCGGAGCTATTTTGTACTTTATTTCAGTCCTCTAATACCATACTAATTTATAAAGTAATGCGTACAAAAGAAGCTTGGATGATGTCAGCAATAATGTCATCTGAGATTTAATCAGTGATGTCACATATGCAGTGCATGGTGGCTGCTCAAGTTATAGTTTGGCCCGCTAGCTATAACTGGTCAATTTCTGTGGGGTCTTTTGTTCAAAAAGTTAATATTGTCACAGACATATTCACCTGACTAACATTACATTAACCTTTGTGTATATGTATATATAGATCACTGGAAAAAAACACACACACACACACACACACACAGGCATATACACTAGAGGACTGACTATGCAATAATATCTCAAGCATGGAGCTTTAACGCGCTTTCAAAGACACCAAGGACATAGGGTTTTTTGAAAAACAGTATACGTTATTAAAGTCCATGTGTGTACAACAGTGAGGTCCACTGGGTAGCAGCAACTGCTAAATCCACAATCCTTGCAGCATTCTGCCTTATGCCCTTGCCCTAGAATCACCTACTATCAAATACTTGCCCTCAACTACTCCAGGTCAGAAATTAAAATAGAAAATTAACCAGTGATAAACTACATGGTTCGATTTATGAATCTAATCGGTCAAAATGTTTGGGATAAATGGCCAATATATTTCCAATTTATATTTTCATTTGAATTTTTCAATTGACATAATACGATTTGCAAGTACACAACATTTAAAATAAATAAAACAACTCATTATATACAAGCAAAAATAGATCATGCAGCCATATCACCAGAATTGGTTACAAAAGCTTTATAGACTCATTACAGTACAACTATTTTAGAGTGAGCTATAACTTTATTAAGAGCTACAAAATTATACTCCGTAATAAAAAACAACTGAAGGCAGGAAAAAATAAAGAGTGAGAAAGAATGAACTAATCAGGAATACATAAAAATTGATATTGGTTAATAAATCTATACCTTCAAGGGGTAAAAAATCGTATTTAAAGTGCACTTACAAAAAGAGAGCAACATTGGTAATATGAAACAAGTTTTTATTCAGCGTAAACTTTCACATGGAACCATTGGGTGTGTCCAAGCTGGGTGTGTTCTTTCCATTAAATTAAATATGGGAATAATTTTCCTGCTGAAACTTTGATAGTCAGCCTATCTAATTGTGCCTTAAAAGGATTTTTACAGTACTGGTTCGAGGCACTAAATACAGATTAGATTTTATTCTAGGCTGCCCTAATCTCTGAATGCTTTTCGCATATTTCATAGGGACTCTACTGAAGTGATTATTGGACACCGATACTTCTACGAATGTCTCTGATCCAGGCCATCGGTGTAACACACGCCAGGCCACTGGAATTATGTAGAAGGATCAAATTATGCAGCAGGATTGACTAGATTATTTCTTAAAGACAAGCAATTTACATGGCAATGAACGTTGAATTATGTAGCAAATTATGCTACATATTATGCGGTGAAAGGCGCAATATGCAAAATTCTATTAAATTGTCTAGCTATTTTGATATGTTGCCCATTTAATATACTAATACAAAGATTTTTGCCTGGGCGGAAATTGATCTAAACACAAAATTGATGTCATTTGAGATGTCATCAGTGATGTCACTGACCATGTCATGAATGATGTAATATGTGACATCATCAGCAGTGGATTGCGGGTGCGCGAAATATAGTTAGTACAACTAACTATATAGGAGAAATTTCAATGGTTTTTTATATGTTAATTCCTAACTATATAAGGCCTGAAACCTATGGTTTTTTCAGTGAATTTAAAGGTTTTTTTAAATGCTAACTCCTAACTATATATGACCTGAAACCTATGGTTTTTTAAGTGAATTTGCGAGGTTTTTTTAAATGCTAATTCCTAACTATATATGACCTGAAACCTATGTTTTTTTAAGAGAATTTGCAAGGTTTTTTAAATGCTAATTTTATTAGCGGAGAACGTTTAAATATGTTAATATCCTTCTGGGACCACTTTTTAAATGCTAATTCCTAACTATGTCAGGCGTGAAATCTATAGTTTTTTTCAATAAATTTCAAAGGTTTTCTAAATGCTAATTCTATTAGCGGATAACGTTTAAATATGTAAATATACTTCTGGGACCACCTGAGCAGCCTTAGGGGGTCAGGGTGTTTCTACCCTGCCCCCTTTTTGCGTTCTACACGTTTGTTTTTTTGCTTCTTTTGTGCCTCGGTCTACCTAGCACAAGATGAATGCCAACACTTCCTGGTTAGAAGTGTTGGCAGCCAATGAGCATGCTGCTTTCCTGTGAAACTGTACAAAAGTGGGTGGTGATGGACGGAGCATCTGAATCAAACACTCACACCCAGTCAAGAGAATTGGGTTTAATCCATCACCGTTCTTTAGCCCACTCTGCCACCCCAGTTCAGACATGGCTATATGCAAATCAGTCTGACCCTGTGCCTCATGGGAACAGTCCAGCCCGAACTGCCTAGCCATGTCTTCCCTGGAACGGAAACAAGCTTCCGAGGACCGGTTTCTGGCATTCCAGCCGTCTTCAGCCCGTACTAAACCCAGATCTTTTGACTGGGTGTGAGTGTTTGATTGATTCAGATGCTCCGTCCATCACCACCCCCTTTTGTACCGCTTTTGCCGCCATAAGTGTGGCAGGGTATGCTCAGACGTGAGTCCCTTGCTCACTTTGCCACTGGCTTCAAGCAAGCCGGGCTGAAGACGGCTGGAATGCCAGAAACCGGTCCCCGGAAGCTTGTTTCTGGTCCAGGGAAGACATGGCTTGGCAGTTCGGGCTGGACTGTTCCCATGAGGCACAGGGTCAGACTGATTTGCATATAGCCATGTCTGAACTGGGGTGGCAGAGTGGGCTAAAGAACGGTGATGGATTAAACCCAGATCTTTTGACTGGGTGTGTGTTTGATTGATTCAGATGCTCCGTCCATCACCACCTCCTTTTGTACTGCTTTTAGCCGCCATAAGTGTGGCAGGGTATGCTCAGATGTGAGTCCCTTGCTCATTTTGCCACTGGATTCAAGCAAGCTGGGCTGAAGACGGCTGGAATGCCAGAAACCGGTCCCCGGAAGCTTGTTTCCTGTCCAGGGAAGACATGGCTTGGCAGTTCGGGCTGGACTGTTCCCATGAGGCACAGGGTCAGACTGATTTGCATATAGCCATGTCTGAACTGGGGTGGCAGAGTGGGCTAAAGAACGGTGATGGATTAAACCCAGATCTTTTGACTGGGTGTGAGTGTTTGATTGATTCAGATGCTCCGTCCATCACCACCCCCTTTTGTACCGCTTTCCTGTGAAAGGCATGCGGATTGGCTGCCACTGTCTGTCAACACTCCAAACCAGGAAGTGTTGGCAGCCATCTTGTGCCTCTGTAAACTGAGGCACAGGAAAGCAGAAAATGGAATTACTGCAAACTTGGCAAAATGGTAGAGCCTGGTATGCAGAAGTGCCTTTTGTATATTTGGTGAAAATCCTTTCAGTAATTGTTGAGAAAATCTACTTTTTTCAAATTATATATTTATAGTGCAAGGACGGTGCACGCCCGTGCGCGCACCGTGTCCCGCCTATGTGCGTGAAGTGAAACAAAGAAGGTAGTGGAGAAGTGTGGCGCAATGGTTAGAGCGGCAGACCCTGATGCAGAGGTCTAGCCCGGGACCAGGGTTCAATTCCCCGCCTCGGCGGGTCTTGGGCTCAAAATTCCATGGACCTGATAATACTCGCCTCAGTGCCTATTCCAATCATGGAGTCCCACTATGCAACTCTGGGCAATAGCTTGCTTAATCTCCACAACGGCCCCCACAACGCTAAGGATGCCTGGCCTCCACCTTGGGGGTGCCCAGGAGTGGGCGCCTCACAGAGAAAGCCAGGATGGGTTCCACAGCGGTATTCGTACAAGCGCCTTGAGACCCTTGCAGGTGAGTAGTGCGCTATACAAGTATCAATTTACCATTTTTTTTACCATTTTCATGGCCAAGAAAGAATCGTTCTTTGCCCCCAGTTTGAAAGACATTTTAGTGTGTGAGGTTTTTATTTATTTACTGCTCCAACGAGCCCATCAATTGGGGATGTTTTCACCATTGTGGGCATCACAGTCCTCCTCAAATCTGTGTTTACAGCAATCAACACCCGAAGGTGACCATTTAAAATTGTCAAATGGTTATAAAGATGTGTATGGCGCTCAGCTCACCCTCAGGGTGTCCTAAGAATGGAGTTTACCCTGACTGAGGCCTTAAGGAAAGACAAGCTTTCAGTTTTTTGCAAAACTGTCTAGTGCAGCATTGAAACCAAGGAGGAGCAATTTTCTTAACTGTTAATCTATTTGAGCTAGACACTGTTTTTATGCTAAATCGACAGATTATGCAACATATGATAGATTATTTGTACAATGTGGAAAATGTATTTATATGCATAAAATGCAGTAGCTACACAAATGCGTTTTCCATGTTTCTTGACATCTGCACAGTCGACTGGATGTTTCCTGGTGCAGTGTGAACATTTTCCACAGCACACAGGGCGGACCCCAGGTCATAATGCAGCACTCGGTATCTCGAAGGGAAGACACAAACCAGGCAGCTTTCAAAGACCCTGGGAGTAGGATTTTAAATGGAAAGGTACTGTAGTGGTGGTGGTGGTGGTGGGGGGGGGGGGGGGGTGGGGGGGGGAGTCCTACTTTCAATGGAAAGGTATTCTCAGGCACGGAGTGCTTGCACTTTCTCTTTTCATTTGGGAGACAGAGTGCCAGCACTTCTCAGCAGTAGTGCAACACGGACCAGGACCACCACTTTAAGTAGCAAGCAGCTAGTGAGAAGTTGCACGAACACGAAGAGTGCATCCTAACTATGTCGTTATGCAAAATACTTTGAAATTGTTTTTTTTTTAATCTTAGCCTTTTACAAGCTTTTCAACTTTTTAAACTGTTCTACAATACTTTAGTGAACTTTACTATGAAGATATCGCACACGTGGTTTCAAATATTTCCTAGTTTTGGTTTTTAATGATTGTAATTGATCAAACACAATAATAAAAACGCGCTTCTTTTCATTTTCAGCACTGACTGGGAGGTATCCTGCTCACCAGGAGGCACTGGGAAGCTCAGCAGCTGAGGGTGTAAAGAGCGGTTTAAACTACTCTGGGCTGGCCTCAGGCCAAAGGGCATTACTGTGAACCCCCACTGAAAGGTTAGAAGCGACCACAGGCTCTGGCAGGCATCCATCACTCAGGACTCCTAAATGAGACCATTTTGCAGTACCGTGGACCTCAGCAGCAGAGGCGGGAGTGGGTGGGGCTTCGAGATCAACTGTCTCTTAAAACTCTGGCCTGTAATGTAGCATCGAGTCTACTGGTAATCTTAATGACTTCAATTTACTGAGTGCAGAAATGAGTCCTCCGCAGCAACGGATGCGCATACCACATCTTTCACAACCCTTACGAGAAGACAGGGGCCAAGTGTGCTGTGCGGGGGTCATTGCATGGAGAGGGGGCAAGCTGGAGGGTGGTGGCAGTGATTACCGCCCATGGGAGGGACCAGACTCCACGGGGCCGCATGGCAGCTTCTCGCCATTTTAGTGGTGCTGTCGCAGCCCAACCTCCCTTTCACATGATTTACCATGCCACATTAGCCAATAAGATGCGAACGTGATTTACCATGCCACATCCAGCCAATAAAATGATAAATCACATCTAGCCATTAAGATGCTAACCTAACATGATTTACCATGCCAAATCTAACCAATAAAATGCTAATGTGATCTACCATGCCACATCTAGCCAATAAGATGCTAACGTGATTTACCATGCCACATCCAGCCAATAAAATGATAAATCACATCTAGCCATTAAAATGCTAACCTAACATGATTTACCATGCCACATCTAACCAATAAAATGCTAATGTGATCTACCATGCCACATCTAGTCAATAAGATGATAACGTTCTGTACCATGCCGCCACTAGCCAATGAGATGCTAATGTGATTTACCACGCCTCATCTAGCCAAGAAAATGCTTGCTAACGTGATTTACCATGCCGCCTCTAAAGATGCTAACGTGATTTACCATGCCACATCTAGCCAATAGGATGTTATTGTGATTTACCATGCCACATCTAGCCAACAGAATGTTATTGTGATTTACCATGCCGCCTCTAGCCAATAAGATGCTAACGAGATTAACCATACCATGTCTAGCCAATAGGATGTTATTGTGATTTACCATGCCACATCCAGCCAATAGGAAGCGAACGATTTCCCATGCCACATCTAGCAAACGGGATGCTAACGTGATTTACCATGCCACATCTAGCCAATAGAATGCAACGTCATTTACTATGCCATATCTAGCTAATAGGACGCTAACGTGATTGACCAAATCTAGCCAATAGATGCTAACGTGATTGACCAAATCTAGCCAATAAGATGCTAACGTGGTTTACCATGCCACATCTAGCCTGTAAAATGCCAACGTGTTTTAATTACAATGCCACATCAAGCCAATAAAATGCTAACGGGATTAACCATGCCACGCCTGGAAAATAAGAGCTAACGTGGTGTTTGAAAAGGGTTGGCGAAATGCTTCATTGCTGCATTTTATTTCACTTAGCCAATTCCAAGGTATCAAAATGGTGTGCTTGGAAGCGACAGGAGCCCCAGCCGTCACACGGGGCCTTCCCTCAAAGGCTCCATGTGTTGCCGGTGGCTGTGCTGTGCTATCAGCCGGATTTATGTCCTGTGCACTTTTCTCACCCTGGGGGCACGGCTGCCGCGTCTGGCCCATTGTCCCGCTAATGAATGTAGGCTAGGCCCCTCCTCTCCCCTACTGCTGCGCCGCCACCGCTGGACTCCAAAGGAGGCCTTTTGTCATGCAGCTGGAATCTCAGGCCCCCTCCCCCCGCGAGGGCCATTCTCATGCAGATGCATGACAATGCAGCGTGATTCTTACACCGCAGACCCCGATGTTTGTTCCTCAACCCCACTCTCCTTACCACCCACCCACCCCATATGCACCCCTTTATTCCCCAAGACCCCGCAACCACAGAGGAATGTGCAGGTGTACTGGCGGGGTTCACAGCCCTGCTTCCTGAGAGGCAGCCACATGAAGACGCGAGTCACCCTTTTACGCACAGCTTAATGCATAAATGACAACATACCGTTTTGATTTCAAAACCTTCCCTTTCCTACATCAAAATGTTGGCATGTCTGCTAACGCGCAGGGCGTGGGACTGTTAAGTACATCTTTTGGAGCGCAGTCAACAAAACAATTATATCACCTTGTTTAGCAAACACCCACAACCTGTCACTAATAAAAAGCTCTGGGAGCCCCGTGCACTGCTTGCTGGGTGTGTGCGCTTGCTGGGTGTGTGTTTTGCAGCGTAGTCTGCTGGAGCGAGAGCGCGCGAGCCCAGTCCCCTGTCACGTGACGCTGTAGATCTCTCAGTGGGTGAGGCGCACTGCACGTGGGTGGGTTTGCAGGTGCACACACATGCTCTGCTTGCTGGTGGCCGGACCGCTGCGTGTAGGCGCAGCATACGTGTAAATAGCCCTCCATGTATATGGTAGACGTACTCCAGAGTGGGTTTAAATCTCCTTATTGGTCTCAGGCAGCGAAACCGCTTGTAGCCTTCAGGAGTCCGTTATAACTAAACTGCCTAGATGCTAAAGCCACCTTCCATTCCAACCCACAGCATTTTCCCTACATTCCACACATCACATTACTACATTATTCCCACTCCACTTTTTTTTTTTTTTTTTTTTTTTAAAGAAAAGATGCTAGAATAGGGTGACCAGAATTTTAAAGCCAAAATCCGGGACGTTTCTCAAAAATAGAAGAAGGACTACAATTTTACTTCAAGCAAGCGCACAGAATGGCAGTGCTCCTCCAGGGTGTCCAAGTGGCATGGGTACAAATTCAGGACCGTGAGTGTAAAAATTCAGGAACAAGAACGGTCAAAATTCAGGACAAAAATTCAGGAGAGAAGGTCAAAATTCAGGACAAAAATTGCCAACAAAAGGTACGTTTTATAGACACATCAGAGGAGGTTGCGCAATAGTATACAGGTAAGTAAACAGGCAACCAACATAAGTACAAGTCAAAGTAAGTTTATATTAGGTTGAGACACCGTGCACTTCACTTCTTTCGGTATGCGCGCAGCTTTGAGCAACTGTGCAGATCTTTTTGTGGTATTTCATATGATTTAAGAATGTTGAAGCTCTAGGTAATGGCAAAGCTAGCACTTTTTAGGCAACGGCGGTTATAAAAAATAGAACAGTTGATAAAAGCATCATCCGTAATAATTTGCAATTCAACTTTAACAAATATCTTATTACAACCAAACTTGCACCATTTCCCCAAGGAATGCCACCTACAGTACTCCAATACATGAATACCTTTTGTTTGCTCTCTTTCATCCTAATTGCAGAGATAACCGCACTGCTATACTACCTTGATCGTGAATCTATTTCTGCCAGTGGGATTTGCTGAAACTTTCGTGATAGGACAACTTGGTCAAAGATTAATGCAAGAAGTGAATGTTGGCAGTAGTTTTACATGTAATTATGAAATGGCACGCAAACTAAAAAATGGATATGCAGCTCATGGGGCAGACAAATATATTGGATCCACAGGTAGAGAAATGGCACTTGATGGTGAAACATTACCTTTTAGATGCAGAACTAAATATGTTAAAAAAAAAAAAGCAGCCCTTCTGTAAACGGATACTAATCTGGTATGCTTGTGACTTGCTTTCAAAACAGTGGAGATTTTTTGCTGTTGCTTGCCTTAGTATAAAACATCAGTGAGATAGCATGCCTCTGCCCTGCCTGGGTTTCTGCTAGGAGTTTTCTCTGCAAGCGCTCTGAGACCTTTGGGTGATTTATGCGCTATACAAATGTAATAAATAAATAAAATGCCTTCTTACATTCACGTTCACAACATATCACTGTATTGCCTCATTTAAAGTAGGCCAGTCAAACCGAGAAACTCAAGATAGCCACGAAAAGCAAGTCAGAGCGATCAATGAAGTGAGGGCAGGGGCAGTGAGCCAATATAGCAAACATTTCGAGATCAGCTCCTGCATTTGCTGTTACAGAAGAAACAAGACATCTTTCACTTCAGGTAGCTTAACATGAACTCCAGCATTTTACACCCATTTTGCATTCAAGTAGCCTTTATATGCGCAGATTAACTACTTGCCCGCATTTCCAATTCTTTGAAGCAGCCCGGCGCCGGGCTGCCCATCCCGCTGAATCACCCCACAGGAGACCCCCTCCTTTCTGTAGAGGCATCTCAACTTCTGAATACTTGTCCTTTAGCACCAAGGCTAAAATTACGGACAAATACGTCTGTGGAAACTTCCTTCACGGACAACATGATAATTTCACGGACGGTCCGTGAAAATTACGGACGGTTGGTCACCCTATGCTCCTCAGCAGAGAATTACAGAACAGGCAGTAAGAACATACATAAAATGCAATTTCTAAACTCAGTAGCTTGTCTTAATGAAATTGCTTTCTTGAAAGAACTGCTAACTATCCCTGCTTTTTAAAACATAAAAAGCCACTCCCGCTGTTTTCAGTCGACCCTCTATAACCTCTTCGATTCATTGGCAGTCCAACGTCACGGTGGGCTTGTGCTTTGGACGGCCGGGCCGGCCGTCTGATCTACGCACACGTCAAATTCCATGCCATATCTAGCGGAATTTGCACCGCGGCCAAGCAGTTAAAAAACGGTACATGAGCTAAATTTCCTGAAATCTGCCGGGACAGCAGGTGAAAAACCAGGACCGTCCTGGCAAATTGGGGACAGCTGAGCACACTATGCTAGAAAGAGAAAATGGAGCAAGAGAGACAAAAATATATATATTTGATGATGTTCAATTAATCGATCTAGTCTTCTTGAAATCTTTACAGTCTGCCTGGTCCTCTAGTTCATGGGTACTCACAAACATTTTACAAAGGGCCAAAAGGTCTGATATGAGATGTGCCAGAGGGCTGCACTGATGCCAGTCAGATGGCGTTCGGGCGAGGAAGTGGGGGGGGGGGGGGGGGGGGGGGGGATTGGCGGTAAGGTAGATGTAGGCAAAGTGAAGGATATACATCTAGTGGCTGAATTTAACAACGTGAAACCAGAAAACCTGTGATTAATCCCAGCTACCCCAACTTTTCCAAATTGTTTGATCCTATGCAATTGTTTAATTTCACGTTCCCTCCTTTTTTCTTCATTATCACATATAAAAGGACCAAGAAATATATGATTTTAGGGTATGTGCTGTACAAAACCTGTACTTTGTTTGATTTAATAAACTATAATGTTGTTCATGTATAATAGGAACACAAGCCAGCCAAAAAGTGCACATAAGAACTGACTTGCCTCTTAAGTTCACTATTGGCATTGTTGTCAGGGTAGGGGGAACAATAAATGCTTCAAAATTCATGTTTGAAAACCATCACTTTGAATTAATAATTCTCAATAAATTGTAATAAAGGTGAAAAGGTTCTGCATCTTAATTAAATACACCATGAATTTTGCAGAGAATGTCATTACTTTACACTTTTGTTGCAAGCGGTCTTTAAAAATGATGGAGTTTGTAAAGTTAAGTACAGGATTTCCTAGTTACATCCTTTAATACCAATTAACCTTGAAATAAATGAATGCCTATCTATTAAACATCTTTTTATTGTTAGTGCTGAGTCAAGTAAACAGCAGCCCAGTGTTCCTGTTGACCAGGGGGCCGCATGTAAATGTCAGGGGGGTCGCACTTGGAGTATCCACGCTCTAGTTGATTATCCAATTGCACATCCTGTTGTGCAGTAACTCCTGCTTTAAACTTCTTTAAAAAGTTCTTATTTCTTGTGACCACTTTGTCATTTTGCACTGTAACCTTCAACCCTTGAATTGTTGTAACTTCAACAGTTGCAGGGTGTAATCTACAATTTCCTGGTTTATTGTTGCCGGACTAGTACCAATTCACTTATTTGATATTCTCAATCTTGAATGTTTCTTTTACACTATGCATAGTATTTTATTTTATTTTTCACCTCCTTGTCCCTTTCCATTATATCAGCCTGATCTTTTGGCGGATCTGCTGGTAGATGTGGCAACAGACTTTGCCTCTGTTGACCAAACTTCAGTTCGGAAGGACATTTTCCAGTTGATCCAGGAGGAGCATTTCGATAATTATGTAGAACTTGACATAGAGATTGATGTATCGAAATCTGCTAAGGTTTTGCCTTTTTCATGGTGGCCCTCAATCTTTCGACCATTCCATTCACCTGTGGCCACATTTGTGTCACTCTTCTGTGCATTATCCTTAGATAATTCATACATTTTTTAAAATTCATTGGCACTGAACAGTGGCCTATTATCTATTTACAATTCATTTGGTATTCCCCAGGAACAAAATATTTAATTAACAACAGGAAGTACAACTGATGTAGACGTTGACAACACCACTCTTACTATAGGAAAACGGCAATACTCATCAATCACTACTTATAAACAATGCCCTGAATCCAATGTTCCATAAACATCTGCTGCTACATTAGACCATACAGTAAAAAGCAACAGGAGTAGAACCCTACACCAGGTTGCGATCTGAGTAAAGATGTGAAAATTAACAACAATGTCTCAACCGGTATTATTGAGAAAGACAGTATAACCAGTATGTACAAGACATTACTAGGACAGAAAAAAGGGAGACTCGTAGTTCATTGTAAAATAAGCGCAAGGCATCATATATTGAAAATGGGAAATTAATTTATACAAACAATCCAGAACAGTTGTATCAGCACTGTAGGCAAAAGTTGCAAATGCAACCCAAAAACTTTGTGCACTAATGTGCTCGTGACACACAAAGGTGACGGCGCAAGTGACAAGTGAAGGAAAACACCGGAAGGCGCAACGTGAAAAGGTGACTATTATGTACAAGAATATATGGTTCATCAAGGGTTATTCACAGTAATTATTCATATTTTACAGTCATTTGGAATGAACCATAGTTGAACAGGCACTGCGAATTGTGCTGAAATATAGAAGGCGTTTCGATCCTAGTGATATAGGATAATCTTCTGGACCGGGTTGCCGGGTCGAGGGTGCTGGCTAGGTAGCAAGAGTCAAGCGAGAAGGGGCAGAGTATGGTGCCTGGGTGGGGTTGGGTGGCGATCAGGTCCACCGGGTACACGGTCCGTGGAAGGAGCGCAATGGTGATGGTGTCCTCAGTTGGTAGGGAAGGCACAGTGGAACCAGAGGAACGGAGCCGGAACGGGTGATCCAGATGCGCTGGTGGTGCTATGGTCCCAGCAGTCTTGACGGAAGATCAGCACTGGGTCCTGGGGACAGGGTCGGAGCCCCGATCCACTGTCAGTGAGGGTATGGGAGAAGTCAGTCCAGAGGGTCCGTCTGAGAGTGAGCGAAAGCCAGTGGCGGGAGTCAATCCGGAATCGGGAATAAATCCGTCTGCAGCCATGTATCCGCGATCAGCGCAGGGCCTCCACAGTCGTGTAGGTCATGCTGATACAACTGTTCTGGATTGTTTGTATAAATACATTTCCCATTTTCTATATACATGATGCCTTGCGCACATTTTACAACAAACTACGTGTCTCCCTTTTTTTCTGTTCTAGTAATTTCTTGTACATACTTGTTAAATTGTCTCTCAATAACACCGCCTAAGACATTGTTGTTAATTTTCACATAAGACCATACCGCATTTGGCAACTCAGACATGCCACTCTTCCACCATTCTTTTACTAGCATGTAAAATCACATATCGCAGAGTTTCTCTGTCAGGTTTGTGTTGTACCAGTATTAAACCAAGTCCCACAGGACTGGCATCCACTACTAATTCTGTACATAACTCGGGATCAAAGTACTTCAAATTAGCTGCAGACAATATTTCGTCTTCTGTCTCTTTAAAGGCTTGCTCACATTTATCATTCCAGACATACTTTTGCCCTTTTCTTTGTTAGTTCTCTAAGTGAAGCACTTATAGTAGCAAAATTCTTTATATAGTGTAAACAATAACTAGCAATTCCTAAAAATTAACGAAATGTTGATACATCTTTAGGTCTGAGTACTGCATCAAGTGACATTACTTTGAGTGGGTCTAGCCTCATTCCTTCACTGGAAAATACGTGACCAAAAAATGTTATTTACTTCACACTTTTTAAAATTAAGCCTCAAACCAGCTTTTACAAGTTGCTGGCATACTCCATGTAATGCTTGATCATGTTCTTCTGTTTTCCCAAAAAGTAAGATATCATCACTGTAATTCATGGTAGTCTTTACAGGTCTTATTACATTCTTTAAGATTTCCTGAAAAATTCCCGCAGCTGAACATATGCCAAATGTAATCTCTTACATCCAAATAGTCCAAGATGCGTAGATAATGTTGTGGTATATCTCAACTGGTTATCTGTTTCCAGCTCATGATACCCCTTGCATAGATATAACTGAGAAAAAAGCAGCAACATTGATACTCAGGGCCGGACTGGGAACCAAAACTGTCCCTGGCAAAGTGCTCGGCCGTCCCCTATTCCCCCCCCCCCCCCCACCCCCCACACTTCCCTGCACTTGTCCCGGCAACCAGTGTACAATGGCAGGTCCATCTATGAACGCGGGTCCTCATCTTACCTAGAAAGGCCTTTGTCTTTCAAAAGTCCTCAACACCATCCTTTGCATCCCCGTGACCCTAGGGGTCACCCCTGTGCAACATCTAGGGTAGGGAGTGAACAGGCCTTTGTTGGACAATTAGCTTTTTATGATGAAGAAAAATATTTTGCCTGACTTTGAAACGATGTCCCACTAATCTTCTATTGAAGTCACAAACGTTGTCTGGCTTGAAGTTGGCTACCAAGATCTGGCTGAGATCTCACATTGTTTAGGCTTTTCTAGGCCTTAAACACCATTCTCTGATGAATTTGCTGAGTTGCAGATATTGCCACAAAGAAATCACTGTTTGTAGGTAGTCGTGTCAGATAACTGCCTGTTTTCCCTAAATAGTGTGTTTTCCACACTTTTTAGGCTCAGCATAAATGCCTGCTTCTAAAATGGCGGGCCGACATGTACAATTATTAAACAAACAATGTCTCCATTGTTTGCACTAACTTTGAGTTCCATATGTGCTGGAAAGAATGCAGCAGTGAAACAGAAAACAAGTGTTTGAACTGCAATTCTGTTTCCCTCGACCCATGAAATGTACCCTGAAAGACCAGATTGATGAGGTGCACTTGCAGACCCCAAGCACCCTCCCAGGGTCCTTTGTGGCTGCATGAGAGTGAACGATCTTTCTCCAGAGATGCCGACAACACCCCCCCCAATGCAGTTACATGTTCCCTGTAAGCCCACCTCAGCCTGCCTTTTCTGGGGGTGGGGGGCGGGTACATGGTCAACAGAGAGGTACAGGGAAAGGTTGCACCCCATTTTGGGTCTGGTGTAATCTGCACTCCCTCCATAGACCAACTAGTGGGGGATATTGATGGCTTTCAATGCTGTGTTCGGGCCTGTCTAGTATGGAGTTGGACTACTGCAAGGCCACTGGAGGTATGTGGCAATGGGGGACTAAATTATGCTGCAAGCAAAAAAGAAATATGCAGGTCTGCTCAAAACTGGTCACATCTCACTCCTATGGACTCATGGACATTAAGCTGTAAATATGTGAGCAGAACCCCAAAACTGGTCGCTCCAGGGGCTCACTGTAACCCTCAAGCACCACAGTGCCATCAACTCTTAGGGTGTTGCACGATTGTTATACCGCTTTAGCACCCTTGCATGGGGTAATAAATAAACATAAATTCTCAGTACAAAAGGCAGGCAAATCGTGGAGTGGGCCATAAAGGTGTAGTAATACTTATTTTTTATTGTTATACTTGCTAAACTTTGTGAAGCATGGCGAGGGCTGCCCTTGGCACTGGATAAAAAAGTTTATCATCTTTTGTTTGGTTTACCGTTGTGTCCTATTCAAGTACCTTGTAATGCTCAAAAAAGGGGGAGGGTGATCAATAGGGCACTCTTTACCACTAAGCAAAGTGGAAGGTCCAGTATCAGCTAGTGCCCTCGACAAGCATAGGTAAACAAAGTGGGTTGCTGAACCGTTCCCGAATGAGGGAATTATGTGTATTTGGCGTGACCGGGGGTGTAAATATGACACCCTTGGGCATCCATTTTGTTGGATGTATTTGCCTCACACACCCAAGTGGGTGTCATGCTTCATCATTGGCGTTGCTCCTCGTCGGGGAGGCGGTGCAATCCCAGACGGGCTCACCTCAAAGAGGGGCTCTTTGGCGGAGATCTTTTAAATCCAACTGCCTTATGGTGAAGTGCGGGTATGTGGGTGATAGAGCAGATAGCCTAGGGAGTGATTTAAAATGTAGTAGGGAGTACCGAAAACTCCTTTATTCTGGGGGTCTCCCGCTACCATTAAAAACGTGAATCTAACTCGCTAGGTGCCAACCAATTAGGTATATTGGCCCTAGATGAGATTAGAAAAGGAATTGGTCAACATGTTTCTCGCATCAGGATATTGCCCGCGATTCATCAGGACCTATCAAGTATAGAAAATACATTCAATCAACAACATGCTAGTGTCATGTGTAAAATCCCAATATTATGGGTATTGGTTACCTCTGTAGTATTGTCCTATGCCTAAATTGGGAATAAGAATAATGACACAGGGTTAATAGCATTGAGTATTTGCCAGAAAACAAGAATGGTCAGGGCCAAAAATACACACAGTGCGTCATGCTAGTGATGGTGGATTTTCAACTAGCTTCAGTGAACCGTGGTCGTGTTGTAGTAGCGTGCAGTGTAAACAACACACCAACATAATGTGCTTGAAAAGGTGCTATATATTAAAAACAATATTGAAAAAAACTAGAGAATAAAAACAACAGCAGCAGTCTTACAAGAGAATCATTACACTTTTTCTTCGGTGCACATATAATGTTTAAAGTGCTCACTCAATATGTAAAGTGACATAGCAGGCACCCATCCGGCTCACCTAAAGGTCAGGGAATATATGCCACATGAGTGTTCAGCGGTTTATAACATCAGGGAAGAGCCTTCAGGTATGGCTGAGGATGGAGGAGACATGTACATCGTCAGGTAAAGGCATAAAGCAGGTTGATCAGAGCCCGTTGCGCACTGCGGGGCCGAGATCAATAATGGCTTGATGGGAGAAAGAGAGGGATCCCCAAGTATGCATACAGAGCCCGCCTTACCTCTAGCTTCCTGTGTTCTTGCGGAGTGACCTACCCACCGCCGCCGAGCTCGGATAGATGGTCATGCTCGGCAGCGGGCGCCATATCTAGTCGTGGGCGCCTGGATACGACGTTGAGCCCCGCCCCTACGTAGGGATCAGGTGGTTCGCCTGGTTTTTGCGGCCGCCATCATAGAATGGGTAAACACAGGTTAGCATGTAGCACGGTGAAATATAGATGGCTAATATCTTGCCATACAGGTACAAGGATGTAATCTGCCGTTTATTATTAAACTTTACCAATGCATGGATGGTATTGTGTGTTCGATATATTGTATTGTATTAGGCTCGTATGGAGAAAGCAAGTCGGGAATAGGTCAGGTGATAAGCCCGGTTAGGGCGGCGGCCATTGCAGAATGGAGTATTAGGTATAGCATGTCGCAAGGGAGAAAAAAGAAAAAAGACTGCTAAGATGTAAACCTCCAAGTGTGAGGATATAATCTGCCGTATAGTTTAAACCTATAACAATACATCGACTGAGCGTGGAGTGGCAATATGCCAACCCCATGCATTGATTATGAGCAAGGGGTAGCAATCAATTTGCTTGCAAATTGGATACATTATAATTCAATTATATGGAGGAAGCATGTCGGGAGTAGGATCAAACATGAGATCTAGGTCTCGGTTCCTTGTGTTCAGTATCAGTATAAATTGCAACACTTAAAATTGTAGCAAGAGGTTGTATTAGAGAGAGTGCCACGGGATATCCTCATTCAGACCTCTATTATCAGAAGATAATCGGTGAACCCACCTTTGTTCTTTCCGAAACAAGGCTTGTTTCGGGCTGTTAGGGCTGGATTCTAGCACAAGCCATTTGAGTGAGTCTGCAGTGTGATTCGCCTCAACATAGTGCTTACACATTTTGGTATGTGTCTTTTTACAGCGGAAATTGCTACGATTGTTCTTGGCTCTCCTGGTCCTCTGGTTATTGTGGGGTGTTGGAGCTTGCTCCAGGGGACCAAGACCCAGCCCAGTTGTCTAGGCCCATCTCCCAAACAGAGCTAGGGGGATCCCTTTGGGGGTCCTCTGGCATTGTGGTTTAAGGGGCTCAGCTAACATGCTTGCTTTTGGCTTGTCTCCTTGTTGGGAGAAGGGGAGTTCGCCTTGTAGAGATTATATTGGGCGTGACTCGGTGGACAGCACAAAGGCTCCCAATGCAATTCACTGGTGCTCTAAGGGCCAAGCGGGGTGGCCAGATTTGACTCCAACAATGTGGACAGGTGATTGCAATGTATAGAACTTCTCCAACTCTTGCAGTCCCGTACCTGTGGACTGTGGATGAGTAAACACTACCCCTGGCGGCTTGTTTAGGAGTTTCATCTGACTAATTAGCCTGGCTTTCACACTGGTAATGAAATCTAGACTCAGGAGATGATGCAATCTGGACTCTGGGGTACACTGCCAACAGCAACTCTTAGTTAAGAGGTACCAAAAAAACCTAGACAGAAACTTGTGACATTTCTCAGTATGTAATGTGTACTGAGAGTGAGTACATGGCAAGTTTTGGTCTGCTGTTTCGAAATCGGTTTTTGGCCAAAACAACCATGTCTTCTTCAATGTACCAGGGTAAGAAATAGCCAGGACCATTGCGTATATGTAGCAGAATTCACTAAAGTTTATGATAAAAGAAAGGGGAAATTATGAGGCAAGGAAAGCAAATTGTGCTGTGCCCTCCATAGCATTAGCTAGGTATTTTGACATTTTGATGCACATTGATTAAACAAAAAAAAGGTAATAATGCTATAAAAAACACTTCGTTTTCCTATTTAAAAAAATATAATTATTCTGAAGATGCTATTCAAAAGGTAATCCACTGGCAGGTAACTATGTTTTCTTGTGTGGAAACAATTAAGATACTATTCCTACATTACAAATTAGAATATTTAAAATAGTTTCTAATATTTACCTTAATTTACTTAAGAGAAAACAAGCCTGCAGGTAGACACTTCTTGTAACAAAACGCACATATATTCATTTTCCTAATCACATTTATGCTTGTAAACTTGCAATCGGTTTCACATTTCGACTGCATTCACACTTCAGACACTCTTAAAGTGCCTCTTTCCATTAATAGCCACGCAGAACGGTATTACACAATACATATGTATTATGCTAGTATTTCAATAGGAAGCAGTGCAAAATTAGGAATATCCGACTATTAAATTGAGAAGTAAACTCTGGGTTAGTCTAAACTTGCAGTTCATTGTGAAATGACTGTACCTTTCAAAAAGGCTATATACACATGCATTTTTTTACAATATTGAAACAAAACATTTCGCAACAGAGAATTATTTTTTCGGTCCTCTCTAAATTAAATAAAAATTCCCCTGGCACATCATTTATCAAGAGTACCAGATAGCGCAAGCCTTCTGGTTGCAAAAGACGTATTGTGAGCTTTCCAAGAATATACTGGGGCTTGCAGCTCGCCCATTGCTTACCATTGCGTGGCTCTACGGTCACTCTCTGAGGGCTAGATACATCAAAAGTTTTTACCCATTCTGTGTCTATGGGAAAATGTGTTCATACACATGGCCATTAGTTACTTGCTTTCTAGTCAGTGGCTTTCCTGGTTTCAGCCTGTCTATCTTGTGTTTGTCCCCACAGAAACCAGAGCCTCTTTGCCATTTCTTTGATTTGCTGGCTTCTGTGCCTCCTCTGCTTTTATTGACCTACTTTTTTTCTCTGTTTAGGCACTCTATGAGAGCGCTTTTGCTTCCAGCTGGCTCCCTTGTGTGCTTCTCTCAACTCTGCCGCTCCTGCTTGCTCCCTCTCATCCCGACCCCACCACTGCTGCCACTCAATCCACCATCTTGTTCCAGCTGCTCACTCCAAAAGCCTTCCTTACTCAATTTTAGTCATGCCCGCCCAGAAGCTGCAGTTTGTTGCCAATAGTTTGGTCTTTCAGCCCAACAGCAAACTATAAAGAAGTAGCCGTTAATGCAGAAGGGAAGTACTTTGTTCCCTATCGCAAAGAGCACATCCACACACAATGTCGCCATTCACAGTGAAGTGAGCTGGCTGATTACCCCATGGTGTATACTTTAGTCGGCAGAAGAAATGTTTGAATGACTCAATAATAGACCAATGAGCGGAGAGGGATGACTGAAAGCCCCTATGAGCACATATTATACATACAATTTTAGTAAAGTCAAACGGTCTTGGCTAATGCCACACCTAAAAGGTCCGACATTTTTGGAAATAATTTTTTGCAAAATATCTTCCAGGCCTTTCCGAAAGTGCACTTATGAAAGCAGGGGTATTTTGAAGTCTAAGTTTGAAATACAGCTTTTGAAAGAATAGCATGGGTACATGCATAACCAAACAGTACTACGAGAACAATTCTGCTGGGTTTATGATTTATCTAGGGCTGGTATAAGACATTGCTTCACAGAGGGTCCGCACACGTTCAGTAAATGCACCTGCATTCGTATTTATCTTTTTGAGGGAGGGGTGCAGTGTACTGTTGCAATTAATTTGTCTGAATAAACTTTCTTTTTCAGTTAACTTCCTCCTATCATTTGCCTGAGGAAGATAAAATATGCCCTTCTCCATAAAAGATCGACATGGCTGTTACTATAGGACTCCAAGTTTGACCAACTTAATGATATCGAACACCGCTCCCTGCCTCCCTCTTAAGTGTTGTTTCTTCACACAGCCTATATTTTAAGTTCATCCCACCATTTCCGTATATGGGGTCCATTCTGATTTTTTCAGCTCATGGAGATCAGACGCATAGCCAGTATCAGTTCTAGGTCTATGAATATGCTTGTCGCTCTATTGCTGCTGGACCTGGATAAAAAGACCCAACAGACATCACCCAGAGATGTTCTGAATTTCCCTGTTTGGAGCACCCTCAACAACCTGAGAGGACGAAATTCTAGTATGGGTTCAATGTTAACAATTCCATTCAATACATAGAGTAGAGTACAATAGCGTAGAGTGGAGGAGCGTAGAGTCAAATATCATAGACTGGAGTAGCATACAGCGGAGTAATGTAAACTGGAGTGGCATAGAGTGGAGTCGCACAGAGTGGAGTGGGGTACAGCATAGTGGCGCAGAGAAGAGTTGCGCATAGTGGAGTGGTGTAGAGTGAACTGGCGCAGCATAGAATGGTGTGGCGTACATTGGAGTAGTGGGCTGTGGAATAGCGTAGACTGGAGTGGCGTACAGTGGAACAGCGTGGAGTGGTGTAGAGTGCAGTGGCATGGAGTATGGTACAGTGGGGTGGCATACAGTGGAATAGCTTACGGTAGAGTGGTGTAAAGTAGAATAGTGTATAGTGGAGTGGTGTCGAGTAAAGTGGAATACTGTGGATTGGCATACAATGGAATAGCATCTAGTGGATTTGCAAAGAGTAGTGGCATAGAATGTAATAGCGTACAGTGGAAATGCTTAGATTGGAGTGGTCTACAGTGGAATGGTGTACAGTGGAGTAAGAGAGAGTGTAGTGGCATACAGTGGCATTTCATAGAATGGAGTGGCATAGACTGCAGTGACGTACAGAGTAATAGTGTACAGTGGAGTGAGGTAGACTGTAGAGGCGTACTGTGGAATAGCAGAGAGTGGAGTGGCATAGAATGGAGTGGCTTACAGTGGAATAGAGCATACTGGAGTGGGATAGAGTGGCATAGACTGGAGTGAAATACACAGGAGCGGCACACAGTGGAATAGCCTACACTGGAGTGGGATTAAGTGGAGTGGCGTCGAGTGGAATGGCATACAGTGGAATAGTGTAGAAGTGTAGGGTGGAATAGTGTATAGTTGACTGGAACAGAGTGGAACAGTGTACAATGAAGTGTTGTTGAGTGGACTTGTGTAGAGTGGAATAGCATAGAGTGGAATAGCGTACACTGGAGTGTCATAGAAGGGAGTAGTGTAGAGTAATAGCATACAGAGGAGTACAATGGATTAGAGTAGAGTGGAGTGGTTTATAGTAGAGTGACCGAGTGGAGTGGCGTGGAGTAGAGTGGAGTGTGGTACTTAAAACAGAAGTAGAGGGAAAGTGGGTGAATGGATGCAGATGTAATGTGACAGGAATGTAGATTATGAGGTGTAAATGGTAATTTTTGGTACTATGTGTAAATAGTGTTAAAGTAGCACTAGGTTTTATTGTTGTTCCCTACCTATTATCACCTTATTACGTTTTTGGTAAACAATTACACATGTTAAACATTGAAAATACACTGTCTAAAGTTATATTTGCAAAATACACTGTAGTACAGTGTATTTTTTTAAATTTCTAACATTCCATGACAGTACTGCAATACACCCTACATTTTTAAAAATATTTAGAAACATAAATAATTTTCTCCCCCTATTTCCACTTTAATTAAGTGGTAAAACGTAGATAACAAATAGCTAATCTAATACTTACCTATATTTAAGGGTGTAACGCAGAACACAGCTAAAGTGTACTGAAAACAATATGGCTGCCTTTAATTTTTGAAAAGGCAGTCATTAGCCAATCACATATTGCCTCGTCATCGTTATGTAGTTTCGTTAAATGCAGCATAAATACTGTGAAATTGTGCAAAACTACTGCAACAGCAGATATCACCAAGTTTAAATAGCTTATAATACTTGAATAATAGTTACCCTGTAGTACCCAAATGGATGATCTGCACACCATAATGTATAATCCTGTCACATTTTATGGAAATCCATTCAGCCGTTTTCACACTATGTGCGATACAAAAGTCTATGAAAAATGGCTAGGTGGAAAAACATGTATTGGGGCCCCCTTTCATCTTTGCCCCCCTTGACCAATTATCACAAAACGTTTCCATCCTCTGCCAATGTAGACAAAGCTATGGATCTGGAAAGTTTTTGGAAGATTCATCAAATGGAGGCAGAGTTATTAGAGAGCAAAATTCTGAGTAATTCCAATACATGGGTATCCCAACTATAACTACAGAGGTAATATAAAATACTGAAAAGCACAGATAATTTTGCCGTAAACATGTAATTCCTATAGTAACTAAGAGGAGACACAAGGGGTTGATCTCTTCCAAATGTTACACATTTATTTTGGTTCATACATTACTGAAATGCAGTCGCCCCATATTTCGTCCTTCCAGAGTCAGGACTTGTTAAAGGCTAGGGAACGAGTTAAGTGCTGTCTGAGATCCTAAAGCAGTAGTTCCCAAACGTTTTAGAACCACAACCCTTTTTTAAGAATGACAAATGTTTGCGACCCACCTGTAGTGTCGTACCAAGCCTGAGACCATGTAACAGACCATGCCACACATGGAGCTCTGGTTTGCATGTCTTTATTCGTCACCATGCAACAATTACCTGAACGCACTGTGTCACAAACTTTATTAACCGCACCCAACAGATTATGTAATTCTTGTTAGGAGTCCGCAGAGGACCACCTTAGGCTTCATACATACAAACACGACACAACATCTCCACCTTTGTTAAATAAAAAGTATGAATAAATATATACAGATATACACATTATAATTTCTCAATGAGTCATCAAGATGCTCGCACCAGTCTTTCAGATCTAGTTGTACGAGGTAGAGATGGGGCGCCTTTGGAGAAGAGTTGTATGCTTGACTTGGGCACTCAGGTGGACTTGCCTCACTCATGAGGTCTGGAGCTGACAAACTTCGAAGCAAATGCTCAAAGTGGGACAAGTCTCTGGTTATGAATTTTCCAGCTTGTTGGGCAGTTATCATATGTCCTTTGCTCGCCAGAACTCTTCGAGGTTCAGCATCAAATGAAGCGTCAGTTGTGTGTGTTCGCTTTAGCTTGACAAGAACTCCTTTCTTGAAGACCGTGTCTCAAGCGCGTTGAAGCTGATCGGCGTAAGCCTTCATTTTGCATTTGCAAGAGGTGTCAGTGACATAAATCTTGTCAGGAACTATTGACCGACTGGTGGTCCATTGTGGTATCTTTGTTTCAAGAGCTCTCCCGAACAGCAGAGTGGCAGGACTTTCTCTTGTCGTGGAATGAGGAGTGGAACGGTAGGCACGGAGGGCTGGGCATAAAGCTGACTTGTGGATTCCTTCCAGCGCAGTACACTGAACCACCCTTTTCAAAGTACTCCTAAATCATTCAAATTTCAATTTGCCTGTGGCCAGAGAAGTGTGCTTTTCTGATGTTTGATGTTCAAACGATTAAGAAAGTCTTTCAACTCTCTGCTATTGAAGGGTGGACGGTTGTTAGACTTGAGAATGGAAGGAGCATGCCATGCTATGAAAAAGTCATCCGGCCTCTTGATGGCTTGATCATGTGTGGTTTACCTAGAGGAAAATGGGAGTATTCATCGACAACTACCATGAGATGTCCATTATTGAGGGGTCTGAAGAAGTCAACTGCAATCATCTCCCAGGTCTGCTTAGAGAGATCAGATATATTCAGCGGGCGTGGAGTCATTGGAGGAGACAGACAGTTGACAAGCTTAAATTTCCCTTTAAACTCATCATCAAGGTGCGGAAATCACACTCACTCCCTGAGGGTTCTTCCAGTGGCAGCAATGCCACGATGTCCTTTGTGTGCCAGTTCAATAACCTATTGCCAAAGGCTTTCAGGGAGAACTATTCTTGCCCATCTTAGTAGGACACCATCATGTGTAACTGAAAGCACTTCCCGAATATTCTTTAATTTCTGGTATTCAACTTCATCTGTAAGAGGTAGAGTATGTTTCCTCCATGATTCTGTTGCAATGATTTCTTTAAGCTTGAGAATGTCTTTGTCAGTATTAGTAGATGTCAGAATCGGCTTAATAGAAAGAGCTGCAGGCGCATTTGACTTTGCTATGAAACTGATGTAGGCCACAGCCTCTTTAGATGTTGTACTATGATGTTGGAGAGGCACTCGTGAAAAGTAGTCTGTAGGTTTTGATCCTTCCCCGGTTTGTGCACAATAGTGTAATCATACTCCTTTAGATGCAACCCTCACCCTCTTGATGCAAGGGGTCATCTTGGCTTTCAGATTTCCCAAAATGCTGAGCAGCACAGGATGATCCATTACAAGGGTGAAATAATTTCAGTGCAGAAACACATGCAATACAGGTAAGTTTTCTTTCACAAGTTGAGTATAAGCATGTGCAGTGTGAGATTGACTTCGACTATTATAGGCCACAATGTGCATCTGAGCATCGGGCTGTCCATTGTGTAGGGCAAGGACCACGTCCAATCCCATGGGCCTTGCATCTACCACAATCTCTGTATTCAATTTCAGATCAAAGTAAGCCATTTCAGTTGCATTTTCAATTGCATGTTTTATTTTCTTGAAACTTCTGTTTGAATGGTCATCTGAATGTGACCGAACATCTCACTTTGTTAGTGCTCTTAGAGGGGGAACTCGCAGTGGCAAAATCACGAATGTACCTGAAGCAGTAGCTGACCATGCCTAAGAAGGATTGCAGCATGGTCACATCTTCTGGAGGGCAAGTAGACAACAATGCTTGTACCTTTTCCGGGTCAGGAGTAATTCCCTTTTCAGAGAAAATATGCCCAAGGAATGTATCTGTTTTTGTGAAACTCACATTTTTATGCATTTAGTGAGAGACCTGCATCAGCAAGCAGATGGCATACTTGTGTGAGTTTTATCATGTTCCTTTTATGTAGCCCCAAACACCAACATTTCATCACTGTAGTTAAAGCATGTGTGACAGGCTGAATTATTCGCCGAATTACATCTTGAAAGATTTCTGCAGCTGATAACACATTAAAACGGAGTCTTTTGTATCGGAACAAACCAACATGAGTTGAAAAAGTAGTAATGTACCTACAGTTTTCTTCCATTTCTAGTTGATGGTAGTCGTTGTTAAAATCAAGGCGGGAGAATACTTTGGCACCATTCAGCTGTGTGATTATGTACACAATGTGTGGACCTGGCTGTCTCTCTCTTTCAATTGCTTTGTTGGCCTACTGTATATCAACACAAATGCACACTGAACCTCCATTGTTCTTTTTTGGCACCACCACAATGGGCGAAACCAACAGCGTTAGACAAGTAGAGCGCTTAATGAGGTTATGCTTCAACAGTATTTCTAGTTCTTCCTCAACGGCTTGCTGTAAGTGAAAAGTAATTCGACTGTGTCGCTGTGAAGGTCTTCATTAATGTGAAGCTGCACCTTCATTGTTTTAAGTTTCCCAAGTCCATGAAACAATGTCGGGAATTTACTCACTATTTCAAAATGAGCATTCAAGTTTTAGTTAATAGAGATCAGTTCCTTGTCAACAGCAGTATCAAAACTTAATATAAATGTGCTCGACAATGTACCATAGAGGACATGAATTGTTGCTTGCACTGGGGCTTTCTTGTGCCACATAGTCACTACCAAGGATCCTTGACTCTGCAAGGGTGTAGAACCTGCTTAGGTGTACACCTTTGTTCTCAACGGTGTGAGACATGGCATCAGCAATAGTTCTTAGTACTTTTCTGCCGACATGATATTTAACAATGCACCACTGTCTATAATAAAACTTGGGAGGCAACCATTCACCTTCAGTGTGATTTTAGAACAAAGTCCAAATGGACTCTGTTGCTTAGTGTGGCAATGTGTTCTGGATGTGTTCTTTGCAAGCGGCCAATCCTACATGCAATCTGTTACATCATTGTACATCCATCTTCCTAACTGTCACTTGATGACTACGTTAACAAACCTTTGGAAGATGAATTTGATAACTATCAACTTAGTTTTGGTTCCATTTGCCTTTGCCTTAGTCGATGGTGCAGTTTGGCCATGTGGGTGTGGCTAGAGTGCTTCTGGAACTTTTTGGCATCCATCTTCTCACCTCTCCATGACACACTTAGTTTCTCTTTTGCTTTGCAAACCGTTATGAAATGTTTTCGTTCCCGCAGCCTTTGAATATCTGTTAAATGGTGGGACATTTACCTTCATGTTGAAAGAATAATCCACAGCAGAAACACCATTTCTTTTTCTTCAGAAACCTCATTCTGTGGGCCTTTGCTTTGCGTTTCTGCTTACTTTTCATACTTGATGCGGATTCATTTTGGGTTGCACCTATATCAGCAGCCTGTCGATCAGCATGTTCCTTTGCTCTTGCAGCCATGAGCACTTTCTCCAAACTGCGCATTTCTCACTTGTGCTGTCGGAATGAATCGTAGAGGCAACCATCATCAACTTTAAGACACATGGCTTCTTCATCATTTAATTCACAGAAATTGCTTTGTGAGCATATCAAATCTCTCTACAAACTCATCTATCGTCTCATCAGGTTGCGGTCTTGCTTGGTTGAAAATTTACATTTCATAGTCGACATTCGGCATTGGATTGAAATTGGCTTCCAATGTCTTCTTGATTTGACAGTATGATACTTCATCAACTTGTGATATCTTCTTTATCACTTCTTTTACTCCATCACCTGCAAGGTTCTTTAAGTATTTGATGATCTTCTCGTCATCTGCTTCTTCTATAGAATCTATGAAGTCATTGAACGTTTATATCCAGGCAGTCCATCTGGCGCCAATATTCTGCTTTTTGGCAGTATCGAATGGAAGAGGTGTCAGGAATATAGCAGTATCGTATTTTGTGCTGCTTCCTACTTGCGTTGAGAGTAAATGCTGTTCAGGCAGCATTTGGATTTCAGAGTCTCTTGGCCCAGTGGCACCTCTGCAAGCAGCCTGCTCACAAATACTCTGGTAGTCACACCCGAGCTAAGGACTGTGGGCATGATCTCGCTTATTTACGGTGAGTAATGGTTTCCCTTCTTGCTTGTGCTCTTCACCACTCTCAACTTTATGCATTTTATCTGGCTGTAGCTACCTTTAGCATTTCTCTGTGCCTGGCTGTCTTTGCCTTTAGCGATTTCCTGCACCTGACTGTTGCTGCCTTTAGCGCTTCTTCGTAACTGGTTGTTACTGTCTTTAGTGTTTCTGCTTTGGATTGGTGCTGGCTCTGTGTTATGCTGTGGTGCAGTATCTCTTATTTTGGCCTTACCAGTAGATTTGTGTCAGGCTTACTGACTGAGCTCCTGGTAGGACCTTCACCTTCTTCAAGGGCCTCTCAAAAGCTGGAGTTGCATTTTGACTCCACATACGCCAACTGTAGACCGCTTCTTGGGGCGTACGTGGCATGCACCAGCAGTTTGCTGGACCACGGCACACTCTCAGGGAAATTTGTCTTGTATCATTGGGGTCACATATCCCCCATCTTGTAACTGTATGGTGCGCAACTGCACTGTGCGCCACTCCACTCTGCACCCTTCTCTACTCTGTGCCAAACTACTCTGCAGTACTGCACTCTCTGCCACTGAACGTTATGCCACTCTGCTCTGCACCACTTTACTGTATGCCACTGCACTCTACATCACGCTAATCTACTGTGCACCACTGCACATGACACTGCACTCTACACCACTATACTATGACTATTCTACTCTGCACCACTCTATGCCAGTGCACTTTACACCACTCCACTATATGCCACTGCACTCTACACCAATGCACTCTATGCCACTACTCTATATCACTCCACTCTACCATGCACCACTCCACGCCCCTCAACTATACTCTGAAACAATCTACTCTATGCCACTACACTGTAAACCACTACTCGTTACGCCATTCTACTCCACTCTGCACTGCTCTACTTTACGCCACTGCAATCAATGCTGTGCCCCTTTACTCTATGTTACTGTGCTGTACACCACTATTCTATGCCACTGCACTCTACCCTGCACCACTATACTCTACCCTGCACCACTCCACAACAATCTACTCTGTGCCACTGCACTCCACATTACTCCACTCCCTGCCCTCTATGCTGCACCACCCTCCCCACTGCACTCTATGCCACGCTACTCTAAACAACTGAACTATATGCCAATTCACTCTACGCCACTTTACTCAAAATCAATGCATCCTGCGCCACTGTACCTACATCAACTACTTTGCACCACTGCACTTTATGCCACTATACTCTGCAACATTCTACCATGTTGCTCCACTCTACGCCACTGCACGCTATGTCACGCTACTCCATTGCGCTTGGTCACTGCACTCTAAGCCACTCTATTCTACTCTGCACCACTGCACTCTGACAATGCTCTCTGCACCATTCTACTGCAATGCACTCTGCAGTCATGCATAGTAGTGTCACTCCATGCCACTGCACTCCACTCCACTCTACACTGCATCACTCCACTTTATGCTGCTTCATACTACCCTGCACCACTTCACTGTCACTCTACTCTGCCATACTGCTCTCGGCACCACTGAACTCTACTCTGATACAATCTACTCTATGCCACTGAAGTCATCACCACTCTATTCCAGTACGCGCCTGTCCACTCCACAATACGCCACTCTATTCTAAACAGCTACACTCTATGCCACTGCACTACACCAGCTACTTTGCACCACTGCACTTTACGCTACTATGCTCTACAACATTCTACTCTATGCCACTGCAGGCTACATCACTCTACACCATTGCACTCTACATCACTGCACTCTGTGTTACTGCATTCTATTCTACTCAGCACCACCATACTCTACGTCACTGCTCTCTTCACCACTCTACTTTGTACCACTGTACGACATGGCACTCTACAACCCGGCACTCTACTCTGCATGACTGCACTCTATGCCCCTGCATGACATGCCACTGCACTCCATGCCACTTCAGTCTACACTGGACCACGCACCTCTATCCCACTGCACTCTACGCTACTCTAGGTCATTGCACGCTACACCACTTTGCTCAAAACCAATGCACTTTACGCCACTGCACTCTACGTCAATCTACTCTACATGCACTGTACTTTCCGCCACTTCACTCTACGTCAATCTACTCTACATGCACTGTACTTTACGCCACTTCACTCTAGGCCACTCTACAACACTCAACTGTTATGCTCTACCCCATTAAACTCTGCTACGCCACTCCACTCTACAGCACTCTGCTCCACTCTATGTCATTCTACCACACTACTTCTCTCTACGACGCTCAGCGCAACTCCCTCTATGCCAATCCACACCACTTTACTCCACTCTATGACACACTACTCCACTCTATGACAATCTACTCCTCAACACACTATGTAACACCCTCTATGCTACTCCACTCTACAACACTCTACTTAACGCTGACATTCTACTCTACACCACTCAACACTACACTCTTCCACTCTACGACATACTACAGACTCCATTACACTGCATGCTACTCCATGACACTCCACTCCTCTCCTCTCCACGTCACTCAACTCCACTGTACGCCACTCTATAACACTCCACGTCCACATTTTTGCTATGCTGAACAGCAGCCATTCTAGTGTACAGCATTGCTAAAACATATTAGCAAAGTCAATAGAGCTTGCATATGCGATCCCTACTGCTTTGCCAATGCTGTTTTTTTTTTTTGCTATTCCCAAGAGAACGCCTCACACAAAACAATATATCCCAGGTAGGAATGGGTACACGGATTGTGCACAGATCAAGGCTATGAATGGAATAAACAAGACAGTAGGTTGTGCTGTAAATCTGCAAGCACCTCACAACTGTCTCTTCAATGTAGAATTGGTATCTACCTTGAAAAGTATTGCTTTACTGGAATTTTGCATTCACAAACCCTTTTCTGCCCTTTAAACACAAGGGGGAGGGGAAACACACTGCCTCTCATCCCAGCACAGTTCTTTTTGCCTTTTATACTGCAAATAACTTTATTATTCATATGAGTGCACGGTAAAGGTCACCTGGGACGTGCTGAATACCAAAATGCATTACTCATAGTCAATCGTTTCAAACAGATGTTCACTTGGTGTTATTCAGCAAGCTGGCGTCAGAAGCATCATTTAACACTTTATATGTATAAGCTTGTAAGAGGGGACAAAGCGGTGACCTCAGAACTGCCAATCACTCTCAAACCTTCACAACCAGCACACCCACTTACCTTGCAGACAAGTTCACCATCTCCGGTGGCTCTCGGTAAAGCCACAGTCAAGACACCATTAGACTGTAGACTAAGAAGTGCATACAAAAACAAGCATTGGCAAAGCTTATAGGTCTCACTCATTGCTTTGCCAATGTGCTTTACTCATGTTGTACACCAGAATGGGTGCTGTTCAACATGACTAATAGTTAGTGGCATAGAGTTGTGGAGTGGAGTGAAGTAAAGTGGCATTGAGGGAGCGGATGGGCATAGAGTGGAGGGGCATAGGGTGGAGTAGAGTGGAATAGCATAAAGTGGAGTGGAGTGTACATAGTGTGTTAGCGCACTGCCATTACAGACTACACTTTTTCAATTAGTGACAGCTACATTTGTACATACACTTTTACTGATAAAACTATACAGTGCACAAATGTGTGGAAATTGCATCACTTAAGGTATGGATTGGTTTTGATTTTATGAAAATGTTTCCACCACACTTCAGAATTACAAAAAATTGGTTTATTTGTGCTTTCCTAAATCTAATATATTTCATAATTCCAATATACTCTGAAATATTTGCACAGTTCATAAACATTTACATCTTGTTGTGTGCTAGAAAACCCCCCACTCCTTTCCCACCCCCAGTATCCAGCAAGATTCCCACATAAATCCTCTCACTTTGAAATCAGCCAAAGAAAAGTATAACACCATGCTCTCTCAGAAGACAGAGCCTGACATGTGGCCTCTGTCTTTGAATGCACAGCAAATGTGATGATATAAGAACAACATTTAAAAGCCTGTTTACAAAAAGTGAGCACTGGTGGAAGTATACAAGGAGCGATGGTAAATAGGCTATGCTCCAGGGGAGGGACAAAGACATGCTGGACAGCTTAAAACTAGTAAAGCCAAATGGAAAGCAAGCAAATCTGAGTTGCCAATGGTAAGCAATGGGAAGAATGGATTCCTAGGAAAGCGTTCAGAATGTCCCCAAGAAGACTTTTCACAACCAGACAGCGCTTCGACCTAACCAGGTGGCAAGCCTTTCCCAAGCTCTACACCCAGAATCTTACCATCTCCATATCCATTAGAACCCCTCCTCCCCCACCCCAACACTGCTCCAATGTAGGAAAGGGCTAAAGACGCATCGCCAACAGCCCTGCCCCGCTCTAACACAGGGCTGCGGGGCACCCCCACTCCCCAGTAGTCTACGTATGCCACTGGCTAGGTTCACGCTACAGAAATATCGCATACACACACTAAGACTGAGCTTGAAGTATTGCAAGACTCTGCGGAAGACTAACATTTTGCAGGGTCTTATTATGTAGATAATTGGCAGCATTATCATTGTGTTCTGCTCGTCTTCACTGAGGAATTCTAGAAGGTAAGTTTGGAAATTCCTGGGAGGTAAGCAACCGCACTTCCTTTCCAGGAAGGTGGTGACAGCAAGTCCCAACAAGCTCAGGCCAATTGAGAAACACGAGGAAACCACTGCGGTGGATTGCTCACTTTACAGGTCTGGCGAAGGCTGATACATAGGTGTGAATGTACACATAAGATACAAGCATTATTCATTAAGAAATCCCTGGAGGGATGTGATCAACACTACAAGTCAATGGCAAACCCGCTATCTAGAGGGCAAGCATTAGCCATTAAATGGCGGCCACGTCTCCATGTCAGAGCTTTAGTTATCCCTGTATAAAGATGAATGCAACTTACTCCTGATTTCCGTTCACATTCTTGCAAGACTAAAAAGACACAGGCTCTGGGGAAGATGGTGTACCTTTGGCCCACATCCAAATCAGTAACTCAGAAGCACATCTCTTCAGATAGTTCATGGTTTTGTGAATTCTTCCATCTTGAATTGTGGGTGTGATAATATACCTCCTTTGATGCACAGTCCTATGGCACAGACTCCTTTTTAGGTCTGCCTGAAAAATGCTTCAGTTCAAATATGGTATCATATTTTTTTGAGATATTTAAGAACGTGTCATGAAGCAACATCAAACACACTAAAGGTGATGAGGGAATGCTTGCAAATAGTCTAACCACTGGCAACCGCTCAGGGTAACATTCCAACCCATCGTTTGGAAGAAGGAAGCTCCAATGTGACAGGAAGTGAAGTAAGGAAGTGGCAAATGTCTGAGGGGTATTCAAGGGGATGTAAAGATGACAGAACAAGAACATGGCATTAAAACTTAGCAAGGGGCCATACCTTAAGCTCAGTAAGAATGTATAACATTAAAAGATCACAAACTGCAAGAGTGTCTTCTTTGACGAGGGGCACGCTCTCTAACAAGCAATACACTGAATAAAGAATGACAAATAGGACCACTTTGTAGGGCGTTGAAATCTCATCAAGTATGATCATTCAACTGAGTTAGGAGAGAACAGTGGAGATAGCAGCTGGAAACAACACACAACCATGAAGGCAGCAACCCAGTAGCAAAAGATGGTGGCACAGCCGTAACACAACCGGAGAACACGGACCATTCAAGGTACATAACTCTATTAAAAAGTAGCTGTAGACAATAATAAAATTTAAATAATACAGCAGGGTCCAATGAAACCTCAAAAACAAGAAGTAGTGTCGCAACAGAAAGGCGCAAAAATAACAATTAAATTGGCTGGCATTAAAAAAAAATGGGAAAAAAACAATTAGATGAACCAATTAAGTCACAACAATTTAAAACTGGTGCAAACAAAAGGGTTGCAACAAACATGGCCAGAATGTGCATTTTGAAATAGACTCAACAAATTGAAATAATGTTTTTGCCTGGGATATCTTTTATAGGCAGCCCCTTTGTTGTTTGAAATGCATTTTACTTCGCAAACTTTAAGAGCTCACTTATCTCACTTCTATTGTTTTTTGGGTCTTGCGCTGTCTGTTTGAGACATGTTTTAGTCAGAATATGCACTTTTTGGTTGGTTGACCTGCCTTTTGGAAATTCCTTTACTGTGGTAGGTCAATAGTGTCCATCAGTCCCACCTTGGGTGCTTAGTTCCCTCTCATAGGGACATCACCACATTTTTTTTTTTTGGTTGGCCATCTGTTGCCTCCAGTCTCGCACCCCGTCCCTCCTGTTATTGCTGTAAAGCATTGTATTTATTGTTCGCTCCAGCATCCCCATCCTCCCTGGATGACACTTAATTGACTTTTGTGGCAATGGTGGCACCCCACGCTTTAGCTTTAAACATCTAAAGCTAAAGTGCTGTGTGCGACCATTGCTACAAAAGTCAATAAATAAAAAAAACCAAAAGGCAGACGGACACTGCAGTTATTTGGCATTTACAAAGCCAATAGCTCAACATTTAACGAATGCGAGACCTAATACATTGCAAATGCGTGTTTTTCTTTAGTAAGTATGCTTAAGAAATTTTTGGGTCAAAGACCATAGGCTGCGCTTGTGCAGTCTCGGTCAGAGATTTAATGATTCTTAGTACGGGGCTTGAACCCACCCCTCTTCTCCATTGGCTGGCCTCGTAAATGCTGGCCAGCCATTGGAGGAGAGGGGCGTCACTCTGATCAAGCCCTGTCTTTTTGCGATTCGGGGGGGGGGGGGGGTTGCCTTCTTTCTACCCGTGACTTCATCCGTCACTCAGCAAAAAACACGCCCCGAATCGCAAAAATGTTGGAGCTTTGCGGCAGCCATTTCAGCCCGACCGCCACCAGAAGAAGCCGTCCTCAGGTGAGTGCTTGGCAGGACGTGTGTCCTGGTTACCGTCCTCCGGTGAGTGCTTGTTAGGACGTCTTTCTCTTTCTTTTGCAGGTCCGACCCGGCCCATCTTGTTCTCCTTGCACCGTCGTGCATGGAGTGCTCTGCTCGATATGAATGCTGCTGTTGGCGTGTTTCAGGTAAGCCCCCTTCGCTTTGCTTGCCCATCTAATGCCTGTTTCTCTTTCTTTTGCAGGTCTGCCCCGGCCCGTTTCATCTCCGTGCACCGTCGTGCACAGAGTGCTCTGCTCGGTATGAATTGGCGTGTTTCAGGTAAGCCCCCTTTGCTTTGCTTGCCCATCTAATGCCTCTTTCTCTTTCTTTTGCAGGTCAGCCCCGGCCCATCTTGTTCTCCTTGCACCGTCGTGCACGGAGTGCTCTGCCCGATATGAATGCTGCGGTTGGCGTGTTTCAGGTAAGCCCCCTTTGCTTTGCTTGTCCATCTACTGCCTCTTTCTCTATCTTTTGCAGGTCTGCCCCGGCCTGTCTCGTCTCCGTGCACCTTCGTGCACGGAGTGCTCTGCCCGGTATGAATGCTGCTGTTGGTGTGTTTCAGGTAAGCCCCCTTTGCTTTGCTTGCCCATCTAATGCCTCTTTCTCTTGCAGGTCTGCCCCGGACCGTCTCGTCTTCGTACACCGCCGTGCACGTAGTGCTCTGCCCGGTATGAATGCTGCTGTTGGCATGTTTCAGGTAAGCCCCCTTTGCTTAGCTTGCCCATCTAATTACTCTTTCTCTTGTAGGTCTGCCCCGGCCCGTCTCGTGTTGTCTGTGGTCCAACATGTTGTCTGTGTGCAGCGGTGTGCATGAAGTGGTTCTGGTAAGTGCACTGTTTTGTAGACTTTTTGCTGCGTCTTTTAAATAAGTGTAATTTGTTATGTGTTTTTATTATAGTTTAGTATTCTTTACTTAGAAATGTGTGTGTGTTTTTTTTATTAATATTGTGCCTAATATTTAGTTTGCATCTTTGTAATACTTATTAGTTTCGTTTTCATATATAGATTCTGTTTTTTAATTTTGGTAATTTACGTTTTTTGTCGAAAGTGCTGTTAATCTGATTTTGTTGGAAGTTCGTCATTTGACTATGTCAGGGTGGGGCACGTTTTTAAAAAAAATTTGAATCAGCGGTCGGCGATGTCTTTGAGAGAGTTCTCCAATCAACGGTACGTGACGCAGCAAGATTAAGGTAAGTGCGACTTTTGTATACTTTTTGCTGCTTCTTTAAAGTAAGTGTAATTTGTATTGTAATGTGTTTTTATTACTGTTTTTTTTCCTAGGTGTACCTTGGCTCGTGTCGTCTCTGTGCCGTGGCTGCTGTTTGCGTGAGTCAGGTAAGACATCTTGTGTTTTGTGTTTCTATTACTATTTTTTCTGTTTGGTTTTTAGGTTTACTGCTTGTGTGTATTCTTTAGTTAGCCATTTTGTGTTTTCTGGTCCTGTAATTTTTTTTTTCTCCCAGGTCTCCTCTGGCTTGTGTCCGGCTCGTGTTGTCTCTCTGCCTGCTATTTTTTGCTGCTGTAATGTATTTTTCTGTTTTTTTCTATGTGTACCTTGGCTCGTTTATGGCTCGTGTTGTCTCTGTGCATCGGCTCCTGTTGGTCTGAGTCAAGTAAGCTATTTTAGATTGTGTTTTATTAGATTGTTTTCCAGGTATACTGTTGCTCGTGTTGTTTCTGTGGTAGCCATCTTCTGTTTTGTGCTCTTGTAATGTATTTTTTATTTTGTTTTTCAGGTCTCTTCTGGCTCGTCTCCGGCTCCTGTCTTGTTTGTAAATCGTATCTTCTGTTTTGTGCTCCTGTAATGTACTTTCTGTTTATTTCTAGGTGTACCTCGGCTCGTGTATGGCTCGTGTCATCTCTGTGCATCGGCTCCTGTTGGCGTGAGTCAGGTTAGCTATTTTAGAATTTGTTTTATTAGATTGTTTTCCAGTTATACTGTTGCTCGTGTGGTTTCTGTGTTAGCCATCTTCTGTTTTGTGCTCTTGTAATGTTTTTTTTATTTTGTTTTTCAGGTCTCCTCTGACTCGTGTCCGGCTCGTGTCTTCTTTGTAAAACCCATCTTCTGTTTTGTGCTCATGTAATGTATTTTCCGTTTCTTTCTAGGTGCACCTCCGCTCGTATCATCACAATGCAGTTTGTGCTGTTTGCGTGAGTCAGGTAAGCTATCTACTGTTGTTCATGTAGTTTCTGTGTTAGCCATCTTCTGTTTTGTGCTCTTGTAATGTATTTTTTATTTTGTTTTTCAGGTCTCCTCTGGCTCGTGTCTGGCTCGTGTCTAGTTTGTAAAACTTATCTTCTGTTTTGTGCTCCTGTAATGTATTTTCTGTTTCTTTCTAGGTGTACTTCGGCTCGTGTATGGCTTGTGTCGTCTCTGTGCATCGGCTCCTGTTGGCGTGAGTCAGGTAAGCTATTTTAGATTGCGTTTTGTTAGATTAATAATTGACTTTTTAGGGATTGAATTGCTGTTAACTTCGGGACAGTTCTGGAATGAACAGTACGTGACACAAAGAGATTAAGGTAAGTGTAATGTTTCTATACTTTTATCTGCTTCTCTAATGTAACTGTAGTTTGTATAGTGTGCTTTTATGACAATTTAATATTTGTATTGTGAAATGTGTTTGTTTAATTTGGACTGTGCCTAATTTTTATTGTTATGGCTATTAGTTTTGTTTAGATAATTAGATTGTGTTTTATAATATTGGTATGTACGTCTTTTTGTCGAAAGTGCTGTCACTCTGATTTGAGGAAAGTATCTTATTTTACAGCGTCAGGGTGGGGCACTTTTTTTATTCAGCGGTCTGCGATATCTTCGAGAGAGTTCTCCAATCAACGGTACGTGACTCAGCAAGTTTAAGGTCAGTGCGACTTTGCGTGTATTTTCTGTGTTAGCCATCTTCTGTTTTGTACTCTTGTAATGTATTTTTTATTTTGTTTTTCAGGTCTCCTCTGGCTCGTGTCCGGCTCTTGTCTTATTTGTAAAACCTATTTTCTGTTTTGTGCTCCTGTAATGTATTTTCGTCACGATGCAGTTTGTGTTGTTTGCGTGAGTCAGGTAAGCTATCTACTGTTGCTCGTGTACTTTCTCAACACAGCAGGGCTGGCACTTACAACAAGCATTTGCAATGCAATAGGTCTCGCATTAGGAAAGTTTGAGCTATTAGTATTGTAAATGACAATTTTTTTATTTATGTGTTGGTTTTGAGAATAGCTTTGTCATTTATAATGCCAATAGTTTTAACTTTCGCAAATGTGACATCTTTAGCATTTGTAATGCAATATGTGTTGTATTTACATGACTTAGATGTATTGATATTACAAAGAACAATGGCTTTTACTTTTTTACAATAATTAATAGTTAAATAAAAGTTATTGTAATTTATAATGGCACTAGCTTACATTTTTGTAAATAACTTTTGGGTAGATTATGTTCTTGGATTTTTGTCACAATAAAATACAATGAACAGAAATGAAATATTAACATTTTTTTGGTGACATTTGTAATAAAGCGTGAAACATTGAGCTAACACATTTGAACCAGTTGTTGCGTACCAGACTTTAACATCAGCCAATCGCGCTGATAAAGAGGTTTTAATGCGCACGATTCCAACGATTGCAAGTTGTGTACGATCGAATTTTGAGCAATATGTTCCTGTGACGTGCAGCAAGTTTTCCCTGTTGCAAAACACGATAATGGATGCCTATAATGGATGCCTATATAATGCGATATGTAATATTGCTCCGAGCTCAAAACGGGATTTTTGGCCCAATCATAGAGAGAGCGTCTGGGTTCAATTTTTGGAAGCCTGATTCTTTTGGGGGGAAAAATGAACTTCACCCGTAGATGTATTGTTATTTTTGGGTATAAAACTAAAATGTTGGGATTATTTATGTGTGTAAACTGAAACAATACATACATACACACACACTTTACCACCGCCCACGTCCTGTAAACTGTGCCCCAACTCGAAATCAATACTCTAAAATTAATTTACTTGCCAATAGTCTCACGGGCATATTTGCTCTGTGACCGCGGCGGCTGGGACACGCTAGTAGCCAGAAGGAGGCGTGCTCGCGACAGGCTGGGGAGCGCGCGCACAGGTTCCAGGCAGCGACGGAGGCCTGGCGCGCACTGCCTCCCTGTGCCTTGGGTCGTCCCCTTTTCCTCTTCCCAGTGTGCGCACCGCGGGGGCCTGTTTCCTACGCTGGAGGCCTGCAACTGCCGCTTCCTGCGATGTTGGCGGAGGCTGGCGGGGATGCGCCCCCAGTCTGGGGGAAGCTGCCGGTTTTGCAGCCACTCTCGGTCCTTCCCCTGAAGCCGGGCCCGCCTTCCCACCACTGCCTCCTCCACCCAGAGCCTCCGGAGCTGCAGAGGAGCCTGACTCTAGACGGGCCGGAGTACAAGGAGGAAGAGGTTGTGATTCCGCTGACCGCTCCGGCGCCTAACTAGTAAGTACCGAGATTCGGGGGGATGGCAGATCTCCCGATGCATGGGGCGGGGGTGTGTGTCTGTGTGTGCGTGCGGGGGGGGGAGGGGGGGCGGCGTGTATATGCGTGCGTGTCTGTATGTGTGTATGTGGTGGGGGGGGGTGGCAGCGTGTGTGCCTGTGTGGTGTGTGTGGTGTGTGTGCAGGGGTGTGGGGGCTGGCTGTGTGCGCACGGGAATATGAGGCACGAGATGGGCACGGCGCCGTGCACGCCCACGAGGTCAAATATGTGCTCGTACCCCTTTCGTGTTTACATTCCCAGAAATGAGCAACAATATGGCCCGAGCAGACGCTGCTCGACCTAAAAAGGTGAGAGAACGCAGCAGCCTAATAGTGATGCCAAATATCAACAAAAGCATCGTAAAATTGTGAATATTTGGTTTAAGTGGTGCTGTCTTGATGCAAAATTGCATTTTGCCTGAAGCAGCACTGATAAACCTTTGGAGTAGTGTTTACTTGCAAATGACTTACATGTTTAATGAGTTTCTGTTCACTTTAAATAATTTACAATGAGGGCTTACTGTACAAAAATCAATGAGCCACAAGTTGATAGTGTCTATTTTTTAGTTCTCGCCTGCAACTGCGCATACGCTCTCGCTTGCAAGAAATATTGTATAGAAGAGACCTCCAGTGCGTAGCTCTGTCTGTGTGTGTGTGGCTCGGTCTGTGTGTGTGTGTCTCGGTCTGTGTGTGTGTGGCTCGGTCTGTGTGTGTGTGGCTCGGTCTGTGTGTGTGTGGCTCGGTCTGTGTGTGTGTGGCTCGGTCTGTGTGTGTGTGGCTCGGTCTGTGTGTGTGTGGCTCGGTCTGTGTGTGTGTGTGGCTCGGTCTGTGTGTGTGTGGCTCGGTCTGTGTGTGTGTGTGGCTCGGTCTGTGTGTGTGTGGCTCGGTCTGTGTGTGTGGCTCGGTCTGTGTGTGTGGCTCGGTCTGGGTGTGTGGCTCGGTCTGGGTGTGTGGCTCGGTCTGGGTGTGTGGCTCGGTCTGGGTGTGTGGCTCGGTCTGGGTGTGTGTGGCTCGGTCTGGGTGTGTGTGGCTCGGTCTGGGTGTGTGGCTCGGTCTGGGTGTGTGGCTCGGTCTGGGTGTGTGGCTCGGTCTGGGTGTGTGGCTCGGTCTGTGTGTGTGGCTCGGTCTGTGTGTGTGGTTCGGTCTGTGTGTGTGGCTCGGTCTGTGTGTGTGGCTCGGTCTGTGTGTGTGGCTCGGTCTGTGTGTGTGGCTCGGTCTGTGTGTGTGGCTCGGTCTGTGTGTGTGGCTCGGTCTGTGTGTGTGGCTCGGTCTGTGTGTGTGGCTCGGTCTGTGTGTGTGGCTCGGTCTGTGTGTGTGGCTCGGTCTGTGTGTGTGGCACGGTCTGTGTGTGTGGCACGGTCTGTGTGTGTGGCTCGGTCTGTGTGTGTGGCTCGGTCTGTGTGTGTGGCTCGGTCTGTGTGTGTGGCTCGGTCTGTGTGTGTGTGTGTGTGTGACTGTGTGTGTGTGTGTAGCTCTTTGTGTGTAGCTCTGGGTGTGTGTGTAGCTCTGGGTGTGTGTGTATGGCTCTGTGTGTGTAGCTCTGTGTGTGTGGCTCTGTGTGTATGTGTGCATGTGTGTGTTGCTCTGTGTGTGTATGTGTGTGTTGCTCTGTGTGTGTATGTGTGTGGCTGTGTGTGTGTAGCTCTGTGTGTGGCTCTGTGTAGATAGCTTTTTTTGTAGGTGGCTCTATGTGTGGGTGGCTCTGTCTGTGTGAGGGTGACTGTGTGGGTGGCTCTGTATGTTTGTGTGTGGCTCTGTGTGGGTGCAAATGCAATAGGTCATGCATATGTGAGCGATTAAGCTATGGGCATTGTAAATGGCAATGCTATTTATTTAAAAAAAAATCATAAGCCATGCCAATAGCTCTACCTTTAATAATGTTGAGACCATTGCATTGTAAATGCTTGTTGTTGTAACAAGTGCTTGCTTGAAATAGAAAAGTAGAAGTGCAGGTACTCTGTACCAGAGTACCTGCTTGTTTCTGAGAAGTGCCGGTACTCTCCCTCTCAAAATAAAAAAGTGCTGGCACTTCATACCAGACAGTACCGGCCCATTTAAAGCACTGGTTGAATGTGCCTGCTGTCATTAAATTAACATGGTGGAGCATCGAGTTTTCAAAAAAGGATGAGATCCTGAGGCCGATCACAGCTATCAGGGGGTCATGGTAGGTCCCTTCTTATGGCATAACAGAAAAGGATCAAAGGCACCTGTCATCACTACTGCTACCCTTGTGATTCTGGTGAAATTATATCAGTTGGCATCCTTGCTCATTGTTAAACTTCTGAGAGTTCAAAGTTCACCTTTTCATTAAACAGCATTTTGGGTTACACAGGTCACCTCATGCAGAGAATAAGACAATGGAAATATATGTAACCTAAAAATTAACAAGTTAGTAGTACCAATGAGTTTATTGGGGCTTCTGTCGATTATAACATTCTAAAAACCTTTAGTACATTAATCTAAAACAGCATTGACCCAATTCAGTATTAAAATTCTGCTTAACCAACAGTATAAAACATGCTATTCCAACTGCAACATCACCAAATCTCATATCAGACAGAAGGGCAATTCCGCCCAATCGAGAATATATCTGATATTTAAAAAATAAAAAGGTCTTAAAAACTTAATATGAGCACCCTTACAAAAAGTACAACCCATCAGAACATGACACAACAATGAGCATTTTACATTATAAGAACACACACACACACACACACACACACACACAGACGCCATTATCATCCCATACCTCCTTATACTATTCTTAACAGGAAAAAAGTGGATTGCACCAAAGTCTCATTTTCAAGATTTGCCTAAGAAGCTTAGGGTCTGGCAACTGGGTCAGATAGGGGAAACATACTTCTGCTCTAGAGTATTCAATGAAATCTTTATTGAGGGTTTCTCCAACAAATAGGCTGTATCCAGCCTATAGCATTCCCTCAGTGCTTGTTTACTTGGAAAGGGGAACTGTAGGAGAGTAGGGTCTGCAATCCTATGATCACCCCAGATTTTTGCTTTTTGCTTCACTGGTTTACGACTTCCCTGGCTGTGGGCCTGCTAATCAGACCCACAGCCTAGCTGTTCTCTCACTAAATTGACACGTGTACCTTAGGTGTATTTACCAATTGGTACTGGGCCACCTTATCAGACCCTGTAACTCAGGGCATCGGTGTACCCAGGGCCTACCAGGGGCTGCAGCATGTATTATGCCACCCCTGGCTGGCCATCTAAATCTGACACAACTGGCTGCACGACAGCTGGGGCAAGGTGGTGTACTCACCCTTTGCTTTAGATATAGTATACCCATATCTAACCCTAAAAATGGACACATAGATTCCTATCAGTCACTCCTATGGCAGGCCTTGACAATCCTGAAGGCAGAGTGCTTGGAATCATGTGAGATGGTGCTCTGGCATGAGCTGAGCCCGTTTGCAGCTTGCGGAACCAAGTCCTAATAGCTGTTCCATGATAACGCGTACCATATACTCTTAAGTGCATTATAATCCTCGCGGTTATATGCTAACTCTGGTATCGCTTTATCAAAACATGTCGAGTAAGGTGTCATACAAATTGGAATACTAACCCCTCGCCAATTCTGGCGACGGGGTTAGCATTCCACCCTTCTAGAGGGACACGACCTGTATGTAACTGTGAATGCCGGTTAAAGTTAACTCAAGCCTCAGCATCACAAAATGGATGCTGCCACCACAGACACAAGTCTGACCTCCTGCTGCTGGGAGTCCTTCCAGCGAGGGAGGCTTGGACAAAGGGTTTCCTGTCAGGGGCGGTGCTAGCACCATCCCAGACAGGGTTTTGTGTATCCTGGGTAGGCAGGGCTTTAGAGGAAGGTGACTGCAAGTGGCACCCCGGTGCTCACTATGCATAGGCCGGCTAGAACCAGTTCCAGGGGCACACCAGCCCCTGACCTGGGGAAAGTCCGGCATGGGAGAGGGGTGTAACCACCCCCCTTCCTGGTCCCACCCATGGGCAGGACCTAGTCGCGTGCCAGCCCCTTTTCCTAGTATAAAGATAGGAGCGGGCCCCCTTCCAAATTAGATCATCTTTGAATCCTGAAACTACTTTCTACGAAAGGAACTCGAGACTTCTTCTCAAGATTTCTCCCTTGTGGCTAAGGAGTAGTCACCCTGCACCCGCAGGCACCATCTAAGAACACTGCGGTTTGCAGCACGTCCTTCCTCCGGAATCCGACCGACCAGCACAACGAGACCCGTCTTCCCTGGCACCTCTGACCTCTACCTACATCATCAGCCCAGCTGAGATCCGTGGGTGTGACGAGACCTCGAGGGTCCGGCCATCTTCAGAACTGCACGACGCTTATCCAGCACGACCGCCGAGGGATCCTCGAGTGAGTGCTTTGGGGTTCGAGAAGCCCTAACCCCGAGCAGCTCCAGCACCAAAGTCCAGCCCCCAGCATCCACCAGATCTGCGTGGGGCCCTTCTGCTCTTTGCTGCTCACCGCGTTGTCCGGCTACTTGCCTGCTGGCTTGTGGCCCTCTTGACGACGCCCAACGACGACAACACCGCTGGTCTGGTTGCTCAAGACTGGCCCTTGCTCCCCTCCAACAGAGGAGCACCCCGGACCCTCCTGGTCCTCTCCAGACGCCATTTTAAGTCCACTGAGTGGGCTTACATTTGCCAAGACTTGTTGCCCCAATCCTGGGTCCAGCGACGTCGACAGCAGATACCATCGTGGGACAGCTCGCACCTCCCTCCTGGTCGCTGACAGCGCCTCCTGGTCCGTGAGACTGCAGAGCCCAGCGTCGCCCACTCACCTGGTCGAGGTGACTTCGTCCGGTGCCATCCTGGTGCCCACCTAATCACTGGCTAGTGATTCAGAACTTGGTCCCCTCTGCTTACAGGTGTCTTCCATCTTCGATCCAGGCTTGGATCACTTCGAACTTCAACACTGGTCGCCTGCCAGCAACTTCTTCTTTCAGGCTCCATAGACTGCAACGAGGATTCCCGACGTCTTTCCAGACCTATGTATCCGCAGCCCCTGGGCTAGGTAACCTCAGCATTTCGGTGCTCCAGCATAGCCTCATTATCCAAGGGTCCAGATCCTTTTTCGTTTCAGCTCTACCTAGTCGGATTCGTCCGATAACACTAACTTTGTAAATTCTAGCATCCATAGACTTTGTCCCGCATCCCGCGTGAGAGTGCACACTCTGCACCCGATCCCCCTAGGCCTCCTGCTAGTAATCTGAAGGTTCAGTAGTCCAGTCCTAGCGATCCTAAAGTCTATTAGAGTAGTACTTACCTGCTAGTAATTTCGCATTCCACTTTTAGAGTATATGGTTTTTCGTGCCCCTCGGGCATTTGTGTAAATTGTGCAACTTTGCGTATTTTCTTAAGAGCTTTGTATTGTGCTTAGCACCCTGTCCTCATAAAGAGTCCAGGGTTGTTGTGTTCTAAATAAATATCCTTTATTTTCATAACAACTTGTGTGGTGTCCTTTCACTTGGTGTTCAAGGGGTATATGTGATGGTATAACAGCTGGCTTAACACGCCCTCTAGAGTTTAGCCTAAAGACTGCTCTTGTCCATGCTACTAGGATAGCTGGTCTACGGTTGACTTACAACCAATCATCAATAAGGGTTGTTTGGACTGATACAAAGTGCTCACTAGAATAGTGAACATTATATATCAGGCCAACTTCTCACAGGAACCACGATTCTTTTGTACCCCAAAGCGAGTGCATAGATTTGAGGTCGCTTATCCTCAACCGGACATCCCCTGCCCATTTTCATTCACCAACAAAAAAAATCCCCAGCATAGTTTCGAAATTTTTGTTGGTTCTTCGTTAAGGGATAGCATATTCAAGAACCTCAGCGTTCATGAGAGGTTCATGACAGATACCATGATGCCAGATTTAATTCTTTCCTTATACCCCATACCATATTTCCTGTGGAAAGGCGAAGAAGACCCTTAAATACTGTACTCTCCACTGGTTTCCAGATAGATGTTGAATCAAGTTGGTTCTGGTGGCTTAGTGGACTAATGTGTCCATTGTAAGGGCCGGAGTTCGACTTCATGGTCCCAGGTTCAAATCCTGCCGGATCACTCAGCCTTTCAACCGTCTGAGGTCGATAAAATGAGTACCATTGAGTTGGTAACAATAAACATCTGTTATTAAAGGTCACGATACCTGTTGTGGTGAACATGAGCTTTACAAATACATGTTATGTAAGAGCCAGAATCTCCGCTCTGTACAGTACAATTGGAGGGATTTTCCCTTTATATGCTTTCAGGAGGGGAGCAAGCGATAGTCCCTTATATATATAATTGAACTTTACCAGACCTCCTGTCTGCACCAGGGCCCAGTAGTTTATCTCACTTTAGGCTCCTAGTGAACGTTCATATGAGTATACCACTTCCGTTGAGCTGGACTCTGGTATACATTTAAAGTTGGCTATTCTTTTCCCCAAGACCATAATCTTAGCTTTCTCTAAATGTATTTTCTGGGAGTTACTTTTACTGTAAGTATAGAGGGATTCTAGTTTCCTTTGCAAACCAAGCGGGTGTAATCTAGCAATACCAGAATATGGTCATACAAAAGCCAAGAGATGTGCACACCCCACCTTTGGAGAAAATTACTTTGATGATTTCAGAACAGCTTGCCAAAAACAGACTGAAAAGGGTCAAGGCCAAAAACCAACCTCTGCCCGAGGCCATTCAGGATTGGAATTTTCCTTACCAAAATGCCCGGTCAACGCCCGTTCTACCAGCACTCAATTGTCACTGTGTAGTGCCAGGATCATACATAGTAACTCATGGAGGATATTCGATAAGCTACATTTCTCCCAGAGCCATCCCCTATTGACAGTAACAAATACTGTGCAGACGCCTATAAAACAGAAACAGAGCCTCTGATGTATTGCCAAGGATTTCCTAATGATAGTGCATAGGGTGAAGCACTGGTCCATGGTGGAATGACCTTCTTGAAAACCACCCTGCTCAGTTAGAATACACTCGTTTTCATTGGCCCACTCTTCCAGATGAATCAATGAAATTTTGGAGAAGACCTTCTCAGAGATATCCAAACGGCTATTCAATCTTTAGTACAAGAGTGATTTACCATTTTCTTTTTTTAGAATGGGTTTCTGTGGTGACAATCCATCCAAACAGGTGACCATATACCCTAGCCCACCAATCGCTGTTTGTCTTAATCATTACTGCAGGTATATGGTTTAGTCCTGCAACCCTGGTTGGCTTGAGATAATCAATCATCTCCTTGGCTCAAATCCAATTAGGATCACCACTGGCAATGGGGCACAACTGAGTATGTGCCTGCATGGGAGGGGAGCCATATACATCATTCAAGTATGCTACTCAGGCATCCTCAGCAATAATGCAGATGAGCCTCCCCTGCTGGGAATTACTAAATGTATTTACTTTCAGCCAAAATAATCTTTAGTCACCTGGGTGAATCACCTCCATCATTTCACTCCAGTGGTTGTGAAAATAGGCTGTTTTCTTATTCTAAGTAGTTGTCTATACTGATTGGGAAAACACTTTACTACTTCTTTTTAGATAGTGTTTGACCCCGCCTATATGGTTTGGATATCCTCCTCAATTGGCTTTTCATATTCCTGACAGGACACGTCAAACTACCCTACAATTCTGCCTGGGCGCTTCAACCCTAATATGTGATTACTGAGATTCACACGTAAACAGGGCAGCACATTTTCTAAGACCTTACTAAACCAGGACATTCTGGCTTCAATTTTCCCAGAAAAACATCAGTACATTCCACGACTTGGTACATGGCCAAATGCTAAAGACGATGGTGATCTAAGTTTGTTGCAAGTCTCAGAGGAAAGCTTAAACCTAAAAGCAAAACCTTATCAGCTTCCTCCAGCTCCTCAAAGTATAGTGTCCAGGAATGCCCAATGGTTGCTTAACCTGGTAATCCATTACTTTAAAATCTGTATAGAGTCAATACAGCGAAGCAGGAACAAACAATAGTCAACAGGACAGCTATGATGGAAAAAACAAAAAGTTTGGGCTGCCGAGGTATCATTCTCAAAACAACCGTTCAGACCTACCAACACATTATTTACCAACCATTGGACCAGTAACATCTAATTTTTTGTCACACCACTGCACAATAGGCTGGGGGACCATTGTGATGCTCAAGAACATCCACCAGCAATTCATCAGAGGACCTTAAGTACAATTGTGCTTTAAAGACCCCAGCGATAATTAGAGTTGCCTCTGGGAATTTTCCTAAAAGAAAGCAAAATTATTTGATCGAAACCATCAACCCACTTATTCATTCTGTGGAACTCCTCTTCATGAATGTACACATATCAGTAAAAACTGACTACTTTCTTAATTATGCACCCATAACTCTACTACTAAGAATTGCAGTCCACTGGACAAATTAATATTATCCAAAATATTCTTAATTATCTTAATGATGATTAGTGTGAGAACCCCTGCCGAGGTTCTGCGCTTCCCACATTTCCGACCTAAACTGTTAACAACTACAAAGCTCTCAATGGCTTTGTCCTCTCAGAACAAGGACTCCTGCAGGAACACTAAATGATATAAACAGTCTTTCACCCATGTGAGCACTCCTCTCAATTTCCTCATGCCCATGAATGTTCCAGCTTAGGATACTCAGGGTGCAAGAAGGCTCCACCCTCATTTGCCCAGTTATCTCAAGACTACAGTGCCCTGGAAGTACATCAGTGGGGCAAACTGATTGTTTTGTTCATTCATATGGATTGCCATGCTATACTCCAATGCTCTTTCATTTATCGTTTCAAAATACTAAGGTAATATCACATTATGTGTTTTTATGTAGGCATATTCTGCACTGGCATGACCTCACAGATAATTGGTTCGGTACCTTCTCTCCTAGGTATTGAGGGATGGATGCAACACAAACCAACTTTTTGTGTTGCAGTAAACAGTAGGCAGTGCAACAATAGTTCATGCTGCTGATTAGATTATATATTATAGGAGTTTTAAACTGGTTGGATATTGCAAAAGGTCTGGTTAATGATAACGTGCTACATGGGTTATTTGACTTGCAAACTGATTACTAGTTTGTTTGTGTACAGAATCATCATAAAGGAACAGGCCTTTGGTCACAGTTGTACAGGATTGGTTCTTATTCAGAATTCGCCATCTTGGAACGGGGACCACACATGTCTGAACATAAGAGACGAAGCACATGTTCCTCTTGCAGCTCTCGTACATCGAGGAAACTCTGGAGTGTTCAAACGGAAGTGACGCCAGGATGGGCATGCCGAGAGAACAGAGAAGAGCAAGCCCCCATGTTTTACATATCCTGTTTTATTACTAAAATAAAGAAACAATTAATCTTCCCGGAAGAACAACTCGCGTCCATTACATAGGAAGCGCATTATAATCTAAGAGGATCATGTTTACATAGGTCCAGGTAGCAGAGGCGGAGCTTGATGGTCAGTAAGATTGCAGGGTTCTGAGCTTCAGATTTTCCAACAATCACACTGGCATATAGTGTTAAAATACATTATACGACAAGCAGGGCACATGAGAGGGGCTAAGGAGGCAGTGGAAAGGGAGATGAATGTGGATTGGTAGGGGTGCTAAGTGAGAGAAAACAATATTTTATAAAATAAATAACAGTATAGAAGTCTTTCAAAGCAGAGAGGGAGAGAATGTGTGCACATTTTTGTCTGTGTTTATATCAAATGTCCTGGTGAAATCTGACAGACACCTTACCATGCCCAACTGAAAGCACAGGTATCCAACTATTTACCTGAAAATACATTTATTAAGGGGGTGTAACACCCCCAAAGCCCTTTGAAGCTATGCCCCCGACAGGTGGAATTTTGTATTGCATACGTCATGCGCAGTCACTGACAAAGCTGAGAGCAATGTCAATATGTTCTGCAAGGACACAGCTGCAACAATACCTAAAGTTTTGACATAAACAGACAACGTCTCCTTGAATTCTGTTTGCAGTAGAAAGGAGTGCAGTAGAGGAGTCGTGACCACCACCACTTTAGCAAGAAAGAAGGAGGTTCAAATCACTAATTGCCTCAATAAATACTTGTTCTAGCATTTTTCCTCGCTAAGCCGCACTTCAACCCCACTTCATTCCTTAAGCCCACATTGAACAAACACAGTAGCATAGCTAAGGGGGGGGGGGGGGAGGGGGGCGGTCCGCCCTGGGCGGCACTCTTTTTGGGGGGGCAGAGGTGAATAAGTCAACGGTTGGCCGCCAGCCCCCCCCTCCCCATTACCTGCACCGGGCAGCAAACTTAGGGTCCACCCGGGGTGACAGAAGGTCTAGCTACCTCACTGTCCAAACTTCATGTTAATGCAACTCTAAATGTTAAAGCCTGTCAACCAAACTCAAAACATACCATGGATCAGATCTTCGCAGCCCCCAATCTCGCATTAAACCAGCCTTAAATCTCACCCCTCCTCATCCTCAATCTCACACGATTCCAAAGCTTTTTACATTTATAGCCTTTTTAGGTCTCGCCTGTCGATGCGCATGCGCATCGAGCTTGCGAGGTTATGGGGGCTTAACCACTCTTTAACTAACTTGCAAGGAATCGTGGCGATTCCTTGCAGTGCCCGTGACTTTTAAGCTCAATGCGCATGCGCATTGAGCTTAAAAGCGCGTGCACATCAGTTCCCTCATCCGCACGTCGCATTTCTCCTCCCCCCTCGCCCCCTCCCCTGCCCGCCGTGTCGCATTTCTCCTCCCCCCTCCCCTTATCTGCCTTCCCTCCTCGAGGTTCTCCGACGCCCCGCACCCTTCACTTTCCGGGCCACTGCTTGTGCTCTCGTCAGTCACTCTCTGCCGGCCTGTGTATGCCATTCTTGTCGGCATGCCTCTGCTCTTTGGTAGCCTCGCTGGGCCCCTCTATGCCCGCTGGACCCCTCTATGCCCGAGCTTCTAGTCCTATAAATGTCAGGGTCTCTCGCTCTCCCTTCCTGCCTCTGCCTACCCCCTTCTCTGTCTTTGCTAGTCTCTCCTTCGCACCCCTTAGCCCGGTACGTTTCCTCTTTTATTCTAGCATTTGACCCAGTAGCCCCTTCTTACGGCCTCGTTTCTTTCCCCCCACAGTGTCTCCGCTTCCCTCATCTTAAATTCTCTTTCTCTCTCTCACTTTCCACCTGGTGCACGCTTTTTTCGTTCTCTCCTTCACGCCATTTCTTATCCCATTCGCCCACCCTTCTTGGTTCCCATGTCTCCCCTCCCCCCCCCCCCACCACACCTATCGCCACTTTCCCTGCTGTTTCGTATCCAGAGTGCTATGGGTCATAATGTAGTCGTGGGTTATTTGACCCCCAGCCCCAAGTGACGTAGTAATAATAGCTTTAATCCGAGTGTCACTGCATCAGCTGTGCACTGAAAGCTAGCCCTCTGCTCGCCTCTTCCTGCCTCAGCCCTCTCTTTCTTTTTCCACTTTTTCCTCCTCTTGAAGTCGCGGTCGTCTCTTCCACCCATCCATTCGATCCTTTATTAGTCTAAATATTCCCACTGTCCGTTTTATTTCTCTCATCTGACCGGCTCCTGGTCATCTCTCCCTCTCCTTCTCCTTCCTTTCTCTCTCCCAGGACCATCTTTCTCCCTCTACCAGATCCTTTCTACAATATGTCGTCCATTTTATCACGTTGGCCCGTCTCTACCTTTCTTAAAACCCATTCCTGATACTTGCGACTGCGTTCTTTGCGCTCTCTTTCTTGTGTCTCCCTTTTTTTTTTATCTCTTGCAGCCTTTTATTTTCTTCTGTCCCTCATTCTCACAGCACCTCGCGCTCTGCCCTTTCCCTCTTTCCATAAACCGCTCTTCATTTTCTCTCCCCCCGACACGCACTCACCTGCCTCTCCGCACCCCTCATTCGACGTGTCTGCCACGACATTCTCTCTTTCAACCAGTCCCCACTTCTTTAATTCTCTCATTCACGTGTATCTCCATATTCCCTCTTTCTACTCGTGTGTCTCCTCCCACCCTCTCCCCTCTTAACTATCCCTTTTGACTTTTTCTTGTTTCCCTTCCCCTCTTTTTCTCTTTATCCCCTCGCAGCGCCTTCTTCCTCCTTTCGCGCACTCTGTGAATATTTCCTGCCACCCCCTTCCTCCACAGATCATTCCACTTCACCCTCGCCCTTCATTGGGCACCTCGTCCTCCCCTCATACCCTCCGCCCGCCGTTTCCTGTCTCCTCACCTACCCCCGCGCCTTGCTGATGCACCGCGTATTGGCGCCTTTACGACGGGGAGTGACTTACGTCCGTTTTTCTCTGGTGGGGGTCAGTAAGGGGCGGATTATTATTATTTTTTGTTGGGTGCGTGGGGGGGTGCTTGTATGGGTGGTGATCGTCATATTTAGGGCTGCGTGGTATCAATGCAGCGCCTCGCACCCTTAAGACAAGCAGATGTGCTGCGTAGTTATGAGCGAATATTTCGATATTAATGCAATTTATTAAAACACCGCTGCTCCCTGGCTTCTGCTGTCCCTCTCGGGCCCAGCGAGGAAACAAGTGAGAGCTTGCGGTCAGTGGGGGCCGCTGTCAGGTTAGACCAGGGCCAGGGCCTAAGGCATCTGATTGAGACCCAGGTGGCTCCAATCGGAGCAGGACCAGGGCTGATTTGCATATGACACGGGTGCATAGTGGGCAAAAAACGATGGATTGGAATGCTACCTGGAGGGATTGCAAGTGGCTAGATCCACTACAACCACCACCCCATCCACCACTACCACCACCACCGCATCCACCACAGCCACTGCATCCACCACAGCCACTGCATCCACCACCACATCCACCACCACATCCACCGCATCCACCACCACATCCACCACCACATCCACCACATCCACCATCACCACCATCACCACCACCACATCCACCTCCACATCCACCATGACATCCACTGCCACATCCACCACCATCACATCCACCACATCCACCAGCACCACCACATCCACCAGCACCACCACGTCCACCACCACTTCCACCACCACCACATCCACCACCACTTCCACCACCACCGCATCCACCACCACCGCATCCACCACCACCACATCCACCACCACCACCACATCCACCACCACCACATCCACCACCACCACTACATCCACCACCCCATCCACCACCACCCCATCCACCACCACCCCCACCACCGCATCCTCCACCACCACCACCACCACTACATCCACCACCACATCCACCGCATCCACCACCGCATCCACCACCACCACCGCATCCACCACCGCATCCACCACCACCACCGCATCCACTGCATCCACCACCACAGCATCCACCACCACCGCATCCACCACCACCGCATCCACCACCACATCCACCATCACATCACATCCACCACCACCACATCCACCATCACATCCACCACCACCCCATCCACCACCCCATCCACCGCATCCACCACCACATCCACTGCATCCACCACCACATCCACCATCACCACCACATCCACCACCACCTCCACATCCACCATGACATCCACCGCCACATTCAGCACATCCACCACCATCACATCCACCACCGCATCCACCACCACCGCATCCACCACCACCACCACCACTACATCCACCACCACATCCACCACAACCACCACCGCATCCACCACCACCACATCCATCGCATTCACCACCACCACATCCACCGCATTCACCACCACCACATCCACCGCCACATCCACCACCGCATCCACATCCACCACTTCCACCGCATCCACCACTTCCACCGCATCCACCACTTCCACCGCATCCACCACCACCACTTCCACCGCATCCACCACCACCACTTCCACCGCATCCACCACCACCACCACCACATCCACCACCACATCCACACCACCTCATCCACCACCGCATCCACCACTACCACATCCACCATACCAACCACCATCACTTCCACCACCACATCCACCACCACTTTCACCACATCCACCACCACCACCACCACATCCACCACCACATCCACACCACCTCATCCACCACCGCATCCACCACTACCACATCCACCATACCCACCACCATCACTTCCACCACCACATCCACCACCACTTTCACCACATCCACAACCACCACCACATCCACCACCACTTTCACCACATCCACCACCACATCCACCAACATCACCACCACCTCCACCACCACCACCACCACATCCACCATCACCACCACCACCACATCCACCACCACATCCACCACCACCATATCCCCCAGATCCACCACCACCACATCTATATGTGTGTGGCTCTGTGTGTGTTTAAGTGCAAATGCAATGTTCTTGGATTTTCCTCACAATAAAATACACTGAACATAATCTTCACAAAAGTTATTTACAAACGTTTAAGCTATTGCCATTATAAATTACAATAACTTTTATTTAAGTATTAATTATTTACAAAATTAAAAGCCATTGTTATTTGTAATATCAATACATCTAAGTCACGTAAATACAACACACATTGCATTACAAATGCTATAGGTGTCACATTTGCAAAAGTTAAAACTATTGACATTGTAACTGACAAAGCTATTAATTTTGCTACTTTCAAAACCAACACATAAATAAAAAAAGTGTCATTTACAATAGCAATAGCTCAAACTTTCCTAATGCGAGACCTATTGCATTTCCAATGCTTGTTACAGCTGGTGGCACCTGTCCGTCAGGTCTTCAGCATAAGATGAAACAACCAACAACATGATCGATGGAATACTTGGATTCTTAACCACTGGCGCTCACCTGGCGCTCCATTCCAGTCCATCACTTTTTCAACCACCTTACCACTCTAGACAAAGGTCCACCTCATTGCAAATCAGTACTGCCCCTCCTCATCATGAGAATGGCGCAGTGTAATTTCGACCCCCACCTTTACATGTTACACATATATAATGTTAACATGCACATTGCACGTTTCCTGTGTTACCCAATGACAATTAAAATTTAATGTTGCATTTGACATCATTATTGCTGTGCATTCACTGTAGATTTAGAGAATTCATACATAACACTGAGTGCCTTAATTCATTAAACAAGATTTACTGTTTAGCTGACTGAATAGATACCATCCTCACATATTTAGAATGTGTTTACTCTAGAAACAATAATGGATTTATGTAATATGTGCACTAATGTTACACGTATATTTCACATAAAATGTAGTTCTTATCCATATTTACACAGGATTATTAAAGATTTACTGTATGGCACATGCAGTATCAATCTACTGCACTGACAAGTTATATTCATTTGTGTTTAATGTGTACCCGCATATTAAATGTGCACCATTGATTTAATACTCTAAACTTGCCTTAAGTAAGCCTGTTTTTCATTCTGCATAAAATACTGTTTTCCATTACTACTGACATAACTATTCCCTTGCAGCTATTTACACACATGATTAGTTTGAGAATACATACAACACTGTATTAACGATAGAGAGAGGGCCTGAGAAGGCCTCGACGAGAGAACATGGAGAGCAAGAGCGTTAACGGAGGAGTCCTATTCTGCAATGTTTTAACATGGTCTGGTTGGGCAATGGCGCTGGCGTTCCCACGTGAAAGGTTTTAGGTTTACACCTGTAGGATTATTCCCTTTGGTTCTAGCGGAGTGTGGCATAGACTAATGCACAAAATCCCACTGACCCAAGAAGACTTTTTTTTTAAAGTACTTTATTAGTTTTTACAAACCCAAGAAGACTTTTGCCCGAGCTTCTGCAATGTTAACACCTTCCTAATACTTCCTTCACTGGAGCAGGACTAAGGCTAATCTCTATATGCCTAGTCCTGCCTGAGGGGCAAAATAACAATGGAATGAAATGTGGCCAAAGAAATTACCAATGGCTGAGAATAATTCAAATGTTTCACCCATTGCTTTTTTATATTTCCAAGTGTGACACTCTGGTTGTGACAGATAAGCCCAGAAATGGGTCCTGTGTTCATTGTGGCACTAGGAAAGGGGCTGAAAGTAGCAGATTTGGGAATTCACGGGTGTAGCTCACAAACCCGGTTTCATTTTTATAATTTCAGGAGGGAGTCTGCTTTCGAAGCACAGTTTTGTGTGATGGGACTTGTTTAAGGAGAGGCTGAGGCTTAAGCAACCTTGCTTCTTCCAGCATGGGTGGTGGGCTTGGCAGGCCCATGGCGGGGGGGCTTGAATCCTACTGTAACGCTAGAACCGAGGTTAAGTAGTGTTCAGTGCATAGTAGTAGGCAGTGAGCGAGCGACCTAGAGGCACTTAGTGGGCCTCTGTTGCCCTCGATTATACAGACCACCCCCCTAGACACTGCCCTTACGCGGAGAACACACTACTAACGCCACTGCTCTCCGGTATTCTGACCAGCACCTTGGTGACGGGTTGCGCTAGTCGTCAAATTGATGCTGTACCTACTCCAGCAGCCAGTTGGCATATAACACATCTCGGGATGCTTATCCTTTATTTGTGTGGGTGTTTGTATCGCACAGCATGCTAGGGTGATGCCAAAATCCTTTGCAGGAAGAGACCAGACATAAAATGTAAGACATAGTAACATTCCTAGCCCATACGTGTTGTAAATGTACAATATGTGCGTGGCAGAGAATAAGTACATCTTATCAAAAGGTTCTTGAATCGTGTGTTCACGAGGTAGTGGTTTTGCTTCGCCTAGTCCTTTTAACACTTAGCTTTACCTAGAATACCACGAGCGCTTGCTGTGCTCCAATCAAGTAATATGGAAATATTCTACTTTATTGTATGAGAAAGGGAGTCCGATTACGATTTTTGACGCTTTTTATTGTGGTGAGGCGGAGTTCTGAGCTTGAGGTTATTCCATCTTTGTTGAGGAGAGCCGTTGCCATCACATTGTATGGAGGGGTAATAACACTGCTGTACTTCCCCCTCCTACAGCAGTACAACCAGTACCTAACTGCCTCGCAGTCTATTTCCTCTGTGCGGTGCAGAGTGCTTTAAAGTGCCCAAGATTGGGTTATTTTCCATCGGGATCCTAAACTAGCACTCACAGTCTGCACTTGCCCCATTTTTCCTTTCAGCAGGTTCTAAGTGGAGCAGAAACTTGGTCCGGGCACCAAAAAAGTGTCTCCATTTGTCAATTCAATATCTAAAAAACAAAAGTGGCCCATGTTTTTCAAATTGAGGCAGTTCCGTGTAAAGACACACTGTATATATGTTTTGCAAGGTATGAAACATTGCATGGATTTGAGCTTGCTGCAGGCTATGTTTGTATTAATACCAAAATACATGTAAAAACCGGCCTAGAATATCATGAAACATGCCCACACACAGCCAAAAATCCCAGCCAGCACACTGACCGGTTAGACCTGCCAGCCCATTGAGCAATGCCTGGTTGCCCTACAGCCCGGTCTATAGGTTTGTGATAACGGGTCGATGCTGGGGAAATGAGACCAGCTCCGTGCTGCCACATTCTGACCAATGTACAAATGAGCATTCTTTCCAGAAGATGCCAGTCAGCGGCCGGCAATGAGCTGCTGCGTCTCCCCAATTAGAAGAGGTAATGGACAGTTTATGGGCAGCTAGGCTGTGCCATTTGATTGACAGACCATGTCACTCTGCCAACCCCTCAGCAGCAAACTCCTGTCTGCGCTCCAAGGTAGCAGTGCAGAAATGGTAATATACTGGGAGTCATCAAAAGCCTGCATGCCCATGCAGCTTCTGGTTTCATAGATGAATCCCCCGCCATTGCACAAGGAGTTTGTCGTTTGAACCACAGCTGCCACAAAGCACCTTCTTCTCTTGCTTGCTTCACGCAACTTCTCATTAGTTGCAGATTTTTCCCCTGCCTATATTTAATAAATTGGAATTGATCATACCTTTTACCGGATCTTTAGACCTGTCTATAGATAACAACTTGGTTGCTGTTAACTGTTCACTTTTTGTAACCCATGACATTTTTTTCTCATCCTGAGTAGTCTGATAATATATTTATACAGCTATATATTGGGATCCTGCTTTTTCTCGTGTGCCCAGAGATTGCTGGGACCAAAGGCCAATAACAAAGGGGAGTTTGCATTTGCGTCCAAATAAACTGTCTGATGGCCATGTAAGCTGTGCTGCATGCTCTGACCTCTAAAACCCTCTTAAGTCACCAGGTAACTTGATGGAGTAGTCAAGAGTAGGTGGTCTGAAGGTATTGAGTAAAGCAAGATTAAAACACACGCCAATAGGGTTTTTTTTCGGGCATTGCTTCGAAAAAGGAAATCTATTTTAAAAAGCACGGTAGAACAAAAGAACAGTTAAAATGATGAAAGCTATAGTTAAGGCTTCTGGTTTTACCCATTTAAGAGAGCCAACCAAACACTTTAAGATTATAGTTTACGATCAATGAATGGCCATAGCCCAATCGTTCTTGCACAGTTTTTCAGTTACCTCTGGATTGAACACCCTGTTCCTTCAGCAGGACTCTGCTCTCCTTGGGCCAAATCGAGCAATGCTAACCTAAGACTGACATTTGCTGAGACTAGGATATCCATCTTGGCTCTTTGATGCAATGACTGATGTTATCCAATGGAATTTCAGCAACATTGTCAATCCTTGTGCTGTCCCTTGTACAGCAGATCTTTGATTATCAAAAAGGAGAACAGCGTGGTCTAAGATCAGGTGTGCTTCCTGTTCAAAACTGTTACTAGTAGTACAGTCCTAAGCAGTTCTTCACTGTCATGTTGAGATTTTGTGATCCATGTCATTGTTATTTAAAAAACAAGCTAAAGTACCTAAGTCATATTAAATCGATGTTTCATATCTTAAGGTGAACTGAACACAGGTTAGATGTTTTCAGTACCTCCATTTAACCTAGCATGCATTTAGTCTATTTACCTAACAAATTAACACACTTCTAAAAGTCCAAAATACTACAAAATGCTTTATCTGAGGTCACGGCAACATTCACAACCTGGGACATCCAGTATCACAGGATGGCCCACTGGCTGGCAGTAGAGCTCAGGGTCACCTTCAAAATACACTGCTTCATGAACCAGCAACTAAAGACCCAAATCAAGAAATACACTCCACTCTAGCCACCTTAGCATTCTCATCGTCCCTAAATGAATTGCAAGTCCCAAAGAGACCGGTGCTTCTCGGTGGCTGGACCTAATCTTTGGAAAAACTTGGCCCAACAGTTGCAAACCCCAACAATTTCTGGCATTCAGAAGACAACCAAAAAATGTTCAATTCTATTTTCTGACCTGTGGTCTGATTCACCCCTCTCTAGTACTTAAAGGAATGCGTTGTACAGGATGCGCAATACAAAATATATAAAGTCTGAGATTACTGTGGACTAAAGCAGAATGGGTTCATGGTACCATCTGAACATGCTCAATTCTAATGAAGGGGGTCTCTGATGAAACAGAAAGCACACAACCTTTTCTCCTTGGATTGTGGAGGTGTTCCTTTCTATTATGGTATATCCACTTGCATCCCTTATATGACCGTTACACATTATTGTAGTTATACAGGTGATAGTGGGGAAATGAGCAGCAAGGAACTGATGGGAGGAAATGCTGGCACTAAATGTCTTGGAATTTCGCTGGGTGTTATTCCAGTCAATGTTTTTGACTCTTTGTACCATCGCATGTGCCATACGGGGATCACCCACCTACAAATCAGCCTTGACTTAAACATTGGAAAGGACTGTCCAGCTCAATCTGCTGGACCATGTCCATTCTGAATGGAAACACTGACAACCCTATGATGCTCTGGGTCTGTCAGTTGGCCTAGAGCTTCATCAGCGAGGTGCAGCTTATGACCTCATGTCATGGCCGTGTTGTTTTACTTTGCAGCTTTGTCATGAATGATCACCCTTCTGTGTCATGCAATATTTACCAAGGCGCATTATTCTGCCCCTTGCTGCTCTCTGCGCCCACAGGTCTATTGCGTCCCTGGTTACTCACCTGGTTGTCCTCGCATGTGTGAACATGTCCTGGTCTCTGTCCAGAGTTTGTAGCTGCATGCTAATGCACAGTGCTCGCTTATTTTGGGCATAGCAGTTGTTTCCGTGCCGCTGGTGCGTCCTAGGGTGGAATGAGGTCAGCTGCCTCTTGAGGGAGTCACATCCTCCTCTACGCCGGCTTGCCTACCGTCTGCCAGTCGATGAATAAGCCCATTTCCTCCCCATTGACTGCGGCGCAGCGCCTTTGATTGGCTGCTGCGCTGGGAAGGTAGAGCAGGTCCTGATGAGATGCTCAGCAACCTTCAGGTTTTCCTACATCCTTGGCTTGGGCCGTTTGTTTCTTGATTTTTTTATTAGTTTCAGATGATATTGCAGATAGTTACCTACGGTTTATCTGAAACTAATTTTTCTGGTGTATGTAGTCCCATTGAAGGAGAAGGATTTGAGCGCATTTGGGAATCCACTGGGCACAGAGGGAGAGAGCGCACAACATTAAATAGTAAAGGAGCGCAAACCCACAGGACATAAGGAGAGCAGAACCACAGAGCACAGAGAGGGAGCGCAAACCCAGGAACCATTAGTGGAGTGCAGCACAGGAAAAAGGAAAAGACCACAAACCCACAGGACATAGAGAAGGAGCCACAGGGCACAGACTCGGAGAGCTAACACAGGTAACCAACAGGAAACTTGGCACCAACAGGGATTGCAAACCAAAGAGGCATGAACTGAAACAGCAAACTCCTGGAACATAGACTGCAACCACACTCACTGTGCATCCCTACTATCTCAAATCCACTAGCATCAATGTACGAGTTCCCCTACTATGGAACCTGCTACTTCAAATACGTTAAAGGGTTTGGGTGAGATATTATTTTAAAGCTCTGGGTGTGTGTGGCTCTGTGTGTGTGTGGGGCTCTGTGTGTGTGGGGCTCTGTGTGTGTGGGGCTCTGTGTGTGTGGGGCTCTGTGTGTGTGGGGCTCTGTGTGTGTGTGTGGGGCTCTGTGTGTGTGTGTGGGGCTCTGTGTGTGGGGCTCTGTGTGTGTGTGTGTGGGGCTCTGTGTGTGTGTGTGGGGGGGGCTCTGTGTGTGTGTGGCTCTGTGTGTTGGGGGCTCTGTGTGTGTGTGTGGCTCTGTGTGTGTGTGTGGCTCTGTGTGTGTGTGTGGCTCTCTGTGTGTGTGTGGCTCTCTGTGTGTGTGTGGCTCTGTGTGTGTGTGTGTGGCTCTGTGTGTGTGTGTGGCTCTGTGTGTGTGTGTGTGGCTCTGTGTGTGTGTGTGTGGCTCTGTGTGTGTGTGTGTGGCTCTGTGTGTGTGTGTGTGGCTCTGTGTGTGTGTGGCTCTGTGTGTGTGTGTGTGGCTCTGTGTGTGTGTGGCTCTGTGTGTGTGTGGCTCTGTGTGTGTGTGGCTCTGTGTGTGTGTGGCTCTGTGTGTGTGGGGCTCTGTGTGTGTGGGGCTCTGTGTGTGTGGGGCTCTGTGTGTGTGGGGCTCTGTGTGTGTGGGGCTCTGTGTGTGTGGGGCTCTGTGTGTGTGGGGCTCTGTGTGTGTGTGTGGGGCTCTGTGTGTGTGTGTGTGGGGCTCTGTGTGTGTGTGTGTGTGGGTCTGTGTGTGTGTGTGTGGGTCTCTGTGTGGGTGGGTGGGTCTCTGTGTGTGTGTGTGTGTCTGGGGCTCTGTGTGTGTGGGGCTCTGTGTGTGTGGGGCTCTGTGTGTGTGTGTGGGGCTCTGTGTGTGTGTGGGGCTCTGTGTGTGTGTGTGTGGGGGGCTCTGTGTGTGTGTGTGGGGGGCTCTGTGTATGGGTGTTTGTGGGGCTCTGTGTATGTGTGTGTGTGGGGGGGGGCTCTGTGTGTGTGTGTGGGGGGCTCTGTGTGGGTGTAAATGCAATAGGTCATGCATTTGCGAGCGATTAACCTATTGGCATTGTAAATGACAATGCCATTTATTTAAGATTAAAAAAAAAAGTCATGATCAATGCCAATAGCTCTACCTTTAATAATGCCGAGACCATTGCATTGTAAATGCTTGTCTTGTCTGTCCCCTGCCAGGCCATTGCCCTGGTACTATGGCAGGCTGTGGAGGCCCTGCAGCCCCCCGCCCCCAAATGTCTTTCCGACTTTCCTGGAGGTGGTGTGTATATTTGCATAACCCTTGCTGTGAGGCAACCTTTACTAAGCCTTTATTAAACTAGAGAGGACGTGGGGTTACGCCAAAGCTGCAGACTTTGGAACTGGGAAACCAGGTTACAGTTCCAGCGTCAGTTTAACATCCTGTGGCTACGGGCAAATCACTTAATCTCTCAAGGTCTAATGTAAAAATGAATTGGATCTTGGTTAGTGTAACTTGTGCTCATGTAAATCGCTTCAGGTCCTTTGCGTCGAGTTCATCCTACATAAAACTACAGAAAGCAATAAAAAAATAAAATAAAAAAAACAGCTGTAGAACACATTTAAAGTGCTTTCACCTTATGTTGATGGTTTAAAATACATACTAATAAGAGAAAAAAATTCAGACTTTGGTGATTGATTTTCTTCATGTTCGTACTGGCCAGGATATTAAAATACCGGTAATGCCGGTATGAAACCGGCTAGGTCGCAACCCTAGCCAGATCAGGAATTATGTCCCTTGGGCCACTTTATTTCACTTTGCCCCCCCAGCCAAAATGCAGTGCTTCTCTTTTTCAGCAATCTCTCTGATTCTATAGGTTGTAAAATGCTTAAGTTACTAAATATTTATCTTAAAATGAGTCCAATGAGCCTAACCAAATGATGTTTTATTAAAGGGCACGATCCGCGAAGGCCCCTTTTTTGGAACTGCCAGGACCGAACTGAGATCCCAGTCTGACCCTAGCTAGTTCCTGTCTGAGGTGACATGGTTGGCAAAAAAAAGGAAGGACTGTATTGCGGCCAATATTAATTACCAGTGGCTGAGATCATTTTAAACATTCCATCCATCACTTTTTTCCTCAGCAAAAGATTTGGCTTCGCTGTCCCTGTTCAATCGTCAAAGAAGGCCCGCATCACTAGTCTTACTCGACAATGCCCTTTTACGATAGAAGAAATTCTGGTTTCTATGGCTCAGGAGTGCGTAAATAATCCTTATATTTCCAAAAAAGCAACCTTGGAGGATAAAAAATGGTGCGAGTTTTTTACCTGTGAGCCCGAGAATAAAGCAGCTTGGTAGTTGGGAAACCGTATGCTGCTGCACATACGGTTGCAATCATCGCCAGCCTGCCTCAAATTCTTTGTAACCACAATTCCTGTATCTAGTACCCCTACCACCTCAATACCATGGTAGATCTACTCATGAATATCAGTGCTGCAGGTTGGCGTGTGAAAACTGTACAAAACACCGAATGGTATTCAACTACAAGTCCTAAAATATGAGGTTGTGGACTTGTTGGCAGGCCCTATACAATGCAACTCAAACAGATTGGCAGTTCAATGTTGCATTCCATCTAAGTTTTGTGTTTGAAGGCAGAGATGCCTAGTAAAAACACAAACAAAAGCGCTGTGATAACTGTGCATCAGCCAAAGAGATTCTAGTGACTTTTTATGCTAGTAGCCTACTCTTGGCACATGACATGGTGTTCTTTGGAACAGTTAAGAGCACATACCCAGTTTTCGTGGTTTACGTTAACTCTACGCAAGCATTTCATAACCATATATAATACCTTTGTAACAGAAGCATGTTCAGCGAGTGGTGTTACCGGACACAAAATGGCTGACCTGCAATTTTGTTGGCCTTTTGGGTCACAGGAACCTCCCCACCAAACCGCACAATCAGCTTTACTACTAAAAGCCTCCATTAAACTTTCAGTTGAGAAAGTAAGGCAAAATCAAATGCAGCAGGCAGGAGGGGTCTGTGGGTTAAAAGTTTTCTGACATCTGCAGTTTATAAGATTTCCAGAAAGGCCAACTCGGCACATAGTCTGTGCTAGAACAGTAAACATAACACCATTAAAAATTAGTAAAGAGTGTACCATTTAAAAATGTGCTGAAGAACCACCTGACATTTACGGTTATTAAAGATGGCAAACTGTGGGACAAAGCCTCAAATACACAAGTCCGTATGCAGAGCACCATTCACTAAAAAGAAAGTAATGCGGCCCATGGAGAGAACTCTGACTCGCAGATTAGCAAGCACGTCATATCCAATACATTGCTAGGTAATCTGGGAAGGGGTTCGGCATATGTCTTTGTGATTTGCTTGTAAAGGGGTGCTGGAATGTAGCTGGCCTTAATATAGCTGTATAAAAGACTTCTTAATCCTTTTACATTTAGCAGACCAGACTATCATTGAACCCTTATTGATTACCAAAAAAACTCAAAATGGCACCAAAATCAATCTCTTTGAAATGTCTGGGCTGAGAGGTCTTTTTTTCGTAAGTCAGCCAACCACTCAACCTTTAGGTGTGTAAAGAAAGACTTAATTTGCAAGACCTTTGCAAATAGGGATTAGCTAAAAACTTTCAAGCACCCTTATTTATTTATAAAGGTTTGTATAGTGTGAACATGACCCGTGAGGGTATCGGAGCGATTTACGGGGGTGGGGGGGGGGGGGGTGATAAATCAGTAAAAGATAGTAATAAAGTGCATTTACAACATAAAAACACACAGGAGAATATCAAATCTAGCAGCACAATGTCCTTAGGAGATCAGAAGGAGGCCGTCGCGATCAACAAAGTAAGAGTTCAACAGGTAAGGTCGATCGATTTACAGTATGGTGACGACTTTTAGTCTAACCATTTATTCATCCGGAATGATTTCACTTCCAAATTTAAGGAGGTGGTAGAGTGAATCAGACGTATTTCCTTCAGAATAGAATTCCAAATTTTCGGTGCGATGCCTGAAAATGTTCTGTTGCACGTTTTCTTCTTGCGGAAAATCTGTGGTTTCAGCAGCATGAAGCTGTTCCTTCACGATGATCTACATCAGCAGTTTGTTCCAGCTTTTGTGCTAGGTATCTGGGGGTGTTGAAACGTATGGCTTGATGGGTCATGCAAAGATTTTTTAGACGAGTTTGTGCTTCATACTGGAGAGAGTTTAAGGATTTCAGGTCGGGGAGATGTGATGGTTTCTTTTTGTTTCAGTGACGAGTCTGGCCGCATCATTAAGTAAGGCCCGTAAAGGGGCCAGTTTGTATCTGGGAAGGCCACTGAGCATAGCACTTACGTAACCATGCCTCGGGATGACTAGGACTTGGACCGCCAATTTCAGATCATCCTGGGGAAGGAAGGGTTTTAATTATTTTCCCCTTAATCCCCTAACCCCACAAGCCACAGAAGCACATCACAGTTCACTTCTTTTTATTCCTCTCCAGGATCTTTTTTTTTGTGGAAAATATGTTTATTGCGGAAAACATAGAAGACATAGTCAAATATAACTACACATAGGCACTGAGAGATGAAAATGACCATAGTCAACACACAGGATAATACATAGCCACCAGGCCCACATCCCGGAGGCCGGGTGGCGTAAAGTCGGAAAGTGCCACAAGGATAAACAGAATCTATTGCATAAAGAACACGTGTATCACTAATATCAGCTTTTTTTACGTTCATTCCCCCCCTATGTCTTCCATTGATCCAATCTCCCATCCGTCAGTACAGATAAGTTTTCCAACATAAACACAGTCTAACATGTAGCAACAGAACAAATCCTCCCCCCAAACATGGCATCGTTAACAGAGTATGTGCAAAAAAGTCAGGGTACCTCGTCGTGGCCCGATAGGGTGCAGACAGCACCGATATAAGCAATCCTCGGGGAATCAATACAAATCACATAGTTATACAATAGGGAACATTGGTGCGCGCCCATCAGGTCACTACTTCGAAACAGGTCCCCCCTCCCCGGCTCCCGCCACATCCTCCTCGGACCCAGACTCCTCAGGGGTGAACAATTCGGCACTAGTGGCATCCGAGTCATCATCAGGCAACCCCTCCGCACACATCATCCTCCAAGCTAGTAAGTCCTCCTGAAGCCTTTCATCGCGGGGCGTGCGCTGCATGTGAGTTTCCTCAGCCAAGAACCACTCTCTAACATCCCTAAGCTATAGGGCAACTCGGGGGCCCTCTGCCCCATCCAAGTGATAGCCACGCGCCGCCTTGCCAATACCAGTAGCAACTGTAGGAACTTGTAGGACAAGTTCCTCTTTTTGGGCTTGGGCACCAGGGCCAAGAGACAATGAAGTGGATCCAGGGCAATCCGGAGGCCCGTAACACGGCCAATGTGCTCCACCACCTCCCCCCAGAATCCACCGACCCGCGGGCACTCCCAAGCCAAATGGAAGAATCCAGCTCTCTCCGCCCCACACCTAGGACAATCGTCCCACATATCCGCAGAGATTCGGTTCAGGGAGACCGGAGTCATGTAGGTGCGATGCACAAAATTAAAGTGGATCAATTTAAACCTTGCATTGCACAAGACTTTCCGGGTCAGGAGCCCAATACGCTTGCGCTGTCCCGGCTCCAGGGCCATCCCCAGGCTAGGCATGGGCGGAAAATCCGTTCCGCTCGCGGATTTTGCGGATTTTCGGGAAATCCGCAATCCGCGAGATTTGCGAATTTCCTGCAAAATCCGCAAATCCGCGAGCAGCGGATTTTGCTCGCACTGCTCGCACTGTTCGCGTGAGTTCGCGCCCCGCGAATAAGTGCGAAATTGCAGAAATATGATCTAAGCAAAACTGAAAGTAACTACTTACCAGGTTCAAAAGTTCAGGCACATCATTAGTAGCCATTTCCTGTAGTGCTTCCTGAGGGGCCCCTCCAGAGTTCAGTTGCCAGTTGAAACTATTATGTGACCCTGCTCTGAACCTCAGAATAGTTACACATATGCCACAAAGGTCCTGAATTACAGCTAAGGGAGACAAGCAGGAGCCAGGCTGGAGGTTCAAATCCATTAATCAGCCCCTAATTCATTATTGTCAGTTGGGGCAGGGCAGGTGTTGTAACTAATTTTGCAACAATGAAAGCACTTAGCAAGTGCAAAAGATCACTAATCAGGGCGCACTAAGGAAGCAGGTGCCAGCTAAAAAAATATTCTGTGACACATTAATCAGCCCCAAATTAATTCAGGTCACTTGAGGCAGGGAAGGTGTGCTTTGCTTTGCCGAAAATAATGTACACTGGACAACCAGAGGGTGTGGTGATGAAACAGAGGGTGGCATGGGTGGGCCAGAGGGTGGCATGAGTAGTCAGAGAGTGGCAGTGGTGACAGAGAGTGGCAGTGATGAAGAAGAGTGTCCCAAACAGGTTGGACACGTAGAAACAACAAGTTCGCAAAACTTGCGACCCGACAGGTAAGTTCGCAAATTGCGAAATTGTAAAAACCCTCGCGAACTGGCAGAAACACGGGCGAACACAAAAAAAAAAAAAATCCGCAAATTCGCGGGAATTCGCGGATTTTGCGGATTGCGAGTTCGCAAATCCGCAAATTCGCGGATTGCCAATCCGCAAAATCCGCTCATGCTTACCCCAGGCCCGCCTCCCAGGCCGGCGCGATCGGCGGGGCCGAGTCCCGTCGCATTGCTGAGTATAATTAGGAGATCAGCCACTTTCCCCTACCGCAGGAAAGGAGGATGTTGAGGGAGTGTGTCAATGGAGGTGCCTCCGGGAACTGGGGCCAGGTCGCCCTTGCCATCTCGGAGTCCCCTGTAGTGTAGTTACTGTCCCCTGCTTAGGTCAAAGGCTTCCGTAGCATGCTCAAAGGACACAAAGGAGTCATCCGGATAAAGGTCCGCCAGAGTCTCACACCCGCCGTCTCCCCATTCCCGGAAGGACACATTCTCCTCCATCAGCAGCACCGGGGCCAAAATCCACACCGGTAGTTTCCTGTGAAAAGGGGCCCGCAGCAAGACCTTCTCGACAAACCGCTGCAAGAGACCCGCCGCATGGCGCACCACATAGGGCAGGGCCTAGTCTGCCCCTGGTCCCTGCATCAAAGCCACCTGCAAAGCCTTCTCGTCCGCTTTGCCCACTAGGAGCTGTAGCTCCCAGTTATCTGTGTCCGCGAACCACCTCGCGGCAGGCAGGAGCTGGGCTGCGTAATAGTAGAGGTCAAACCTCGGGGCCTCTAGGCCTCCCTCCTCCCAGCTCCGGACCACAGTATGCAGAGCAACCCTGCTGCGTCCGCCCGCCCAGAGTAGCGATGTGAGCAGCGAGTTGAGCGTACAAAATATTTGCGGGGAAAGCGGGCATAGCGTGTTTTGCAGGACGTACAATTTTCTAGGCAACATCACCATTTTGGCAACCGCTAACCGCCCCATGAGGGAAAAGGAGGAGCGTATTCCAGAAGGACACAGACTGGTGCAAAGAGCGGAGCACCCCTTCAGCATTGCGGACCAGCAGTTGTTTGTCAGTCGAAGCCACCTGAATGCCCGAATACCGGAAGGCCTCCAACTCCCATCTCAGCCCCAGGCATGGGAGGCTCACTCCCGGGTCGACAGCACATCCCGCCAGAGGAAAAATCAGGGACTTCCCAGGGTTAATGCGCAGCCCGAGGCAGCACCAAAGCGGTCCAGCAACCGCAGTAAAGCGGGGAGTGAGTCACTCGGGGAGGTCAAATAGAACAGAGCGTCGTCTGCATAGAGGGAGATCACGTTGACGGTATCGCCCACCTTAATGCCCCACTGCTTCAACTCTGCACGAATGGAGACCGCCATGGGCTCTATCGCCAAGGAGAATAGGAGCGGCGACAGAGGGCACCCCTGACGAGTGCCCCTCCCCAAAGACCATTCCTCGGAGCGGGCCAACCTGAGCCGAACCCTAGCCCGGGGTGCTCCGTAGAGCACCCGGATCCAATTGCAGAACACTGGCCCCAGTCCTGCCCTCTGGAGCACCTCCAAGAGATACCCCCAGCTGACAGTGTCAAAGGCCTTAGCCAGGTCAATGGACACTAGGATTTGGGGCTCCTCGCTACCACGCACCTCGTGGAGGATATGGTTCAGGCACCGGAGGTTCATCGCAGTGTTACGACCAGGGATAAACCCACACTGGTCCTGATGTACCAAGTGTGCCATGTGTGGGGCCAGACGAGTGGCCAATAGTCTGGTGAGGATCTTTACGTCTGTATTGATCAGAGTGATAGGCCGGAACGCCGCGGGGTCGCAACTGTCTCCCCCTGGTTTCAAGATCATACAGACCTCCCCCTGATTCATGGTGGGCGGAAGAGCGCCACACCCCAGGGCCTCATTATAAACCTGCAGAAGGAGGGGGCCCAGGACATCCCCAAACGAATGGCAGAATTCAGGTGGGAATCCGTCTCCGCTCAGTGCCTTAGCCCGCGGGAGGGCGGCCAACGCCACTCTGACCTCCCGGAGAGTCAACGCCGCATCCAACTCCTCCGCCGCCTCCTCCGAGAGGACCTGGAGAGCCAATCCGTGGAGGTACGGCAGATAGGAGACCTCCGTGATCGAGGGGTCGGCCGTATACACCGTTTGCAGGTGAGATCGGAGGACCTCAAGGATATCAGACTCAGAGTGCGCCATGTCACCAGTGGGAGCCCGTAGGGCAACTATCCGCTCCGGGACGAATTCCCGCCGAAGAATCCAGGCCAGCAGTCAACCAGACTTGTCCCCCTCGCGGTGGAGACGCTGCCTATATTGGCCCAAAGTATACTTATCCAGACGGGTAAGAATGTCATGGACGGACACCTGGGCCTCCCTTTCCGCCTCCTGGTCCGAAGCAACAGGATCTGGCAGAGACTGACAGTACCGGAGTCTATCCATACAGGCACCACGCACCACCGCTTTCAGGGCTTCCCATCTGGTGGAGTAAGGCAAATCACCGCCTTCCCAGTTCAGATCTATGTAATTAGTCAGGGCAGTCCCCACATGGTCTTTCCCTACCTGGTCCTGCAGAAGGTCCGTTGGCATACTCCAAGTACGGGGCGCGTAGCCTGGTCAGCCCATTGTGCTAAGCACGTCACCGGGGCATGGTCCGACAGAAAACGAGCCTGGTGGGTAACCGTCAAGGAGAGAGACGCGGCAACATTGGCCGCAAGGATGCGGTCCAGCCTACTATGGGTGTTGTGCGTTGGGGTATAACAAGTATATAGCCTCTGAGTGGGGTGGCCCGTACGCCACACATCTACAGCTCCCAAATTATGCATCACTTCCCTGAGTCGCGCCGTCATGCGCGGCTTCGTGCCAGAGCGAGGAGGATGCAGATCCAAATCCGGATCCAACACGCAGTTAAAATCCCCAAACTAGAGGAAGGGGCGTCTAGGTCCGAGACAATGAGTTCCTGAAGATGGGAAAAAAAACCCAGGTCATCGACATTCGGCGCATAGGAATTTAAGAGCAGGAAATCATTACCATCTAACTTAATCCGCAGCAGCAGGTACCAGCCCTCGATGTCCGCCTCAACATACTGAACGGCACAGGGAACCCCAGGCGCCACCCAGATTAGGACCCCCTTGGCATAAGTGGAGAAGGAGGAATGGAATACCTGGCCCGCCATTTCTTGGACAGCTTCTGAGCCTCCTCCTCGTTCAAGTGGGTCTCCTGGAGACACGCAACTGAGACCCCATGTCGCCTGAGGAAGGAAAGGACCCTGTGTCTTTTGGTGCAAGTGCCCAATCCGCGCACGTTCCAAGGTTAAGAATTTAAAACCCATAGTCGGTGATGCCGCCCATCCAGGCCATATGATACACACAGTGTGGTCCGCCATCCTGGGGCCCGAGCACTATCCAGGCCAGTAGGTCTAGCCCGCATGACCAGCCACTCAGGAACCTGAATCACAGTACAATTGATGCCAGCAACAACCCCCCCTCCCAACCCAACCCACCCCCCCCCCGAAAACCCCCGACCCCACAAACCCCCCAAAACACCTTCTCCCACCCACGAGCAAGATGACCGCAACAACAGAACATGCTACCCTGCCCTCCCCCTGCCGGTGCCAGGACGTACACATCCACCTCATTCGTCTCACACAACACTCACCCACAAAACAACCACAAAACAACCAAACCAACACAACCCCTCCCCCTTCCAGCTCCCCACGGGACCCAACTCACAGGATAGGCCCTAGGCATCAGCCCCAGGTCGGGCTCCTCCCCATCCAAACATTTGTATACTCCCCACCGCACAGTCCCTCTTCAGTAGAATGCAAGTCCTCTGCTCCCCCCCCCACCATCCAAGGGCAAATAGTATGGGCCACAGGCCTTCCCAACAACCCAGAGTCCCAACAGGAGGCCCTCCAAAGTGGGATACACCATGGCATGAGCCAGACAGTACCTCAAGACGGAGCCGTCTCCGTCAGTGGCTCGGAAAGTCCAGTCTCCGGGATCACCAGGGCCGTAGAGTCTGTACCTGGCACAGGGTCCTGCAAGGTGTCCGGAACCAAAACTTCCACAAGGGCGGACGCGCCCGAGGAGTCCGGACCAGCCTCCGCAGTTGAAGGTCCCAGAAGCAGAGCACCATCCTCTCCTACCGTGACTCTAGGCCCCTTGGAGCCCTCTGAACCAGAACGGCGCCTTCTTCGTCCGCGACGTCGTCTCCAAGGACGGGTCCCCCATGTCTCACGGGGCCCTCCACGTTCTCCTGGGGGCAGGTCATCACCCCTTATCTCCAGCCACTCCCATACCCCGCTGGGGATTCAAAGAAGTGCGCCCGGCCCTGTGATATCACCTTGAGCTTGGCCGGATACAAAAGCATATATTGGAGCTTCATCTACCGGAGCTTCTGCTTAACCCGCAGGTAGTACTTCCACTGCTCCTGTACCTGCTGAGTGTAGTCAGGATAGATGGACACGCAACTGTTTTCTATGGTGAGAGTCACCGCCTCCCTCGCCGCCCTCAATATGCAGTCCCGGTCCTTATACTTCAGGATCTTAACAATCAGTGCCCTCGGGGGCTCACCCGGACGCGGAGGTGGGACCAGGGCCCTATGCGCCCGCTCGATGACGAAGACATCTGATAGGCCATGCGGGCACAGCCGAGTCCGAATCCAGGTCTCCAGGAAGCGCTCGGCGTTCCCCGCCTCCAGTCGTTCCGGCACACCCAGGACCCTAATGTTGCTTCGAGGCGTCCTGCCCTCCGCGTCCTCAGCCCTCCGCTCCAAGGCATGCGTCGTGGCCGTGAGGTGCGTGACCGTCTTCAGGAGAGAGGCCACCTCCCCCAGTAGTTGGGTAATATTGCCCTCAGCATCCGAGACCTTATCCGCCACTTTTCGGAGATCCGTCCGCAAAAGATTGACGTCAATCAATACAGTCTCTATCTGCCTCTCCAGCGCAGAATGGGAGCCCTGAATAGCTTTCAAGAGCTCCGCCCGTGAAGGCTCCGTCGGCCCACCCGCACTCTCCTCCTGACCCGTCTGTTGCGTAATCCGTTGCGATGGCAGCTGCGGGTAGTGTACTGCGTAATGGTGTTGGGCTGGGTAGACAGCGACATCCTATCCTTGCACATTGCCAGCAGTCAAAAGTCTCATCAACTCCCCCAGTGGGTTGCCAAGGACCTCACTCAGCCACTGCCGCCCAGGGGCGTGCCTCCAGTCCGCTCCTCAGACCGTAGATGCCGCGCACCAGATCTCGCCTCCAGGCATCTCCGGACTGCGTCAATACGGGGGACACCCGTGAGGGTCCAGTAGCGCCACTGCCGTGTCCCAAGCAAGGCCCCTCAGCCACAACCAGAGGCGCAGGCCCCAGACTCTCTCCTCCCCCCCCCCCCCCAGGCAGCAACGCCTGCAGGGACAATCTGGTCGACTCCACTGAAGGCACTTGAGAGAGGATTGGGGCCCACAGGATGATAGGCGGCAAATAGAAAACAAGCAGCACACACCTTCTCCGCCGTTCCCCGATCCACAGTCACTCACCCCTATGTCCACAATCCCGATCCTCCAGGCCATCAGGGCTCTCATCAGCAATGTACCAGTGGGGGTGGGGCGCCGCTGTACGCCAGCATGGGGCAGCGGGCCACCCGATCTGCAGGCCCCTTCTTTGTGGCTAATGACTGCCTCGTCGTAGGAGCAAGATGGTGGCTCAGCGGGGGAGGGGCGCAGGTCCGATCATGCATGCCCCGTAGCACCGCGCACACCTCAGCCGCCGCAGGTTCCAGGCCAACTCCCCAGGCTCCAAAGACAAAGGAGGTCTCCTCAGAGGAGCGTTCACCCAACCGGGAGGCTCCCGCACCGTCTCTCAAGCAGCACCTGGGGGTAAGGGCAGCCGCCGCGTCTCTCCACTCCGGACCCAGGACGAGGTCGGGCAATAGAGGCCGTCTGCAGGTCCCACCAGCCACACACTAACTCCTCCAAGGCGGAGTCCCAGAGGGCAGCGGGCTCCGCCGTCCTTCAGGCGGCACTGGGAGCGCTGCAAGGCCGGTCCACCCTCGCACCACTGCTCCGGAAGAGACCGCAGACCCCGGCCTCACGTAGGCGGAGGTCCGGCCTTCAGAACGCCAGCTCTGCCTCCGGGGAAACTAGCTGACGTCAGCCGGTGGCCCATTGGAAAGGGGGCCCCCCAGTGTGAGAGGAGCTTCCGGCCCCCGTTGCAAGCAAAAAGCTGCCGAGGTAGGATAAATATGCAGGATAACTGGGTCCTCAGGACGGGAGCCGGTGGAGCTCAAGTCCTGTCGGCCATGCTGCTTGGCCACGCCCCCCCTCTCCAGGATCTTTACTCTGCGGTTTTGGCTTTTGGAGAATATACCTAGAAAAATGTAAACCATTTGGAAACCGTTTTTGCCTGTAGGTAGCACAATGATCCGTAAAGGGTCAGACTGCAAAACCAATAATAAATAACTAGAACCATTCCAAAATCACCACACTCATTAAAAAAAAAAAATCTTAAAACACATAAGGAGGACAAAGATTTATCCTCCGATTTTCGTTAGCAAGTAAAATAGAGTCTTTACTGTAGGATAAATGAAACCTTAACAATACATTATTAGCAATTCATAAAAAGCACCAGTAGTTTGCGCAATTATTGTAAAAGAAAGTTACGAATTTGGCATGGAACATAATTTACACATCAAGCAGGTCTTCTCTTTAAGCAGCCATGCAGTCTCCATTCAGGCTGTGACAGATCCCAACTTTGAAAACTAGAGCGACTTTCTGGTTTTTAGGTCTCGGACCTAAAGGCTGCGCTTGCGCAGTCTGGGGTCGGAGATTTAATGACCCTTAGTAGCGCTTTCGAACCCGCCTCCCTGCCCTGTCTCTCCTCCATTGGCTGGCTTCCTAAACGGAGGCCAGCCATTGGAGGAGAGAGCCGTCCCTCCACAGAAGCTCCGTCTTTTTCGGATTTGGGGGCGTAAGTTTTGCTGTTCTTTAGACCGTGACGTCATCCGTCACTCAGGACAGCAAAACACGCCCCCGAATCCAAAAAATTTCGGAAGCTTGTGGCCGCCATTTTTTTTTTGCATGGACCGGAGCCAGGCTGCACCCTCAACCGGACCTCCGTGAATACGGTACGTGCCATTAACGTTCGTATCCTCTTTAAAATGCTGCCTGAGGTGTGCCCCTTCCTATAATCTCCACCAAAGGCCCGCCCGGTTACGAGCCTTCGAAGCAGCTGGAGCGTGAATAAGGACGTTTAAAAACATCCCTCCACAGCCAATGTGTAAGTGAAATTCATTCGCAGCATCATCACCTCCGAGGCCGCCACGCCGCGTTTCAATGGCATCACCGAAACACCTCACGGATGAAAATCTGTTTGGACACTACTCGCTCTTTTCACACAGCTTCGAGAGGGTGCCATGTTAGACCTCGAGCAAGAGCCGCGCGATCCAGCAGTCTTTGCTCCGCAGCAAGCACCCCAATAGCTGTCAGCGTAATGTCCCTTATCAGTGAGGCTACTTGTAACCCTCATTTCAGCTTCTCCCTATTGTCAGCATGACATAATGTGCAGTCTGAGAAGGATAATTAAACCACGAAAGTACCTTGGGTATCGTAGCGCTGCTCTGCTGACATTCATAGCGATTTACCGTGCCTGCATTAACTTATCTAATTACATCAGTTCAAAGCACTTGTATTGTACTATTTGACTGCATTGTCTCACCGACTTTGAGTGCCTGTGCTCGCTCGAATTGCCGATCGTTTTATTTACTTGTCACTTGCTGCTGTGACCAATTGCTTGTGTGCTCCGCTCCTCAGGCGCCTCGCTGACCAACGCATTCCATTTAATCAATTGCCCCCAACAAGGTCGGCGCTTCAGTTCCAGCCGCCATTATTGTTGTTGTTGTGCCCGGAGCCCGCCCCCTCCACCACGCACCCGCCTCCCAGCTGCTCCTCCCTCCCACTAAGAGGCAAGGCTTCCCCCTACCCTCCGAAGCTCTGTGACCGTCCTGACTGCGTCAGAAGCGGTCGCTCCCTACTGCCCCTGCTCACTCTACCTACTCTACCTTGGGTATCGTAGCGCTGCTCTGCTGACATTCATAGCGCTTTACCGTTCCTGCATTAACTTATCTAATTACATCAGTTCAAAGCGCTTGTATTGTACTATTTGACTGCATTGTCTCACCTACTTTGAGTGCCTGTGCTCGCTCGAATTGCCGATCGTTTTATTTACGTGTCACTTGCTGCTGTGACCCATTGCTTGTGTGCTCCGCTCCTCAGGCGCCTCGCTGACCAACGCATTCCATTTAATCAATTGCCCCCAACCCGGTCGGCGCTTCAGTTCCAGCCGCCATTATTGTTGTTGTTGTGCCCGGAGCCCGCCCCCTCCACCACGCACCCGCCTCCCAGCTGCTCCTCCCTCGCCCCTCCCCCCTCCCCACCCACTTATGACAGATGCTTTTGCGAGCAGCGTCCACGCGCAGCGTTCGCGCCCCAGTCGCGCCAAAGGTAAGCCCGTCTACGCCCGTCCGCGCCTGGACCGCGCCCAGCGCCAGAACCCCTGGCCCCCGCACCACCTACCCCACCCGCATTACATACGACGCCTCCACCCTCTTAGCCCTAAACCCCGGCCGACTCCCCAACTGCGCCCAAGCCGCACCTGGACACACCCATGGACCCTTCACATGCAACTCCTGCAAGTATGACGGCACCAAGACCAACTCCTCATCCACCAACACCAAACAGAGATCTGACACCAACCACCTTAAATGCATCCTGCTCAACACCCGCTCGGTCCACAGACATGCCATCGACCTTTGGAATCTACTAGACACCATCTCTCCGGACGTCGCCTTCCTAACAGAAACATGGATGACTGCCTCCTCAGCCCCAGACATCACCATCGCCATCCCGGAAGGCTACAAGATCATCCGAAAAGACTGCACCTACCAAACAGGAGGAGGCATCGCTATCGTCCATAAGAATTCCATCCGCATCTCAACCAGCTCTGACGTCAACCTCGCTACCGCCGAACACCTTCACTTCCAGATCCACACTGACCCCAAGACCACACTCAGAGGCACCCTCCTCTACAGGCCACCAGGACCCCGTGCACAATTCAGTGAAGACATCACTGACTTTATCACCCCGCACGCCCTCCCCTCCGAGGACTACATTCTATTAGGAGACCTCAATTTTCACCTGGAAAAGAGCAACAACAGCAACACCACCACCCTTCTGGACAATCTCGCCAACCTCGGACTCAAACAACTCGTCAATACCCCCACTCACTACGCAGGTCACACACTCGCGCCTATCTTCACCTCCAGCAAACATATCTCCTTCAGTCACACCACAGCTCTCCATTGGACGGACCACAACTGCGTTCACTTTATCTACAAAAAGACCACAACCCACAACCATCCTCAACCTACTCTGCGAAGAAACTGGAACAAAATCACCATCGACCAGATCTCCTCATCGCTTCTTCAAAACCCCCCTGCCCACTCTTCGAACCCCAACCAAGCAGCCATTAACCTCACTCAATGGCTAACCAACAGCGCCGACAACCTAGCACCTTTGAAAAAACGTCAAATCAAACTAGGCAGCAAAAACGCCCCCTGGTTCAACGATGATCTTAAGAAATGCAAGAAACTCTGTCGCTCCCTTGAGAAGGCCTGGAAAAAAGACCCAAACACCAGCACCAGGGACGCCTTCAAAAACGCCACCCGCATACACCACCAACTGATCCGGACTGCCAAGAAAGCCGCATTCAAAGACCTGTCTAGACAACAACGCCCACAACAGCAAGGAATTATTCAACATCGTTAAAGAGTTTACCAACCCCACTGCCAACTCCAACGACATCACTCCCTCTCAAACCCTTTGTGGCTCCCTAGCTTCGTTCTTCCACGACAAAATCGCTGACATTCACAACAGCTTCGACAACCAACCCGGAGTCCAACCCACCCAACCTTCTGACGTACCTTCACCCCCCTTGAACATCCTTAATGACTGGAACCCAATCTGCACTGAGGACACCATCCGCCTGATGAACTCCATCCACTCAGGATCCCCCACAGACCCATGCCCTCACTACATCTTCAACAAAGCAGATTCCATCATAGCACCACACCTCCGAGACGTCCTCAACTGCTCCCTCAACTCCGCCACCTTCCCGGAAAGCTGGAAACACGCCGAACTCAGCGGCCTTCTGAAAAAACCCACAGCTGACCCCACCGAACTCAAAAACTACCGCCCAATCTCGCTCCTTCCTTTCCCGGCCAAAGTCATCGAGAAAGCCGTCAACAGCCAGCTCGCCGCCTTCCTCGAAACCATCAAATCCCTTGATTCCTCACAGTCTGGCTTCCGAGCCAAACACAGCACCGAGACCGCCCTCATCGCAGCAACAGACGACATTCGAACTCTACTGGACAATGGAGACACAGTCGCCCTCATCCTCCTCGACCTCTCCGCAGCCTTCGACACAGTCTGTCATAGCACCCTGTTACAGCGCCTCAGAAACATCGGAATCCAAGGAAAAGCACTGGAATGGATCACCTCGCTCCTTGCCGGAAGAACTCAGAGAGTCCGCCTCCCACCATTCAAGTCAGAGGCCACTGAAGTCATTTGCGGCGTGCCACAAGGATCTTCACTCAGCCCCACACTCTTCAACGTATACATGAGCCCCCTCGCGGCCATCGCACGCCAACACAACCTCAACATCATCTCCTACGCTGATGACACCCAACTGATCCTCTCACTCACCAAAGACCCTAACATCGCCAAAACCAACCTACATGAAGGAATGAAAGAAGTTGCCGAGTGGATGAAACTCAGCCGGCTGCAACTGAATTCAGACAAAACAGAAGTCCTTATCTTAGGTACCTCACCCTCCGCCTGGGACGACTCATGGTGGCCAGAGGCCCTTGGAAAAGCACCCATCCCGATGGGCCACGCCCGGAACCTGGGTGTCATCCTGGACTCCTCACTCTCGATGACCAGACAAGTCAACGCCGTTTCATCATCTTGCTTCAACATTCTTTGCATGCTCAAAAAAACATTTCGCTGGATCCCCACCTAAACTAGAAAAATGGTCACCCACGCACTGGTTACAAGCCGCCTGGACTACGGAAACACCCTATACGCCGGTACCACCGCAAAACTTCAGAAAAAACTCCAACGCATCCAGAACGCATCAGCCAGACTCATACTAGACATCCCACGTAAAGACCACATTTCTGATCACCTGAAAAACCTCCACTGGCTCTCCGTCAATAAGAGGATAACATTCCGCCTCCTAACCCACGCACACAAAGCACTTTACGAACTTGGACCTGAATGCCTCAACACACGACTTTCCTTCTACACCCCTCCCGCCAGCTACGCTCTTCCAACCAAGCCCTTGCCGCTGTACCTCGCATCAACAAAACCACCATGGGAGGAAGATCCTTCTCCTACCTGGCGGCTAAAACCTGGAACTCACTTCCCATTCACCTTCGCCTCACTCAGAACCACCTAGCATTCAGAAAGCAACTTAAAACCTGGATATTCGACAAGTAACTCCCCACCCTTCTTCAAGCGCCTTGAGACCCTCTGGGTATGTAGCGCGCTATATAAAGTATTTGACTTGACTTGACACGTCTCCTTTGAAGTAACCTGGGAAATAATGGCCTCCCATAGCCGCCGTCACCGAGCAGAAGTGGGTGGCGCTGCTGTGTTTGTGCAAGGCTGGAATCCATCTACGTAAGACCGAACGTTGTGATTGGGATTTCATTTGATGTTCTCACGGTAGTGCCTAGAACTGCAGCGGAAGCTCTAGTGCGCTACTCAGCTTGGAGTAACACCTGGGATTTATGGACATGTAGCACTTGTGTGTCACAGATTTTCGTGACCTTGTCTAGTTTCAGTCTTAGGTTATGAACACTTGTTTTCACCTGCCTTCAGCAGCGGACCATGTTGCCTAGAATCTGAAAGATGGATGCAATCTGCTATGTAACTTCCAGGGTAATGATGGGTGACCGTTCCATGAGTACCGTCAAAACAGAAGCTCTACCGAATTTAGCAGTTGCGATGTGCAGTTTTGTTTTTAACACTTCCTATGCTTGGGTGATTTGTATATATTTTTTGAACTGTGTGTGCCTGTGATGAAGTAGTATACTTATTAAACTGATCCGCTCACTACCAGTCTTATTTGTACTATGTATTGCAGCTAAATATTAGCTCTGATTCACTGTAGTTACATCTGCAAGCATTTTCTGTTTCCATGCAAGTGGAAACCTTTTTTTCTTTAGCTTTTAATTTAATTGCACAAAGCATGAGCAGCCTAATCCATATGTGTACTCTGTTATCAGTGGTGTCATTCATCTTAAAATAAATAATACAAAAAATGCTACTTCATCTGGACACGAAAAACAGAGTATTTTCCCTTTGATTTAGTGATTATTTAATTTGGATCATAGCTTGATGTGGTGTATTTTGGAGATCTGACGCTAATGTCACTCAGTGGCCACCTTAAATACTGTCTTAAACATCTTCTATTGAAACCGGTTGGTAACGGCAGTACATCAGTCTTGAGGAAATTGGCTACTTTTTTAGGACTTCTCTTCAGTGCACTGCAGTAAAAATGCAAGTTAGTTGTTGGGATTAAAATAATGTAAATTATGTCATCTGTAACGAGATAGCTATATCTTTTAGTAATTTTAGAAAAAGCAGTGGAGTTGCAGGAAGTGTGTGACATCATTTTTTCCCTTCAGCGCTGTATTTGACAGAATCTGAACTTGTTCTGGACAGTACCATTCTCACCATTGTAGTGTGCAGAGTGTCAAGGACAATATCCTGGGCTACTGTGTCAGCAACTAATTTCCTTTAATGAATAGATATAGTGCATAGTCAGCAATCTTGTGTCATAGTTTCTGTACTGTGTCTAGTTCTAAAGCGAGTGTGGTGATTCCATAGGTGGTGGTTTTCTATGTAGCATTCTTCTGGAGTTCCTATTCAACTTTAGTGAGTGTAGTAGTCGGGAAGACAGTTTTCTTCATCTCCATATTATACAATGTACTGGTTGCCTTTAATCATTTGACTTTATAGACTTTGTCTGTCTTTTTGTTTTTATGTATGGGTGTCCCTAGATTATCCATAATTCTACAATAGGACCGGAAGTGAGGCTTTATCTTTCTCTTTTGGCACATTAATAAACAGCGGCTCACTGTATCAAATTTAAACTACAGTATCCAAAACACATGAGAGATCCTCAGTTGTGTGACTTAAAAAACCATTCAGCAACAACAAAAGTTCATATCCATCATTGGCCTAGCCATCATGACCTCATTCTTTGCTGTTGCGCAGGTCGAGTTGGGCCTCTTCCAAATTCCCTATTTAGCTGCCACTTAATTGTACTGTTTTTACTGCTTGATATGTTCATTTTGCTTATATTTCGCGAATTAGCTTGTGGGGGCTTTTTTTAGCAGTGCTCCTGGGTTACGAAGTCTATTTTTCCCATCATATCTTATTCATTCTTCTCACAGATTTAGAGACCTTGAGCGCAAATAGTTGGTAGTGGGCTCAGTGTGCATCCTTGTGTGTGGCTCTGTGTTTATGGCCCTGTGTGTGTGGCTGTAGGTGGCTATGTGAATGACTGTGTGGGTGTCTCTGTGAGGGTGGCTCTGTATGTGAGTGTGTGTGGGTGGCTTTGTGTGTGTGGCTCTGTGTGGGTGTAAATGCAATAGGTCATGCATTTGCGAGCGATTAAGCTATTGGCATTGTAAATGACAATGCCATTTATTTAACGATTAAGCTATTGGCAATATAAATGACAAAGCCATTTATTTATGATTTTAAAAAAAAAATTCATGAGCAATGCCATTAGCTCTACCTTTAATAATGCCGAGACCATTGCATTGTAAATGATTGTTTACTCATGATGTAGTCATACAGCGAGAAGCAATTCTGCAATTCCTATTGCTTTAAATGTAGTAAAAAGTGATCTAATAATGTAGTGTCACAGCAAATAAGTTGTGCATTTATTCCAGAGAGACAACACGCATTGGCAAAGCCAATAGGTCTTACTTATGCAAGAGTTATTGGCTCTACCAATGTGTTTTAACCATGTTGTAGACCAGCTTGGCTGCTGTTTAGCCTGGTTGAAAATGTGTGGCATAGGAGAGCAGCATGACATTGTTGTAGAGTGGAGTGGTGTAGAGTGTCGTAGAGGTTAGTGGCATAGAGTACAGTGTTGTAGAGTTGAGCATTGCAGAGGTGAGGTGCACAGAGTGGAGTGGAGTAAAGTGTTGTGGAGTGGAGTAGAGTGCTGTGGAGTGGAATACAGTGTCAGAGTGAAACGAGTAAAGTGTCATAGTGAAGTATTGTGGAGTGTGGTAGAGTAGAGTGGCATGGAGTGGCATAGAGTGGAGCAGCGTAGAGTGGCTTAGAGTGGAGCTATGACCGGAGTGGCATAAGTGAAGTGGCATAGAGTTGCACGGAGTAAAGTAAAGTCTAGTGGAGTGGTGTGGAGTGGCATAGAGTGGGTGGCGTAGTGTGGAGTAGCATAAAGTGGAGTAGAGCATCATAGAGTGGAGCGTTGTAGAATGGAGTGGCGTAGATTGAAGTGCAATACAGTGTCGATGAGCGGCTTAGTGTGCAGTGGCATAAGTGGGGTGGCTAGAATGCATTGAAGTAGATTGGCAACGACGGAGTGGCTGAGTGGCAGAGATTGGAGTAGAGTCCAGAGTCATAGCGAGTAATATAGTGTAGAGGGGAATAGAGTGTTGTAGAGTAGAGGGAGTGGTAGCACACTGCCATTACAGGCAAGACATTATCAATTGAAATGACCATTTAATTTGCACAGACATACAGTTATAATGATAAAATCAAACAAAACAATTTAATGTGTGCTAGAAAAAAATAACATTGTACAGCCTTCCTCCAGCACCCCCTCCCCCCCCCCCCCCACAACAGAGCAGGATTATTAAATAAATACCTCACTTTGAAGTCTGAGAAACAAAAGTAAACACCAAGCTCCCTCAGAAGTCAGAGCCCAATACTTGATCTCTGTCTTTGAATGCACAGTAAATGTCACAAGATAATAAGATTTAAAGGCTGGTTTACAGAAAGTGAATTCTCGTGGAATAATACAGTAAACAGGATACCAAGGGAGGGAATGAGACATACTGGACAGCTTAAACCAAATAAAGACAGCAAAAACAAGCAACTGTGAGTTACGAAATCCAAAGCCTGTGGTAAGCAATGGGAGGAATGTATTCCCTGGAAAGCTTTCTGAATGTCTCCAAGAAGTCTTTGCAAAACAGACAGGCTTCACCCTAAAAATGGGTCGCCTGGACTATAGTACGTATTCGCAGGCCCGGACTGGCCGTTGAGGGCACCGGGCAATTCCCCGGTGGGCCGCACGGTTGGGGGCCGGTTTTGGGCCCCTGGGGCCGTTTTTGTTACAGGGCCGTTATGCTGCAAAAACGGCCCTGTAACAAAAACGGCCGAAAACCGGCCCTGTCACAGAGAGCGGTCGCACCTCTCCCCCCTCTCCTCTCCTCCGGGAGGGGGGGCAGGGGGGGGGGAGGGGGGCCGGCCGAGCACTTTGCCAGGGCCGGTTCTGGTTCCCAGTCCGGCCCTGCGTATTCGGAATAAGGAACAAAGGTTTCCCACAGTTTAGCAGTTACATGTGTTGAGCTGGGAAAATACATAACAAATGAGCCCCAGCTGAGAAAGGAACCATAGCTTCTTTTGGGGGCTAACACTAATGTCCACATTACAAGTGGCCTCTTCATTCCGATGGAACCTGCAACAGCAGTTCTCCCTTTACTTACAAATGGAGATTTCAGGTGCTGAAAACAAGCAAAATCTCTGTGTGAACGTATAGAGAAATAAGGCGCCACCAGGTGAATCGGACCTAGAATCACCGACTTCCCCCAGAATTCCTTTTTTCTGGGGACCCTCGGGGTCCACTCAGTCATAATGCACTGAATTTTCCACACCGCAGGAATAACCATCCCCCGAATACTGGTAACTAGAGGAGGTGGGGAAAACCCAGCCAGTTTATCAGTTTATTATTCCATTACCAGGTTTAGTAAACCTGAACGTTGGATGATGGACAGACAGGTTTTTTTTTGCTTTACGCCACCTAAGAGATGCACACTGTTGCTTCACGTGTACCACAGAACCCTATTCATCCATATGCATAAGGAACACAAATATTTGCTAAGAGGCATCAGCAACTTTTTTGTTTTCAGATGGGTGTGGTGCACTGAGAGCAGAGCGTGGGCTGTCACGCATCGCTGCGTGCACTGACAGGTCGCCTTTGTGTGAGGCAAGCCCTGGTGAAGAGGGTGACAAGACGAGGAAGACAATCCCAGCCTTTGTTCACTTTCTGTCCTCTTTGTGTCCCAATCCTGTGATCCTCAGAGCCTACCGGGCGCGGGCTTCAGTTCCGCGTCCTCACGTGAACCGGCGCCCAGGTGCTTTCCTCGACAGCTGAGCTTTGAAGGCGCGCGAGGGCCGAGTGATGTGGCGCACTTTGAACTCCAACTGCCGCGCTTTCATTTTACTACAATACGCCGCTTGATGCATTAAATAAATTCTACCCTACTTCTCTAGAACGCACCGAGCCATCATATGCAAAAACGTGAACAAACTGAAGATTGATTGTATTCTTCTGGTTTGCTGCAGCGTCACCAAGCGCCTAGGCCGAATATGCAAAACCATACATGACACTTCTTGTGGTTTATACTGATCTGGGCTCGGATGGAAGCCCATTTACATCTATTAGGAAGGCGGATAGGAAAATGGAAAAATGCGCCAGCCAAATAAATGCTCTTTTGAGAATGCTTTTATTGGTTCCTAGTTACATTCCTTCTGCTGCCAACTTACGGTGTCATATAAACACAACATTGGTCCCTGGCAGGGAGATGAATGAGTGAAAATAAATATAGACTCAATCAGTACTATATTGACGAAGACGTACCCAGCCGGGCAGGGGTCTTCAAAGTTTATATTTCAGTCAAAAATGCAAAACAAGACAAAATAACACCTTCAACAAATCACGTGCGTGGGGCACAAGCCTGTACCCAGCCACGACCATACACAGACAAAAACATACACAAAGGGCTTGTAAGGCAAAATCAACAGTCTCTGTAAGGTTCCAATTTTGGACAGAGAATTACTTATGGGTACCATTATATAGTTTTGTATTGAGAGTTCCACATGTATATGGTACACAGTAGGTCGACGTTTCGGACCCCCTTGCTAAATAAAGGGACATTTTGTGGGGGGCCATTATTATGGTTGCAACCGCCAGAATCAATATAGAAACCATAATAGCCAGGAGCAAAGTTGACCATAACAGCTGGGTTTGCAGCTGGGTCAAAAATATTAAAGTGCAATTATTGGGGCCAAAGTAGCCTTAGTCATTACTCGGGTTACAATAGCCAAAACATTATTCGGACCACAACGGACAGGGCCTTTTAACAGTATCAGAATAGCCATCATAATGAATGTGCTATCTATTACAAACAATGAGCCACAATAGTTCAGGTCTTTACTTAGGCCACTAAAGGGAGCGGCATAACCAAGGGATTTTTTTTATCCTGGACTACCTGGAAAAAAAGAAAAATCACCCAATGCACCACACAAAATACAAAAATAAGCAGCTTGAATGTACTCAGGTACTCAAACAAATCCTCAATACTCAAGCACAGAGTGCAGCCTATTGATACATAAACTGGTATCCCATGGCCTGCACACAAATTCTGAGGAACATTCATAAAGACACTATGAAGATCAAAGAGATGAAGCACTCTTTGAAGCGTAAATAACTTGTTCGACAAGACCCAGCAGAATGCCCTTACTTTCTTATAGTCCACCAATTCACTCCATTCCTTTACACGTACATAGAGCTCCGCCAGCATTCAAAAAGATTCATACAAAGTGTTAAAAAAGGATTCATACAAGATTGTCAGTCCACAGTTCCCACCCACACTATTTCACCACCCTTGGACCTGAGACCGAGTCAATCAATCAATCAATCAATCAATCAGTAGAACTTGTAAAGTGTACTACTTACCCATGAGGGTCTCAAGGCGCTGAGGGGAAGGGGAGCTGCTACTGCTCGAAAAGCCAGGTTTTGAGGAGCCCTCTGAAGGTGAGCAGGTCTTGGGTCTGCCGCAGATGGGTGGGGAGGGTGTTCCAGGTCATGGCGGCGAGGAAGGAGAAGGATCTGCCGCCGGTAGTCGTTCGTTCGATGCGCGGGGTTGTAGAAGTGGAGTCTGTTGTTCAGGTACGCTGGCCCGGTGTTGTGGAGTGCCTTGTGTGCGTGGGTGAGGAGCTTGAAGGTGATCCTCTTGTTAACGGGGAGCCAGTGCAGGTCTCTTAGGTGGGAGGTGATGTGGCTGCGCCAAGGGATGTGGAGGATCAGACGGGCGGATGCATTTTGGATGCGTTGCAGTCGTTGTAGGTGTCTGGCTGGGATTCCTGCGTAGAGTGCGTTGCTGTAGTCCAGTCTGCTGCTGACGAGGGCTTGGGTCATCGTTCTTCTGGTTTCGGTCGGGATCCACTTGTAGATCCTGCGGAGCATGCAGAGGGTGTTGTAGCAGGAGGAGGAGATGGCGCTGACCTGCTTTTTTTTTTTAAAACTATTTATTATTTTCCAAAAGAAAAGCAAAACGAAAGACAAGCATACATGTTGAAAGCATACAGATGATTCATAAGGTGTCACTCTAGTCACATACATGCAATATACAATAATCCGAACATACTCAAATGTCATTCTTGGGTCAGGGCTAAGGGCACAGAGAGGTACACCATACCAATAGTGATCCTCGGAGATAGCGAAACCCCACATTAACATCAACTGAATATGAACATCACCCGATCCCCCGGAGCAATCGGGAGAAATGACCAAAAGCAACAGGGGTACCATACAATGTGTTAAATCAAGTGACAACGTTAGTGATCCTGCACCATCTTTCAGCCAATCCCCTCGGGAACCACTCCATGAGTAGGGGTAGTTTGGCCCCCGGCTATGGCGCCGTTGATATATGAGCGGTACGGGCCCCAAATGTCGATGGGTCTGGATGTGGAGGGAACCATGGAGGAGTATTCCACACTGTTGGCGTTGCAGTGCGCCATGCTCCGGAGCCAGGAACTATGTAACGGGGGGCGCCGGTCACACATTCGCAATGCCACCTCGCGCTTAGCCAATAAAAAACTCAGCGCCACCAGTCTACGCACCGCCCTCGGAAATTCGGCATGTGTCCCAAAAGGGCAATCTCAGGGACGGGAACTAGATTCAGGAGTAGCATATAACTAAGAGTGCGGTGCACCTGGGACCAATAATTATGGAGTACAGGGCATGACCACGAAAGGTGTGCAAAGTCCGCAAATGGACCACCGCACTTGGGGCAAGCGTGGGGTCTTGCTGGGTCTATTTTATGTAGTCGCGCTGGAGTGAAGTATAGTCTACGTAAGAATTTAAAGTGTAGTAGCTTATGTTTGCTGTTGAGAGAGAGAGGTCTTTGGTCGCTTTACAGCACCTCTTCCACTGATCGTCTGAAATAGGGTAGCCCAAATCTGCCTCCCATGCGGCCCGCACTCCTTGATCCGGGGAAGGGAGAAGGTTGCAGCACATATGATATAACTTAGACACTAGATGATTGCCTGATGGGTGTTGAATAAGAAAGGTGAGTGGGGTCATCTCCTCAGGTGGGAGGGGGAACGAGGAGAATGAGGCACGCAGTAAAGAGCGCAGTCTAGTTAGTACAAAGGAGTCCATAAATGTTCTCTCCGTAAAGCGATGATCCTCTGTGAGGGAGAAAACATGGCATTCAGGGAACAAGTCGCCAACGGTGGAAATGTGGAATTTGGTTAGCGTTCGGCCTACTACAGATTCCCCAGTTATTGGTAGACAGGTAGGATTGGGCAGTGGTAGGGTCGGGGAGTACAGCTGTGTAAGACCAATAAGTCGGCTCAGTCGTCCCCACGCCCAACAGGTCGATGAAACAGTTTGAATATCTTGTGGGTCTCTAGGAAAGCCAGACGGCAGAGTGGTGGATAGCGATCCCGGTAAAACCAAGTCGGCTTCCGGTTTCAAGTAAGTAATCCGGGTGTCATGGTGGAACCATGGGTATGCATAGGAGCATTGTGCCACCAAAAAATAAAGGTAAAAATCAGGGACACCACGCTCATATGGGAGTGTCAACACGCGCCAAGACACAAGTGGAGTCTTGTTACCCCACACTAGCTTCAATAATAAAGAACGCAACTGTGTGAAAAATTTTTTGTGAGGGGTATAGGTATATTGTTGAACAAATATAGAAACAGTGCCAATACTATCATTTTAATGATTGCGACGCGCCCGGCCATGGATAAGGGAAGCCGGTTCCATCGTTCAATCTGGCCCTCTAGGGCAGTCAGCGCAGTGCCGTAGTTTAATTTGATGATGGATTCGGTATTTAAATGTACATGGACGCCCAAGTATTTCACTGAGTCACGGTTCCACGTGAGGGGGAAGGGGCAGGGCCATTCAACTGTACTAGGTGAGAGCGGGAATATAACAGACTTATGCCAATTTATACGTAGGCCGAGAACTTGCCAAATCGGGCTATTTCCAAGATCAAAGGTTCATGATTGATCTGGGGTTGCCGGACATAGAGGATGGTGTCGTCCGCATAAAGCGAAAGCAAGAGGGGCCAGTGCAAAACTGAAGGCCGCGGTGCAAATGCCTCTCCTGAAAATGTTGGACCAATGGGTCCATTGCCAAAATGTACAATAGTGGCGAAAGGGGGCAACCCTGTCGCGTGCCACGTGTCAGGCGGAACTGGGCAGTGATCGTACCATTTAAGCGCAGCCTGGCCGTGGGAAGAGTATACAATAATTCCACTGTGTTCACTAAGCATTCAGGTATCTCTAGTAGTATCGCCGCAGCCGGGGTGGCAGGGCCAACTCGGTGCAGAATGGAAAAAAGGGTGCGGAGATTGAGTGAGGTGGAGCGATGTGGAACAAAGCCAGATTGGGCTGGGGATTGAGGTGCCGGGTTTTTAGAGACCCGGTGGTGCCAGGGGACCACAACCGAAGACCTCTAGGTTCTCCCTGTTCTGGACTTACAGAAACACAGAGTCTTCTAGTTGAAGTCAGTGATCGAATTTTATTGGCTGCAACCAAGTAACATGCGTCCTAGAAGTACGACAACACGGGCCGTAAGTTCTCAGGAGACTGTTCGTTTTTACAGAACCAGACTTCTCCTTATATACATAAATAACAGCTGCAGGCAAGAATTCTTAAGTTTACGATATGGCAGTACAAATATTTCCACAATAATACAAAGAGCGAAGTCATGCTGGTCAGCACATATTTTAGATGTCCAGTTTGTGATGGATTACCCCGCCAGATCCAGAACTCCCATCAGATATAGATGAAATGCCAATAAGGTCGAGCCCCCTCCCATCATAAAACGGGCCATAAACAAGAATCATGGACAGGTGTGTGTGTATGGAAAACAGGGTTTGTATGCAGTGAAGGGTTTATGACATGTTGTGCTTTGATGATATCTGGCTCGGCCACTGGGCGAGGAGCTGCCCAAACAGGCTTGGCTGGAGGCAGTGGAGTCAGCTCGGCCAGGTCATGGGGAAGCCAGCTACAAAGGACGTGTCCTTTTAGATCAAGCTCGGCTTTAATCAATTGACTTATATGAGGGCAAGCCATAAGATGGATGCAGTTTACAAAATGGAGTCCAAGGGTTCGGGACGGAAACTACGATTAAGGGTGTTAGCATCACTCAATCGTGGCGCAAATGCATGGGGAGAATGCCCTAATCGTTACCGGTTCGTAGATACCAAATTCGTCATGGTACGACGACATTTTATGACACAAGTGTTGGACCTCGGTATCTGTAAAACAGCGAGGTCCAAATTTACAGTACCACAGCCCCTCCTTTTGCCCTTATATAAGGCAATAACTCACACTAATCTGAGTCCAACTCTGTATTGATGAATTCACGGAGATGCTGCTGTAGCATCATTCTGTTGCTCAATTCGTCCCTTGACACAGGCTTCCTTACACATGAAGTGGCGCAGAGGCCACATATTGCAGGAGCGCACTGCACAACCAGACAGAACATAAACAGAATGGCTAAGATCATCCCGATGAAGATCAGAGTTTTCCATCCCCAGGCAGAGATCAGTTCCCAGAACCACCCTAGCAGAGACCAATCCCCTTTCTCTGTGTGAAGGGAATCGGAGATTTTGTGTAATTTGGAGATGGCCTGGTACACTGTCGGAGCATTATCGGGGATGAAAATGCAGCAACTAGATTGGATCACTCTACATACACCACCACGGTCTGCAAGTATGACATCTAGGGCAACCCGGTTCTGAAGGGTCATAAGTCGATCCGACTGAAGCTCAGCTGTCAGGTTGCTAAGGGCACCGGCCGTTTCAGTCACGGCAGATTCAACTATTCTCATCAATTGTCGAATGTTCCTGCTGTTCACCATGGGCCCCCAAAATGGCAGAAAACCCTTTGCGAAGTCTCCAAACTCCTGACCCGTAGTGTCGTCTTGACTCACGACACCCCTAACTGTCCTTGTCCGATGATAATCTGCCCCGGCCGTGTAGGTGGGTGGCAGCAGAAACGAGATGAAGCATGTGCCCGAGAATTCAGGGGGCAACCATGTGTAGGCCTTGTCATGGCAGACGAAATAGGTGCCTTTAGCCGCCAAGAATGGAGGGGAAGTTCGGGAGGCAAACACGTAAGTCTCCGTGCATATGCTCTTCCCCAACTGCGCTCTGGGATCCCTGCCAATACCTTGCAGACATAAGTGACCTCGGTGGGGCACTATCCAGACTGGGGAGGATTTCTTTGATTTCTGGCTCTCACTTAAGGAAATCCCGTACTTGGTGATGTTCCACCTGCTGTATGGGGTAAACTCATCTTTGGGAGTTGCTCTAACAGTGTCAATATCTCTACTCATATTTCGGATCCCTGCCACTAGTGCCTTATTGTTTGAGTTCTCCCCTCGAACATAGGGTTCAAGGGAATACAGGAACATAGTCTGGAAAGCCCACAGGGAACCGGAATAACTGAATGGTAGGACAAAGTAAGGGATGCCCTTATCTGTAGTGTGTGGCATGAGTCCGCATATCCAACAGTTCGATGTGTTCATTATAGACTGGTGCTGGTGTAGGAGCTGGATAAAGGAGTTATTTACGAATTCTAGTCTTCTGGCAGACTCGTGTTCAGGTAGAGGATGAAAGGAGTGTGTGGGATCAGTGGGAGAAGGTGCGAGTTGTGTGTTGTGTATGAATGGAACTCGAAAAATGGACAGAGCAAAGCTAGTCAAAAACATTATTATACTACACAACATTAGGATGCTTAACACTAGAAAACGTCTCTTTGCCATTATAGTACATATTTTCTTTTCAAAAGTCATGTGTCTAGCAGGTCTCTCAACCCCTGGAAACTCCATCCTCTGGTTGCTGCCCACGGTGGGTGGTTGCTTCTGCCAAGATGTGCGCTCCGTCCAGTCCGGGGTGATTCCCTCAGACTGACCAGAACCGTTGACCTAGGCGTCCCCGGCTGCACTCCTCAGACTTCAACCGCGGCCTTAGCAGCAGAACCGGATGGCGGTTCGAAAATCAAAAATGAGCTAGTTCCCTGGGCGAGAGAGCTGTGGAATCAAAAATAGTTCATGGAAAAAGGGAAGATCGCACTAGTTCGAGTATGTCAGTTCTTTGGTCTTGACCTTAGATTATATCGTTCCTTTCCAGGCATGGTGTGATCTTCAAACAGTGTTTCAGGTTTTGTAGTGTCCAACTGCAGCGACGGTGGCACAGATCCTTGCAAAATACAATCACTCTCTTTGTCGGTATCAGTTCCTTTTAATCGTGCATCGCTGAAGGGGACAAAACGTGGTACAGATTCGGTCTCGGAGTCAGCGACTCCTTGCTGGACCCATCGGTCGAATGGAAGGGGCATCGGGACCCTTTTACAATGGGCGCCGTGCACCCAATGTTTCTTTCCGTGGACACGTACTGCAGAGCGGGTCGATAGCAAAACCTGGAAAGGTCCGGTCCAGCGAGGCTCCTCGTTCTTGGTACGTCTGAAATTCCGAATCAGGATCCAGGAGCCGGGTTCGATAGTGTGGCCTGGATCGTCAGACGCAGGTGGAGAGGAGCTGTGGACCTGTTGATGTAAAGCATGCAGTTTAGTTGTCAATTCGTGCAAATAGTCAAACAGTACAGGGTGCTCGATTTCACTTATCCTCTTAGGCCTTGGCACACCCCAGATGTTAGCTGGGCGGCCAAACACTATCTCGTAAGGGCTAAATCCTAATCTAGAATGGACAATTATCCTGGTAGACAGGAGTGCTAAAGGCAGGGCATCGGGCCACTTGAGGCCTGTGCTGGCTTGGATCTTGGCCAGTTTCAATTTTAACGTGCCATTATAGCACTCTACTAATCCTGCCGATTGGGGATGATTTGCAGCATGGAACTTCTGGCGGATGCCTAGACACTCACATACTCTTCATCACCCGTCCCACAAATTCACTTCCGTTATCACTCCAGACAATCCTAGGCATGCCGAATCTAGGGAAAAATTCCTTGACAAGGGCTTTGGCAGTGGACAATGCAGTGTTGTTCTTAAGGGGGTATGCTTCTATCCACCTGGAGAAGGCGCAAACGACAACAAGGATGTATTTCAGGTTATTGCACCTCTCCATGTGAATGAAATCGAGTTGTAAGACCTCGAACGGGTGTGTTGGAGGGGCAAAATGACCAGCTGGGGTTGGGGTTCCCCTACCGGGATTGTGCTTCAAACACACCATACAGTTTCTGACCAGATTCTCTGCACATTTTGGGATACCACTATTCTGCCATACTGGGGCCAACAGCTTACATATTCCTTTCACACTGATGTGTGCCATTCCAAGGGCCATCGTCAACACTGCGATCACATAGGCGTTAGGTAACAACCATCGCTGATGTTCTGACAGTTCGACCCAACAACCATTCGCGTCTAACCTACCCTTGCTTTCTCTCCATTCATTCACCTCTTTCTCAGTCGCGTCAGATTGTATAGATTTCACGCTTTCGATGGTGTCCTCACACATACCCACATCAGGGGTCCATCTAGCAGGACCTACAACATACATCCGACTCATTGTGTTCCTTGCAGTCTCTTTCGCGACCTCATCGGCAAATGCATTCCCTCGACCAACATCATCTCGGATCTTTTTATGCGCGCTACACTTCACGATCGCAACCTGTAGGGGCAAGGTCAGTGACTCGAGAAGGTCGTGTACTAGCTGGCCATGTTGTATTTTTGCACCATGTGACGTCAGGAACCCACGCTCACGCCACAATCTTCCAAAACTGTGGGCGACGCCAAAGGCGTACTGACTATCAGTGTACACATTCACTCGTTTTCCTTTCGCCAACACGCACGCTCTTGTGAGTGCGATTAGTTCTGCCGCTTGTGCAGAATTCTGGGGGATGCGAGCTGTCTCTACAATCGTGTGTAATGTTGTCACGGCATATGCTGCAGTCGTGTCACCATTCGGGTACTTGAAACATGAACCATCAACCCATAAATTATCATTACATTCAGGGAAAGGAGTGTCCTGCAAGTCTACTCTCCCTTTTGTCTCTTCCTCTGTCCTAAAGCAGCAGTCATGTTTGTCGACTTTATCTGTCTCTGCTGGTGGAATGGGTAGTAACGTAGCAGGGTTGAGTGTATCACACCTCTTTATTTGAATGTGGCTTGCCAACAGGGTCAATTCATAGCTGGACAGTCGAGCACTAGTTAGGTGCTGTGTTTTCGTCCTGTTCAGTAGGATATCTACTGCATGTGGGACCATAACGGTCAGAGTATTATTCATGACTAACCCAGCCGACTGTCGAATACAGACGGCAGTGGCCCTCAAACAACTCGGTAATGCCTTAGCTACGGGATCTAGAGTCGCGGAGAAGTATGCACATGGGCGTTGTTTGTCCCCAAAGTTCTGTGTCAGGACTGATAATGCGCAACCTTTCTTCTCATGGACGTATAATGTAAATGGCTTGCTGTAGTCGGGATTGCCTAACACAGGAGCCGAACATAATGCTTCGCGCAACTCATGGAAACTCGCCTGACAATCTTCAGACCAAGGCAAAGGATTGGGTGTGTCTTTACGCATTAATGCCAGCAAGGGCTTAGCCAACAGTGAGAAATTCGGTATCCATTGTCTACAGTATGATGTAATGCCCAAGAAGGCACGCACTTCTCTTTGTGTCCTTGGGACACTCAGTTCTGCAATTGCCTGTATTCTTTCTGGAGTCAGTCTCCTTCCCTCCTTCGATAAGATGTGACCTAAGTAGGTTACTTCTTGTCGGCAAAATTGTAGTTTGGAAAGCGAGACCTTATGCCTCATGTCACATAAATGGCGCAACAAGGACAACGTGGCTTGTTTGCAAATCTCTTCAGTATCTGCAGCGATCAGTAAGTCGTCTACATACTGTATCAGAGTCGCGCCTCCAGGTAGAATAATCGTATCGAGTTGCGTTTTCAGAGCCTGACTGAATATTGATGGACTCTCGCAGTAGCCCTGAGGAGCGCGTCTGAAGCGGAAACTTCGTCCTCCTAAATTGAAGCCTAAGATATCTCTGCTCTCCTTGGCAATCGGGATGCTGAAGAAAGCATTCTTCAGGTCGATCACTGAAAACCAATTGGCTGAGGCTGGAACCATTGTCAATAAGGCAGTAATGTCGGGGACGACTGGAAACTGCGGTACAACGATCTTATTCACTTCCCTTAGGTCGATCACGAATCGGTACACAGGGGGCTGTGAAGGATCGGTACGCTTTAAGACAGGCAAAACAGGACTGTTACAAATGTTGCCTGTAGTCTCTTCAATGACATCTTTCGCAATTAGATCGTGGATTATTTCTAGCAAAGGCTTTTCACATTCTTTTGACATTTTATATTGGGGAATAAGTGGCAACCTGACGTTAGCTTTCAATGTTATGACATACGGTGCTATCTCCAAATGACCTACATCATTTGAACCATTCGCCCAAAGTACATCTGGAAGAGATGACAACTCAGTCGGAATGCTTTCCTTTGACAAATACATCGGGGAAATCACTTTCCTACCAAGCGTGAGTTGTACTCCCGAAGGAGAACAATATAGAGTAGCATATAATCTCTTCAGCAAATCCAAACCTAACAAATTTTCGCCACAACCTGTTGTAAGAATGAGGGGTGCTTCTAATTCGCATGGGCCAACAGAAAGGGGCATGGGATTGGAGATCGGGTTTCTAACAGGGGCACCAGAAAAACCTACTGAAACATTCATTTCGCTGGACAAAGGTGCACCAGGAAGTTTTGAGTGCATAATAGAACTTTTTGTAGCACCAGTATCCAGCAGAAATGGCTCCGACACTCCGGATGTAATTACCTCTACATAAGGTCCATTCTGATCTACTGGAACTGAAACAACTCCCTCTCTTTGTCCATGGCTGTCCTAGCAATTATTACCCTCATTCTCAGTCTCTGCGTAATAGTCATCTGCATAGTACTGAGCTGACCTAGAAAATGTATTATTCTGTTGGTCAAAGCTGTTCATAGAATTCTGAGGCGGAAAAGAAGTGGTGTTCTGGGCGAAATTTCCACGGCCCCTACCTCTAGGAACCTGTTGAACACCTCTACCTCTTGCGCTGGAAACACCGTTTAAACGTCGTGCAAGAGCTTGGCAATTACTTTTGTAATGACCCTCTTCTTTGCAATATGCACATTGATTCGGGCCATATGGAGAACGCTGGTGGAAAAACTCGTTTCCTTGCGCGTTTCTCGAATACTGCTGTGGTTGCTGATAATTTGGCTGACTAGGAGTGCGAGGCGGATAGGCTTGCTGGAGAAGAACTTTAGTTTTTAATTCTTTAGTCTTCTTGTCTGATTTATCTAGCTCGTCTTTGCGCCTATTTTCATAGTACTGGGCTGTGGCTAAAATCTGTGCTGACGTGGAAACAGCCCAAGCACTCTCTGAATCTTTCAATTTATTGCAGAATTCAGGAAGCAGATTATGTACAAATTTGTCTACAAACAATCTTTGGTCACCCTCGGTAGCCATGTCCTGACCACTGTGATCGGTGAAAGTCTCCTCAAACCTCGTGAAAAAGTCAGACACATTCTCATCTTTCTTTTGCTTGCACGCAGATAGCTTGTCCCAATTTACGCGTAATTCAGGCATCAACGTTTTCATGTACGTAATAATCCTACCTGGAAGATCTGCTATTAAAGGCTCGGGTTTAGAACCACCAACTTGTCTGGCATCAGTAGCAGTAATATTAGCCCATGAGTCACCTAGTTCTTGATCGTGATCTGCATGACGAATTTTACTCCATAAAGGATGCGGGACCACGTTCCCAAACAACATGTCTATATCTGCTAAATTCATTATACACGAGCTGGCAGTCTGTGATAATTCCTTGTAATACCCTGCTGGGTTTTTACGGGGATCGGGTAGTGTCTGCTTGAGTGCTAAAACTTCGGATCTTTTCCAGGGGACATGTACCCATACGCGCTGGAAATGCGGTGGAACAGGCGGTTGCGCGTTCGCATCGCCTTCCCTCCATACTGGAGGAACCTCTCTCATGGGGTACTGTCGCGCTCTTTTTCTATCAGACACATCATCCTCATCAAACGATCTAGAGCTATTTCCCGTGCTCCTATAAGATAACAACAAATCCATTGCTTTCTCAACATCTGTGCCTATAATCATGCCTTCGTAAAATTTGAATCGCATGCGGGCTAGTTCCTGCATTCTGCGTTTTGGGTCATTGTCTCGTACATCTTCCCAGAGGTACACGCACATCTCCTCAAATACGTATCTTTGAGTGGATGGGTCCCACTGACGGAAAACTTCCATAACAGACTGAAGATCATATCTTACAGTATCAGTAACCCATTTGCGTGCTAACTCATTCAGTACTTCTCTTTCCTCGTAGTCGGGTAGTTGACTGCACAACTGTCTACGTTCTGGTTTAGGGGTCGTTTTAGGCGACCCAAAGAAGGGCGAGAATAGACCAGTGATAGTTCTTGCCACTCTCTGCCTGACAGAAGGAGAAGCTTGCGGCGAAACAGATGCGCCAGAGAAGACAGGCTGATGTAAAGAGGAAGTCGAAGCAACAACAGAGGAAGTTGAGGCAGTAGCAGACGTAGTATCGTAGTGAATAGTTGGAGCAGTAGGCAGGGTTGTAGAAGTAGAAGGAGTATGTAGCAAAGGCGGCAGCCCTTGAGAAGGCTGCGCCGGAGAAGTAGGAACCAGCGGGAGAGAAGCTGGTGCTTGTGCAAGAGCTGCTTTTCGTGCGCTAGGGCGCGGTATAACAATACGTCTCGGGGGTCCAATAATACTCGATGTATATGGGGGTGGTGAGTTCAATAAATGGGACATTAATGGATCTTTCTCGGGTGTTCCCTTTGAGTCTTGTCCCCCATGTGGTAACATCGGGTAGCATTTATCTATTGCCAGTTTCTTGCTTCTGAGCATTTGTTCACTTTCCTGCTCTTCCTCGTTATCCCTGTATGCGATGGCAGCTTGTACCATCAACATACCTCTTTTATTCTTCTTTGCTAATTTTATTTCTTTCTGTTTGGCTTCTTTGCGCCATAAGCGAAAAGAGTCAAACATCGCCGGCCGGGCTTTCTTCTTGAACAATTTGACCTCGAGGTTGTCTAATATTTCTGAGTCAAAACTACCATATTGGGGCCATTTTAAAACACCATCCTTGCGGGTGTATTTTATCCATACCTCGTTATACATGATAGGACCTACTCCATGCTTTATATATAACTCATATGTTGGAGTTCCAATCGGAGGAACCGGACACGAATCCTCTAATCGGGAGTCCTTACTACGACCAAGACAAAACAAGTTTCCAAGTCTGCTGAGACCAGGCATCTTTGCTCACTAGTCTAGCTTCAAACTTCAAGGGATTATCTAATTATGATATTGTCGTGAATACACGAACCCCTCGGTTTTGGTGCTTGCAAGTACCAATAATACAAACCGTATCTCTGGGATACCAAAACTAAGAACCAAACTAAGAACTGGGAGACGCTCCACTTATACTTAACTGAATATTGAAGATCGGTGACGTCACTAGAAGACTCGTCTATCGTTTCGCTCTACCAAGGATCACTGGGTCCAAAACAGGGCGATAGTCAGGGCAGCAGTCCTTCGTAGCCGTCGGGACGCGGGGAACCTCGCAGCAAAGACCTTCGGAACCACGTCGACATGCAGGGGTCGCTGAAGTGGCTGGCCGTCCTCCGGAATTTTCACACGAAGCTCCACACGAACATCTGGCTTGTACCGTCACCGCTTGATATCGCCTCGAGTTGGGCGCCAACTGAGGTGCCGGGTTTTTAGAGACCCGGTGGTGCCAGGGGACCACACCCGAAGACCTCTAGGTTCTCCCTGTTCTGGACTTACAGAAACACAGAGTCTTCTAGTTGAAGTCAGTGATCGAGTTTTATTGGCTGCAACCAAGTAACATGCGTCCTAGAAGTACGACAACACGGGCCGTAAGTTCTCAGGAGACTGTTCGTTTTTACAGAACCAGACTTCTCCTTATATACATAAATAACAGCTGCAGGCAAGAATTCTTAAGTTTACGATATGGCAGTACAAATATTTCCACAATAATACAAAGAGCGAAGTCATGCTGGACAGCACATATTTTAGATGTCCAGTTTGTGATGGATTACCCCGCCAGATCCAGAACTCCCATCAGATATCGATGAAATGCCAATAAGGTCGAGCCCCCTCCCATCATAAAACGGGCCATAAACAAGAATCATGGACAGGTGTGTGTGTATGGAAAACAGGGTTTGTATGCAGTGAAGGGTTTATGACATGTTGTGCTTTGATGATATCTGGCTCGGCCACTGGGCGAGGAGCTGCCCAAACAGGCTTGGCTGGAGGCAGTGGAGTCAGCTCGGCCAGGTCATGGGGAAGTCAGCTACAAAGGACGTGTCCTTTTAGATCAAGCTCGGCTTTAATCAATTGACTTATACGAGGGCAAGCCATAAGATGGATGCCGTTTACAAAATGGAGTCCAAGGGTTCGGGACGGAAACTACGATTAAGGGTGTTAGCATCACTCAATCGTGGCGCAAATGCATGGGGAGAATGCCCTAATCATTACCGGTTCGTAGATACCAAATTCGTCATGGTACGACGACATTTTATGACACGAGTGTTGGACCTCGGTATCTGTAAAACAGCGAGGTCCAAATTTACAGTACCACAGGATATAATGGACTCCATTAGCAGCGAAAGGCGGATGGCGATGACTTTCGCTAGGATCTTGTAGTCTAGGTTCAATAAAGATAGAGGACGATAAGAGCCACATAGAGTGGCATCCTTTCCCGGCTTGGGCAAGAGCACAACAACTGCCTTAAATCCCCCACAGGACAGCCCAGGTGTCAACCGTACCCGTGTTGAGTTTGAAGTACTCCTCAATGGCCGCCCTAATTTCTTCCGTGAAAACTGGATCTGATAAAGCTTTCCCAGGGAAGCGCCACTGTTTTTCATAACCCCCCGGCCGTGGAACCTGCAGCATCAGTACTATAGGAGAATGGTCTGACAGGGTGCGTGGGAGCGTAAGGAGGTCGTCAACCGACCCAACCACTTCCGGGGAAATCAGCCAATAGTCGATCCTGGTCCATGTGTCATGAAACCCAGAGTAGTCCGAGTAAGCCGGTGCAGAGGCATGCAGATGCGCCTCGATGTCTATGAGGGAAAAATGGGAGCATATATCCCGAAGGACTGGGTGTGAGTGGGGTCTAGTATCTGAGGTAGTTGAGGTACTGTCTCTAGACGGATTAAGTAGTAGATTAAAATCGCCACCAATGAGCAACAAACCAGGTTCCGAGTTCAGCAGATGTACCAACAATTCGTTGAAAAAAGTAGGCGTGTCTGTGTTAGGGCCATAGACTCCAACGAGTGTGACCTTGTGGCTCAAGAGGGTCCCGCAACAATGACATATCTGCCCTCCTTGTTAACAACAGTGTGAGTTAGCGCAAAAGGTATCCGCTTTTGTATACAAATAGCGACCCCCCTGGAATATCTGCTATAGTGGGAGAAGAAGCGGTGTGTACCCCAGCTTCTGGCAACTTGTGAAGCAGCATCCGGCGATAAATGAGTTTCTTGTAGGAAGATAACGTCAATCCTATGTCTAGCTATGTAGTTAAAAACTTGCTTACACTTCTTGGCATTGTTTAGGCCCCTAACATTCCAGGAAACAACGATAGTTCCGAGGGGCCCAGCTGTAACCCTAATCTGGCCATGGATACAGGGAGTGGAAAGGTGACCTATGACATGAGCAGCTCAGCACGAAGAATGCAGTTGTGAAAATGTCGTGCCACATTCTAAAAAAACAAAAACAAACAAACCCCCACTCCCACCCCCACCCAACCTCTTACAAACCCCAAAGAGGAAAACCCAACCCAATGTGGCGGTGAAATTAAACATTCTGTGCCATATAAGAACATTGTAAACTAAGTCCACCGCAGTAAATAAATGAACAAAGACCCAGAGTAGAAAGGCGCTCGCCATTGGGGGTAGCAATGCCACGTCATCCGGGCTAATCAATTCAATTAACCATGCAACAACCAAACCAGCGGACATACAGACAGTTCACGAATTGTTCAAGCCAGAAGAGGAGAATCATGAGCAAAAGTCTGTGTCAGCCAGAGCCTGAGCCCGAAAACAAATCCACGCTTTGTTGGGAATCGCCCGGTGCCGGCGAGGGTGTTCTGGAGTTAGCAGCAGCCTGAGTGCCTTTGGACTTAAGAGTGACAAAACTCCTGGACCTCCGTCGGGGTGTCAAAGATGCAGGCCCTGCCGGCTACTTCCACCCTAAGGCGCACGGGGTAAAGCATACCATACTTAAGACCCAGATTGCGTAGAGTAGCCTTGATCCCAGTGTATTTTCGGCACGCTTCTTGAACCATAAGGGTGAAGTCTGGATAAAAGGACAGGGAATCGCCTTGCCATCGTATTTCCCCTTTCTCACGAGCCGCACGGAGGGCAGCATCTCGATCCCTGAAGTTCATGATCCTAGCTATGATGGGACGCGGCAGCTGGCCCGGTTTTGGTCGGGGGCCCAGGGACCGGTGGGCTCGCTCCACCACAAACCCTGGGGTAAACTGATCCCTGCCGAGCAGGTCTAGGAGTAGTTTTTCCACAAAGGCGTCCATCCGACCAGTTTGGGTAGATTCCGCCACACCCAAAATACGAACGTTATTGCGTCATCCGCGCGCTTCTAAGTCCTCATTTTTTATGCCCACTTCCTTTAGGATCCTTTCAACTCGTTCAAGTCGCTTCAGTGTTTTGGCGTCCGCGTCCCTAATGTCTGAAACTCGAGATTCGACAACATCTAGTCAGTGATCATGTGCTTGCACCTTAGATCCCATGTCAGCAAGCTTTAATTCTAAGGTGTCAAATCTGCTGTCGCGCGACTTGAATCCAGCTCTCATTTCGGACATCATGGCCGTGATCAGGGAGGTAGTGCTGTCCTGAGGAGGGGGGAGGCATCGCATCTGATGAGGAGCCAGTCGCGGCGTCCGTAGCCAGCATGGAGGCCCTGTCGAAGCTAAGCTTTCGCTGGTTAGGATCTCTTTTCTGGAAAAACAAGGGGGAGAGCAAGGGATGGTGTCCACCCGTGGTGGACGGAGAATACTCCTGTTCCCCTGGGCAAGGATGTAGAAAACAAATGGAGGAGTATCACCCGAAGTTGAGCTGAAGGTTTTCCAAGAGGAGGAATAATTATTCCTTTTGTAAGAAACACCTCACTCACCACCTAGTGGTGACATGCTTCATCATCGGGGTCCACCCTGGTGGCCTAGCGTCACCAGGGTGTGCTTCGGCACCTGTGGTACAGTGGAGCAGGTTGTGAATGTGGGTGCAGAAAAATAAATGCTAAAAATTGTCCTGGTTTAACTTGAAAAAATGAGTTTTATTTAAAAGCAACTGGACAATGTTAAAAATAAGGGGCGAGATACTGGGAGGGGAGTTACGACCTGAGTATCTCTATATGTGTAATGGTAAGTTGGTCAACATGTTTCTACCATGCGGTTAAGTACCTGGTATTCGTCAGGACCAAGGAGATGGACGGTGTGAGCCCCCTAAAAGGCACACCCTATCCTAAATCCTTTCTGTACCTTTTGGCAAAGTAGCCAAAGGTAGTATGCTCAAAAAATAGAGAGCATGAGTCGAAAGAAGCAAAAAACCTGTGGGGAAGAGAAAGTAAGCAAGTGTCAGGCGCAAACATTCTTACTAGCCTGTTACGTCGTGCAGTGTCTCAGTGCTTTCATACTTCATGCCACAGTGATTATTGGAAAAACTTCTGGTGATAATTAGCGTGTTGATCTCGTGTCCGTGTGCGCTTACTTCTAGTGCCGGGACAGATATATATATATCAATAGGTGCGTGCTCAATCGCATGCCATATTGCTATTTTTATCGCAATTTCATTCTGTTTTGGAAAAGTCACATAATGCGTATTTCTATTATGATCGCAATTGCGTTCTATTTGGAAAAGTCTCATAATGCGCGATGGTATGTATCATGAACCAGGCAGTGGTGGTCATTAACAGTTATGGTGCAGACTATGCCCATAGTATCAAAAAAAGGGACACACAAGACTCACAAACATGTAACATTAAGAGGGACACAGATGCTGCATGGCAGGGGACAGGCTTACTTATTGTAGTTCTTTCAAGTGCTTCGGTGGGCAGGGGGTAGGCTCATCTCGCGGTACAACATATTCTGTGTAAACGATATGATAGAGTACCCGTAATGAGGTTTAGTTGTTGTTGGCTGCCGAAGGGCGGTATATGTGGCCGCATCGGCATCATTACGCTGCGTGGCGAGTGCCCGCATCAGGGTTCTGTGGGAGTAAAAAGATTGTTTTACTTACAGTTTACCAGCGAGGAGGGTGGCCAATAACCTAGTACTACCTTCCGCTGCTCGGCTAGAACTGCCGTGCAGCTGGGCGCTGGTAATGAAGGGGAAAGTTTCTTCCGGGTGCGGTCACGTGGTGACAGCGTCACTGGCCCGGGAAGAGTAACTACGGAGAGCCGGAGGGGCCACTAGTTACCATAGTGATTGCATGCTTAGGATTAGCGCATGCGTGGAATTGATACTTTAGGAAAGTTGAACAGGGCAGATGAGTGCATAGAATCAGAGTCTGATCAAAGAACGGCTCTATGGTGTTAGAAGCGCCTCATCGAAGGAGAGGAGCGCTCAGTGGGTTAGAGCCATAAAGTTGTAAGAAAGGAGAGAGATTATGCCCTTGGAAATATTCCGATAGGAAGCCAAACAAGCACTGTAAAAAACAAATGTTCGATTGTCATGGGGATTATATAAGGCTCAGGAGAGGGGTGTGACCTGGATGGTAAAGTGCATGTTACAGATGAGGTCACTATTTATTTTAAGACAGAAGCCCATGGGATATTGTCATTGAGGCCCATCTTGTGGGATGAAAGTCTATAAATCCACCATTGTTCTTTTTCGAAGCGGCGGGATTGTACATTGGGACCTGGTTGCAATTGTTCGATCACTGTCCACCTCATATCATTCGGGGTATGGTGTACAGTCAGGAAGTGGTCTGTGAGTCTGGTAGTGTTTTTCCTACAATAACATTGCTGCTGTTACCATACCAATTGTAACAGCAGCAATGTTATATACCTGATCACATGTACATGTGGAAAACCATATATAGGAATGACCACACGCAAGATAAAACAGCGCATCTGTGAACATCGGAGCACCATCCAATGTAAGAAAAACACTACCAGACTGCCAGCATGAAGATCTAAGGACTCGTGCAGGTTTCGGCGGATCACAGACGACCGCCCGGCCCTCCAATACCTAGCCCTCGTGCAGGTTGAGATTCATTCCCTGACGATCACCCTTGATCGCCCCAACTCTAACATCTTTCCAGCACGCCCTAAACAAGACAACCTAGTCCTGATGACGATCCTTACTAGCGTGGATCGAAACGCCGTCGACTCTACAGCTTATTAATAGGCGTACTTTTCTAATGTGGTTCAAATAATGGAAATGAAATTTTTGTATCTGTGATCCCACTTTGTCACATGATCTGAACCACCCACTGTAGATTACTTGCACCTCTTCACAGTGCGCCGTTTCTGCTGTTCACTCCCCCACTTGCGTCGCCACTTTCACCACAGTCACTTTTTGTAGAGCACCAAGTTTTCTTTGGTTGTCACCTAATTGAGTTTATGCAGTGCTGCTTATAACTGTATAATACCGACCATGAATTTACATTATAAAACAAGATGATTTACTACCTTGTCTTAAAATTCAAAGAGTGTTCTCCTTTTTCCTTGCTAGCAATGCGATGTGCATGCATATTTAATTGACTGTTCATTATTACCTATTGGGACATTGTTTTTTGATTGCATCTTCATTACCCAGTCCCAATTAGGTATATGGGTCACACTCCTGTATCTTGTACTAAAAAAAATGTAAACACATGATAAAGACTTTAAAATCTAAGAATGGTTTCATTAACATATGTAAGTGTTTTAAGTTAGTAATTAGAGCGCAACATTGCCTTGACATTTATTTGAAGTGATAGTTTCTAACCATGAACTTTAAAACATTTATTAACTCTCCCTACTGACAAAGCCGTAGGTGAACAAAGGGAACCAATTTACTGGTGCCCCTTATATCATGGCCAATATTATTACAGTGGATGGTGGAACATTGTAAGATATTTAAGCCTACAGGTTACATCTTGAACTGAATTACTTGAAAAGGGCTCTCAAATGTTACTATTAAGTAAATTACACACATGAAGTAAATTGATTTGACCTAGATCACACAATTTAGTTATGCCGGGAATCCGGGATTTGAAACCAGGGTTCCTGGTCACACATAGTGAAAATACGCCAATGACTAGATTAATTTCTTTTTCTCTATCCCCTTTAACACCAGAGTACAGTGTTTGTGTACAGTTCTGTCAGATGAATAGAACACTGTGGTAAATATAGATCACAACTTAATCTGACAGAGTATCAAAAGAAGTTACATTGTGATGGTATGGGTATTGCAGAACAGCATGTGCCATTATCACAGTATCACGGACTTTTACAGACTTTACATTTCTAATTCAATAAAGCGGTTGAAGGGCATTAAAAAAAAAAGTGGATACTGTGCTCCTAGTGAAAGGGGAGGGGTCAATGAGTGCAGAGGCGGAATCAAAGGCGTGGCTAAAAAGAACAAAATATTCTGTAACCATTTTGTTGATCTTTCACCATTACATAGCTACATATAAAATAACATACCATAAATAAAAAATGGTTATGAAAGTTGAACTATTCAGGGGGAAAAAGCACATATTGCGAAACCACTTGGTTAATGGTGAATCACTGCAGATGTTGGTGTGCACAACCAAAGGCGCAAAGAATTGACTCCGGTTTGGTGCAATAAGGAAAAGTGATTTGTGTATTTTTTGTGCTAGGAGGAGATCAGGGTCACTCGTGTTACAGAAAGCATTGTGAATGTGCAAGTCATTATTTTAAACTTGATTTACACCCAGTATGATATATAGCCCAGCACAAAATGCTCAAATACATCAAGGTTAATGATAAAAAAAAGTGTCCTTTAGATTTTACATAAGCAGATTAAACCTAGAGCAACAATTATTATACCTGTCCATTGTTAAACATGCACTCCACAGCTCAGCTTGGAACTCCTTTACAACCAATTACACACACCTTTTCATTTCTTCTATGCAGCAGCAGGCACTGTGGCAAGAAGGCTGTTCTAGTTTAGCTCTCAGCCCCTCCCTCAGGATCTAAGCACAGGAGGCTTCCTTCCTTCCACTTCACCAGGCATTTCAGAATTAACCTTTCTTTTAGCTGAAAGGCTAAAATTATGGTTAAATTCCACCCGTTAAAACATCAACCATGGACAACGGACATTCGGGTTAATTTACAGACAGTTCATGTAAAGTTAGGACAGGTAGTCACCCAGTTGGCCCACGCACAATGGTTGTCATTCCAGGCAACTTGCGTGGGCATCAATGGCACAGCGACCTTTGCCCACTCCTGATAAAACACTGGCCTCCACAAATAGTGTTATTTCTTGACAACTTGAAGGCAGGCATTCCATGATGCCTAACCCTGTTGGCGCTGCAGACGGGCGATAATTCTTGGCAGCATGTGGGCCTGCAAGGCATGATGGTGCCTAATGCTGGTAATGGGCAGCAATGGTACGGAGGCATGACCACTGGCACACGGTGTTCCCTCTGCTCTGCAGCGACTAACATGCGGGCTGCCCCGCTTCCCACTTCAACTTAGTGCAAGTAATCTTTCAGGAATTTCTCTCTGGTTTCTCATACAACTTCTCTTTCTTGACCACTTCCTCTGCTCAAAGGGCACACCTCGTTCTATTGGCTCACAGCCACCTACTGTTGACACACCTGCACTATACAGCACTCTTATTGGCTGTGGTTGCAGGCAGCACCTATGAATCGTTACCATAGCTACATAACCCACGTCTACCTCCCACCCTCCAAGTTAAACTGCTCTTTGATTTTGTACTGTGGTCTTTCAACTACAGCGCCATTTATATGGCTACCTTTGCGCTGCGTCTCACTGCGCGAATACAGCAATGGCTATTACCCGAAAGCCATCGCCCCCTACTGCTTAATGTACTGAACTGCACGCATAAACTATGTGTAATGCCTGAGATACCCACAATCATAATGTACCTTTCCATCTTGTATAAGGATAACTGCTAAAGTTTAACCTTAATGAAAGTTCAATAAAAATATATTTTTTTTACATATGACCGTGCCTAGGCAAAGGTGTAACTCATTCTGAAGAAATAAAAGGTCAAGCAGGTTGGAAGAAGAGAGGAAACAGTGCATGTGACAGAATCTGTTCGCTAGCGTACAAGTATAGCCAATCTTCTCGCCAAAACGTAAGGGCGATAAGTCTTTATACACAACTGCAGGAGAGGGTTGTTGCAAAACTTATTGCAATATTTTTTGTATCAAAGTCAACGTACGCATTGACTTCGTTTTCGCTTTGATAAAATCTTAATATCTACAAATATTTTTTCATCTCTGCATTACCTTCTCCACAAAAATTATTTGATATTTTAGCCACAGAGGTATTTAATAATATTAGGATGACACAGTTAGGCGTCCAGCCCCATACCATTTAAACCACAGGTATTCATCCCTCACATTGCAAACCCAAGGAAACAGAGATTCTGGTTATGAAGAATAGAAGAGAGCTGTGCACCTTAGACCTCAGGGGCCGAAGTGCCCTAGGGGAGCAATGGGAGTTTGCGCCTGCTTTGCGCACCCCTGGGGCCTTAGGTAGTAAAAAAGGAACCGCATACGCTTGTGCGTATCCTTCTGTAATACCATTAGTGCTAGCGCACGAAAAGCACCAGTGCAATCAAAAGGCGTCCCCTCATTTGCATGGGGGCGTGACCCCAAGCAAATGAGGGAATCCCTTTGTCTCTGTGCCGTATTATAGACTCAGGTGAAGAGGCAAAGAAGTTGCCAGGAGGCGCACTGACAGTGCTCCCCCGATAGCAGGCTTCTTGAAGGGGGAAGGGGGCTCCATGGACCTCCCAAACATCCCCTTGCAGGCAGGCGGGTGCAGTCACTCACTGAAAACACAAGGAGATGATGGACGGAGCGCTGAAACTTTTCAGACACTCTATATGCAAATCAGTCTTGATCCTGTGCCTCATGGGAACAGTCCAGCCCGGACTACCAAGCCAGGTCTTCCCTGGAAACAAGCATCCTGGGACCGGTTTCGGGGTAACAACCCTCATCAGCCAGACTAGCTTGATTCCAGTGGCAAAGTGAGCACTGCCCTACCTGCAATAGGATCTCAAATCCCTCTTAAAAGTGTAGGCAGGTTGCCACCTGCACTGTGAAACACAGAGTGGCTTCAAAGCAGCCGCTCTATTTTTCACATTAATATGCTGTCCTGGGGGCAGCGCATTCATCCCAATAGGGCGCATTTTCCCTGATTGCCCCAGGCGCACCTTTTAAAAGGTGCACCTGGAGCAATCAAGGAAAATGTGCCATATGTATAATATGGCCCCTGGTGTTCTTTCAAGAATCTGGGAGTCCAAACATTAAAGTGGCAAACTCTGGTTATTCCAGTGCTAAAGCAGACCTGTCGAGAAAGCAGACCTGTCAATAAGGTATGGATCAGTGGAACATTTTCAGGACATTTGCAAGGTATACACTCACATGCTTAGCACTCCAGGCTGAAAAAATAGGACTGTCTATAAGTCACTCTCTTAACATGGGACCAGTTCCTAGCTATGCCACATTAGATATGATTTTCTATTATGTAGTTTAATTCTCCTAGTAAATGTTAACATATTAATTAGTCCACAGATTCAAACAAAAAGTACTCAAATAAAAAGCCAGATAATAGCTAGAATGGCCAATAATATGAAGGTGTGATCTGGCTGATTTACAAGAATAGAATTGGACACCATTGCTCTAAAGTAGGTCCTCATAATCTGGCATTGATTTAGCCCACCTGGACACCTCATACAAAGGTTCAAAGCTGGGCAACATGTATTAATATACATAGCACCAACCTATATTGATATAGTGAGCATAGGACAATTGCCAAACACTTAGCTATCATATCTTTCTCCTACAATGATTTGTGTTGTGTGCTGGTGTGAGTTGAGGTTCTCCACATGAGTACATTCTATAAATTAGATCTCGTCCATGCGTGAGAATATACCCATTATTTACAAAGTGGCAATGGGCCCCTGTCATATTTGATACTCTTTGGCCTTGCTAGCATTTTCTGAAACGCAACTTAGAATTCAGAAAATTGTAGTTTTGTCTTACCACTCTAGTGGCCCTAAAAGTCTCAGGAGGTAAACTGGTGTTGCCTAAAAAGCCAGGACTGTCTGAAGATGCCAAAGAGCATGGAGCACTTGGCAGCTCTATAACTGCAATTGCAAAGTTTCCCCATGTCAGGGGTGAGTAGGTGATCTATTATTCGTTCTTGTTTCTAAAGTCTGCCTGAATTAATGTTATCTGTTATGAATGATTTTAACTATGGTTGAGCGGTAATTGTGTGGCTATTTCTCTGTGGTCTTACTTACCTTGGGGCACTTCTTTTCTTGAGGCTACTCTCTGGTCCACCAAAGTCTAGTAAATAGACCGATTGTGTGGAGAGAGGCAGCCCTGTTGAGGGGAGGCTGGCCCATTGATGGCCGCCATCTTTGAGCGGTTGACGCTCTAGTTGTTTTTCCTTGCTCCTCAGCCCACGCAAACAAAACAAGCCATTTCGCGGACGCATGCAGCTGGCGTGCCTAACGCAAGCCAGTCTGCGCCTGTCCGCGCCTGAACACTGCCAGCAAGGCTGCCACTCGCACAATAAAAAAGGTAGACCATAATGCCTTCACTTACCTATTAGAAATCTGTGTGGTAATCATATTGGAAATATTAGATGTTGGGCGAAAATGTCCTTGATAAAGGGCCGTATTTTAGCCAGTGCGCTAGGTGCAAGTGATTTCAAGTATAGTAGCTACCTATTCCCATTCTCCCCCTATAACCCTTCAAGCTCCTAAAAACAATGTAAAGGATGGTAAACCACTCACCCTGCAGGGTCTGTATTTTAATGCCCAGTCCATTCCTTTTTTTTTTATAACATTTTATTTTTCAGAACCAGATAAAACAGGTACATACAAAAGAAAAAGTAGTCGAAATACAATAATATTACACAATAAACAATAACTTTCATGTTTGATTTGTTTTCATTCTCATATTGAGAGGGAAAGTGAAAAAATAATGAAGATAACAATAAAAGAGAAAAAATAATAATAATAATAATAATAAAAAAGGCATATAAAACGAGATATTAGGGTAAGTCATTATCATACAATCATATTGTGCTAAGCCTCCTTTTCCAATTAGTGATGGGTTGCCAGATCGCCATACCACGCATAGCGGATCTTGGCCCTCTAGTGGCGTAGATAGCACTTTCCTGATTGAAGACCCCGAGAAGGCGTGCTAACCACATTTGAAAACTCGGTGGATCTGAGTCTTTCCACCGTGCTGCTAGTATTACCCTGAGGACTGCCGAGCTTATAAAAAGCATGTCCTCTTCTTCCCTGCTCAGGTTTAGTGTATTATCAGTACCTAGCAGATATAGAGTAGGGGAGTCGGGTATTTTATGGCCAAACACTTCCTCAGATAATTTTTTTAATAAGTGTTAGTTGGTCGCATTCGCAGAACATGTAAATAAGCGTTGCAGGGCCTTTAAGACATCTGGGGCAGTGATCGTTCTCTCTTTTACCCCAGGCATATAATTTGGCCGGAGTATAGTATAGATTATAGATAGTCTTGTAGGTCTGGGCTATTAAACTAGCTGACATAAGTAGTTGTGATGATAGGCAGAGACTCATATCAATATCTACATTCGGATTATCAAGTCTGTCTGCCCACGCAATTTCTGTATGTTCTAGATCATCTTGTAGCTTATCCAATAGCTGACCATAGACTGTAACTATTCTTGCTGTTCTTTTAGCAATAGTATCGATAATTTCAATTTTCTCCGAGTTAATATTAGGGTTCTTATGTTTGAGCATAGTATGAATCTGCAAATATTTAAAATAGTGCCCATTTGGAAGATTACATTTTTGTTGTAAATCAGTAAAAGTATAAGCCTCATTCGCACCAAAAAGGTCACCAACTGAGGTAATTCCTACAGAGTGCCATTTCTTTGCGATAGCATCGCTCCCTAGTTCGGGAAGAAGGTTAGAATGCCATAGGGGAGAATACCTGTTAAGCTTTGGGATGTGCATATATTTCGTAATCCTTAACCAGATTGTCCAGGCATTCGTGATAACTTCGAATTTATTTTTCTTGTAGTAGCTTCTCTCTACTTGGCTTAGAAAAAGACCTTTAGCTTTTTCCCCTAGGGATAGCTCGTATATAGATGGGATAGGTGCATCCTCCATAGTATCTGAGCTAGGATTCTCATAAAGTAGAGGAGCCATCTGTTGGAGAAATGAAGCCCAGATATATAGCAGAATGTTTGGAACAGCTAGTCCACCTTTGTTCTGTGGTAGTGACAAAAGCTTCAAAGATCTTCTGGTTTTGCCCTGTTGCCACATAAATTTGGACATAATAGAAGCTAAAATTTTGTGGACCTTTTCTTCGGGTATCAATGGAATAGCCCGGAAAAGATAAAGCACCCTTGGCAAGATATTCATTTTTAAAAAGTTTCCTCTACCAATTATTGACAACTGTAGACTATTAACCCGATCTAGATCTTTCTTTACAGTGTTTAGTAATGGCTCATAATTGAGTTGAGAGATTTGTGTAACATCGGGGCTTATGCTAACAACTAGGTATGTAGCATTGTCAGTTTTCCTGTGATCATTACAAATAATGTTATCGGTACATAGGATGATTGTTTTTTCTTTATTCAGAGAATATTCAGAGTAGCGTCCATAGACTTGCGTTACTGCCTCCAATTCTGATATTGCCACAGAAGGATTAGGCGTTAGTACCGCAAAATTGTCTGCATAGGCCAATACTTAGGTTTCAAATTTGTTAACAACTATAGGTGTGATTAGTGGGTTCTCTAAAAGTTTCAAAATTAAAGGGTTTATATACAGGGCAAATAATATCGGAGAACATGGATAGCCTTGGCGTGTGCATCTGGATACTCTAATTATACTTGATTCAGAGCCCATTATTTGTAATTTTGCTATTGGTTTAGAATACATAGCTATTATAGACTTGATAACTTTGGGGCCGAAATTATACTGCGTCAGGGCTGCCCATAAAAAGTTCCAGGACACCCGGTCAAAGGCTTTCTCGGCATCCAAAAGGATCATTGACATCTGGCCTCCTGTTGCAGACATTACATCAAATAGGGAGATTGCTCTTCGAGTATGGTCGGTCGTACCTTTGCCGGGAATAAACCCATGCTGCCACGAGGAGACCAGATGTTCAATGACCCGTCCGAGCCAGATGGCCATTATTTTTAGCGTATAATTTGGAATCTGAATTGATTAGGCAAATTGGACGATATGATGATAATAGATCATGAGGTTTGCCCTTTTTTGGAAAGATAATTATATTTGTTTCTCTCCATGAGGTGGGTGGGATACCACTCCATTGGATCCCTAAAAATAGATCATATATTAGTGGGCCCAGGGTATGACTGAGAATTTTATATAGTTCCAGAGGTATTTTATCGGGGCCTGCCGCCTTCCCAGAAGCCAGTGAAGACAAAGCAAGCTGGACTTCTATAAGGGTAATTTCTTTCTCAAGCTCTTCTCTGGTATTATCATCTAAAGTCTTGTTTACCCCTGGTTGATCAAGAAAATCTTTCAAAAATAAGTCTGCGTCTGCCCTGCTGGTTTTGTTATCATCCTGGTAGAGGGTCTGATAGTATTGTTGAAATGCCCCGATTATTTCTGGTGTTTGTGTGAACGTCTGCCCTTGTGATTGTATCTTTGTGATGGCATTATGGGACATTTGCTGGCGTGTATGTAGTGCGAGATGTATGCCAACTTTCTCCCCGTTCTCGTACACTTCTTTCCGGTGTGTTTTATATGTCTCTGCAGCTTTCTGAGTCAGGCCAGAGTTAAGCTCGGTTTTTAACACTAGCAGACGGTGCATAGCTAGTTTCCCGTTTTCGCCTTGAGCTATTTGTGCCATGTGCTCTTCTTCGGCTCTGGTCAAATCAGCCAATTGTTGATGATATCCCATATTGTTTTGCTTCCTTATTCTAGCTTGATAGCTCGTAGTTTCGCCTCTTAGAGACGCTTTAAAGCTATCCCATACAACAACCCTAGAGGCACTATATCTGTTTATATCAAAAAACTCTTGGGCCCAGCTAGCAATGTGAGTAATATAATCTTTGTTGGCTAGCAGCTTCCTATCAAATGTCCAGATTCTACGTTCTCTTTTAATGGATCAAAGTTCAATAGTAAGAGTTAGAGCATTATGGTCCGAGATAATTTTAGATTCCTTTAAAATTGTGGCATTGTCAGCCAATGCCCAGTCCATTCCTTAACATGCTGCTGAAATCTGGGATTTATTAGACATCTTTAAACCAGATATTTGTTTCTTTACCGAAACCCTGACTGCAAAAGCTTTCCGCTCCTTCTTTGGCGAATGCCTTTCCAGGAGAGTACAGAGTTTCCAGACTGGATAGAGTGGGGAATAAGGGTGGGGGCCTAGCCATTGCGACACGCTCACCACTCTGCATCAAGCTTTTGGATTCCATCTCCACCCATAGCCTGGAGCTGATGGCATTTAAACTCGAGTTGGCACATGGTCTAAACTGGATGGGAGCAGTGGTCTATCATCCTCCAGGTGAAAATAAAAAAGCTTTTTGCGCATCTATTTTGGAATCCCTGGCACCACTCACCTTGCAGTCACATAACTTCTTTCTAATAAGAGATTTAATCATCATTTAGACATCACCTCTGACCCGGACTCCGTAGTTCTGATAGCAGCGATGGAATCTCTTGGCCTCTCTCCTAAAGTATTCAGTCCCACCCATATTGCGGGACACACATTGGACAACATCTTTTCTAACATACATGATGTAGTAGTTGATCCCCCTATAACCTTGACCTGGACAGACCATTCGGCTTTAACATTTTCGTTAGACATACCTAAGATTATTTATAAACCTCAATATGTCCTAGAATTTCGGAGATCATGGAGGAAGGTGACCCTAGCCTCGTTAACTTCTGCGTTCAAAGCCCCAATCTTTCGGGATTATGTGGATAGTGACGCGGCACTGGAAACGTTAGAGGTCTCTTTAACTAAAGCTCTGGACTCTATTGCCCCAAGTAAATTAAGACAGACCTGGGTGAAGTCAGCTCCAGCACCATGGTGCAATGATCGTTTTAAGAAAGAAAAAGCTGCTTGCAGGACATGGGAAAGGAAATGGACAAAATCAAAACAGGAGGCTGACAAACTAGCGTATAGAACGGCTCTTTGGTCATACTTTAAAAAAATGTAACATTGCTAGATCGAACTTGGGGGCCAGAATTACTGAAGCTAAGAATTCTTCTAAAGAACCGTTTAAAATTCTGAAAGATTTCACCAACCCGAGGGCTATTAATTCGTCCAGCCCGCGGACCCAAAAGTTTTGTGATGATCTGGCAAACCATTTTAAGCTAAAGATTGATAAAAATCTATAACTATTTTAGCACACAGGCGGAACTTAGTGTGGCATTACATAACCATGATGATTCCATCCCTTTCTCGTTGGAGACGTTTAAGTCCATTACTTCGGAGCAAGTCCAGTCCTTACTGGTACACTTAAAATCTGGTTCGTCTCTTGACCTGGCCCCTCCTTTCATCATCTGAGCTTTGGCCTCGGCCTTTGCAGCTCCCATCACTACAGTCTGAAACCTATCTCGAATCACAGCCACCTTCCCCTGAAATGGAAATTGGCTCAAATAAGACCAATATTTAAAAAAGCCTTGGCCAATCCCCTGGATCCTCAAAATTATAGACCTATATATCTTCACCTTTTGTTCTCAAAAGTTATGGATGCCCTAAGCAGTTAACTGAATCTCTTGAGCTGAATAATCTACTTGACCCCTCCCAGGTAGGCTTCCGTATGTCGCACAGTACCGAATCCGCACTAACTGAAGTAACTGATCAAATTGGCCCTAGACAAGGGGACACAAACTATGCTGATCCTTCTCGACCGGTCAGCAGTTTGACACCATTTCTGATCAAATCCTAGTGCGTAGGTTACGAGAAATTGGTGTCAGCGGAAGGGCACATAAATGGTTTTAAAGCTTCCTTGCTGATAGAACACAGCGAGTCCAACTTAGTTTACTTCTCAGATTTTGGCTGTCGACAAAGGGGTTCAACAGGGTTCCATTTTAAGCCCCACTTTATTCAACATCTATGTGTCTTCTCTGGCCTCCATTATTAGATCTTGTGGATTTGACAACGTTTCGTACATGGACGATACTCAACTGATAGTTACCATTGACGCAGATCCAACGGCTACCAGAGAAATTTTTTTAAAGTGCATGCTAAAGACGGTGGCTTGGATAATGGCTAATTTTTTGCAGTTGAACACGTGCATAACCGAGATTCTGCTGTTCGGCAAAGGGGAGGAGCTTTGGTCTACTGATTGGTGGCCTCTTGAGTTAGGTGAACTCCCCACCCCAAAACAATGGGTGAAAAACTTAGGTGTCATTGGAGATGACAAACTCTCCATGGAAGAACACATGAAAAACATCTCGGGCACCTGTTTTGGCCTAATGCGGATTGTCAGGTAGATCTTTCCCTGGCTCCCTCTCTCAGCTAGAAGCTCTCTCATACAGGCACTACTAGTAAGTAGGCTAGACTATGGTAATTCTCTGTTGGAAGGGATTAGGGAAGATCTGCTCTCAAGGCTTCAGGTCATGCATAACACAGCGGCTCGCCTGGCCCTCAATCGGCTCTTCCGAACCTCTCCTGCACCTGCTCCACTGGCTGGCCATCAGGACACGAGCAGTATTCAAGCTTCTGTGTCTGGTATTTAATACTTTACAGGGGCATGGTCCAGCCCATTACAGTAAAACGTTAATACCTTATATTTCTTCCAGGCAACTGAGGTAAAGCAGAGCAGCAACTGTTGTGCCCGAGGAGGATTAAAAAAACAAATCAGAATGGGAGGCCGCTCATTTTTGTATCTTGCTCACTTCCATTGGAACAAGCTGCCAGGCAATATTTGCGCGGGCAGTGGATTTCCCACTGCCCCCACTCTTCGCTTGTGGTTTCTTTAAATCCAGAGTTCTCCAAAGTCAGTCCTGGAGAGCTGGATACATTCCACAGTTTTAGCATATCACCATTTAGATAGAAGGTAATTATCTTAAAAATATGGCATGGACCCCGATTCTCCATGACCAACTTTGGAGAACCCTGCTTTAATCCTTCCACTCTCCTCCTGCTTTTGGCAGTAATGTCACACCCCTTCCTTAGTTTTTCTTCCCCCTCACAACCTGCCAGATCTCTTTTTTTATATATTTTTGACATGCTGCACAGATGCTGTGCAAGATGGCTGACAAGGGGAAAAGGCGCAATGACGTGGTCAGCACTGGCTGCGTAACAGCACTTTTTTTCTTTTAGTCATGTTGCACTGCCACTTGTGCTGCTGTGCAACATGTAAAAAACCTTTGACAAAGTAAATAGATCTCGAATAGGTGAAACAATGGCTTTGCCAATGCTTGTTTTTATTTATCTGGCTTCTGCTATCTCACAGTATACCAAATTGTGTCCATTTGAAACTTTACTTCATGAAGTTGCAATATTTTTTAAGCTCGCACGCAATGAAGTGCATTTCTAGCTGCACTCCAGAATGTGACACTGGTATTTATTTTAATATTTTAATTGAGGGCTACAGTTTCATTTGTAAACAAATTTAGTCTGTATGCCCTGCCTGTATGGATTTCTGGTTTGCATTCAATGCTCTAGTAGGTCCTGCCTATATAGACATTTATCTATTATATTACAAATTTTAGTTCTGCTGTTTATTTCAGCTTCCTTATCTATTTATGCAACTTTATCACTCTTTGCAACACTGGCTCTCTTTGCAACACAGTCTCTCTTTGCAACACAGTCTCTCTTTGCAATTCCTTCTGTCTGACTTTGCAACCTCTCTATTGGTAAGAAACCTTTATGAAAATATTACCACAAAAAAAAGCATAAACTAAGGCAAGAGATTAGTAGCCAAGGCCAGCCAGATTTGCTTTTTTTGGGTTTGGTGTTAAGCAATAACTTTTGCTTTTACTACAATCATGTGTATAACATAGTTACTTATAGGGGCTTTCAGCCAGACGTCAACTGTTAGTTAGATTAATAGCATTCACATTTTTCTTCCAGCTACTGCAGCATACATCATGGGGTAGTGGGGTGGCACACTTCAGTCACTGCCTGAGTTCTCTGTGTCTTATAACATGCTTTCTTTTCACAAGGAGCACATCCACACACAATGTTGTTCCGTTCAGCGTTAGGGACCAGTATAGTAATATGTGCTTTTTGGAATTCAAAAACATATTTTTGGCCTTAGCCATTAATCTTTTTTTTAGATTGAAGATGACCCAGCTGCCGTACCAACAATAAGGTGACAGAGCAAATCAAGAACTGCCAAATCCAAAAGGCTGGTGGCCAGCACTAGACCCATTGGCTTTGCCAATGCTATTCTATTCTATTATTCTATTAAAATTATTTATTACGCGCACTAACACCAGCGGTTTCTTGGCGCTCATTGACATATTGCGTTGACATATGGCGATGGTCAAGGGTGAACATATAGCGTTGATCAGGGTGAGGAATTAATCATAGGCAACTTGAAAGAGCAAGGTTTTTAGAAGTGTACGAAAGCAGTCGTACGATGGACAGAGGCGGAGAGAGGAAGGTAGGGCGTTCCAGGTGGAGGGAGCCATTAAAGTTGCTATTTTAAAGTGTTTAAGAGACACTGTAACACTGTAGTTGCCTGAGATTTGAGTGCTTGAGTAGATGCGTATTTATTTTGGTCACCTCCACGAATAATAATAATAAAAATGCATGTTAGGCAAAAGGCCTAATATTCGAAAAACGCTAGCAAAACAGCTACAATGGCGAATATTTTTTTACATTTACATTTTTTGTTGCAAGAATATGGCACACACCGTTAGCTGATTGAAGGATTTTTTGTGTTATATACTTGCAATAAAAAAAATTAACCATTGCACTTGTTTCCCAAGGCGCTTTGAAAGAAGAAATTTTTTATTGTACGATTGATAAAAATCTTTGCAATTGAGCTAAGAAATACAGAAGAAAGCACCTTTGCAAAGCACATAACAGACCCCCCAGGATATAGCGGCATGGATTAGCAAATTTAGCGGCACAAAAATGGAAATTTAGCGGCACAAATATGGAAATTTAGCGGCAATTTTGCGGCATTTTATGTGGCCATTTTTCCTACAACAAACACAGATATCTTAGTTTTTTTAGTTATTTAACAACATGAAGCTACGTATATTTGGTTTCTTTACAATGTAGACACTTTGGGGCAGATTTACAAGCCCCTTGCGCTGCTTTTACGCCGCCGTTGCGTCACTTTTGTGACGCAGCGGCGGCGCAAAAGATGCACCATGGTGCGGGGTATTTACAACGTGACGCATCTCCCAGATGCGTCACGTTGCAAAGCCCTGCGCCAGAAGAGGCGTACCATTGCAGGTCAGTTTGTGTCTTGCAATAGCCTTGGATCTTGGTGCCACTGTACCTGCTGCACTAATGATGGCTATACCTATCGCCCCTTTACAGTGTATTTTGAACACGACCTGATATCCATCCTTTCACCCACCCCCTCATCATCCATCCATTCCCTCATCATCCATCCATCCATCCATCCATCCATCCATCCACCCATCCATCCTTTCACCCACCCCCTCATCATCCATCCATCCACCCTTCCCCTCTTCATCCATCCATCCATCCACCCTTCCCCTCATCATCCATCCTTTCACCCACCCCCTCATCAACCATCCATCCATCCCCTCATCATCCATCCATCCTTCCCCACATCCATCCATCCTTCCCCTCATCCATCCATCCTTCCCCTCCATCCATCCATCCTTCTCCTCATCCATCATCCTTCCCCTCATCCATCTTTTCCCTCATCCATCATCCAGCTACCCTTCCACCCATACATCCAGCTATTTACATTTTCTCTCCATCCGTCCCCTCTCATCAATCCATCCATCCTCTCTCATTATCCATTTATTCAATCTTTCATTCATCCATTCACCCTTTCACTAATTCATCCAGCCATTCACCCATCCCTTCACTTACTTACTCACCGACCTTTCCATATTAATCTTGAGCTGAGCCCTTTTGAGAAGAGGCCCATCAAGAACTTCACCCTCGCTGCAGGGGCCGTTCCAGGACTGGGACAGAAGCCACCCAGGGCGGAGACAGGATCCACCACAGGGGGGGACAAGAGCCATCACAGGTGTAGGTGGACTGGAGCCGCAACATGGGGGGACAGGAGCCATCACAGGCGGGGGATGGACTGGAGCCACTACATGGGGGGACAGGAGCCATCACTGAGGGGAGGGCAGGAGCCATCACAGGAGAGGGAACAGGATCCACCAGGGTGGGCACAGGGGTGGGCATGCAGTATTCTAGTATCATCTTGGGCTCCTCGCCCTCCTGCACCAGACAACGAGAAGACAGGCTCTCTGTCCAAAATGCCATCCCCCACTGTGATGTACAGTACTTACAGGAGATACTCTAAGAGAACTGATTGAACTGATTGTCCACCATTCTTTGTTAATCAGTGTGGGTTCGATTGTGCCATTTCTTTATTTTCTTACATTATAGACTGCATGTTGAAGAACAGAGGTTTGCTTACAATTTAGTGACAGTAATTACGCTCTGTGAAGAGAACCACGTGCTGCCTCAGTGTAATCAGGGTTGTAATCTGGCCGAGTCTCAGATGTTTGGGGCCCTGGGTAGAAATGGAATGTGCGAGCCCCCTCCAAATAGCAGAGACATGATGCATTCAGGGCTGTTTGCATGTGAATAGATGTCGCTGCTCCTGAGCCTGCAGCCCCTCCCTCTCAGTCACCTTCGCAGCGCCTCTTAACAGGTCAGCAAGGGCTGGAGGTGTCAGCGCTGCCCCCCCCCTCCTCTCAGTCACCTTCGAAGCACCACTTAACAGGTCATCAAGGGCTGGAGGTGTGAGGGTTGCCACCCCGCTGTGCCTCTCGAATGCTGCTGAGTATCTTGGCTGCTAGCCCAATTCACAGGCGATAGCCACATAAAGCAGACCCCCCCCAGGATATAGCGAAAAATGCCACGATTTCTACAAAAAATGCCGATTTCGCGGGCATTTTTGTAAAAATCGCGGCATTTTTTAAAAAGTGCCGATTTCGCGGCAAATCGCGATATCCTGGAGGGTCTGACATAAGAACAGCTCATTTCATTACAATGACGTTAGTTAGAAAACCATTTAAAAATTACAATGTCTTTTTTTTACTTTTATGTTAGTATTATTTACTGCAAGTGAAAATTGTAAAATCTCTTTAAAAGAGACTAGATAAAAAAATTAAAAGCCAGGAGTTTCCATTTGGCAGACATCAATTTGTACTTTTTCTGCTTACAATATCCTAAAAGTTTGCTATCAAATCTGGCAAGAAGACTGCTTAACAGATAAAGGTTACGATTCCGGGGTTTAATTTTCGGGTGCTTGCGTTTTTAGTCAGTTCATGTACTGGCAGAAAGATTTAGCACGAGGTTTGCTATTTTCATGAAACGTACCAGTCTGCAAGCTAATTGAATATCTCCTCCTGCAAAGCATGCTATTAATGCTCGTCGGCGAGTTTGCAGGTGTCTTTGGTTCCAGAGTTGTTTTAGTAGTAACCTTCGCTCATTCTCTAGACCTTTGCAGCTACACAGTAAATGCAAAACATTCTCCTTTAGGTCACCGCAAAGTCTACAGTTTGTGGTAGTTTCCGAGCGGGTCCATGGGGGGAGATGTTCTTTTGCTGGTATAACTCTCATCCTCATCTGCAAAAAGGATTCCTTAACAGCCCGTGAAAACCCTGTTCCCAGGTATGCTTGTTTTAGAGACCTGGTATAGCTCTGGATCACGATCCACCCATGGGCCCTCCTGGTCAGTGTGGATTTATCTTCTTCCAGGAATAGTGTCTTCACTGTTTTGTTTACAAGCTGCTTGAAACATTTGTGAGTCCCATTCGCTTCCCAGAGTTCTTGTAGTGCAAGAGAGTTTATTGCGGCATGGAGATAGACTATTGCTAGGCAGTCTTTATTCCTTTCCAGTTCTTGCCATAGATGCGAGTTCAAGGTGCCTGTGCCTGTCTCAGCTCCCTTTATTTTATGCCAACATTTGGCTAGGCACCCTTGCGTGCTATTTGTGGTTTGTTGAGGCCGAACACAAGTCTTAGTTGCGCAGGCGAAGTGTACTGTGGGAGGTTGAATAGTATTCGCATTGCTTTGGACACCATCTTATGTAAGGTGGTCTTGTCTCTCCCTCTCATGCATTCACTGCCGTAAGTTATCGATGATAGTAATCTTGCTTGTAATACTTCTAGAAAAGGGATTAAGTTTGGGCCCGTTATTTTGTGCTTGATGCTCTTTAATGCGACAGCCGGAGATATCCCCCTATTTCTGATCGCCGTTTTTTGTTGCACAAACGTTCCTTTCCTGTCGAAGATTATACCCAGGTATTTATATTCTTTGATGACCTCCATCTTCTGGTCCTGTAGAGACCACTGAAGAGGTTGTTTTTTGCATTTTTGATTTGATATCATCACCTTTGATTTTCTAGGTTTATGCTTAGCCCTTTCCTTTCGGAAAAGTTACTTGTCATGTTTATAAGATGTTGAAGGCCTACAGGGGTTCGGCTGATTAGTATTAAGTTGTCCGCTTACTGAAGATTAGACAGTGCAAGGCCCCCTAGGTTTGGAGCGGGATGGTTGCAATTATCAAGTTCTGCTGAGAGGTCTGACATGAAGAGGTTGAACAGGGTTGGGACAAGAACGCAACCCTGCTTCAGACCCTTTTTAGTTGGTATTTCCCTTGATAGACAATTGCCTGTCCCCAGCTTTATTTGCATCCATGTCTCTGTGTTGAGTAAAATTAATAGATTCAAGAGTTAAGGGTCTATATCCCAGCCTGATAATTTAGGCCAGAGTTTTTCTCCATCTACACTGTCAAATGCGGACGAATAAATCAATAAAAACAGACAAATAGTGTTTTTTTATTAGTTTTATGGTGGCATTTATTAAAAGAGAGAGAAAGCAAGGATGTTTGTCATTGTCCCTGTGCATTTTTGAAAGCATGTCTGGTTGATGGGGATTAAGCTTCTCATTGATGCCCCTTCAGTAAATTCTTCCAAGAAAAGTCCCGTAAAGTATTTGGCGTCTATATCTATTAGAGCGATGAGCCTGTAGGTCTTTGCTTCGCTCCTATTGCCTTTTTTGTAAATCGGGGCGAAGATTGATCCCTTCCAAGAGTTGGAGATTTGTTCTGCCACCCAGATATTCATGAAGAGGGGGTGCAGTTGCTCTACCCAGTAATTTGGGTCCTGCTTAGAATGAATTGGGGGAATTTCGGTTGGCCCAAGGGCCCCTCTTTCCTGCCTTTCGCGATTCTTATCTTAATCTGTTTTATTGTGCCTGGGAAGTTGGTCTCCTCGAGTAGAAGATTTGGGGCCTCCGGGCGTAGCTGCCGGACCACAATGTCTTGTTTTGTTCCTTCAGCTTCTTTATTGAAGTGGTGCACTAAGTGTTTACCTAGGCCTCCTCAGTAATGTAGGAATTGATTCCAGGGGCCTTAGGATTCTTTATTTTGTGTACTGCGAGCCAGAATCTTGTGCTGTTGTTAGTTTTTGCGGCGTAAAGCAATTTAGCCCATGTTTTTTCTGTGGTTTCCTGTTTTATTCGCCACAAGATCTTATTCTTGCTGCTTTTTAGCTTCTTCAGCTCCATCTGTAAGCTGCTGCTGAGGCCTTTTTTCCGGAGTCTTCTGAGTGTTCTGTTAAAGTCGCTTTTTATTTGCCTTAATTTGCTGGTTTGGGTTGTCAGTGGGTGGATTTTTTGATTGTTTAAGGGCCTGGTAAGTAATTCCTTTCGGTTGTTTAATCCATGAATTACTTTTGAAGGCCCATTGGCTTTGCAATTTGTTTTTTTTTTGCATTCTGGGACCTGTAGTCCCTGGTTTATAAAGGAGAAAGTAAAAGAACGAATGGGTCAAGAAAAGGACTGGACACATTTCTCACACAGTAAACATGAGAGACCACATTTGTTTCAAGCTATTCTACAACAAGCAGCAGGATCAAATAAATAACTGAAAACTCATTTATTCTACATCATAATTCGACAATATTCCAGCTCGTTTGGATCAGTGAGGAAATTACAAAATCAGGTGATAGAAACATACTTGAGAAATCACACCTGGTCAACAAGTGTTACAAAATGGAGGGGGGGGAGGAATAGCCGTTTCCATTGTGTACACGGTCACAATGTTATAAAAACAACAGTAGCAAGTCATTTTGTTCAAAGCTAACGAACCAAATTTCAGACGATCAGGACTCAGTGAAACAATTAACATCAGAAATATGGAGGACACATATATAAAACACTGTACAGCTAAAGGGATTCAATGTGAAATTCAACATTGCAGGTTTTTAATTAACTGCAAGAATGTGGAATAATGAGAAAAGAAAATATATTAATGAATGGATCTTGTGAAATAAACTACATTAGGGAAGAAAGAATCATACATGGTGGAACTGAACAGCCACGTCCAATGGCAGAATGGCGTAAATATGTATTTATTCCACAAAGAGGTCAATGGTTTCAGAATATCAGTTGATCATAATTCCACTGGCATGTTGTAATGTGGGATGAACTCTGAATTGGGATTGTCTGAACCCGAAGAAATGATTTAAAGTGTGCAAGCTAGACAAATTAGACATATAGACTTGAACTGTTGTCCAAACATTAACAACAGAGCCTCAGCCTCCATTTTGAATGGTGCCTTGGGAATGGTTCTCAGAAGACATGCTCACGTTTCTGGGAAAATGGCATTTTTGTATATGTAAAAATGTATGCTCAATAAAAATATTTTGAAATAAAAAAGATAAACGTTAAGCTCGTCTTGCTGAGTTGATTATCTAACACAGGTGCAGCTGCTCGCAAGGCTGCCTTATCTAAGCAATGTATGGTTTGTGACCATGAACCTTAATGAACTGAGAAATAAATGGTTATTTTGCAGCCTACATCCTTCCAGAACGCTAGTTTGCGAGAATAGATAAGAGTTGCGTATGCTTGAAATTATGGCTTCTGCAATATGTAACTAAGGCGCATCCTTCAGGGGAGCAGGAGCAATGTGCACTTAAGATGTCCTTTGCTTCAAACACACCTTGAAATTGAGGTAAAGAGGCAAGCACGGCCCCTCCAGTGTCATCACTGTAATATGCTTTCCTGATAGGTTTATCTTTATCCCTTGAAGTGTAATTACTGCTCTTTGTGGATTGCATTCCACAGCTGTATGTCATTAACCAGTTAGCCAATATTGTATTTAGCGCATCTTTTCGCCAGGCAAAACCTAAAAACGGAAAAATACTACTGCCATGCTCCCCACAGAGTTGCCTTGCCAACCCCTCTTCCTGATTCCAGGGCTGTGCCTGCCTACAGTAACATGAAACGTTTTTGTAGATGGCCTATCCATTTCCGGTCATCCCCTGGAGTAAGCTCTGCACAAGCCTTTCGTAAACAAAAGTAAGTGCCCTCGGGGAAAAGGGGAGGGGTGGGCTGGAGTCAATGGCGTATGCAGTTTTGGGGGCTGCAAAAACAGGAATAGAATGCCTGACCCCCTGGTGTGCCAAAGCCTAGCTACGTCAGTGGAGTGTTGCCGAGTTTGTGGCCGGACTGCAGAGCAGTATTCTGTGTATGTGTGGCTGCAAGAACAATCTGGCCACAAACTCAAAGCCTTTCTACGCCACAGACTGGAGTGTATGCAGAGTTTGTGGCTGGACTGCATAGCCCATAACCATTGCAGTCTCTTCCTTTTTTACTGGACAAGACAAGGACAGTGTCCACTTCTGCTGCCCCCTCTTTCTTACTCCTCTTCTCTCTCTTTCTGTTGCACTCCTCCTCACTTGTAGAAAACCGTGATTGTTCTTTCCTCTCCATTCCGTCAGTCGTTTCTCTGTGAGATGCATCCAAAAAGGAGAAACACGTTTGCTGCAAATGTCTTTGTCTGACATTTTTCTACACCAAAATGCAGCCTCAGGAGGAGAGAAAAAAGCTTTTAAGATGCAAGCAATAAATATAAAATAAATAAAACAAGACAGAGTAGTCGCAAAGTGGCCAGTTTGGTTTTATTTACACCCAAACACATTAGCGCCACCTTTCAGAGTTTGCCAGTGAAGCCTACTTTCATTTTCATGTCGATAGCTTTTCAAGTACATACACTCATTGATTTCTGAATAATGAGTGTAAAAGCATTATGGTGTATTCCCTGTGATTGTTTGCTTATTTCCAGTACACTGTTACTTTTTTTTTCCAGGCAGTATATTACTCTAGTCTAGTGCATAATTTGAATTGAGTTGCTTCCAGGTGTTTGTAGCGGGGCACAATTGGGTTGTAGCTGAAGGCAGTGTGTTTCTCTCAGTGGGAAAGTATGGTGTTCAGTGAGGGAGAGGATCTGGCACTCTGTGCCGATGACAGAAACTGCAAGGCTCTGACACAAATGGCTTGTGATAGCACTTTTAAGCGTATTTGGGACATTCTGCAAATGGCAAATTTTTCAGATGAATGTAATGTGTTGGCCAATAACAACCGAGTGCATGTGTGCACTGTCAATTTGAATAAATAAGGAAAGATACCAGCATCAGCATCAACTTTTGCTTGTGGCAAAAATAAATGTAGATAAATACAGATAAAATGCCCAAAAAATAAATATGGATAAATACAGACGGAAATGGCAAAAAAATAAATACTATAAACCCAGGAGCCCTAATCATATTGTACCTTTCCATCTTGTATAATGATTCCTGCTAAAGTTTAATATTAATGAAAGTTCAATAAAAATATATTTTTTTACATATGATCGTGCCTAGGCACAGATGTAACTCATTCTTAAGAAATAAAAGGTCAAGCAGGTTGGAAGAAGAGAGGAAACAGTGCATGTGACAGAATCTGTTCACTAGTGTACAAGTATAGCCAATCTTCTCGCCAAAACGTAAGGGCGATAAGTCTTTATTCAAAACTGCAAGAGAGGGTTGTTGCAAAACTTATCGCAATATTGTTTGTATCAAAGTCAACGTACGCATTAACCTACTTTTCGCCTTACTTTTCGCTTTGATGAAATCTTAATATCTACAAATATTTTTTAATCTCTGCATTACTTTCTCCGCAAAAATTATTTGATATTTTAGCCACAGAGGTATTTAATAATCGTAGGATGACACAGTTAGGCTTCCAGCCCCATATCATTTAACCAGAGGTATTCATCCCACTCATTCAAACCCAAGGAAACAGAGATTCTGGTTATGAAGAGTAGAGGTGAGCTGTGCACCTTAGACCTCAGCGGCCAAAGTGCCCCAGGGGAGCAATGGGCATTTGCGCCTGCTTTGCGCACCCCTGGGGCCTTAGGCAGTAAAAAAAGAACCGCATACGCTTGTGCGTAACCTTCTGTAATACCATTGGTGCTGGCGCACGAAAAGCACCAGTGCTATCAGAAGGCGTCCCCTCATTTGCATAGGGGCGTGGCCCCAAGCAAATGAGGGGATCCCTTGGCCTCTGTGCAGTATTACAGACTCGGGTGAAGAGGCAAAGAAGTTGCCAGGAGGCGCACCAGCAGTGCTCCCCCCGATAGCAGGCTTCTTTAAGGAGGAAAGGGAGCTCCATGGACCCCCCAAACATGCCCTTGCAGGCGGGTGCAGTCACTCACTGAAAACACAAGGAGATGATGGACGGAGCGCTGAAACTTTTCAGACACTCTATATGCAAATCAGTCTTGATCCTGTGCCTAAGTCCAGCCGGGACTACCAAGCCAGGTCTTCCCTGGACTGGAAACAAGCATCCTGGGACCGGTTTCGGGGTAACAACCCTCATCAGCCAGACTAGCTTGATTCCAGTGGCAAAGTGAGCACTGCACCTACCTGCAATAGGATCTCAAATCCCCCTTAAAAGTGTAGGCAGGTTGCCGCCTGCACTGTGAAACACAGAGTGGCTGCAAAGCAGCCGCTCTATTTTTCACAATAATACGCTGCCCTGGGGGCAGCACATTCATTCTAATAGGGCGCATTTTCCCTGATTGCACCAGGTGCACCATTTAAAAGGTGCACGTGGCGCAATCAAGGAAAATGTGTCATATTTATAATATGGCCCCTGGTGTTCTTTCAAGAATCTGGGAGTCCAAACATTAACGTGGCAAACTCTGGTTATTCCAGTGCTAAAGCTGACCCGTCAAGAAAGCAGACCTGTCAATAAGGTATGGATCAGTGGAACATTTTCAGGACATTTGCAAGGTATACACTCGCATGCTTAGCACTCCAGGCTGAAAAAATGAGGACTGTATAAGTTACTCTCTTAACATGGGACCAGTTCCTAGCTATGCCACATTAGATATGATTTTCTATTATGTAGTTTAATTCTCCTAGTAAATGTTAACATATTAATTAGTCCACAGATTCAAACAAAAAGAACTCAAATAAAAAGCCAGATAATGGCTAGAATGGCCAATAATATGAAGGTGTAATCTGGCTGATTTACAAGAATAGAATTGGACACCCTTGCTCTAAAGTAGGTCCTGAAAATCTGGCATTGATTCAGCCCACCTGGACACCTCATACAAAGCTTTAAAGCTGGGCAACATGTATTAATATACATGGCACCAACCTATATTGATATGGTGAGCATATGACAATTGCCAAACACTTAGCTATCATATGTTTCTCCTACAATGATTTGTGTTGTGTGCTGGTGTGAGTTGAGGTTCTCCACATGAGTACATTCTATAAATCAGATCTTGTCCATGCGTGAGAATATACCCATTATTTACAAAGTGGCAATGGGCCCCTGTCATATTTGATACTCTTTGGCCTTGCTAGCATTTTCTGAAACGCAACTTAGAATTCTGAAAATTGTAGTTTTGTCTTACCACTCTAGTGGCCCTACAAGTCTCAGGAGGTAAACTGGTGTTGCCTAAAAAGCCAGGACTGTCTGAAGGCGCCAAAGAGCATGGAGCACTTGGCAGCTCTAGAACTGCAATTGCAAAGTTTCCCCATGTCAGGGGTGAGTAGGTGATCTATTATTCGTTCTGGTTTCTAAAGTCTGCCTGAATGAATGTCCGAGCGGTAATTGTGTGGCTATTTCGCCAGGGTCTTACTTACCTTGGGGCACTTATTTTCTTGAGGCTACTCTCTGGTCCACCAGTCTCGTAAATAGACCCATTGTGTGGAGAGGGGCAGCCCTGTTGGGGTAGACTGGCCCATTCCCAGCTGCCATCTTCGAGTGGTTGGTGCTCTATTTGTTTTTCCTTGCTCCTCGGCCCACGCATACAAAACAAGCCATTTTGCAGATGCGCATCACAATATAGGATGTGGCCGGAATAACTATCATCTTAAATGGAGACTGTTTACAATTTCTGGCATCAGAAACCACGTTCTTGTTTCTAAAGTCTGCCTGAATGAATTTTATCTGTTGTGAATGCTTTTAACTATGGTCGAGCGGTAATTGTGTGGCTATTTCTATGTGTTCTTACTTACCTTGGGGGACTTATTTTCTTGAGGCTACTCTCTGGTCCACCACGGTCTTGTAAATAAACCGAATGTGTGGAGTGAGGCAGCCCTGTTGGGGGGGGGGGGGGGGGGGGGGGGGGGGGAGACTGGCCCATTAATGGCCGCCATCTTCGAGCTGTTGAGGCTCTAGTTGTTTTTCCTTGCTCCTCAGCCCACACATACAAAACGAGCCATTTCGCGTACAGCGGGCGCACCGATGGCATGCCGAAGGCATGCCTAACGCAAGCCCCTCTGCGCCTGAACACAGCCAGCAAGGCTGCCACTCGCACAATAAAGGTAGACCATAATGCCTCCACTTACCTATTGGAAATCTGTGCTTGTGGAAAATGGTAATCATATTGGAAATACTAGATGGAGGAAGAAGATGTCCTTGATAAAGGGCCCGTATTTTAGCCAGTGCACTAGGTGCAAGTGGTTTCAAGTACCCATTCTCCCCCATAACCCTTCAAGCTCTTAAAAACAATGTTCCTAGTAAAAAGACTGTTAAAAAGGATGGTAAAACGCTCACCCTGCAGGGTCTGTATTTTAATGCCCAGTCCATTCCTTAACATGCTGCTGAAATCTGGGATTTATTAGACACCTTTAAACCAGATATTTGTTTCTTTACCGAAACCTTGACTGCATAAGCTTGCCGCTCCTTCTTTGGCGATTGCCTTTCCAGGAGAGTAGAGTTTCCAGACTGGATAGAGTGGGGAATAAGGGTGGGGGTCAAGCAATTGCGACACGCTCACCTCTCTGCATCAAGCTTTTGGATTCCATCTCCACCCCTAGCCTGGAGCGGATGGCATTTAAACTCGAGTTGGCACATGGTCTAAACTGGATGGGAGCAGTGGTCTATCATCCCCCAGGTGAAAATAAAAACGCTTTTTGCGCATCTATTTTGAAATCCCTGGCACCACTCACCTTGCAGTCACATAACTTCTTTCTAATAGGAGATTTAATCATCATTTAGACATCACCTCTGACCCGGACTCCGTAGGTCTGATAGCAGCGATGGAATCTCTTGGCCTCTCTCCTAAAGTATTCAGTCCCACCCATATTGCGGGACACGCATTGGACAACATCTTTTCTAACATACATGATGTAGTAGTTGATCCCCCTATAACCTTGACCTGGACAGACCATTCGGCTTTAACATTTTCGTTAGACATACCTAAGACTATTTATAAACCTCAATATGTCCTAGAATTTCGGAGATCATGGAGGAAGGTGACCCTAGCCTCGTTAACTTCTGCTTTCAAAGCCCCAATCTTTCGGGATTGTGCGGATAGTGACGCGGCACTGGAAACGTTAGAGGTCTCTTTAACTAAAGCTCTGGACTCGATTGCCCCAAGTAAATTAGACAGACTTGGGTGAAGTCAGCTCCAGCACCATGGTGCAATGATCGTTTTAAGAAAGAAAAGCTGCTTGCAGGAAATGGAAAAGGAAATGGACAAAATCAAAACAGGAGGCTGACAAACTAGCATATAGAACGATTCTTTGGTCATACTTTAAAAAATGTAACATTGCTAGAAGATTGAACTTGGGGGCCAGAATTACTGAAGCTAAGAATTCTTCTAAAGAACCGTTTAAAATTCTGAAAGATTTCACCAACCCGAGGGCTATTAATTCGTGCAGCCAGCGGACCCAAAGGTTTTGTGATTATCTGGCAAACCATTTTAAGCTAAAGATTGATAAAAATCTATAACTATTTTAGCACACAGGCGGAACTTCGTGTGGGATTACATAACCATGATGATTCCATCCCTTTCTCGTTGGAGACGTTTAAGTCCATTACTTCGGAGCAAGTCCAGTCCTTACTGGTACACTTAAAATGTGGTTTGTCTCTTGACCTGGCCCCTCCTTTCATCATCGGAGCTTTGGCCTCGGCCCTTGCAGCTCCCATCACTGCAGTCTGAAACCTATCTCAAATCACAGCCACCTTCCCCTGAAATGGAAATTGGCTCAAATAAGACAAATAATTAAAAAAGCCTTGGCCAATCCCCTGGATCTTCAAAAGTATAGACCTATATATCGTCACCTTTTGTTCTCAAAAGTTACGGATGCCCTAGTTAATAAGCAGTTCACTGAATCTCTTGAGCTGAATAATCTACTTGACCCCTCCCAGGTAGGCTTCCGTGTGTCGCACCGTACCGAATCCGCACTAACTGAAGTAACTGATCAAATTGGCCCTAGACAAGGGGACACAAACTATGCTGATCCTTCTCGACCGGTCAGCAGTTTGACACCATTTCTGATCAAATCCTAGTGCGTAGGTTACGAGAAATTGGTGTCAGCGGAAGGGCACATAAATGGTTTGAAAGCTTCCTTGCTGATAGAACACAGCGAGTCCAACTTAGTTTACTTCTCAGATTTTAGCTGTAGATAAAGGGGTTCAACAGGGTTCCATTTTAAGCCCCACTTTATTCAACATCTATGTGTCTTCTCTGGCCTCCATTATTAGATCTTGTGGATTTGACAACGTTTCGTACATGGACGATACTCAACTGATAGTTACCATTGACGCAGATCCAACGGCTACCAGAGACATTTTTTTAAAGTGCATGCTAAAGACGGTGGCTTGGATAATGGCTAATTTTTTGCAGTTGAACACGTGCATAACCGAGATTCTGCTGTTCGGCAAAGGGGAGGAGCTTTGGTCTACTGATTGGTGGCCTCTTGAGTTGGGTGAACTCCCCACCCCAAAACAATGGGTGAAAAACTTAGGTGTCATTGGAGATGACAAACTCTCCATGGAAGAACACATGAAAAACATCTCGGGCACCTGTTTTGGCCTAATGCGGATGCTCAGGTAGATCTTTCCCTGGCTCCCTCTCTCAGCTAGAAGCTCTCTCATACAGGCACTACTAGTAAGTAGGCTAGACTATGGTAATTCCCTGTTGGAAGGGATTAGGGAAGATCTGCTCTCAAGGCTTCAGGTCATGCATAACACAGCGGCTCGCCTGGCCCTCAATCGGCCCTTTCGATCACCTTCCGAACTTCTCCTGCGCCTGCTCCACTGGCTGGCCATCAGGAAACGAGCAGTATTCAAGCTTCTGTGTCTGGTATTTAAAACTTTACAGGGGCATGGTCCAGCCCACCTCAGCAAAAAGTGAATATCTTCTATTTCTTCCCGGCAACTGAGGTCAAGCAGAGCAGCAACTGTTGTGCCCGAGGTGGATTAAAAAAACAAATCAGAATGGGAGGCCGCTCATTTTTGTATCTTGCTCACTTCCATTGGAACAAGCTGCCAGGCGATATTTGCGTGGGCAGTGGATTTCCCACTGCCCCCACTCTTCGCTTGTGGTTTCTTTAAATCCAGAGTTCTCCAAAGTCAGTCCTGGAGAGCTGGATACATTCCACAGTTTTGGCATATCACCATTTAGATAGAAGGTAATTATCTTAAAAATATGGCATGGACCCCGATTCTCCATGACCAACTTTGGAGAACCCTGCTTTAATCCTTCCACTCTCCTCCTGCTTTTGGCAGTAATGTCACACCCCTTCCTTAGTTTTTCTTCCCCCTCACAACCTGCCAGATCTCTTTTTTTATATATTTTTGACATGCTGCACAGATGCTGTGCAAGATGGCTGACAAGGGGAAAAGGCGCAATGACGTGGTCAACACTGGCTGCGTAACAGCACTTTTTTTCTTTTAGCCATGTTGCACTGCCACTTGTGCTGCTGTGCAACATGTAAAAAACCTTTGACAAAGTCAATAGATCTCGAATAGGTGAAACAATGGCTTTGACAATGTTTGTTTTTATTTATCTGGCTTCTGCTATCTCACAGTATACCAAATTGTGTCCATTTGAAACTTTACTTCATGAAGTTGCAATATTTTTTAAGCTCGCACGCAATGAAGTGCATTTCTAGCTCCACTCCAGAATGTGACACTGGTATTTATTTTAATATTTTAATTGAGGGCTACAGTTACATTTGTAAACAAATTTAGTCTGTATGCCTGTAATGTTTGAAAGTATGGGCCCTGGGCCCTCATGGTAGGCGCAGCAAGGATGACACGGACACCAGGAATGAGTGGTAGGAAAGGTCGTGAGCACGTGCGCTCAGCCTCTTTTATTGGCAGCGTCATGTGACACCATGACGTCTGTGGTGGGTGGGTGTAGATTGTATTACATTTCATAGAAACACTAGAGCGTGTCCACGCTAAGACACCACATCACTCCCCCTTTTAATCTATGGAAAGACTAAGCCTCAGAGTTTACATTTGTAGGAAATAACATCTCAGGATGCAGTGAAGTGTTCAGTTCCGCCAAGCTTTTCACTTCGCCGCTGCTTGGGGTTGGGCGGATGGAGTTCAGTTTGTTTAGGGGAACAACTGTCCGCTTAGGCCTGGTGGTGGTGCCGATGGAAACAGTCTGCAAGCCTTGGGGAACCCCGTTGTACTACAGTCTTTCTGTTGCTGACCTCCTCGGTGACGGGTGCGGTTGGAGTTCTTGTGGTTCGCCGTGGAATCATGGTTGGCCTAGGGCTCACTGTGGGGACCCACTGCGCCTGACTTCTTCTTCACTCTTAACTGTAGTAACAGCCAAGTGGATTCATTCCTTCTTTACTTAACTGTGGCAACGGCCACGTGGATTACTTCCTTCTATTGTTAACTGTGGCAACGGCCACTGGGATATACTTCTTTCTGCTGTTCTTAACTGTGGCAACGGCCACGTGGATGTCCTTCCTTGCTAAACTGTGGCAACGGCCACGTGGATATCCTTCCTTGCTCTCAAGCCGTGGCAGGGTTGCCACCTGTCTTTCCTTTTCTTCCTTTCTTTTCACTGTGGCATGTGCCACGCAGGTCTCTCCTTTTCTTCCTTTCTGTTGATGGCGGCAGACGTGCCACTCAGCTCTCTCCTCTTCTTCCTTTCTTTTCGCAGTGGCAGACGTGCCACGCCGATCTCTCCTCTTCTTCCTTTCTTTTCGCAGTGGCAGACGTGCCACGCAGATCTCTCCTCTTCTTCCTTTCTTTTCGCAGTGGCAGACGTGCCACACAGATCTCTCCTCTTCTTCCTTTCTTTTCGCAGTGGCGGACGTGCCACGCAGATCTCTCCTCTTCTTCCTTTCTGTTTCGCGACATCACTCAGTCCAATCTTGCATCTTCTCTCCTGACCTGGCTCCTCCATGCAGGGCGCGCCCGCTGCATGTGTGATCCTGGTTTGTCCCCGACTGGAACACTTCCTCCTTCTTCCTGAGTTGGCGTCGCGAACCCTCTTCACTGGATTCTTGTAGGTGACGTTCGTGGGATGGTGTTTAGAGACCTTGACTAGGTCGAACGTCCTGGACCATTGGCGGCCCGCTCCTGCGGATGTTTTGGCAGGTTTCTTCGGTCGTCCTTTCGGACTTCCTGATGTTGGTTAGAGAACCCATCGCGGGTCATACTTGGTACGCGATCTTTCTGTGGATCGGCTTCTGGGGGTGCCACGCTTAGTGGTCTTCTTCGGTAACTCTTCTGCACTGTGGCGTTACCTGTGCCCTTCTTCCATCTCGTGGGGGCTGTGCCTTGCCACGTGGCGCGTTATCTGCGCCCGTTTTCTTCAAGGCTCTCGGACACTTGTTGCGTGTCGTCGGTACTTGCAGCTTTGGCTGGCGTCATTTTCTTGCTGCTTTGGCTGACGTCCAGTACTTTGCTGCTTTGGACCGTCGGGTACTTGCTGCTTTGGATGGCGTCAGACGTTTGCTGCTTCGGACCGTTGGCGGGAGTCGTTGATGCTGCGGTGATCTCCTGTGGCCACTAGAAGTCACTGCTCTCTCCGTCTTCTGATCTCGGCAGTCTTATTCCCTGATCCTACCTCCAGTGCTTGGCAGCTGTCTTCTCCAGACGTTTCGTCCTTGCTTGGATGCTTGGTGAGGCGTTGGTGCCTCTTCCCACGACACTCTGGAAGTGGCGGCTGCCGACTCCTTGCTGGTGCGTGTTGGTGTTTTCTCTTCCTTGTCTTCTGCGCGGAGCGCGCTTTCTGGATTGCGGCGTTGAGATGCTTTCCCTTGGGGCACTACTCCGTCAGTTGCCGCTAGATGGTGCTACTTCTTTTGCGTTGAGCAGTGCTTGTTTCTGTGCTGCAAGATGAAGGTGCAGTAATACTTTTGGCCACTGGGTGGCAGTATTGCTGGATCTTTTGAACAGCCTGTCTTGTCTTTCCCGGGGTGTGCACTCTACTGCTTCAGTGCACCGGGGGTTGAAGCTGCTGTTGAAAATGGGTGAGTGATTGTTGCAGCCAATGTACTTAATTGAAAATGTGCTGACTTCAGGCTTACTGTAAACGCACTGTGTATGTCCCTTTTGTGTTGTGCAGGCTTTGCTGCTGGGGGCAATTTTGGCTGTCTTTGTGGGTGCACCGTGGTTCTACTTGGGCTTGTGTAATTATGTATACTTCTGCCGCCTTGCCGGCACTCTGCCCCACACGGAGCACACGAGGAGGGGGCTCTTCTATGACGGCGGCGCTTGCAGCTCGCAGACGGTCTCTTCTCTCTTGCTCCCGTGCCCAACTGCTCCTCAACGCGGAGCACACGAGGGGGGAGTGCGCCTTCTGATCTCGGCTGCGCTGGCCACCTGCAGCTTCTCGCTTCTCCCTCACTTTCTCTCCCCGTCCGCGGCCGCCTCAGCAGTGCTCACGCGGGCGGGGGAGGGGTTGCTTTCTCCGGTGGGGGAGCGGGTCTCTCCGGTCCTCTTCCCTGGCGGGGAGCGCTAGAGGCAGGCCGCGGTTGGGATCCGCCGGCTCTGACTGTGGACAGGGCTGTTCCGCTGGCCCCACTTTCGCCGGTCTCCCGCCGCTGCAGCTCTACAGGCACACGCTGCGCGGCGGAGACCTGTCTTGCTTCTTGCAGGTCACGGGTGGGCTCCGCTGGCTCTGCAGACCCCGTCCTCCTCTAGGCGCTGCCGGCGGGCCGCGGGTGGGCTCCGCTGGCGCTGCTTGGTCTCTTCTTCGCTGGGGGTGCTGCCGGCAGGTCGCGGGTGGGCTCCGCTGGCGCTGCTGTGTCTTCCCTCGATGGAGGTGCTGCCGGCCGGTCGCGGGTGGGCTCCGCTGGCGCTGCTGTGTCTTCCCTCGATGGAGGTGCTGCCGGCCGGTCGCGGGTGGGCTCCGCTGGCCTGGACCACGTCGCGAGGGGGGTCGGGAGGCAGTTAGCTACTCCGCTCCCTCCCCCTCGTTGGTGTAGTTGAGTTTGGGTCCAGCCGCCTTCCCTTCGCGCCGTGGCTTACTCTGGGCCCCGCCGCTTTCTTTACACACGCGGCGGGGGCCGGGGATGACTCGGGCAGACCGCGGGTAGGCTCCGCTGGTCCTGCTTATATTATTGGCCCAGTTACTGTTGGCTCTTCACCCCCCAGGGGCTCACCTTCGGCCGGCTGGCCAGATGCAGCGTCGCGGTCGTGGCGGGTGGACTCCGCCCGGTCTGTGCACCACTCTGGTGAGGTGGTGGCCATGCGGCCGTCTCAGGTGGGCTCTGGGCGGTCCGCTCATTCCTCGAGGCACATGTTGGTGGCGGCCGTCGCAGGTGGCTTCTGTCGGTTAGCTGGTCGCCTCTTGGTGGCTGCTGGGCTCCGACATGCACCGGCTTCTCGGCTCGCTGTGCCTTGCTGCAGGGGGTGCCCTTCAGGCAGGCACCACTCCCCCTTCTTCGCAGTGTTTGGTAGTGGCACGCGTGGGTTGCACTACCGACCTCGTCGCCATTGTAATGTTTGAAAGTATGGGCCCTGGGCCCTCATGGTAGGCGCAGCAAGGATGACACGGACACCAGGAATGAGTGGTAGGAAAGGTCGTGAGCACGTGCGCTCAGCCTCTTTTATTGGCAGCGTCATGTGACACCATGACGTCTGTGGTGGGTGGGTGTAGATTGTATTACATTTCATAGAAACACTAGAGCGTGTCCACGCTAAGACACCACAATGCCCTGCCTGTATGGATTTCTGGTTTGCATTCAATGCTCTAGTAGGTCCTGCCTATATAGACATTTATCTATTATATAACAAATTTTAGTTCTGCCGTTTATTTCAGCTTCCTTATCTATGTATGCAACTTTATCACTCTTTGCAACACTGGCTCTCTTTGCAACACATTCTCTCTTTGCAACACAGTCTCTCTTTGCAGTCTCTCTTTGCAACACAGTCTCTCTTTGCAACACAGTCTCTCTTTGCAACACAGTCTCTCTTTGCAATTCCTTCTGTCTGACTGCGCAACCTCTCTATTGGTAAGAAACCTTTATGAAAATATTACCACAAAAAAAGCATAAACTAAGGCAAGAGATTAGTAGCCAAGGCCAGCCAGATTTGCTTTTTTGGGTTTGGTGTTAAGCAATAACTTTTGCTTTTACTACAATCATGTGTATAACATAGTTACTTATAGGGGCTTTCAGCCAGACGTCAACTGTTAGTTAGATTAATAGCATTCACATTTTTCTTCCAGCTACTGCAGCATACATCATGGGGTAGTGGGGTGGCACACTTCAGTCACTGCCCGAGTTCTCTGTGTCTTATAACATGCTTTCCTTTCACAAGGAGCACATCCACACACAAAGTTGTTCCGTTCAGCGTTAGGGACCAGTATAGTAATATGTGCTTTTTGGAATCCAAAAAAATATTTTTGGCCTTAGCCATTAATCTTTTTTTTAGATTGAAGATGACCCAGCTGCCTTACCAACAATAAGGTGACAGAGCAAATCAAGAACTGCCAAATCCAAAAGGCTGGTGGCCAGCACTAGACCCATTGGCTTTGCCAATGCTCATTAAAGTTGCTATTTTAAAGTGTTTAAGAGACACTGTAACACCGTAGTTGCCTGAGATTTGAGTGCTTGATTATATGCGTATTTATTTTGGTCACCTCCACAAATAATAATAATAAAAATGCATGTTAGGCAAAAGGCCTAATATTCGAAAAACGCTAGCAAAACAGCTACAATGGCGAATATTTTTTTACATTTACATTTTTTGTTGCAAGAATATGGCACACACCGTTAGCTGATTGAAGGATTTTTTGTGTTATATGCTTGCAATAAAAAAAATTAACCATTGCACCTGTTTCCCAAGGCGCTTTGAAAGAAGAAATTTTTTATTGTACGATTGATAAAAATCTTTGCAATTGAGCTAAGAAATACAGAAGAAAGCACCTTTGCAAAGCACATAAGAACAACTCATTTCATTACAATGACGTTAGTTAGAAAACCATTTAAAAATTACAATGTCTTTTTTTTACTTTTATGTTAGTATTATTTACTGCAAGTGAAAATTGTAAAATCTCTTTAAAAGAGACTAGATAAAAGAATTAAAAGCCAGGAGTTTCCATTTGGCAGACATCAATTTGTACTTTTTCTTCTTACAATATCCTAAAAGTTTGCTATCAAATCTGGCAAAAAGACTGCTTAACAGATAAAGGTTACGATTCCGGGGTTTAATTTTCGGGTGCTTGCGTTTTTAGTCAGTTCATGTACTGGCAGAAGGATTTAGCACGAGGTTTGCTATTTTCATGAAACGTACCAGTTTGCAAGCTAATTGAATATCTCCTCCTGCAAAGCATGCTATTAATGCTCGTCGGCGAGTTTGCAGGTGTCTTTGGTTCCAGAGTTGTTTTAGTAGTAACCTTCGCTCATTCTCTAGACCTTTGCAGCTACACAGTAAATGCAAAACATCCTCCTTTAGGTCACCGCAAAGTCTACAGTTTGTGGTAGTTTCCGAGCGGGTCCATGGGGGGAGATGTTCTTTTGCTTGTATAACTCTCATCCTCATCTGCAAAAAGGATTCCTTAACAGCCCGTGAAAACACTGTTCCCAGGTATGCTTGTCGTAGAGACCTGGTATAGCTCTGGATCACGATCCACCCATGGGCCCTCCTGGTCAGTGTGGATTTATCTTCTTCCAGGAATAGTGTCTTCACTGTTTTGTTTACAAGCTGCTTGAAACATTTGTGAGTCCCATTCGCTTCCCAGAGTTCGTGTAGTGCGAGAGAGTTTATTGCGGCATGGAGATAGACTATTGCTAGGCAGTCTTTATTCCTTTCCAGTTCTTGCCATAGATGCGAGTTCAAGGTGCCTGTGCCTGTCTCAGCTCCCTTCATTTTATGCCAACATTTGGCTAGGCACCCTTGTGTGCTATTTGTTGTTTGTTGAGGCCGAACTCAAGTCTTAGTTGCGCAGGCGAAGTGTACTGTGGGAGGTACAATAGTATTCGCATTGCTTTGGACACCACCTTATGTAAGGTGGTCTTGTCTCTCCCTCTCATGCATTCACTGCCGTAAGTTATCGATGATAGTAATCTTGCTTGTAATACTTCTAGAAAAGGGATTAAGTTTGGGCCCGTTATTTTGTGCTTGATGCTCTTTAATGCGACAGCCGGAGATATCCCTCTATTTCTGATCGCCGTTTTTTGTTGCACAAACGTTCCTTTCCTGTCGAAGATTATACCCAGGTATTTATATTCTTTGATGACCTCCATCTTCTGGTCCTGTAGAGACCACTGAAGAGGTTGGTTTTTGCATTTTTGATATAATATCATCACCTTTGATTTTCTAGGTTTATGCTTAGCCCTTTCCTTTCGGAAAAGTTACTTGTCATGTTGATAAGATGTTGAAGGCCTACAGGGGTTCGGCTGATTAGTATTAAGTTGTCCGCTTACTGAAGATTAGACAGTGCAAGGCCCCCTAGGTTTGGAGCGGGATGGTTGCAATTATCAAGTTCTGCTGAGAGGTCTGACATGAAGAGGTTGAACAGGGTTGGGACAAGAACGCAACCCTGCTTCAGACCCTTTGTAGTTGGTATTTCCCTTGATAGACAATTGCCTGTCCCCAGCTTTATTTGCATCCATGTCTCTGTGTTGAGTAAAATTAATAGATTCAAGAGTTAAGGGTCTATATCCCAGCCTGATAATTTAGCCCAGAGTTTTTCTCCATCTACACTGTCAAATGCGGACGAATAAATCAATAAAAACAGACAAATAGTGTTTTTTTATTAGTTTTATGGTGGCATCTATTAAAAGAGAGAGAAAGCAAGGATGTTTGTCATTGTCCCTGTGCATTTTTGAAAGCATGTCTGGTTGATGGGGATTAAGCTTCTCATTGATGCCCCTTCAGTAAATTCTTCCAATAAAAGTCCTGCAAAGTATTTGGCATCTATATCTTTTAGAGCGATGAGCCTGTAGGTCTTTGCTTTGCTCCTATTGCCTTTTTTGTAAATCGGGGCGAAGGTTGATCCCTTCCAAGAGTTGGGGATTCGTTCTGCCACCCAGATATTCATGAAGAGGGGGTGCAGTTGCTCTACCCAGTAATTTGGGTCCTGCTTAGAATGAATTGGGGGAATTTCGGTTGGCCCAAGGGCCCCTCTTTCCTGCCTTTCGTGATTCTTATCTTAATCGGTTTTATTGTGCCTGGGAAGTTGGTCTCCTCGAATAGAAGATTTGGGGCCTACGGGCGTAGCTGCCAGACCACAATGTCTTGTTTTGTTCCTTCAGCTTCTTTATTGAAGTGGTGCACTAAGTGTTTACCTAGGCCTCCTCAGTAATGTAGGAATTGATTCCAGGGGCCTTAGGATTCTCTATTTTGTGTACTGCAAGCCAGAATCTTGTGCTGTGGTTAGTTTTTGCGTGTAAAGCAGCAGCGTAAAGCAATTTAGCCCATGTTTTTTCTGTGGTTTTTCCGGAGTCTTCTGAGTGTTCTGTTAAAGTCGCTTTTTATTTGCCTTAATTTGCTGGTTTGGGTTGTCGGTGGGTGGATTTTTTGATTGTTTAAGGGCCTGGTAAGTAATTCCTTTTGGTTGTTTAATCCATGAATTACTTTTGAAGGCCCATTGGCTTTGCAATTTGTTGGGTTTTTTTGCATTCTGGGACCTGTAGTCCCTGGTTTATAAAGGAGAAAGTAAAAGAACGAATGGGTCAAGAAGAGGACTGGACACATTTCTCACACAGTAAACATGAGAGATCACATTTGTTTCAAGCTATTCTACAACAAGCAGCAGGATCAAATAAATAACTGAAAACTCATTTATTCTACATCATAATTCGACAATATTCCAGCTCGTTTGGATCAGTGAGGAAATTACTTACGAAATCAGGTGATAGAAACATACTTGAGAAATCACACCTCGTCAACAAGTGTTACAAAATGGAGGGGGGGGGGGAGGAATAGCCGTTTCCATTGTGTACACGGTCACAATGTTATAAAAACAACAGTAGCAAGTCATTTTGTTCAAAGCTAACGAACCAAATTTCAGACGATCAGGACTCAGTGAAACAATTAACATCAGAAATATGGAGGACGCATACATAAAACACTGTACAGCTAAAGGGATTCAATGTGAAATTCAACATTGCAGGTTTTTAATTAACTGCAAGAATGTGGAATAATGAGAAAAGAAAATATATTATTGAATGGATCTTGTGAAATAAACTACATTAGGGAAGAATCATACATGATGGAACTGAACAGCCACGTCCAATGGCAGAATGGCGTAAATATGTATTTATTCCACAAAGAGGTCAATGGTTTCAGAATATCAGTTGATCATAATTCCACTGGCATGTTGTAATGTGGGATGAACTCTGAATTGGGATTGTCTGAACCCGAAGAAATGATTTAAAGTGTGCAAGCCAGACAAATTAGATATATAGACTTGAACTGTTGTCCAAACATTAACAACAGAGCCTCCATTTTGAATGGTGCCTTGGGACTGGTTCTCAGAAGACATGCTCACGTTTCTGGGAAAATGGCCATTTAAAAGATAAATGTTAAGCTCTTGTCTTGCTGGGATGATTATCTAACACAGGTGCAGCCGCTCGCAAGGCTGCCTTATCTAAGCAATGTATGGTTTGTGACCATGAACCTTAATGAACTGAGAAATAAATGGTTATTTTGCAGCCTACATCCTTCCAGAACGCTAGTTTGCGAGAATAGATAAGAGTTGCGTATGCTTGAAATAATGGCTTCTGCAATATGTAACTAAGGCGCATCCTTCAGGGGAGCAGGAGCAATGCTCATTTAAGATGTCCTTTGCTTCAAGCACACCTTGAAATTGAGGTAAAGAGGCAAGCACGGCCCCTCCAGTGTCATCACTGAATATATGCTTTCCTGATAGGTTTATCTTTATCCTTTGAAGTGTAATTACTGCTCTTTGTGGATTGCATTCCACAGCTGTGTGTCATTAACCAGTTAGCCAATATTGTATTGTAATTGCATTTATGTAGCGCTTACTACCCCTGACATAATAGAAGAGAATGTATTTTTCAAACACATATATATATATATATATATATATAGCATCACAACTTTGACAAGGCCAGACACTTGGACAAGACCAGACGCTTGGCGGATGGACTCTACATTTCTGACCAGGGCTGAAAGCAAATACAGCTTAGCTCATTTTATATTCCTAAACGCGTTTTGACTGTTTTTTCCTTTTCAGACATTTGCTCTTTAACAAAAGCGAGGGCATTGAGAGCACTCAAGAGAGCTGGTGGTTCGGTTGACATCTGTAACCTCCTTTCAGCCATTCTTATGTTTTAGGCAGCATAGCAGTTCCCTGCAGGCTGGGACTTGCAGTTTCACGTTTTGGTGGCTGCGAGTTCGAGCATGCTTAATGCTAGAAACCAGAAAAGCACAGGGCTGCCTGCCTGGCCGTCAGTCACGGCGGGACACGGGGAGCCGACAGGCGCGCCGCTGGCCTTCTGCGGGGAACAGTAGCCCATTAGCCCTCTGGCTATAAATTGAGCTCCACAGCTTTTCAGCCGAACGAGGAATGCAAGGCCTCGGCCCCAATCATGCGAGGAGGCAGAATCCAGGAACGAGTTTACTATTACATTAAACAACAGTCACCGTCCACCTCTTTCGCAGGGGAGGCTGGACTCTGGTATAACATTTAGAGCGAGTTCTTTTTCCAAACTTGCTCTTATATTTTTGGTTCGCTAATACAACGCATCGCCCCCACCGCAACCCATGGCAGACCTCCCAGACGGTGCCATGCCGAAATTATCCAGGCGACTTTGTATTCGGATACTCGTAACTTACATTAAGAAAATGACTAACAGACTGCAATTTCCGTAAATTAAGTGGTTAAATATCAAACTGTAGCCGTTTATTCCTTTACCAGGAGCCCCCTTGAGTGGTCAACTGGGGGCCCACGCAGGGGGGGGGGGGGGGCATGCCTCCTGATTTGTTTTGCCCCCGGAAGGCTAATTTCTCCTTCTGTTTTCATTCCTGGCAGGGGTCGGTCTCTGGCTGCGGTAATGCTAAAGAGCGGTTTTTGTGCCAGCCTTATATAAAGATGCTCCCGTTATGCATTACAGTAGAGCGCCCTCTGGGGGGCGGAGGGAGGCAGTCCGGCCTCACTCGCATGTTAAAATCAGAAACGTAATACAATTTCTTTGGTGTGCGTCCCCCACGAGCGGGCATGGTCCTTTCCCCAATCAGAGACCTATCAAGTCTCTGACTGGGGAAAGGACCATGCCCGCTGTATGTATATATAAACATCTGCTTAATAAAAAAAAATTGTGAAAAAGAAAAAAAAAAAAAGAGACCTATCAAGTAATTAAATGGTAGCATGATACCATCCCATGTATGGGTTATTAACTGAATTATGAACAAATCCGTAAACGATGACGCAACTACATTTCATATTCCTATGAACGAACCTTTTTAATAGTGTCAACATGAAAGATGCTCCAGGTTCCTGTTTACTGGGATACGAAAAGACGAGATAAGTGTCTGAAGCAAGGGGGTTACCCCCTGATAAATATATTTTCTGATCGTTAGTTGGGTGACAAGTGTTTTCAGTCGGGTATGGTGAGGTATGATTTCACCAAGGATTTCTACGGGCACGGACACGCTTTTTTTTTAGTTATTTTTACAAAATTATGTGGTTTCTCTTACTTAGTACCCCTACAAATCTGCATTCCTCTCCCCTTAAGCCACTATCACGCACCCTCCTGGTTGTAAAATTTTTTACCTTTAAATGCCAGCCTGATTGTTAAAAAGTCTGAAGCTCAAACATCGCTCCGCCCCCTGCTCTGAAGGGTGGTGCACCTGCCCATCATCCTCCCCTGGTCGATAAAACGCAGAGCATGCAGTCATTTGCCCCACTTCATCAGGCTCTCATTTCCCCAACATTGATAACATTGGTACAACTTAGGTGGGTATTATTAACCCGTAATGAGCGCCTAGGAATAATTTGGTTAGTAGGAAACACTACACATGCAAATTAGAGTTAGTTTCTCAAACAAGGGCCTTGAGCAAGCACTACATCCATAAAGAAGCGCCTAGAAGTTTTTTTAGTTCACACTGATGGCTATACGAGAAGCCTTGCTCACAACCCAAGGGAGCCAATTGTCCTGGTTGAGAGATACCTTGGTGCAACCAAGAGAGACAGCAAGGTGACTTCATAAAATAAAGCGCCAACCACACAATTCCCAGATGAAGAAGCTGAAGCAGTGGAGCTAGTGACCTGGGTGATCCTATTAATAACAATAAACATCTCCAGTAGTTTCAAGTCCTGCTGTGGTGCCCAAAGCCAAGCGGGTGCTTGTTTGCCATAGTGCGCCAATACTCTGGTCACTGGAATTATGCAGAAGCAGAGGATACATTTATGTGGCAGGACTGATTCACTATGTGGCAAGAAAAGTCAACTCATGCAGCACATCAAGTGGAAGTCTCCTCTATAGAGATCCCAAAAATTGCAAAATATAGAAAGGTTTCTTAGAAAAGACATGTATGCGCATTCATTAGATCCTATTGAAAATAGTATTTACTAACAAATAAAGGTTCAAGAACAGGAACACATTTTATTAACACTGCCCATTCTAACTCCCATAGTATAATAATTTGTGTAAAAAACAAAGTCTTGCACTCAGTAGAAATCAAGCCTACATGTGTACACTAAAAGGTGCCCCTACATTACTATTGGGTTTAATCTGTGCTTACAATTTTGTAACAAGAAAGACCGCATTACATCAAGATACAGCCTAGTAGAACAGTATTTTTTCCATTAGGTATGTTTAATAAAAGGGTGTCACTGGGAGGCACTGTAAGATTTAAGAAATCTACAAAGGAGTCAAATACTTGGGATTTGCCTCTACTCCGAGTTCCCACTTGAAATAACTACTGTTTTAAGAACAGTATCAGTGGTGTAACATGAATTTGAATGGATAATGAAGCAAACGTTTGTGTGTCAAAGAAGCAATCATTGGTTCCTCCAAATTACATTTAAAATATGTCAACATTTCTGTAAGGCTATAGATAAAACCCATTCACCAGCCTATCCTGGGTAATGGTTTCAACTCATTAATACATACATTCAGCAATGAACAGAGTGCACTGCCATAAGGTATGCACCTGGTTCACCTGTGGTTGTTACCCACTCCCAGGTCCTCGCAACTGTTTAGCCTGAGCAGAGGAACGAGCTGTGGGTACCACAATGGGCCCACTGCTAGCTTCCTGCCTCGCGAAAGTCTTGCAAGGAGTGGGGACAGATAGGGTGGCCACAATTGTCTGGTGTGGCCACATCCGCTGTCGCGATGGTCCGGGGATACTTAGAGCCAGGCCATCTTGCCCTTCCGACTATCACAATAGAACAGATCTTGGTGTCGGGCTGCACCACCTGTACCCACAGTAAAGAAAAAGACTGAGACCAGTCATTGTTTGTTGAGTGGGATGGTGGTGGGACTCAGACTGGGGGTCTCCCGCTCCAATCAACAAATTCAAAGTACCCATTAATCTTATTAAAGTGTGCATGGGGAATGTTTTTTTTTTAGCAACTTCTGATCCATTTGTGCTGCATTTTTTTTTAAATCTGCAAGATATGCAGAAAATGTTACAGCATCACACTGTTAAAGTGGCGTGTACCAAACGATGCCACTTTCTCACACTTTCTTAAAATAATACATTATAAAAGGCCCACAATTTAAGACGGTCTTAAAATGCAACCGGTTACACAGTGATAAGTTTCACAGCTATTTGACTGGCCCTGCTACCTTAGTCAGAATGTGACCTTTCATGCATGGGCAGTGAGACAAAGTACTGCATGGGCATAGAGTCCAAACCTTCCCTCTGCCGTAAAAAAGACTTTAGTGGTTAGTGTGCATAATTGTCCATTGGCCACATTATCATATGCATGGCTATTCCGAATAGGCGGCCCAGATAGTTCTGTGAAAACCGGATGTTTTAGATCCATGTGGAATAACTTCCTTGCAGAACTTGGATAGTTTGTTCATTTCTTCAAATGTTTGCAATCAGGGCTTTAACTGGGCAGAGTCCCGCCGATGCTCAGCACAGGGTTCTAAAAAGCAGCTGCTGGGACGGGTTCCTATCGGGCTCACCATTTTTGGCCTCACCCTCAAGGTGAAAATAAAAAATATATAATCTTAACTCTGCAACAGTATCATCCTTCACTGCTTTTGATTTAACTTCAAAGAGACTTGTTTTAGTTACTCTATAACACTTGCACAAACTTTTATTACCCTCCTTTTGACCCACTCCGCACACACCCGCATGCACCATCCGGCAATCCTCAAAAAGATCTCCGACAAAGTGACCCTTCGGGGGACCCGTAGGGAATTGCAGAGCCAGCCCTACGAGGAGCAAACGCCCGATGATGAAGCATGACACCCTTCGGGGTGTGTGAGGGCAACAGAGGATGCAGATTGACTTTCCCTCTCACAGTTATCGGTCCTTTATAACCAGGATTTTCTTTTTTTTCTATTCTTTCACTGTATGGGTGACTTATTGCACCCTGATGCATGGGTGACTTTTTGCACCCTGGCATAGGAACTTTGTCCTCTTTTTGATTAAATATTAATATAAGGAGCGCGAACACTGGACCTTAATAAGCTCCTTGGTCCCCCCTCTCTCTTTTGATAAATAGTTATTTCACAGTCATCTCATTTCAGAACTGAAGCATTTTCAATATTACATACACAACAAAGCCGTAGTTGTTGCTTTATTTTTTTCTTATGCAACTAACAACCATTGACAAAGCCAATAGTCCTGGCTTGTTGTAGGTGTAATTTTACATCATATCACTGGATACAGTGACAGAAACATACCAGTTGGGCAGCACACTATGCCAAGCACAGATTTATAGCTTTCATGTTTTTAAGCCACACCTTTAATGACATCGGCCACACCCCTTTGAGACCCACCCCCCATTTGTTTATACCGCTCAAAGCCCTGTTTGAAATCACTGTTAAAAAAAAAAACATTAAAATTTGAAAAGCTGCAAACTTCTCACAGAATTCCCACCTCGGTCTGAATTTCCAAGCAAATATAAAGAGTGTCTAAACAAAGGGAGCAGGAAGACTGGAACCAAAGAGGGTCAGTCATAGTGGCACCTATTAACATGGTCTAAAAACATGGATCCATTCATTTTAAAGCAGCATTGCTTAACCGAAGGCAGAGCTGAGCGGTGGGCACCTACATATTAATTCTTTGCAATGCAGCCACCTGGCTGAAGTCACGTAGTGACTCCTAACGCCTATTACAGAATGCAGCAAGGACATATGTGGGTTTAGGTTACAAACACAGCATGGCCAGCTTTTCCAGGACCATATTAGACTAGATGTTCTAGTTCATTATTTTTTCTTTGCAGTCTGGTACTTGTATCGTTGTTTTACCCCCTTATACACCCAGGAATAGTCTAGAAGACCCAAAACGCAAAAGGGAGAAAAAATATATATAGGTGAAATGGAGTTAAGCAGCTAGTCACGCCTGGACCAGGAACACGTCATGGCAGCTGCACAAGCACGAAAAGAGGAACCTCGGGAAAGGTGTGGGAGGGAACAGACATCTAAGCACCACGAAACAGAAAGGTTGCTGAGAGATCGGGTGAGTGGGTATACTGGATGCTGACTGCAACCCTTACAGCATGACTTGAAAGTTGTAGCTGAAGGGAAATATGCAAGTGAAGGGGCACAGACCTTCTATTTTAATGACATTGTTTTATACATATTCAGTAATGTTGAAATTGCACATTTCTTCTTTATGTTTAGCATCAGTCTAACAATCATTTATTTTTCATGATGGTTTTAACCAATTTACCTCATTGTCATCAAGAACATATTTTCACAGCCCTTCGCATTGATTTGGACTGCCTTCTGTGACAGCTAACCCCTCCCTCCAGGTCTTCGTTTTTAGCGAATACCAAATTGCATTCTGGAACCTGAAGTTTCCCTTATACCAACGTCCGAGTGTGCCCCCTTTAGCCAGTCCTAGCATTTCATTCAACAGCACTTTGTATCCCGCGAGTTCTAAATTGTTACTTACAAAGGAAAGTGCAACAAATCCCACAATACAGAGTATTCTTAATTAAAAATGTAACAGTGGCTAGTGGTGTCATGCATAACATTGACCTTTTGATTTACATCTAGCGCTTAGAAGCGACTGAGCTGGCCGTGTGTCTTGTACAACCCCCAACACACACACACACTTCTGTAAGTAATTCCAGCAATGCTCCTCGCCGCATGCCGGTCTACAGTCCAAGAGAATGTGGCACACCCAGAAGAAAAAAATGTGGATAATTCTGATCCAGCGACCTCTGGAGAAAGTAACATTTTCCAACCGGGGAGGAGACAGTGTTATCTTCAACACAACTTTTACTAGCCACACGTGCACATTCCGCAGTAGTTACAATCAGTGTGGTCACCAGGTCACTGCCGGAGCCACCCGGCACTTCGACAACCCAAATTCGATTCCCAGATAAGCCTCTCTTCCACTCCAGTCGTCTACAAACACGTGTGGCAACACAGGAGCCGGGTTTTCAAAAATCATCCTCTAACTCCGATGAAAGCACTTCTATTACATTACTTTCTTTCCAGTTGCACCCCACGCTTCACCGAGCTCACAAGTATTTTAAAATGCCATAGTACACCCCAAGAATAATCCCTACCTTATGTCTGTGCTGGTCCCGCTCTCCTGTTTCCCTATAAACCCGAAAAACCCCATTCCTTCTCTTTAAACAAGCCTCTCCGGCTGTGTCTGCGGTGATTGGACACCGACGGGGCCGCGTCTGGGGGTGGATCCTCCCACCTTCCGTAGCCCCGGGAGCTCCCAGCTCGGCGGTGTCAGGGGCTGCAGACAGCTCGCATGCGCCACGAAAGATGTGCACCCTCGAATGGCTGCAGGTGACGGGTTTCATAGGTGCTGTCAGGGCTGGTTTTACTGAATGCAGATGCGCCAAAGGCAGTGAAGGGGGTTGCTAAGTCAAGAGACCTCGATAAAGTAAGTGTCTGAAACCATGAAGGAGGTTTATTGCAGGGCTTTAAGGGGATAAAAAAAACTGGAGGGTCTCTCAAAGGGGCGTGGCCAATGTAATTAAGGGCGTGGCACAAAAACACGTAAGCTAAAAATCTGTGCTTAGCATAGTGTGCCGCCTGACTTGTATTTTGCTGTTTCTGTCAGTGCATCTACATATATGATGCAAGTAACATCATACCTACAACAAGTGAGGACTATTGGCTTTATCAGTGGTTGTTAGTTGCATGTGACACCAGGCAATGTTGCTGCTCCTGAGTTTCAAAAAGAGAAGGAAAATCCAGAGAGAAAATGGCTTGCTTTAAAGGATTTCCCTTCCCCTACAAAGCTTATCTGGCTGCATGATGTCATGCTGTTACTTCTCCACTAGTGAGAAGTGAGCAGTACACATCGAGGTGCCTGCTGTCACTGCAGTTGGGGAAAAAACAGACAGCCTTTGCCAGGGCACAAAACAGAGCCCGATAGGGACCCGTTTTGAGGCCCCCTTAAAAAAACTGCAGGTGCTCCGACCCGGAGAAACCCGGCCCACTTAAAGCCCTGGTTTATTGAATCATAAATATCAGACCACTCCTGCCTCCATTTTGACGATCGATTCAGCGCTCACTCACGAACGTTCCAATCCTCAAAGAACCACCACAGCCTATACATTCCACCCCAAGATTCTCGAGATGCACATAATACACATTTCCTCCTTAAAATAAATCATGAAATAGAAGCATAAAACAAAACAAGAATAAAACAACTGTAACAATGAAATGAAATTGGTATAGATAAACAATAACTCATGAATACAACTATCCAAATTTTTTAGTGACATTTATATTGACCCACACTTTAGTCTTTTCACTGCAACCTATAGTTGTTCTGTCAATGGTGAGAGGGTGCATTAGCCACACTCACTTAGAACTGCATAAGGTAATCACTTTGCCAAGAGGGCCTTCTTCTGAACTCCCTTGCAGGTCTGCCAGAGTCACGATCTTCATTTCTCATTTCATCCTCCACATTAGACGACACACCTTTTTCTGTGAACATTCAGTGTCTTATCAGAACTCACAGGGATTCTGTTTTCACCATATCTCGCCAATCAGGACATATTCCACCCATCACCTGAATCAAGCACTTCTACATTCTTCTTAACTTCACTAATCAGGAAGGGACTCGTTAACTTCGACCTTCCCTTCCTAATATATCCCGGCCTTACCACCATCACTTTGTCACACCCAGACCAATTGAAGGACTTCACAGCATTCTTATTATCATATCTTGACTTGTATTTCCATTGAGGACACAAAGTTAGTGAGAAGGTGGCCTGGTATATGCTGTCCACTACTTAAAGTGGGCACCTTCTACCAGTCCACACGACCCTTATGATGAATGAGGTCAAAGATAACCTTTAGAAAGCTATCCTAGTGGTAGCTGTGGAGAGCAGCCTTCAGGCTTAATCTTCAAGGAATGTAAAGCTGCTTATTTTTACCAGAATGTCACCTCCTGAATGACTAAATGAAAGGAGAACCACACAGTAATTATATAAAAATATGTATGTATTAATATAACACTCTCTATTAACCCCTTCCGTGCTCATGATGGCCCCCAGCCATCATGAGTCACGATGGGCGTGTGTACACAATGGCAGGGGGATGTCCGAACCACGCCCACTGATTAGAATCATAGCACCACGGCGGAATTCGCGCCGCGGCCAAGGTGTTAATCTCTACACGAGATTAGAACAATAAGCACACACTACTTGATCATTAGAACATTAGTAAGTAGAACAATACACAGTGGGCTCCAGGGGGAGACCGAACCATATACTAAAACAAGCATTTGCAATGCAATAGGTCTCGCATTTATGTGAGTTTGAACTATTGGCATTGCAAATGACAATGCCTTTTATTTTTGTTTACATTTTTAAAACATAAATTAAAGGCATTGTTATTTTTAATGCCAATAGCTTAAACGAGCGTAAATGCGAGACCTATTGCATTGCAAATGCTTGTTAAAGACAGCGCCCACACCAAAATCAGTACACGCACTCCCCTAAAGCCGACCCTGCTCCAGTACCTGGGGGGTCTGGAGCTCGGTAACTTTAATTTGAAAATGTAGCAGTTCAAAGCTCGCTCGCTATACTTCCATGGCACAAGTCCTTTAGTGGATGATACTTTACTTTTAATGTAACGTCTGGCACTTTTTAGCACAGTTATTATGCTTTAAATGGGACAGCACTAGCACTTCAAAAGCAGTGCTGGATTAAGTCACATTTGAAATAACAATTTATAGACGACAGATGCTGAGGAGAACTCATAATGTGGCTAGTAACAATTGCCAACTCCAATAACTTTGTCAACAACCTTCCCCAGCTAAATGGAATACCAACAATGTCCAGACCCTACACAAGCACACAAGTACCTGTTTTTTCAGCTTATCGCATTACGCCATCTGATGCACATTATTAATGAGCTGCCAAAATACAAGATGTGCTGCGTCTCATGTCCTGGAGGCATGCTGCTGGCGCACAAACCGATGGGGGAGGGGGACTACGACAAGGGAAGAAGGGTGGTTGTATGTGGAAGCAAAAATGGGGGGGGGTTTGAGGGGACACTATACAAACTGCCCCAAAAAAATAAGCTGTGAGGGGCGTTTAGGCATTACCAATGAACGCGGCAAACAGGAGCCGGCGGCACGCGATAAACAAAAATATGTATAAACTCGGCACTCATTAAAACAATATCACTCCTAATGTGTAGCTAGACCGGTCACCCATTTAAAAAACAAAAAAACATTAAAGTAGTGGGGGGGGGGGGGGAGGAGAGATGAAACTGAGCACGAGTGAGGGAGCGAGATACGGAAGGAGTACTCAAAGAACAGGGTCCGCACCATTCTTTCCTCTGACAGCTGTTGTTCTCCTCACCTCAAAACATCTGGGAGGACGTCCTTAGCTACACGCTCACCCGTGTTAGGATGTTTACAATGTCTGTCAGAGTAGGTGCCTAGCAATACACAAACATGCTGTGCAAAGTTTCCATTAGAAGAATGACTTGCAAGCAACGCATCCATTGATGTGTGTATCAACGCTTTGTACTTAATTACAGGACTTGAAAGAATGCTGTGGTGAAGGCAAAAAATAAATAATTTATATAACTAAACAAATACATTAAACATACGTGGCTCATTGCAGAGCTCACTGTGGATACCGTCCAGTCACAAGCGTTGAGTCAGGTGGCCGTGCGCTATCTGTCAGTGCCCCTCGGGTGGTGCAAGCTTTCTGCCTGTGATGCTGGTGTCCTCGCTATGCCGTAGTTTTCAATTGGTTTGTGCCGTGGCGCAGTGCAGAGCTCACAGTGGATGCCGTCAGTCACAAGGGAGAGTTAGGCGGCTAAGCTTTTTAAGAAAAGACCCACGATCGCCGGCATTGATAGAGATAAAGCTTGGCATTAAAAAAAAAAACGCTTTGTTGGGCCAGTCCAAATGAACTAAAAGAGGCCACTATTTAGCTAGAGAACTGGTGCTTATATAAAGCGCTGCATTTTGGCAGCGCGCGATAATAAAGTTGTGCAGCCGCCGTATGCGCTTTATAAAACAAACTGTCGCCATTGCCAAAGCAGAATAAAAAAAACATAGTGCCTACTGGCTAATAAAGGTGACCATGTAACGCCTCAAGTATATGATCGAGTCCGGATGGGCCGTCGCAGTAGGAGACAGGGCGGTAACAAAGAATCCTCATTTACAATCAAGAGCCAGCGTTTAGCATGAATGATGACACCAGCCTATGAAAATCATGGGTGGGGCTTTAACTCCACTTCTGAAATCTTATCGATTACTATACGCCTTGCAGAGCGAGTAGCGCATGCTCGCTACAATGCTAGGCGAGACCTAAAAATCGTAAAACAATCACGACTTGACTAGACACAGTGCCTAGAGCACTTAGAATCACTGGGAACATGAGGAACCACCCAAGGCAGTGACACAAGGCGCCCTCGAAGGACGGGTGCAGTGAGGAAACACGACCACATGCTCCGCTCCGTACAACTCTATGGGAGTCGCGGTTGAAAAGTTACAGTTTAAGGACACTTCTACGAGCAAACCCTTTGAAACATAGAAGTTTCTAGAGCCAACCCACCAGTGAGTACTGAAGTACCCGCGTTACCTATCCCAGAGGAGCCGGGTGCATAGGGGTCAAGTGGTGGCGGAAACCTTCTTAGTTTTCAATGGAGAGCTGCAAAGAAGTACTGCTGCCAGGAAGGCGAAGAGTGTCCGGTTCAATCCAAGCCTGGATTCTAGGTGGGAGGTACTTGAAAGCAGGGGGGGCAGAGTCTGGGTCACATCTAGTGACCAGGGGCTCGGTAGTCGAATGCCCACCAATGTCGGGTGCTTCAGGTGCAAAGAAGGGATGCTTTACTCTGCAGCCACGGGGACCAAGAGATGTCGAGAACAACCTGGATCCGGAGGTGAGCTTTCCCACATAGGATGTCGACTGCTGGGGGGTCAGTGTCCAGCGGGAGCATCAACAAGCCTTGGCAAATGCAACCCACACATGCAGAGCAAACAGGTTACGGTGTGGACCAGCAAGGTCCAGTGGACTATCCAAGCAATTGGGAGTCAGGGCACATCTGGAGCAGGCAGTAAAGCCCAAGAACAAAAAAGGTGACCCTCGCCAGGACCCACAGGCCAACGGACCAGGAGTCACAAGGAAACCTCAAACAAATGTACAAAGCACCAGCCCACGGAGTACTCTGTGTGCAAGGAGGCCGGATTTCTTTGGTGCAAATACTGCTTGGAGTCAGGACTACATGGAGTCCAATGCACAAGCTCGGGGATTTCCAACAAGCATATGCACTTGCAAATCTACGTGGTATACAGGGGTTCGGGTCACATGGTCCCCACAAGATATACTGGTCTCAAAATCGCTGAGAAGTCAGATATTCCTAAGAGACCTTCGGAAATCTACCTCCTGTGTTGCTGAAATCTTCAGAGTCCTCAGGAGCTCTGGAGAACGAAGCCGGTCAGATGCTCTTAGGTGCCTGAGTCCGCAGGGAAGTGACTCCTTTACTCCAAGGGAGGTTCTTTAGTTGTGCAATCATCGTGCAGGCATTCAAAGTACTTGGTTTCTTCTTTGCAGAATCTTGTCCAGGTACAATCTAAAGTCCTGTAGCCAGGTAATCCACTTTATACCCATGGGAAGGGGTTGGGAAAATTCTGTAGACCCTCCTAGGGAAGGGGCAGGACAGAGGGGTGGCTGTGGCTGTGTCCTTTGTCCAGTTTCACACCAGAGCAGGAGCCAATGGCTCCCAGAACTGGTTTGAGCTGGACTATGCACAGGGACATCAAATGAGCCCCCCAGTGCAGACTTTCGGGCACTCTCAGAGTGCACCCACCCAGCCCCAATACACTAAACCCTGTCTGGGAGGTGGTTACACCTCCCTGTGATAGGATGCCTACTGCCATGCATTCCTCGGCGTGAGATTGGCTCAGCAGCAGGAAAGCAGAATCATGCCTGTGGCTGGCAGCGTCCATTTGTGCTGCCTGGGTCGAAAAAGCTGGTACTGTGTAGACCTCTGACCCACAGTAGTGGTTTCAGGAGGATGGAATCATACCTCCCACACCAGTTACTGGTGTGGAGGTATGATTCCAAGGTGTTTAACACCAAACACAACATGTTTCTAAGCAACCTTTTTAAAGTTAGCATGTACTGCATGGTTATAATGCAACTTACCCTATATGTCTGGCTGCGCCACAGAGTCAAGTCAAGTCAAGTCATAAAATTTATATAGCGCACTACATACCCAGAGGGTTTCAAGGCGCTTAGGAAGGGGGGGAGGATTATTTGTCAAAAATCCACGTTTTAAGCTGCTTTCTGAACGCTAGGTGATTCTGGGTGAGTCGAATGTAAGCGGGGAGTGAGTTCCATGTTTTGGCAGCCAGGTATGAGAAGGATCTGCCTCCCATGGTGGTCTTGTTGATGCGAGGTACAGTGGCGAAGGCTTGGCTGGAAGAGCGAAGTTGGCGGGAGGGGGTGTAGAAGGACAGTCGAGAGTTGAGGCAGTCTGGTCCGATGTCGTAGAGTGATTTGTGTGCGTGGGTAAGTAGTCGGAAAGTAATCCTCTTATTGACGGGTAGCCAGTGGAGGTCTTTAAGGTGACCAGAGATGTGTTCGTAGCGTGGGATGTCTAATATGAGCCTGGCTGAGGCGTTTTGGATTCGTTGTAGTTTCTTCTGGAGTTTAGCGGTGGTACCTGCGTAGAGGGTGTTTCCGTAGTCCAGTCGGCTCGTGACTAGAGCGTGGGTGACTGTTTTCCTTGTTTCGGTGGGGATCCAGCGAAATGTTTTTCTCAGCATGCGAAGAATGTTAAAGCAGGAAGAGGATACGGCGCTGACTTGTCTGTTCATTGAGAGTGAAGAATCCAGGATGACGCCAAGGTTCCGTGCGTGGTCTGTCGGGATGGGTGCATTTCCGAGGGCTTCCGGCCACCAGGAGTCGTCCCATGCAGAGGGGGATTTACCTAAGATGAGGACTTCTGTTTTGTCTGAGTTCAGTTTCAGACGGCTTTGTTTCATCCATTCGGCCACTTCTTTCATTCCTTCGTGTAGGTTAGTCTTGGCGGTGCTGGGGTCATTGGTGAGAGAAAGGATCAGTTGAGTGTCATCCGCATAAGAGATGATGTTGAGGTTGTGTTGGCGTGTGATGGCCGCGAGGGGGCTCATGTATACGTTGAAGAGGGTGGGACTGAGTGAGGATCCTTGTGGTACGCCGCAGATGATTTCAGAGGCCTCGGACTTGAATGGTGGGAGGCGGACTCTCTGGGTTCTTCCGGTGAGGAACGAGGTGATCCATTCCATTGCCTTTCCTTGGATTCCGATGTTTCTGAGGCGTTGTAAAAGGGTGCTGTGGCAGACTGTGTCGAAGGCTGCAGAGAGGTCGAGGAGGATGAGGGCGACTGTGTCTCCATTGTCCAGTAGAGTTCGAATGTCGTCTGTTGCTGCGATGAGGGCGGTCTCAGTGCTGTGTTTTGCTCGGAAGCCGGACTGTGAGGAGTCGAGGGATTTGTTGGTTTCGAGGAATGCGGCGAGCTGGTTGTTGACAGCTTTCTCGATGACTTTGGCCGGGAATGGAAGAAGCGAGATGGGGCGGTAGTTTTTGAGTTCGGTGGGGTCTGCTGTTGGTTTTTTCAGAAGGGCGGTGAGTTCAGCGTGTTTCCAGTCTTCTGGGAAGGTAGCGGAGTTGAAGGAGCAGTTGATGACGTCTCGGAGGTGCGGAGCTATGACGGAGTCTGCTTTGTTGAAGATGTGGTGAGGGCATGGGTCTGTGGGGGATCCAGAGTGGATGGAGTTCATCAGGCGGATGGTGTCCTCAGTGGAGATTGGGTTCCAGGCGTTAAGGGTGTTAACGGGGGGAAGATGGTCAGCTGATGGTAGGGTGGGTTGGCTTCCGGGTTGGATGTCAAAGCTGTTGTGGATGTCAGCAATCTTGTTGTGGAAAAAAGAGGCTAGGGAGTCGCAGAGGGTTTGAGAGGGGGTGACGTCGTTGGAGTTGGCCGAGGGGTTGGAAAATTCCTTGACGATGTTGAAAAGTTCCTTGCTGTTGTGGGCGTTGTTGTCAAGTCGATCCTTGAATGCTGTTTTCTTGGCTTTTCGGATCAGTTGGTGGTGAGTACGGATGGCGCTTTTGAAGGCGTCCTTGTTGCTGGTGGATGGGTCTTTTTTCCAGGCCTTTTCAAGGGAGCGGCACAGTTTCTTGGACTTCTTGAGGTCATCGTTGAACCATGAGGCCTTCTTGATGTCAAGTTTGTGTTGACGTTTTTTCAGTGGTGCTAAGGTGTCGGCGGTGTTGGATAACCAAAGGGTGAGGTTGGAGGCGGCTTCGTTGGCGTTAGAAGAGGGGGCTGGGGAGGTTTGAAGGAGCGATGTGGAGATCTGCTCCGTGGTGATTTTGTTCCAGTTTCTTTGTAGAGTTGGTTGGAGGTGGATGATGGGTTTCGGCTTGTTGTAGGTGAAGTGAACGCAGCTGTGGTCAGTCCAGAGGAGATCCGTGGTGTGGCTGAAGGAGACATGATTGCTGGAGGTGAAGATGGGGTCGAGTGTGTGACCTGCGATGTGGGTGGGGGAAGTGACCAGTTGTTGAAGTCCGAGGTTGGCTAAGTTGTCCAAAAGGGCGGAGGTGTTGCGGTCGTTGATCTTTTCAAGGTGGAAGTTGAGGTCTCCCAGAAGGATGTAGTCTTTAGAGGGGAGCGCGTGTGGGGTGATGAAGTCCGTGATGTCTTCACTGAATTTTGCGCGGGGTCCTGGTGGTCTGTAGAGGAGGGTGCCTCTGAGTGTGGTCTTGGGGTCGATGTGGATCTGGAAGTGAAGGTGTTCGGAGTTAGCGAGGTTGGCGTCAGAGCTGGTTGAGATGCGGATTGATTTCTTATGGACGATAGCGATTCCACCTCCTGTATGGTCGGTGCGGTCCTTGCGTGTGATCTTATAGTCGTCAGGGATAGCGATGGCGATGTCAGGGGCGGAGGAAGCGTTCATCCATGTTTCCGTTAGGAAGGCGACGTCAGGAGAGATGGTGTCTAGTAGGTTCCAAAGGTCAATGGCGTGCCTGTGGACCGAGCGGGTGTTGAGAAGGATGCATTCTAGGTGGTTGGGGTCGGGAATCTGTGTTGTGGTCGTAGCTGAGATGTTGTCGGTGCCGCTAAATTTGCAGGAGAGGCAGGAGAACGGTCCATGGGTGCGTCCAGGAGCGGCTTGGACGCAGTTGGGGGAGCGGCCGGGGTTAAGGGCTAGGAGGGTGGAGGCATCGTAGGAGAAGCGGGGGGGCTGGGCAGCGCGAGGGGCAGGGGGTCTGGCGCTGGGCGCGGTCCAGGCGCGGACGGGCGTAGACGGGCTTACCTTTGGCGCACCTTCGGCGAGGCCGTAGCGCGTGGACGCTGCGCGTGGGTCCATTGGCCATAAATGGATGGTGGAGGGGGCGGAGCGTGGGAGGGTCAGCAGCTGGGAGGCGGTGGCGGGAGGAGGGGCGGCAACAAAAACAACAACAACGCAAAATGGAGGGTCAAAGGCGAGAGCCTTACACGCAGTAGCAGCTGAATAAAGTTTAGATGCAAAGTAACTGCCTCAGCGACGTCGCGTTAACAATTAAATAAGAGCGACAGTGCGGCGCTGATAAAATGAGTCAGATACACAGAGCAGCACAATTAATTGAATAATTAAGTTAAGTTAATCTCAGCAGTGCAGCGCTATGAGGCGATCGTGTAGCGCTGTACAATGCAAGGTTATGTGAGACAATGCAGCGCTAGGAGGTTAAACGATACCAGGCTGGAGCGTGGGGGAGCAACCGTGCTGAAGGAGGGTCCAGGCGGTCACAGAGGTCTAGGGAGCGAGGAAGGGTTCTAATCGTGGGTGGGAGGGTCAGCAGCTGGGAGGCGGTGGCGGGAGGAGGGGCGGCAACAAAAACAACAACAACGCAAAATGGAGGGTCAAAGGCGAGAGCCTTACACGCAGTAGCAGCTGAATAAAGTTTAGATGCAAAGTAACTGCCTCAGCGACGTCGCGTTAACAATTAAATAAGAGCGACAGTGCGGCGCTGATAAAATGAGTCAGATACACAGAGCAGCACAATTAATTGAATAATTAAGTTAAGTTAATCTCAGCAGTGCAGCGCTATGAGGCGATCGTGTAGCGCTGTACAATGCAAGGTTATGTGAGACAATGCAGCGCTAGGAGGTTAAACGATACCAGGCTGGAGCGTGGGGGAGCAACCGTGCTGAAGGAGGGTCCAGGCGGTCACAGAGGTCTAGGGAGCGAGGAAGGGTTCTAATCGTGGGTGGGAGGGTCAGCAGCTGGGAGGCGGTGGCGGGAGGAGGGGCGGCAACAACAACAACAACAACGCAAAATGGAGGGTCAAGGGCGAGAGCCTTACACGCAGTAGCAGCTGAATAAAGTTTAGATGCAAAGTAACTGCCTCAGCGACGTCGCGTTAACAATTAAATAAGAGCGACAGTGCGGCGCTGATAAAATGAGTCAGATACACAGAGCAGCACAATTAATTGAATAATTAAGTTAAGTTAATCTCAGCAGTGCAGCGCTATGAGGCGATCGTGTAGCGCTGTACAATGCAAGGTTATGTGAGACAATGCAGCGCTAGGAGGTTAAACGATACCAGGCTGGAGCGTGGGGGAGCAACCGTGCTGAAGGAGGGTCCAGGCGGTCACAGAGGTCTAGGGAGCGAGGAAGGGTTCTAATCGTGGGTGGGAGGGTCAGCAGCTGGGAGGCGGTGGCGGGAGGAGGGGCGGCAACAACAACAACAACAACGCAAAATGGAGGGTCAAAAGCGAGAGCCTTACACGCAGTAGCAGCTGAATAAAGTTTAGATGCAAAGTAACTGCCTCAGCGACGTTGCGTTAACAATTAAATAAGAGCGACAGTGCGGCGCTGATAAAATGAGTCAGATACACAGAGCAGCACAATTAATTGAATAATTAAGTTAAGTTAATCTCAGCAGTGCAGCGCTATGAGGCGATCGTGTAGCGCTGTACAATGCAAGGTTATGTGAGACAATGCAGCGCTAGGAGGTTAAACGATACCAGGCTGGAGCGTGGGGGAGCAACCGTGCTGAAGGAGGGTCCAGGCGGAGAATGGTCCCCGAAGGCTGCAGAGGGGCCCTACTCATGCAGGGGCACCCTCTCACGTAAAACTCAGCACCCTGCCTTCAGGATTGATAAGGCATGCCATAGGGGTGACTGATAAGTATTTAAGTGTAGTGATTTAGATAGATATAGTGAATCTATATCTAAGTAAGTGGTGCAAGCTGCTGTAGCAGAGCTGTTGTGCCATTTTGAATGGCCTCTCAAGGGTGCATAGCACATGCTTCAGCCCATGGGAGACCTCTGGGGTACCCATGCCCTGGGTACATGGTGTACCATATAGTAAAGTACATACATAGCAATTTAAGTAGGAAAGCACATAGACTGTGGTCCTGGGTAGAAGGATCCCAGTTAGACTAGACAAAAAACAGTGAGCCATTAGCAAAAAGTGGGGGTAACTATAAGAAGCAGACCCTACTTTCCTACAACGTTCACCTTGGGAAAATGTGGTAGACTTTCCCCTTATCCTCCCAAAATTTAACCATGCAGGATTAAGCTTAGTGGATGATCTCCTAGCTTTAAGTAAGAAGAAAGGAGACTCACCGGTAACACTATTTGGAGAGTTGCGATACGCCCACCACGTCTCAGGCAAAACTTCTTTCAAAGACAACTTCCTGTCTACTGGTTTTTGAACACAACTCTTCAACAACATGTCCATCCTTTCAGCCAGTCCATTGGCTTGCGGAGAGTACAATGCAGTTTTGAAATGCCTCACCTACAAAACTGATCTAAATTCACTCTTCTCCTGCAAAACAAACTGCACTTTATTGTCCGGTATCGGGGATTCTGGGACACCCTCACACAAAAACTCATACCCCAAGAATGCTATCTCCACACTTGCGTCCACCATGGGCACACCTAGTCACAACCCACTTAAATGTGTAACAAAGTGCTCCTTATGAGCCAACAAATCAAATGACCCTGCAATATAAAGACCTCATTTTATCCATGGCTGGGAGGGTGCTAAAGGTGTACTTCGTATCAACTTGTTCTTGTCATTTTGAGCGCATAACATACATTCTTTAACAACAGATTCAACATTGTGATCCATCATTGGCCACCAATACTATTCACGAAGTCTAGACTTGGTCAGGTTCCTTTCCAGACCTGTCATGCTCTAGATTGACCAGTTTTTATCGCAGGGCCTCTGAAGGAATCACTGTCAACCCTACAGATCTTTTTGTCCCAAATACAAAATTCCCCTCACACATTCCAGAAACCCTTCAATTCCTGAGAAACTTCCCTAAGTTCTGGCCATCCTTTTACTATGCATTCCTTCAGCACCTGTAGCTCTTCATACTATGCTAAGATATCAGTCCACTCACCACCATTAACTGCATTCTCGCTTATCCATCCCACTAAACATCCGTCATACAAAGTACTCTCACTCTCAATGGGTAATCTGTACAAACAGCATAAGTTTTAGGTCCAGCAAAGTATTCCACCACAAAATTGAATTCCGTTAGACCCTCCATCCATCTCCTTAGTCTTGGTGAAATAAAATCAATTTACCTGCAAGTAAAATTTGAGTCAATGGACAATAATCAGATCTCACACTGAAAGGTATTCCCCACAAATAAAACTTGAAATGCAATATTGCCCAATAAACTACCAGATCCTCGCTCTCAATCACTGAATAGCGCTCTTATGCACCTTTAAGAGAACGTGATGCAAACGCTACTACCTTCTCATCACCATCCATGTGTTAAGTCCATACTGCACCCAACCTACACAAACTTGCATCCGTAGAAAGGACGTTTTTCTTGAATGGGTCAAAATTAACTAATGTTGGTAAAGCTCCAATGGTATTCTTTGTACATTTAAATGCTGTTTCAACCAAACAATCAAACTTCACACTTTTCTTTAGCAACAACCTCAAAGGCATAGACAAGCTGGCAAATATGGCAATACATTTAGAACAAAACTCTGCCAACCCAAAAAAAGAATGAACTTTGTCCTTGTTAACTGGTGTGGGTTCCTGTACAATACCGTTGGCCAAATCCAACTTATTACTTACTCCTTCATCAGATATGGTGTGACCAAGATACGTAACTGTTGTCACCCGAATTTTCAATTTTTCCTTTTTGAGAGTAAAACCTGCATTATGTAACCTGCACACAACAGGTCTGAGGATTGCATCATGCTCTCTTTGATCCTTCCAATAAACCAAAATGTCACCCTGAAAGAATAACACTTTAGGAAGACCGTCAAAAATCCGCTTCATCGCTCTTTGAAAACATGCTGCACCTGATGCCAGGCCAATGGGCATTCATATGAATCTGTAAGCCCCCAGAGGAGTCCCAAACAAGGCAAGATGCCTTGACTCTGGGTGTACTAGAACTTGATGGTAGGTCGATGACAGGTATATCACACTATAAAACGTAGAATCCTTTATTAAAGCCAAGGTTTCATAAATTTAGGACAGTGGCTGATGATTCACCCAAATGTGTTTATTCAATCTTCTAAGGTCCACACATATTCTTCTCTTTTCGCCCCCATTCTTTGGTGCCAGAATCACAGGGGCAAGCCACTCTGACGATTCAGTCTCCTTAATTGCCTCTCTATTTAGCAACCTATGTTGCGATTCCGTAAGAGGTTGTAACATCATATGAGGTACTTTACTTACCTTATGTATACATGGAGCAGCATTTTGTTTCAAAATGATCTGATGTTCAGATTGCATGCCCAATTTCTCTTCAGACACACTCGGGAACTCCTACATAAACTCACATAGCATCTAACCAATCAATACCAACCTCACACACTGTGGTGAGTTGGGATTCAATGTTATACCCATTTCACCCTGATGTCTACACCCCAGTTAATTGTCACCATGTCTGGCTACATACACTTTCCCCACCATTTCTCTGTCTTCAAAACAAATTTTCATTACCAAAAACCCTGGTATGGGTAATATCAGGAGGACACAATTGTATAACTTCATCACCAAATATGCTGTCGGAATTTTTATCACTAATCATGGTGCAGGGCAATCCTGAGTCTGCTAGAACCATGACAATTTTACTACCAATTTCTACCTCACATTCAGGCATCAATAAGGATTCATCATCAACCACACAATCATCCCGAATGTTCAGTACAACTTTTCTTTCCAATGTTTTAAAAGATGCTATGCAATTTCCAGTGTTCTCCATTTTTGCTTAAACTCTTATAGAAAATGTGTGCCTTCCCAAGACCACATTCATTTGTGACCCAAAATGCCTTTCCAGCATTCACACCTTCTGCAGTTCCTAGTTGAATATCATCCATACTTTCATAAATGTTTCTGCCTTCCACACCAAGATTATGAAGTAAGACAGGTTGCTTCCAGACCGCAGAGAATTTCTCAGCACCAATAGCTAATAAGTAGGGGTCAAATAACTGTTTCCATCATTTCCAAAGTAGAAATGGATCACCTTTCTCAGATAAAAATTGTGCTGGCTGAGGCATGTTAGATGCTACCATTTTTTGAAGTGCTCAATATCACACAGTGTTATCACTTAACTTCACTGAGGATGGTTGATATCAATTCAACCTGCCACATATAAAACTGCAGTACCATCACATGAATGAACTCCAATATAATAGCTGCCAATTGGAAGACTAGATCCTCTTAGTAAAAGCTGCTTACAGAAGTCAAGGACGTACAGTTTTTTTAATACTTAGTCTTGCCCTTCTTAAAAATGTCTCCTTGAATTGGTACTGACCAATAAGGCAGCTGGCACAAAATACTGCCCCCATAAAAGATGGAGATCAATGTTGTTAGACGCTCAACAGGCAACAATTCAGCAGGAGGGCAGTGCAGCTCATAAGCTGTTAATGTTGTATACTACGAAAGCCCACAATAAAGATGGCGCTCGATTCTCAATGTGCCGTTTGTCATCGCAGTTCTGCCCACAGTAAAGATGGCACCCAGCTTCACAACAGACCGTTAGACGTTAAAGATAACACCTCTTCTCAAGGTAAGCATTTAAGGTCTGTGCTTGCTCAGTAGTGCTTCCCCTTCAGCATTCGCTGAACCAATGACTCCCAGCCTGCATCATCACCGCAAAATGTGTACCCTACCTCTACCTTTCAGCTGGAGCCTCACGTCATTCATAACCTGGATGCACCGCAATGTCAGTGCTTGTTTGATTCCCTCTGAACTTGATGTGAGTTCTATTTGTAGTTGACTGGTGGTCACCGGGACCCGTCGCCAGTGTTCAATCAAGAGACTTCTCCGATCAAGTAAATCTGAGGAAGATTTATTGAATCATAAATATCGGCCCACCAGTAGTTTCAGCCTCATCCTGACGATCGCTTCAATGCTCACACGCAATCATTCCAATCCTCAAAGAACCACCACACCTCACAGATTCCACCCCAAGTTTTATTAATCTCGAGATGCACATAACAGAGGCGAAACAATTTTTGCATGAAGAGACTGAAATTATAATTTTAGATCTAATATGATGTAAATCAGCACTCACAGTCCTTTGAGAACTGAAAGGCGTCTGTAGTTCTAACTACCAGGAAAAAATGAGGCCCAGATGTATCATACATTCATGCAGCGAAACGCAACTCAGCAAGCTACCTTGCTGCACTGCACTACGTGAAATGTAGGAATGCGCCGTATTTAACATTATACAGGGCATTCATCCTTTTTTTGCAGTGGTGCACAATGTGCTGCCTTGCACCAATGCAGGCACTCTGCTGTCATGATGCAAGAACAAGTGGCCGAGCAGGTTGAATTACGAATAATGCACCACTGGGTTATAAGTAAGCTCCTTGTCACGAATTACTAGTACTATCACCAAACAATCTGAAAGTAGATAGCTCCTAACTGCTTGTTCCTTGTGTTATAGTCAGCAACCTCGTGCGGCGGCTGCCGCTTCCCTGCGCTTGCAGCCGTGACGATTTTCCTCCGACTACTAAGCGGCCGTGCGGAAGCTCAAAAGATACAAACACTGAATCCTACAAAAACAATCCGGCACCCGTCCCCTCCGCCCATAGTGTTTACTAATAAGAGAACAGCTAACGGGGAACGGTTTACGAATTCCTAATTGCCACGCATTACGAAAAAGTGACAGCGACCCCCCAGTCCGTGTCCTGAGAAGAACCCTCAGAATCAGATTTTGTTCGAAACGCGTTGACTTTCCATGCAAGATATAAAATAGACGGGGCTTCATAGGAATTAAATAATACATTTGCAATCGCTCGGTCCATCATGTGTAATTCCTATAACTAGCACCCTATTATGAATTATAATATGTATCTTGGGTTGGTGTTGACAAGTAGGCGTGTCAGGTCTGTCTTGGTTGCTCCTCAGGATTGGATCGATGCTATAAGGGGGCCCACCTCTAGATCAACCCAAGTCTGACTGTAATTGTGTACAGACTGTTAAGGAGATCAAGCGGGGGAAAAAATGTGTCCGGAGGGGAACAGCTGGGCACCTGGAACCGTAACCTGTAATCACAGAAGCAAGGGATAAGTGCAATAAAACCCTAAGCTGGAAGATCTACTAATCAACAAAACACATGTTACCTCACCTGTATATGCTACAGGTGTGCCTGCATGAAGGAAGGATCTAAAGGGCGGCTTCTAAATCCCCTGGTTGTGCTACCAGATTTAGGGATAAAGATAACCTAATGGTGCCCAAAACAAAGTAATGAAACGATGATCACAGTCTTGGTAAAAGGTAGTTCACAACAAAAGGTCTTTCTCCTCCGAGGAAATGCATGAAAGAATATTCCCAGGGTAATGTAAGTAGAGTCAACCCCAAGATATATCATACATTCCCTTGATTGTGTATAAATCAAATAATTCAGGAAACTAAATCATATGCCCAGCTTAAAGTATAAATCTAGCGTCTCTACAGATCCTTCTCTGTAAGCGCTCAAATGTCAGTAATGTGCACTGAATGGTAAGGCGGCACCTATGCCCAGGTGTCCTGCACGAACCGGAGCAAGACGCTCCCTGAAAGTCTGTATCAATATACAATAAACAGGTTCTATCAAAGAGTTACTAATGCAAGCGCCCCACTCGATCTTGTAAAACCTGTTACTGCAATGACGGTGAATGAAACGGGCGCTTCCTAAGCCCCACCAGGTTAATCCAAAACTCGAGCGCCAACTCGTGATGACCGCTTTGCTGTAGGCGCTTCCTAAGCCCCACCAGGTTAATCCAAACGGACTCCAAAACCAAGGAACGCTGAATCCACGCGCACGAAGCGGCGTGTCCTTTCAGCGCGAGCCGATACTTGCCATCGCCGACCTCCAAGTATCCTTTTAGAGAAGAATCAAAGTACACAAACCCAAACACAAGCAGGAATAATCGGCAGCTCGTACACCGTGAGACTTCCTAATAATCACTAGTCGCACCGCGTCATAGGAGCGCGCCGCACAAAGGATCATGGGATATGTAGTTTCCCATTCCGTTCAGCATAATAGAGCAGGCAGTGATTACCAGCGGCCGGGGGTATCGTGACAAGGCGTATGTAATTATCAGCTTGTCCACTTGTTTGTCTTTATTCAGGACTGGTGCCTCATAATCACAAAACCCGAGGCATTGCATAGTTGTCTATGTGATTTTTTGTTACAATTCTCTTGTGATATATATTTGTTTGATATGTTCATTGCACTGTATTGAATGTATGTATGTATTTGTCAAATATTTCGTTGGTTTTTTGATGACATAAGAAAAGTATTTTTTTTTTAAATTGCTTCATAAAGTATCAATCCATTCAACTTAATGGTTGTCCAACCTAGTAATTTGTTTGACTGGGCGGTGCATTATTCGTAATTCAACCTGCTCGGCCACTTGTTTTTGTTTACTCAATAGTAGCAGTCCAGGCCGGTCATTGACAAGACCCAAGCCTTTTTTTGTTTTACCCCGTCATGATGCAAGGGCACCTGTGTTATAGGCAGGATTGTTTTTGTGCTGGAAGGGATGCCTTCCCTCACAAAAACAATCATCAGAGGAACCTATTACTTACTGGTAGTTTTCATTACGCGAAATCATACATTACTAACAAAATGAGGGCGGTCCTGCCCCTCTTTACAGCTATTTTACTCATGTATCAGTGTCTTTTGATTTTTTTTTTTATATAGTCTCTCCATTCCTCTGCAGATTCCACACTTCTGTAGATGCCCAGATAAATGAAGTGGGTGAGATGTAGACAAGAGTACTGTGCCGGTCAAGACTCCTAGACCAGGGAGAAACAATGGCCCTCATCCGCCTCGACCTCTGAGCAGCTTTCGACACTGTATCCCACCATACACTGATCAATAGGCTCTACCAGATCGGAATTCAAGGAGTAGCCCTCAAGTGGATTGCATCATACCTCACAGGAAGGCCGCAGAAAATCATCCTCCCTCCCTACTCCTCGCTCCCTAAGAACATCACCTACAGTGTACCTCAAGGCTCATCCTTTAACCCAACCCTCTTCAACAGATACATGACCCCCCTGGCCAACATTGTCAAAAGCCACGGGCTCAACATACTCTCCTACTCCGATGACACCCAACTCATACTCTCTCTGACTAACAATCCAAAAACCATCAAAGACAAGTTCCAAAGATGTATGAAAGTCGGTGCCAGCTGGATGAACAACAAATGCCTCAAACTCAACACCGATAAGACAGAAGTATTCATCTTTGGGAAAGGCATGAACACATGCTGGAACAACGAATGGTGCCCCCCGGAGCTAGGTCCAACCCCAACTCCCACCGAACAAGCCCACAATCTCAGCATCATCTTCGACAGCCAGCTATCCATTAAGAAGCAAATCTGTGCCATCTTCACAACCTACTTCCTCACGCTCCGAATGCTCAGAAAGGTTTTCAGATGGCTACCGACCAACACCAGGCTAACTGTCACATAGGCTCTCATTACCAGCAAACTCAACTACAGAAACTGCCTCTTAGTAGGAATAATAGCCCAACTCATCAAGAATTCAGAACACAGAAGCCAGGCTCATCCTCGACCTCCCCAGATGGATGCACATAACCCCTCGCCTCTAGAAACTCCACTGGCTACCAGTGCAACCTACTCACTCATGCATACAAGGCACTACTCAACGAAGGACCTGTGTACCTTAACCAACTGTTTACTTTTCACCAGCCCACCAGGAAACCCGTATCCAGATCCTTTGCCCTAGCTTCCATCCGTTACATCTGCTGGACAAACAGCTGATGCTGCTCCTTCTCCCATTTGGCAGCCAAGACCTTGGATGACCTTCCCCTGTACCTCTCTAGCAATTCAGGAAGAACCTCAAGACCTGGATGTTCAACCAATAGGAGACCAAGTGACATGATCAGACAGCGCCTCAAGCCCCTTATGAGTGAAGCAGCCGAGCTCTACAAATCCTGATTTATTGATTGACTGCTAAAGAACCTAACTCCTAACCTTCTTGCTGAGGTTACAACGAACAGGAACAATACGTTTGCTGTTAACCACAGTAAAGTTGCTGGTTGTAATGGTTCAAATGGATGGATGCTTTTCCAATATTCTCACATCTGTTGGTAAATCCCAAGATGATAAAGGACTGTGAAATATAGTTTTTTTCAGTTTGAAACTTTTCAGTACTCTAAAGGTCAAAGGAATAACTGTAGCTATATCCCCCTTAATTGTCTAAAAGTCCTTTTAGCGGCCCATTGCAATGAAAGAGTAAAGGATGCTAGTCCTAACTAGAGACTATCATTCTGTTTATTCCAATGTTATTCTGCTGCTTGTAACTGTATTTGGGCCCATATGTTGCGGTCATTCCTTGAGAGCCGGCTTGCTTCATGTCAGACCTGTGGACGCCCATTAATAAGCTTGTGATTGCTGACGCAGTTCGCTGGTGTTGTCGCAGACTCTGTTGTCTCTGGGCTGAGGGCAGCATCCGATGATTTCTGGACGCAACTCCCTTGCTGTACGCAGCCTCTTTGCAGAGCAGTTGGGCAGAAGTGAGATATTTCCCCGTTGCTGACAAGCCCGCCATACGCGTCTCTGCATTAAAGGAATGCTTTGGGTTTAAATCCGGCCCAACATGAGATTTCACGACCATTTTTGTTTGGGAGTAGTCTCATTGGTATGCAATTAAGATAGGCAGACGTTTACGAGATCTGTAATGTGTCGCACTGGCAGTTGACAGATACAATATCTCTGCCAACAGCTGTGAACTCCTGTTTTAACATTGATTACTTGCTATTATTTCGAATAATATGAGAATAAGGAGGAAGGGGAAAATGTAATGGAATCTCCTGAGATCCCAGAGGGAAAAAATTAACGAGGAGATTATTAAAAAGCTGATTCAGCACGAGATGCAGAACTGTTTCCGCAAGACCATTGGTAAGGTCATGCAGAAGAAAAAAGTAAGAGAGGTTTGGACAATGAATACTGGTCAATTTTAGAGGGGGACTCTGATAATGATGACAAAGGAGAAAAGAAAAGAAGAAAGGCAAAACATATTTAGAAAGGGCGCAAATTCATTGAAAAGAGTGAGAGGCCTTAGCACCTCAATAGGAAATGGTGCTCTAAGCTGCACAAAAAAGAGAGGTGTCCGATGTGGCACGCTGGAAATGTGTGTCCTGAACAGTGCACAAGAGATGAAAACTTGTAAACTTGGGGATTTGTAGAGCGCAGTTGTTGCCCGTGGGCGTCCAAGCGCTGGGGAAATCTTAAACCTACAGTGCACATGAAGGGGACAGAGGAATAAGTTAGCAAACAGATGTGAAGAGATGAGTTTTCAGTTGTTTGCGGAATATATTAAGGTTCTGGGTGGCTCTAAGATGAAATGGTAGAGCATTCCAAGCCTTAGCTGCGTTGTACATGAACGTTCTGCCACCTGTTCTGGATCTCTTTATTCTTGGGACAACTGCCAAGAGGGTCTGGCTAGAACGGAGATTCCGCTTCGGGATGTATTGACAGATCAGGTTACGGGTGATGGTAGGACCCATGTTCCAGAAGGCTTGGTGGGCTATGCATAGCGCCTTGAACAGAACCCTCTGTCGGATCGGTAGCCAGTGGAGGCTTATTAAGCCGGTCCTGACTGAGTGTCTGTGGGGGATTTTAAGTGAAAGGCGAGCAGCGCTGTTCTGAATAGTTTGCAGCCTACGAAGGGTGTATTCAGGTGCACCCAGGTAGAGTGCATTGTTAAAATCAAGCCGGGAGTGGATGAGTCCTTGGATGGCTGCCTGTTTGGCTTCCAGGGGGAGGATGGGGAAGATTTTGTTTAATACCCTCAGAATGGAAAAACATGTAGCTGAGAGTTTAGTGGCTTGGGTATTGAAGGAGAGAGAGCTGTCCAGCCACACTCCAAGACTTTTAATTGCATTTTTTGGGGTTGGCGGCGGTCCTAGGCTGGAGGGCCAAAGGGAGGGGGGGAGAGCCAGTTCTGAGGGTCCTAGGAGCATTAGCTCGGTTTTGTCTCCGTTTAGTTTCAGGGCTGATGCCGTCATCCAGCTCCTCACTTCCTCTAGGCATTCTCTGAGCCCACCTGAAGCTGTTCGGGATGACTCTTGCACCAGTGAGACCACCAGCTGTGTGTCGTCCGCATATGAGATGATGTTAACTCCAAAAGGGCGGACGCCGCTGGCCAGTGGTCTCATGTATAGGTTGAACAAGGCCGGGCTCAGAGAGGAGCCCTGAGGAACTCCACAATTTAGTGGTCTGCTGGAGGAAACTGAATCACCGTCAAAAACCCTGAAAGACCTGTTCCTCAAAAAGGATTCAAACCAGGCCCAGGCTCCATCCACAATCCCCACACTAGACAGGCGGTTGAGTAAGGTGTCATGACACACTGTGTCAAAAGCCGCGCTTAGATCAAGGAGGATCACTGCCACTGATCCTCCTTGATCCAAGATTTTTCGCGCTTCCTCTACGACCATGAGGAGTGCAGTTTCTGTCCCGTGCTTGGGTCTGAAACCCGTCTGAGTGGGATCCAGTATATGGTGGTCCTCAAGATAGGACACCAGCTGTTGGTTTACATATTTCTCCAATACCTTGCTCAGCCAAGGGAGAAGAGAAATGGGGCGATAGTTCGCCAGATCAGACGGGTCCAGATTGGGTTTTTTGATCAGAGACCTGACCATGGCCCGTTTCCACTCGGGTGGGACAGTGCCAGAGGAGATGGAAGAGTTTAGAACCTCTCTGATGACAGGCAGGGTAGTGTGGGATGCTGCCATTAGGATGTCCGGAGGGGCAGGGTCGGACGGGGAACCTGACTTAACACTGAGGGCCAGTGATTCTAAAGTGGAGAGGTCTAGCGGGGGGAAGTGAGTTAACTTGTAAGGGGTGGGGGGAGGCGGTGGGCTGGAGGGGTTATTAGGTTGAGTGGGCGGGTCGATGTTTGAAGAAGAAAAAGTTGAATAGATTTTGTTTATTTTCTGGTAGAATTTGGCGATGTCGTCACACTGGGTGACCGATCTCTCGACATGGGCTGTTGGGGGTGGATTGGTTAACTTTTTAATGATTTGAAAGATCTCTTTAGGTTTTGATCTAGTGTTCAGGATCTTTTCAGCGAAAAAGGTCGATTGTGCTGTTTTTATTTGGGATTTGTACTCGTTTAAGGTTGCACGGTACTGATTTTTGTTATCTACTGATCGGTCTAAGCGCCAGCGTCTTTCCGCTCTTCTACAGAGGCGCTTTTTTTCTCTGAGGGATTGGATGTACCACGGGGCGCTTTTCTGAGGCCGCTTCAGTACAGTTTTGCTCATTGGGAGCGTACAGTCAAGGGTTTGGGAGATCCAGTTGGTGTATGCCTGATTTGCTGAGGCGGGATCATCCTGGATTTCTGGTTGTGAGCTGGCCAGTTTTGTGCACCACTTATCCACCTCAAGGCGCGCCCAGGCCCGCCTGAGTTTGGTGGTGGGAGCCGGAGGAGAGGGTTTAAGTGTGGTCCATTTAAAGGGGATTAAAAAATGGTCCGTCCATGGTAGGGTGATGCCTGGGTCCACTGTGATTTCAGAGCAGTTTGAGAAAATTGGGTCTAATAAATTACCTTTTTCGTGGGTGGGAGAGGGGACGCGTTGAGTTAATTGTAAAGCTGCTAAGTCGTCTAGTAGGATAGCAGCTGCATGATCAGAGGGGGAGTCGAAGTGTAGGTTCAATCACCTAACACGGTGTAACTAGAAGAGGTGCTAACTCTACTAGCTACATTCGATGGAAGGGATAGGAGGAATTGCTTCGGAAGGCCGGGCGGACGATAAATGAGAGTGCCTGAAAAGCAGATGTTGGGTGAAAGGTTGATGTTAAAGCCCAAGCTCTCGCAGTCCGCGATGGACTCCGGGGAGAGGCGACAGAGGTAATGCTCTTTAAAAATGATGGCAAGGCCTCCTCCTCTCCCTTTTGGCCGGTCTTGCCGCGTTATTTGATATCCGGTGGGGAGGGACTCAACTATCGCTGGGTTTGATTCGCTGGTAAGCCAGGTTTCCGTAAGGAAAAGCAGGTCCGGGGTGTGCTCTTCTATCAATATGGCCATTTCTGTGCTGTGTTTGGGCAGCGAGCGGCAGTTTAGCAGGAGCATTTTGAATTCCTGAGTGGCTGTGGTGCGCAGGTGAGGTTTAAGAGGCGCAGAGCAGGTAGGGCAGATGGAAGGAAGGTCTGTGGCTTGGAGGGAGTGCCACAGGCATGCGGTGACCGGAGGCCTTAGTTGGTGAAGGCAATCTGAGGAGTAGCGTATAAGTGCTGGCTGTTGGGGGGAAGGGGGGGTGGCCCGAGGCCCGGACTCGGCGCGGACGAGCGCAGACGAGCTTGCCTTATGCAAAACACTCAAGAAATTGAGTTTGTTGATAATGAACACCAGAGAGGTGATGAGGAGTTTTATGATGAGTTCCTAATTGACCTTCAACAGGAGGATGATGGTGTGGATGATGACCTCTTGAGTGAAGATATAGGGCCAGATGTAGGTAAGTATATTTTACCGACTCATAAATACCAAATTTTACCGATTCTGTATTTATGAATCGGCAAAATTGAAGGAGGTAGATTTAGGTAAATTCGGTAATTGAATTACCGAATCTGTAAAAATCGGTAAATACCGATTCGGTAATGCCCATTGATTCCTATGCGCCTTGAAGCCCATAGAAATCAATGGGCATTACCGAATCGGTATTTACCGATTCCGTAAATACCGAATCCTGCAAGGGTGCAGGGAGTGTCACTTTGACACCCTCTAGCACCCCAAATACAGGCATGTGTGCCATGTGGCACACAGACATGCCCTAAGGGCATGTCTGTCTGTCACATGGCATAGGTGTGCATGCACACATGTGCATCCACACCTGGATTCGGTATTTTACCACCCAATTGGATTGGGTGGTAAAATACCGAATCTGTAAGGCCTTTGGGACTCAGAAGAGTCCCACCTACATCTGGCCGTTACCGAATCAGTAAAAATACCGATTCTGTATTTTACCGATTCGGTAAATTTACCGAATCGGTAAAATTGGCCACCTACATCACAAATGCCCATTTACCGGTCGGTAACGGCCAAAATCGGCCGTTACCGGTCGGTAAATGGCCTCCTGCATCTGGCCCGTAGTCCTTAATAAGTGTTAACTTTTGATTGGGAGCAACTAGACATACGCTGTTTATACTCACATGAATTGTAATTTAAAATCCTCTTCAATGGAGAGGTCAGATTTTAAGTCACAATTCTGAAAATGCCACATTTAGAAAGTTTACATTTTTTTGTCTCAATAGAATGTGCCTTTCTGCTTGTGTCCTGGGTCACATGACTGTGAATGTGTCTGCTGTTTGGGTTTATGTATTGTTTCCAGACAGTGACTCGAAGAGGAGCGGAACCCATCTTCCTTATATTTCATAGGGCTTTGCCTCCTGCACACACAAATTCATCTGAGACCAAGCCTGTCTGTCTTTTGTCACACCTAGACAGGTTGGAAATTGACAGGGGAAGGGGAAGAACTTCCCAGAACCAGATGTGGAGATAGGACAGGGAGTCTAAACACACAAAATCATGTATAAATATTGGACCTTCTGCACCACTGTTGAGCCTGTGGAAGTTACAGAAGAAGGACTGCCCTGCTACAGAGGCTTGGCCTACTGCTTGACAGACAGCTTTGCTGTCTAAGAAGGCAGGCTCCTTCTTAGCTTCAACCCAGACCAACCAGAGTGACTCCAGGGATCAGTTGGATGACCTGTGTGAGTTACAGGGACAAAACATGCTTCAGAGGCCTCCCTGACACTGCCCAGCTGACTTGCTGAAACTGGACATGCCTGAGCCCTGCTGGCATCTGCTGGAGTGAGTTCCTGATCCCCAAGAGCTGCCCCTCCAGATCCTGGTTCCTTGGCTGGCATCAGAGTGTACTCCTCCTGAATAACAGGTGAAAATCCTAAAGTTTGTGCTCTTCGTGACGGCAAATGGACATGTTTAGCCTGAGACTCTTGAAGAACCGGGTTTTAGAACCCAGCGGCGCCAGGGAAAACGCCCGATGTCTTCGGATTCCCCTGCCTCAGCAAACAGAGACACGGGACACTTCTTGATGACGTCAAAGACCAAGTTTATTGGCTGCAACCAGGAACAGAGATCTACGAAGCACAACATGGGTGGTTCGCTAGAGACTGCACAAATTCAAGGAGCGGAGCATGGTCTTTTATGCCAAAAATCACATTCCAGGCTAGCATCGATTACATACAAACTGACCAATGAACAAGTGACATTTCACAACATATCGCATGACGACAATCCCACTTTCCGTTGTCCAGCTCACCAGAAATAACCAAGCAATTTCCAACTTTCCTGTTCGATCAGGCCGGACAAACCCATCATAAAGACCTCAACCCATATCAATGATTAAGCCATAAAGGAAGGAACAGAAGCAGATGAGAAGCAAGATAGAAGGGTGTGTGCATGTACCATAAACTCAGCAATGTCCTGCTCTTTGATCTCTATCTGACCAGCTGCTTAACAAGGAACTGGCTCAGTGAGGTCAGCCTCGGGCAAGGGAGTCAGTTCGGCCAGGTCACACTGAAGTCAACTAAGGTGTACGTGTCCCAAGGACTCGTTCGGCCATAGTCATCGGCCTATGTGAGGGCAACCACACAAAATGGCTGCCACACACAAAATGGAACCCGAAGGTTCAAACGAAATCCCTGAATACGTAGTGATCTCATTGATCGATTATGACAAAAACACTCGTACATACCGCACTTGTCATTTGCGGTCCGCTGATACCAAAATCGTCTATATCTGACGACCTTTATTGCACGGGTTCAGAATCTCCGAACCTCGGACACTCAGAGTTTCAGAACCACACTCTGCTGCCCACGACGACAGCCAACAAGAAGCTTCAGTGAGACCGACTCTTCGCTTCGACGGCGACTTCCAGCAATGACTGGGAAAGTGAGATCTGCACAACTCGCTACTGCAACAGCAGCCTGCGGTGGCACCAACATGAAACTCCAGCAATGACCACTTGCAGAATCCAACCAGCTCTCAGCATAACAGAGATGACCGCCTGCCCTGCTCATCATGCTACAGCAACGACCATCTGCAATGCTCTTCTCCTCACACCATCCTCCACCATGAGTGGAACTCTTTGCACAAAACTACAAGGTAGCTTTTCAACAGGATTAACATGGCCCTTACACCGGACCCATGCGCCACCTCAGTTGACATAAAGTTCTGACTTTCGCCCTGTCTAGCACAAACAAATTACCACGAGTGGTGCATTGTGATTCTAGGCACTGTTTTTTTTTACCCCAAAACTTGAAAATGTAATATCTCCAGATCAACTGATATATTGTCATTCTGGTATCATTTTATTTATTAAAATTGACTTTAAAAAAATTGACTGTTTGGTATTTTTATTGTGTTGCGTTTTCACTTTATTACTGTTTGATTGCTGCATAAATACTTTACACATTGCTTCTAAGTTAAGCCTGACTGCTTTGTGCGAAGCTACTGGAGGGTTAATCAAAGGTTCATTTAGAGACTTTTGTGGTTCACCCTGACAAGGACTGTGGATGTTGCTGAATAGGGCTTCCACCCCCTCAACTAATAACCCAATTTCTTATACTACTCATTGCCACAAAAGGCGGGATAAAGACAAATCAAATTATCTTTTAATCACTGCAGTTCTGCCAAATATATCACTGCATATTTATAAATTTAATTGATCATATAAAATTGTTCAGTGTAGTTAGATTATGACAAAATATATCAACACGTTTAAGTAGGATTAATTATACATTCTACCTTCTTCAGGACATTAAACTTATTTCTTCTTCCAGATGCCAAAATCAAATTCTACAAAAACATCTGTTGACAAAACAGGTAGACATATTCCCAAAAACATAAACAACATAGTAGATAACATACTTTAACCACTTCCATGCGGCGGCGATTCTGCGCCTGTGTGGCAAAATCGCGAGTGGGCGGGTTTATGACGGGCCCCAGCCGTCATCAGCACACGAGCACCGTAGTGCATGACGGCTGGGTGCCGTCATCAGCATGCAAGGGGTTAAACATCACAAAAAAATTCATAATGTAGTCATTATGCTGTACTATAGACCACATTCACAATCTGGAGCAAGACAACACAAATTACATAAACAGGTAGAGACATTATAAAATGCTTACATCGCACTATGAATCACATTCATATTTATAAACGAAACCTAAAAAATGTAAACATTTCTCAAAAATGTTTGTCATTTAGATTCATATTTTCTCGATTCAACCACTTTTGAAGATTTGTTTAAATCCCTGTAGGCTGTCATGACTGAGGCCACAACTTCCAACTGAGTGCAAAGTGAGTGGGGTGTGTGGGCCCTTAGGTTGTGATGGATCATCCTAGATTTAGCTGTAGCTAGATCTTCTCACTCCCCTAAACCGGCGTCCAAATGTCCCAGCTGTAGCCAATGTAAAGACAAGTGTACATATCTGGTTAGGATTCCCATAGCTTCCAATGGAGCAGGAAGGACTTTTTCTGTTCATCTTCACTGGTTCAAGCAAATTCCAGCAGGCAAGCCTGTGGCCTGAGAGATGAGGCACCTAAACAATTATCTATGGCCAAGACCACAGCTATTGTTGAGCACCTAATCGAAAAGCCGGCCTGCTAGCCCATCTTCAGCATCCTGTGTCCTGTTCCGCCCCGGAAGCACAGGTCTGTCAACAGCTCCTGTTTCGTTAGATGCCTGTTCAACTACAGTCTACAAACTAGATGGACATCATTGGCTTTGGTACCTGGTTGGAACGGAGGTTTAATGTTCCTACAAGAAAAATGCACTTTGGAATAATTTGTTTCATGCAAAAGGTTAGGCACAACTTTGAATCTGAATGGTCAGTTGGCGGGACCCACCTGACAATCTCTTGTTATAAGGTGGCTGCCTCCCATGAAGGAGTAGGAAATATTCTCAGCACTGTGGAAGGGAGTTACTGCTGCTGGAACCTGAAAGGAGAAAGAAAGAGAGTGCCTAAGATGTATAGAATCAGCTTTGAGTCAGCCACAGTTCTAGCTATTCCACTAGTAGCTGCTCGAATCAACAACATGCTTCAGAGATTGGTGACCTCAGACCCATTCAAACCCGAGACTGCAACAACCCCTTTCAAGTGCAAGGAGAGTCACAAAGCTGTTGGGACACAGCGCTGTGGGAATATGAATCGCCCAATGTATTGCTTCTCTTTCCAGAGACACCCAAACTTCTGTCCCTTTCCCAGACTGCAACTGCTGGTGATAGAATCACTTGCGGAAGTAACCTTTCCAGTTGCCCTCCACTCCATTGATTACTAGATAATTGGCCCACCAACTCTCCCGTGAGGCACCAGGAGCCATCCAGCTGGTACCCTACCACAGCTTCAGACATCTCCTGTTATGATTTGGTTGCCATAAATGGTGAATCACCCAGACTGTTGCCTCTGGGACTGTTTTCCCCTGTATAACCTCCAGGACCCAGGGGAGAAATGCAAGACTTGTGAGTAATCAACTCCTGAAGAACCCCCATCACATTTGCAGCATCCACCAACAACAAAGTAGTGATACACTGTGCACCTAAAAAGATAATTGGCAGAAATGCCACAGTTGAAAAACAATAGCAGCAACAAGGTGATGCTTCACCAATCACATAGCTTCAATGAAGAACTCTTTCAAATTTTTCTTGTTCCAAAGTTCATATTTATTCCGTATTTTTCAAAGTTAATCATGCTTATGTCTACTGTTCACAAACAGCCTTGTTAATATTCCCAATTTTTTCAAATGAGATGGTTATGCCCATCCAGGCCTTTTACCGCGTCTCGTGGGTTATGTAAATTCATGTTGTAGCAGCTTAAGATTTTAGTAAATCCCAATGCATTTCAGGCTCTTTTATATCCGACCCTCCAGCTTATTGCGGTTTCGCGATTTGCAAAAAAATGGCGAAATCGGCCGATCCGTGCAAATGCCGTGATATTTACACAAACGCCCGTGAAATCCGCCGTTTCCGTGAGCCGCCAAACAATGGAAAGGAGGAGGGTGTGTCTGTCTCCACCGCTTCTTAAACTCCGCTTCTTAAATGCCCATTCACACGATCCAGCATCCAACAGCGGCGAGGGGCAGAGGAGAGGAACAACCAGCAGGAGAGCGGAGAGCAGGAAGGAGACCAGGGGAGAGAGTAGTGGCAGCGGACACGAGGAGAGCGGAGAGCAGGAAGGAGACCAGACACGACGACTCTTCTCCATCCCCCAGCCCCCAGCCCAGGAACACGGAAGCGGGAGCGGCACCCCGGCAAGCAGGAGACAGCCGGCGAACAGCGAACAGGTATGTCCTTCACACCGTACTTAATAAAAGTATTTTTTCCTTTTGTGGGGGCCCGCTGCACACGGGGCACGCGACGGGCCCCGGGGGGCCAAAACTCATTTTCTTTACTTTCCTGTGGGGGCCCGCCACACACGGGGCACGCGGCGGGCCCCGGGGGGCCAAAAATCATTTTCTTTACTTTCCGGTGGGGGCCCGCGCACACAGGGCATGTGGGGAGCCCCGGGGGGCCAAAAATCATTTTCTTTACTCTCCGGTGGGGGCCCGCCGCACACTGGGCACGCGGTGGGCCTCGGGGGGCCATAAATCCTTTTCTTTCCTTTTAGGTGGGGGCCCGTCACACCCCGGGCACGCGGCGGGCCCCGGGGGGCCAAAAATCCTTTTCTTTACTTTCCGGTGGGGTCCCGCCGCACACGGGGCAACAGCATCTACAAACTTTTTCTCTCTTTCAGACGACGGTCCCTTTCAGAGCAATCGATCCGGGCATTATTGTTTTTATATTATAACCAGCAGCACAATACTGGTCTAGATTTGGAGTGCTCAGAAGAACTGAACGTACATGGCCAAGATTAACATGCCTTTTAACCAAAACAAATGGGCTGAATTGTAAATAAACAAAATGTACATAGCTCCATGTTGGCAAATAACTCAAACAGTAAGATATCTGTGTTTGTTGTCGAAAAAAAACCAAAATAAAATGCTGCTAAATTTTCATTTTTGTGCCGCTAAATGTTCATTTTTGTGCCGCTAAATTTGCCAATCCATGCCGCTATATCCTGGGGGGTCCTTTATATGGCCCTTCATCAGGGGTAGCTGCATAGAAGAAAGCCTCATATTAGTTTTCAACATTTAAAACAATGCGTCTATTTTTTCACAATGCGTCCATTTATAGAATCAAAATACAACCTGTGTCCATAACTGACCTTTACTCTTTCACCCCGTTAAGCTTAAACAAAACAAAACAAAATAACCTTTCAAAGCCGCAGTACCAAGTTGCTGGCATAGTCCAACATGTATCTTTCAAGACTGGGCAAGACTGAAAGCTGAAAACTGAAAACCATTGCATCCCTTTAAAATCCCAGACGTGGTACTTAGGTTACTTTTTGTTTTGACTTGCCGCACATAGCAATTCCAAAGCAGGTGCATAGTTAAAAGAAGCCCAGAGTGTGATACACAATGCCAGCAGACTGTAAGTACAAGTCTTATTGCATTATAGAAATATGATTCTAAGTACTAAGATGAAGTCTTATTCTTTTCATTAAAAAGTTGAATGGAGATGAAGTACCGGTGCAAGATAAATGTGGTATTTGAGACATTTTAACTAGGATCCAACCATCAGATGTAAGCCTTGACTGATCAGCTTCGCTACCTCCTCAAAGCGAACACCTAAAGGGAGCGTAATCTGTGGTTGGCTCTAGTGGTCATGGACAACAGCAATGCTGTCACAAGGACTACCTACTTGACACAGAGTCTGATTTAGATCTTGGCAGATGGATATTCCATTACAAACGGATATCCCGTCCGCCCTATTACCAGTGCATTATATCCTGTGGCACTTGTAATGCGTCGAACATGATATCCGTCACGTTTGTGAGGGAGGATCCCATCCGCCAAGATCTAAATCAGGGCCTTAGTACTTCAGGACATACCCACCCGTTAATTCAAATTCTACAGCTTCTGCTTTTTAGTGCTGAGGAATTTGTTACAGTGCAAGCAATATCTCAATTACCGCTGTTTTCAAATCAGCCGTAAAAGCAAATGTTATCGTTTATTTGGTACATAAGGATTCTTTAAACCACACTGTACATCAATAACCCGGAGACCAATAACACTCTGCCAGTTATTGTGGTATATTTTATCTTGTTATTTAATTGCTTCAAAATGTGTACAAGTTGCGCTTGTTACAACCTATGCTAACCCTGTAACAGAATTGCGACAGTGTTCTTGTATAAAAAAAAAATAAAATATGTTGAAATCAAAATGCAGAATGACAGAAAAATGAAATCTCAGTTTCATGATACTTACTTGGGGTGCATCACACTACTAAATTGGATGGGAGGAAAATGTGTATCTCCATAGACTTCACTCTTTGTGTAATATTGTATACAGAAATTTCAACACAGGTATGTTGTAGGAGCTGTGGAGCCGTACATTATCTTTCTCATCAGAGTTTAAACTCTATAAAGGTAAGTCCTTAGGACCTAGAAACCTTGACAAGGAAGATTTGAACTTAGACGAATGTTTACATTATTTACTAGTAATTGCATTACTCATACTCCATTTTTCCTTTTTCCAGTCATTGCTCTATAAAGTGAGTATACCTCTCTTGACAGGCACTATGCTATCCTACCTCTCTGCCCACAACTATAACTCCTCCAAAGGGGGGAATTAAAGGACCACCTACACAGACAGGCCCACCACGGCCCTTCTCTAAGAACCAATTAGGATGCAGAGATTGTTAATGGCTACAATGAGGTCTCCAGTAAATGGAATTTCCAGTAAGTAATTTAAGCCTACGTCTTCGTCTGCTTCCTTGTTCCAGTCTTTACTCTATGAGGGATAGCCAAGTTAAAGTAGAGAACACAGGCCGGTTACAAGTTGTTTTATGTCACAAGGAACCAGGTTAAGTACAACATCTGTGAAATCTTTAATCAAGATTTCAAAAATCCTGAAGACTTTATATCAGCTATAACGTAACTTAGAGGACTCTGGTACCAAAAGCATCATAAATGTTATCCTGTCAAAGAAGGCTATACTGATGCTCAAAAGTGAAATGAAATGCCTTTGTGGCAGCTCTACAGATTTCTTTCAGAGAAGCTCCCTGGATATCCACTCAGGAGGCAGTCATAGTCCTCGTGGAACGATTGCAGGATACATGTTCTTCAATGCAATTTGCTGAGATAGTGGACTGAACCGAATAATTTAAAATGGGTCTGGAAGGTTTCAGCTCTTTGAAAGTCAAAACAAAATTTAGAACCATATAATCAGATCTATTGAAAGGAGCAACCCTCTCTAGATAGTTAAAACTGGCATTTTGACATCCAGCAAAGGCACCAAAACCTGATTCCAGAAGCAATGTTTAGACAGGAACTTAGGCAACACTTTTTCCTAGTTCAGATGAAATATTGACGGTCTTTGGGAACAGAGGAAGGGCCTAATTCTAACACCAATCTATCAGGAAAAATCTTTAGAAACGGGGATCCACAAGACAAAGCTAAAACATTCTTCTAATTGTCTGGCTGATGTAGTTGCGACCAGCATAATAAATTCATGTCAAAAACTGATGCTATAATTAATCAAAACGCTTAAAAGGAGCCTGCTGTCAAGCACTTAATGCCAAACTTAAATCTCAACACAGAACAAATATCCTATTAGCAGGACATAAGACTGCAAATCCCTTTAGTAATGTCAAGGCATTAAGCTCAAAAGTTCCAACTCCTTCTTAAGACTCCCTGAAAGATCTGATTGAAGCCCGGTGAAGACTTGGCACAGCTAGGCCTAAGGTAAACTCTTTCTATAAAAGCAGCAGTATATTAACCCCTTCTTCTACTAAAGAGACCACACCCCTTCCCTTACACTAATTTTCAAAAGAAAACCCATGATGTGTCTAAGAACAAAGGGCAAAACAACAAAGAACAAAGGGCAGAAAGTCTTCTTTAAGCCTGGAGAGCAATAACTAAACTCCTATTTAAACCTTTATTTTAAAGCCTAACCAAATCCCTCAATGAAACCAACTCCAAAGTACAACCAAAAGGGCTGCAGCCATGTCTCCCTGTAACCGCAATCTTGACCACAATCTGGGGCTGTCTTGATCCAGGAGTCTCTGCAGTATGCTCACTCTGGTCTAGGATAACTTCTAACCCCTCATCTGTGTGGAATCTGGCCCTAGAGAGCTCTATGTCAAGAGCTGTTTCTAGCCTCAGCTTTCAAAGTTTATTAGAAAGATGTGGCATTGGAGAAAGGAAAGAATTTGATGATGACGAGGAGTCCTTTGTAATCTAAATAGAGAGAGAATAACCCAATCATCTAGGTTCGGATGCAACAGGATTCATTATGTGGTAAAGCAACCAGCAGAGCCATCACCTTTGGTTGTAAATAGACTTGCCGCTGATTTCTGTCTGAAAAGAAGGACACAAAATTGAATGTGTTGATTGATTACTGCAAATTGGAGGAATCGTTGATAATTCCTGTAGACTAGAATGTGTACGTATTCGACTTGGAGATCCAGATTTGCTTGAAGTTCCCCAAGCTGAATCTAATGAATTGTAGATGTTCGTGCACTCACTCTCTACAGATTGAAGATAGGATAGAAAGCTCCTTACTCTTTTCCCTATAGAAAAAAGATTGAGTACATTTGTCTCCCTTTGTTGTCGGAAGTGCTACCTCAACCTTTTTTTTCATTGAGGCGCGGATAGCTGAAAGCAGAGCATTGGACTTGAGCATGCACTCGGGGATGGGTGAGGGGATAAACCCCGAAGCTGGTGGAGTTGTTCTGTTCAATGTTAACCGCTTTTGAACTTTAGAAGCTGCGACCACATTCTCCACAAAGCACGGCGATGTTATATTTATGGACGATTTTATGTAATAATTCCTTTTAATCTTGTAATGTTGATGAGTATTTTTAAAATACTTTTATGGTTTTTAATAATAACCGAATAAAGTAATTTTGACTGACAAAAAGCACATTATGGTCTCTGAAGTCTTGTTCGGTGGTGTGGCTTGCATGTAGAGTTATGTCACTTTTTCAGTTTCCAAACAACACTAAATGGGGGGTGATTTATAGTTTGTCAGACCTTTCATATTGAGAAATCTATCTGACTGCTGGTAGGGATCTCTTTAATGAAGGTGAATCTGCCGGAGCGGCTTTCACTGCTAATGGTGAGTGTGCCTTTATTTATTTTTTGGTCCGGCCACGATTCGTTTTTCTGTTTCAGAATTAAACCACCAAAGTGTGAATTTGTTTGTGAAATAGAAAAAAAATTGTGGTTGAGGCACATCGTGTTTTCTTCCTGGTGTAGGGGCCATTGATTGTTTTCTTCCAAGTCTATCACGGCTCACAAGGCGGACCGGGTAGGGAAAACAAATGACGGTCACTCCACCTCACCACATACAACACAGCCATATAGTTGAGAAGTGCTGTGCATGCAACAACACACATCTCCAATCACACAATGTAAGTCATATTAACTAACAGCCAAGTTTAAAAACATCATGACACATAGATCCAGCACAGCACAAATGTGCCACAAAGGTGGGTACCACTGTGCCCACAAGACCACACTCCACCAGTAAACAGAATAGACATTCTTACAGGCTAATTGTTTTACATTTGATGTCACCTCTTTTTTACAGTATGATGTTTTAACAAAATAGTTTTTTTATTCACTACGCTCCTGGCAACTATTTTAATTATTTTGTATGGCTTTGACTTTGCAACGATTTTTATTAATCTTCAAAATAAAGATTTACTTACTTTACATAATAGACCATCTTGTAACACAATACATTAGCAAGAACTCCCAACATCCAGCCAACACAGCATCAGTATGTCAACATCTGACTGTGACAGGACCCAACAGCACTTACTACTCTAAGGTACCTTACACAATAACATCTACTAGGCTATATGCATACAGACATAACAATTTAGTGTAGCCTATTGGTCTTCTACCCCAAATAAGAAGTACTATTACCCACAACTCAATGTGGCTGACTGTCACTTAATTGAGAACATGCTTATTCACAAACCAAATCAGACAGGTGTGCAGTGGAAAACATGTTTGTTAACATTTATCCATGAACTACCAAAGGTGTTGTAGTGCAGCACCAATAACAAATTGTGTGTTGTACAAATGCCAATAACGCACAATAAGATTTTAAAAAAACACGGGAAGCTCCTGTTTATTCACTATATATCAAGCCGCCTTAGCACTGGTGGTGCAAGACTATGTGCCAAATGTGCCTCATAGACTCCACCCAGAAGGTCGCGGGGAAAGCTATTAAGGGGAGGATCCTCCAATGGGTGGATGATAACCACATACTGTCTGAGATGCAAGCTGGGTTCCGCTCAGGCACAGGAACCATCGAACAAGTTTTTAGACTTTTGTTACTATACTGGAAGGTGGTGGAACTGGGCAAGGGCAGTCTTTATCTGGCCTTCATAGACTTGAAGACTGCCTTTGACCTGGTTCCTAGGGAGGAACTTTGGAGGGTGCTGCATGGTCTTGGAATGCCCCCTTACATTTTAAACCTCCTCATCAAACTGCATAGCGCCAACTATGCTCAGGTCAGATGGGGCTTGAACGGGAAAAAGACCGATAAGATCTCGGTTGTGAGGGGTGTCCGGCAGGGCTGTGTTCTAGCCCCCACCCTATTCTCCCTCTATGTGAATGGGGTGGTAGAGCACCTGCTTGAAGAACCAGCAGACACCCCCACACTGGGTGGCGTAAAGATCCCAACCCTGTTGTTTGCCGACGACACCCTCCTCATTTCGAAAAACCCCCAAGGCCTACAAAAGCTCCTAAACCGCTTCCAGGATTTCTGCGTAAACAGAGGACTTGTCATCAATGTGGACAAAACGAAGTACTTAATCATGCACCCCCCCCGCAAACTTGGCCGCCCACCCATCCTGAACTCCATCCCCCTTGAAAGAGTGTCTGAATTTGACTATCTAGGAATCCGTTTGAGCGATGCGATGAGCTGGACCCCCCACATTAACAAACTGACTGTGGGCCACAAAAGGGTGGGGGGAGCCCTGTTAAAGGAGTACAACAACTCATCAAAACATTGTGTAGCTCCGATAATAGATATCTACAAAGCTCGTGCAGTATCCGCATCACTCTACGGAGCTGAGTTATGGGGCCTAGGCAATATGGAGTCTCTGTCTAAGGCAGAGAACAAATTTATCAAGGACCTCTTGGCTATCCCGACAAGCACCCCGACAGTTCCGGTGCTCCTGGATGCAGGCTGCAAGTCAATCAAGGATCAGGCCCGCCTTCGACCTCTTCTGCTTTGGGCTCGCTTGTGGAGGGTCCCTGAACTAAAATCTTACGCAGAGGGGCTGGTAGAGGTGATGCACTCAGATGGCTGGCAAAAGATTAAATGGCTCAGGGACATTAAACACCTGCTTGGGGACCTGGGATTGGGCTCATGTTGGTCTACACACTCATCACCCCCAAAGGAGACGCTGAAAAAACTTTATTGGGATTGGGTTTCAGCCAAGCTCATCAGCAACCAACGTCACTGCAACTCCACTGCAGCTTTTCTGAAAATCAAAGACGTTGTTGCCTTTGAGCCCTATTTAGACATTATTACCATCCCCATGGATCGGGCTCTCTACATCAAATTTAGACTAAGGACCCTACCACTAGCCGATCTCCTCTCCAGATGGAACACGCCTAAGCAGGCATCACGCCACTGTGCCTTATGTACCGATAGACCCGAAACTGTGGCACACCTTCTCTTTGAATGCCCGGATTACGTGCGTCCTAGATCCCACTGGCTCAAACCACTTTGCAGAGAATTGGGCACTCGACAGTGTTCGGTGGCTCTACGGATCTTATTAACGGACACAGCCCCTCCTATTGTTTGTGCTGTATCTAAATTTTTAAAATGGGCCTGGTTGATCCGCTTAAAAAGACTGTCTATTTCAATTTAATCCTTTTTAAACTAATTTATTCTGATCAATTGTCATTTTTACCTGCTGATTTTAATGTCCAGTCTTTTTTATCGATGCGCTGTTTTAAATTTCTTGTGTATTGCTTTTATGATATATGCATATCGAAATAAAGCTATCAACCCACTAATATTTTTTATGGTCTCAAATTCTCAGATATGCTAAATCAGAGGCTTTGCGATCGTTTATAACATTTTTGGATTGTACTAATCTCTTTTAATGATTCAGACAATCTTTTCCAAACCATTAAATCCGTTTATAAATTGATACTAATGAGTAGTTTTGAAGGGTCATGTTATGCCTCCTTTCCAAATTCCAAATCTGTATCCTATGTATCAATTGTTTGCAACCATAATTCTGGCCACACACAAACCATTGTTAATTTAGTGACTCCCAAGTTGGGGTGGTAAGTCGCTTGCAAAAGGGAAAGGGTTCCCCTTTAGAGCTGTTCCATTTTCAAAATTGGAATAGCAGCTTCAGTGTGCACAGACAGTGGCTCAGAGGACCGCTCCCAATTCTCACTTAAGTTTTTTCAAGACTGCAAACTTTCCTTAAAAAAAACAAAAAAAACCAGCCCCTTTTCTTTTAAGGAAATCACCTGTTTAAAAAAAATAAAAAATTGAATTGCACAGATAGCCATAGTAGTCTGCTGACCCTTGCAGGACACCTTCCCTGCCTTTGCAGTCAGTCGAAGGGAGTCCCAATTTGTAACCTGCTTATTGAATATTGATGAGGCAGGTTCTTCTGCGACTGCCTCCGATTCAGTATTTCGCAAACTGATCATGATCGGATCAGAAAAATGGATACTGGTCGCAAAAAGTCGGGTCTCAAATTGTGATCACTTTTTCTGACTAGTATTTTTGTCATCTGGCTCCAGGTGTCCAAAACAAAAAAAAATGTTTGACTACTGGAGTAAAGTGAACTAAAACATCAGCTCTCAAAGCATAGGATGGTGTGTGGCATAGGAGTTATGTACATGTAAAGGTGGGTTGATCCTCAGCTTCTATCTTAAGCGAAACACAATCACAGCAATCTGCTGATCCTTAAAACTTTTCAAAGTGTTCAATAAGATGGAAGAAGATTGGTGACCTCTGGAACAATCTCTCAATGTATTGATCTGAGGATTTCAACAAAGCTCACGGAAGAATAGATACTATGCTAGTAAAGAGACTTTGATGGTTTCCATTCGTTCTCTTATTTATTAGTTTTATTTTGACTTCCTTGTTGATTTTGTTTTCTGTGTTTCTTCTGTAGTTTCTTACCTGTCATACACTGTTTTTTTGTATCATATATCCAGCAAGCGGGGTGGTGCTCTCTCAGTGATGTGCTGTGCTATAATAAATTACGCTGACTATAAATACACAGTAGAGATTGTCCCATAGCCCGTGAGAATTCCGAGGACAGTCATGAAAATATTAGATATTTAAAGACTTGTTTTGTATAATTTTGTACTTCGTAAATAGAATGGAATGTTATGCTAAGCCTCAAGAAATCCTCCCAGCTAATCAAGGCGTGTTGAACGTGCGGCCTCTGTAGCTTTTAGGCTTACCTAGAAAAGCGTAGGTAGGTAGGTAGCCTCGTAGTTAAATCATTCACATACCCTTAGCTCTTTGAAGGAGTGCTTGACTCATTCCAGACACTATAGATTGATAGCTCCTCAAAGGAGCCGTCAAGGCGCTGCAAGCACGCTAGCATATGATACGTTTCTGAACAAGAGCGAGCAGACTTTGAGGGGTACTGAGACAGATAATGTATTGGATGTTGACGTGCGGGAGGCACGGAGAGGACACGGTGCCTAAAAATAGCAGATTAGGCAGTGGCTTCACACACTAAACCCAGACTTGAAATTCTGTTGCGACTTCCATGTTTGGAAGCGCATCTCTGCGTCGAGCCCTGGGAAAGCGAACATCCGCAGCTGTGCTTTAAATAAGTGTTTGGAATGAAAATCTGAAAGTGTAGATACTCACAGAGTACCTGTTTGCTACTGAGAAGTGCGTGTGCTCTTACTAAAAGTATTGCATTGGCGCTGAGAAGTGCAGGTACTCTCCCTTTCAACTTAAAGAAGTGCAGGTACTCTCCCTTTCAAGTTAAAGAAGTGCAGGTACTCTCCCTTTCAAGTTAAAGAAGTGCAGGTACTCTGCTTTTCAAGTTAAAGAAGTGCAGGTACTCTCCCTTTCAAGTTAAAGAAGTGCAGGTACTCTGCTTTTCAATTTAAAGAAGTGCAGGTACTCTGCTTTCCAAGTTAAAGTGCAGGTACTCATTTCAAGTTAAAGAAATGCACGATCTCCATTCCTGAGGGTACCTACCCATTTAAGGCACTGTTTTAAATGGAAATACAGAAATGCAGGCGCCCCCTATTCAAAGTACCTATCTGCTTCTAAGAAGTGCCGGTACTATCACATTAAATGTATTGCGGTGGAGCTGAAAAATGCAGGCACCCTCCCTTTCAAATTAAAGAGCAGGTATTCACTGCTGGACAGTACCTGCCCATTTAAAGCAATATTCTTTAGTCTGTTTGCAAGGGAGGCTTTTGCGGTATAATATTTGTACAGTCAACAGTCAGTACATAGCATAAAAGCAATTTTGAAAGTAGTAGAGGGTTTGACAGGGGATGTCAAGGGGAGAAGCAAGGCTCAAAATACAGGGTATTTTTATCATCAAAGTTTTTGTATTTCAAAACAATGGTTTCGTCAATTATAAACAGTTGTACACATAGTATTTTGGAAAAAGTGCAGGGTGTCCCAAGTGTTTTTGTGAGAACCAAAACGTGAATCTTATGCCTGTACTTCATGTAAGCTGTGTTCAACAAATGTCATTAACCATATGTCCGTTCATCATGTAAACGTTGCCTTGTAATTTAGAGCATTGAGATATCTAATAGTATACGTGTTGCCTCGTATATTCAAACCACTGAAAGCCTCACTACCTACTCGAAGTCTGGTAGATCAGCATCCCGAGCGCTACCTGACGAGGTTAGAGACTCCCATTCTCCTTGAGCCTTGCTTCTCAGCATGAGAGCAGCACCAGGATTGGTTGTATTGGCATCCCCTGAGCAGGCAGGACCCTTCCTGCTCGTGGACGCTGATCGGGGAGAGAGGTGCGCACCCGGGGAAGTAGTGGATGGTGAGTTTGGCGCCATAGATCCCACCATATTTTTATAGTTGTAGCCGCCACTGGGAATAACAGAAGTCTCAGTGCATGATTTAGAGTTTGGGCGGATGGAGTACCCCATAACAACCTGGATTGGATGTCCTGTACACGGGGGGGGGGGGGGGGGGGTCACTGTCTGCCTATGTGTGCTTCTGCAATTTGTGGTAACCTTCCACGTGCGGAAGGTGACGTTATCATTACAGAATGTCTGGGGGATGTGTAGGGCATGCATAGGAGATGGTGGGTGGGGGAATCAGCATTACTATGCCCTTAAAAGGGGGCTTCTGATGTAAACCACTAGACAGGGCCACTTGAAGAGTGCGATTTTGTGGCTGTGGCCTTTTCCGCATAAGTATGGATTTGCCACCTAAATGTTTCTTGTTTAAATGGAACAACTGTTGCTAGAAACACAGTAACAAGTGTGATGCATGGGAAATGCCGTTTACAATGTGTGTCTGTATTTGGGTGTGACAGTGCTAATAATGGAATTAAACCGTTGCCCAAGGTGCGTCAGCATGTGTAAAAATGCCAAAATAATGAAGAAATACGGACACAAAATGTGTCACGCTATGCCGCCTAATTTGCCTTTTCTCATGTCGCATAATTTTGTCAACACTGCTGCATAATTTGGTCCTCCCATGTCGCATAATTCCAGTGTCCCTGCCACTAGCTAGTAAACTTCTTCTAGCCTGAACAGGGGTATGCCGCCTATCTTTTTGCGCAACGTAATTCACCACAGTAAACCTGGAGTGGCAGGTATTTTGCTGCTTAAATCCTGATTAAAGTGTGCTGCCCGGTTGTCCCCTTCTTTTGCTGCACTTTGGAGTATTCTTGTGCGTCACTGCTGATGGCGTCTCTGTCAGGCCTTGTACTATCCAAGTGAATCTTGGATGTATGGTGTACTTCTAGATGTAAATGTTTGCGTCATTATAAACAAAGAACACTGGGACAAAGCCACGACATTTTTAAATATTTTTTTTTAAGTATGGTTACGCCTGGAATGTAACTTTTAATTGCACAGGAACCGTTTTCCTAGTGGTGTGCAAAAGTGAGGGCTCCTAGGGAGGTGTCAGGTCAGTGGCCAATGACATGCAGTGCACTTTTTGTGAGCATACGCACAATGATAACTAATGAAAAGGTTGATGAAAGTTTAAGTTCAGAAAATTTTTATTGAAAGAATATGTCATAAGCTTACAAAATAAGACAAAGAAAATAACAAGCAAAAGTATACATCAAGATAATTAAACATGAAAAGTTGATGAAAGTTTAAAAAGTGCAGAAAGTGTGAATACACAGCTCGTGGCGGATGTGAGTAGGGCTGGACCAGCCCATAATAATCTTTGCCCCAAACGACTGAGGTTCCAGTATAGAGGTGCGAGAGTTCAGAAAGTCAATGAGTGATACAAAATGCCTTCAAGTTTTGTTTTTATCTTGTTACATTTGCTGACAGATTAAATGTCATGCTATGTTTTCTAAAAAAAGAAAAACTGCTTAATCTTCTCATGTGAAGATTTTGTTTTATTTTCTTCCTTTTACTGCAAAGTGAGAGGATTTTGAGCAGTGAACTGTGTGACAGTCTCTCTGTGGACAAACAGGGCCGCTGGAATTAGGCGGCAGGGGTGGCCTAAATTATGCAGCAATGTTGACTAAATTATGTGGCAAGAGAACACATATTATGTGGCTCAATGCAGCGAATTTTCTAATAGTATCACTTCATTATTTTGTAATTTTTTTTGCATGTTAGCACTGTATGGGCAAAGGTTTCACAGCTGTAAGTAACTGAAAGGTGACCAGTCACCTTTGCAAAGGACCTTCCACTGAATGGCAGAATGTGCTGCAGTAAAAAATCTGCAGATAATTGTATTGTGTTGTATGGAAATTGCATTTATATAGCCCCTACTACCCCTGATGTGTTTTTGAAGCACTTTTTTGGCAGGTAGCACACTACTCTGAACCCATAAGGAGGTTACGCAGATGATGGATTGTTAGGCAGTATGTGGTAAATACATAATTATGCGGAAAATGATGTGACCACAGAATTGCATAATTCCGCAGCCACAGAATCGCAAACATCCAGTGGCCATGTGTACAGGGAGTGCAAAAAGGGATGCTATAGGATGTCAATTTTTTTTAATTCACAAAAAATGAAATACCTATAAATGAACTGTACACATATTTTAACATATGCCAACAGTTACAAAAGCACATATGAAGTACATTTTGTTTTATTATTCTAAAGTGTGATGAAAACAAAGAGTTCAATAGGATCAAAACAAATCTTGGTGTTACACAAATGATAACTGTTGTATTGTATTTAAGGCTCCCTGTTTTCCGTTTTTACTGATTTTTACAGATAAATACAGACAGAAAACCATTTATTTTCATGTCTGTATTATATTTTAAATGTGGATAAAAACGTGAATATGGGTTGTTTTTGTGTGATTCTAAATGCTGTCAATCATGACTGTCAAACCAATAGCTGTGTGGATTGACAGGCAAGGGGATAAAAAAATAGGGATTTTAGTAAAGAGCCTTAAACAGCGGCAGATTAGCACAACATTGATACTAAAATGTACATATTCTCTTACAAGTGCATATTTTACCATGTGACTGTGCATATATCATTAAAATCTGTCATGCGTTGAGGCACAAGTTCACATTAACTGATAAAATAAATGCAAGAAATATACACATTTCAGCTTAATTTTTTCACAAAATCTAAAAGAATAATGGATAAATACAAGTGAAATGAGCAAACAATAAATATGGATAAATACAGTCAGAAATGACACAAATATAAATACCATAAAGCCTAGAGCCCTAATTGTATTGCACATTTGCATAGTGCTTACTTCCCCTATGCGCTGCACTGAACGCTTAACTACATGGGCAGCAAACAACTCCATATTGGGTAGTGTGTGGTTAAAAGGATGTTGTGTTTTTTTGTGATCCAATGTGAGAAGTATTTCCATGTCATGCGTGATTACCACCGAGGTGCGGTTATATAGGTCTGAGACGCAGCACACAGCCGCATGGAGGATAATGAGGTGTGAGAGACACAAATGCGCAGTGTACGTTTTTTCAGTAAGCTGGCTGCTTTGAACAGCTCTCCGGATCCCATTATTGTATGTCTTACGATAATAGTCTGGTTAGCTGGTTACTGAACTTGGTTTTCCAATCAGAAATGTTGGTGCAGATTTACTTAGATTTCATGCAACGCATCAAGGCAACTTGTTTCACTGCTTAGCGTGAAAGGAAGACAACATAAATGTGCCATATAAAGATATGGCGTATTTTTGCTGTCTTCTAGCATTGGTGCACTGTGTGCTGCCTAGCGTCAACGCAGGCACTCATGCGCCTGTAGTGCAGAGATGCCTGTGTTACAGGCAGGATTGTTTTTGTGCAGAAATGTACAGCTTCCAGCACATAATGAATTCTTAGAGGCAAAATGCAGTCAATCAATCAGCATTTGTGGGGTGTGGTACTGTCACATCTGGGGATATTTGGGTGCTGGGGTGCGAGGTGTCTGTCGAAAAGCCAGGTCTTAAGGAAGCGTCAGGAAGTGGGAAGCAGAAAAAGGCAATACAGTTGGTTGGGAAGCGAGAGAGCAGAAATGGCAAAACAGAGGGCAGAACAATGAGCAGGAAGGTAAAACAGAGGGCAGAAAAACAAGCAGGAAAGGCAAAACGGAGGGTAGAAACATTTGCAGAAAAAGGTAAAACAGAGGACAGAAAAAGGAGCAGAAAAGCAAAACAGAGCAAGAAATGACCAGAAGCGGCACAAATAGAGGACAGCAGGTAGACAGACAGCAGAGGGTAGCGGACTGCGGGCACGCTGGACAGGAGAACTGTTGCAAGTGAAGTTGCTATGAGGACTTGCTCTATGGGGTCACACAGCGGCCTCTATTAATTAGGTCTGGGGAGGGTGCTGGTTGGCGGGCGCAGGGAGACGGTGGGAGGAAGGAAACGGAAGGAAGAGGAAAGAAACAAGCAGAAAAAGGCAAATCAGGGGGCAGAAAAAAGAGCAGAAAACAAAACAGAGCAGAATAGGGCAAAACAGAGGGTAGAAGAACTAGCGGAAAGGGCAATAAGAGGGCCGAAAAATGAGCAAAAATGGCAAAACTGAACAGAAAACGTGCAGAGAAGGCAAAACAGAGAGCAGAAAACGAACAGAGAAGACAAAACAGAGGACAGAAAAACAAGCAGAAAATCAGAACAGAGCAAGAAATGAGCAGAGGTGTGACAAGCAGAAGGCAGCAGGTAGACAGGCAGCAGAGGTTAGCCGACTGCACTTAAACTGGACAGGATAACTGTTGCAGGGGGAGCTGGCACGAGGACCTGTAACCAGGAGATTTTATTTATTTATAAAGTTTTATATAGCGCGAACTTGGCCCAAGAGGGTATCAGAGTGCTTTACATTTAGGATCATTGTGTTACAAGTTACATCAGAAACAAAAGCATAGTAATGAACAGTACACATAAAATAATGTTACAGTAATTCGGAGGAGGGAAGGGAGGAAGGAGTAATAGCGGGGAGACGAGGAGGAACAATGCCCAATGTCCGGCTACGTAGGTGACGGTCAAGGGGGAAAACCAGGGCCACACTCCTCATTAGCTGTCAAGCAGCTCCACTGAACATCAGCCATGTTGCTCAGGTCTCAGCGTTCAAGAAAAGCCAATTTTTTGTTTATTTGCTACGCGAAGGTTATATGGCGCTATCTAGACCCGGAGGTATCAGAGCGCATAACCAGGGGAACGTTGCATTATAAGGTACATCAAAAAGGATTATAAAGCACTGGCTAGACCCATAGGTATCAGTGCGCTATAGCAGAGGAAGATTGCATTACAAATTATATCAGTTACAATAGCATAGTAGGTATAGTAAACAAACAACGGGAGGAAGGAGTAATAGCGAGGAGACGAGGAGGAACAATGCCCAATGTCCTGCTGGGTAGGTGACGGTCAAGGTGGAAAACCAGGGCCAGACTCCTCATTAGCTGTCAAGCAGCTCAACCGGTCATCAGCCATGTTACTCAGGTCTCAGCGTTTCACGAAAAACAGTTTTTAGTTTAATTGATTTGCGAAGGTTATAAAGCAATATCTAGACCCGGAGGTATCAGTGCGCATAACCAGGGGAAACGTTGCATTATAAGATACATCAAAAGGATTATAATGCGCTTGCTAGACCCGTAGGTATCAGAGTGCTATGGCAGAGGAAGATTGCGTTACAAAGTACATCAGTTACAATGGCATAGAAAGGTACAGTAAACAAACAACAAGGTTGAGAGAATTTATAGGAAAAGGAGGGGAGGAAGGAGCCTTAGCAGGGAGACGAGGAAGAACTGTGTCCAAAGTCTGGAGAGACAAATAGAGAGGGAAAGGGGAAAGGGAGAGTGAGAGGGGAGAGGACGAGGAGGAAAAAGGAATGGATATAAAGGCAAAGTCAGCCCAAGGACCCTGTGGGTAGGTGACGGCTGAGAAGTTCATCAGAAGCGCCAGCCTTTAGCGGCGGCACCTGCTCTCCGCCAGAGTCCCATCTACCTGCTTCTCCAGCGGCAGGCTGGCGTTCCTCCAGGGTGCACTGAGGTTGGCGCCCGCGGGCACCAGGCAGCAGTGTTCCGGGGATGCGGACAGGACAACCGCTGAGAGCCTGTTGAAGCCGTTGGGGATAATGCTGGCGCTGAGCAGGAAGAAGATGGTGCGCTGGAAGGGCCCCCACTCTCCCAGGAAGGCGGTCTCCTTCTAGTAGTCTCGCATGGCGGCGCGGGGACCGGAGGTGCAGCGCTAGGTCCTGGCGGCCATCTGAGGCTTGGCCTGGCGCAGAGCCACATAGAGCAGGTGCTGGAGAGTAAGAAGCTCCTGCTTCAGCCTGGGGTTTTGATTGTCTCCCCATGTCCCCACTGCTGTGGTTATACCGACTGGTAGTGAGACAGATCCTGGGACCACTCTGGAGCTGCTGCTGTCTCTTCAGGGTAGTTAGGGGAAGACCCCTATGATGTGGCCTCATGAAGAAGATATAGCTGCCATTTTAGGGTCAGGCAAAGCTCCACCGGATCACCTACCCACTCAGTTTATTTTAATGACAGGAGACCCCCCTCACCTTCAATCCATTCCTCTGCTCACGCCACCTGTGCGCGCCAAGTCGGCTTTCAGCAATGACGGGGGCTCTCCCCCTCTTCAGCTCACCCTCCGCTGGTGAGGCCTCGGGTATTGGGGCTGAGAGTCACCTGCACTGCCTTGGAATCACCGGAGCTGGGTGCTGCTCCCCGCGTGCTGTCCCGGCCGGGGTCCCCACCGCTGCCACTCCGCAGCTCTGAATTTGCGCGAGGTAGGCCCTGAGGCCGCGCGCTCTATTTGGCTGCTACCCCGATAAAGGCCTTTGTTCCGCCGCCCCGCTACTCTCCACTGGGCCATATTTTGTGTCGCTGCTGCGGGGGGTCACATACCGTAGCTCTAGGTGCTTCTGCGATCCTCCGCGCTCTTACCGCTGCTTTGGCGCCACACCCGACCCGCCCGCTCAGCCGTTATGTCGGGACTCAGGTCTTGTTGCGCCTCACTAGGGAAGGTGTAGCATTTTGACTCATTCCCGGGTTTACTAGCTTTAGTAAATCTCGGAATGCCCAAAAATGAGAACGCCCATGCTCCCTGGGAATGTTTTACCAGTGATATCCGCTGCCTCGTGTTAGTTTGGAATTACTAAAGTACGCAAAGCCTCGCAAGATGATGTTGCATGGCTTAGTAAATACCAAACATGATTTTGCGTCTGGGCCGTACCACAAAAGTAACGCAACCCTGGCACAAAATATTAGTAAATCTGCCTCCCCAGTGTATTATGGGGCATATCTCGCATTGTTGGAGGGAGAAAGAAGTGGAGAGATCTGCTGGGAAGTGCATCGTTACTTTCACCTCATATCTGAAGCCATTGTGAGATGAAAAGAAGAGGACATAGTGTTTAGATATTTGGGACCTGCAGTCATGGACTAGTTGACAGTCCTTCGATTGACCTGGGGTGTGTGAAAGATCTCTTTGGTTATTCAATGCCTGTTCATTTAGTGATGGCTGGCTTATTGGCTGCACAGTGCAGGTGATGGACAACCTCGTAGCATATATGACATAATTGAATATAAGAGGTGTAAGTTGTAGTTGGTTCCCGACCGCTGAGTGTTATGGTATTATTATAAGTGTGTGTCAGAAATGTCATGTATGAACTTTCATATCAATATAATTTCCCGGCAAAACATAGGTCATCTCTAGTTAACTTACCGGGTTATCAGAAGTAGTTCGCTGGTTGGGTTGTTTCCAATCCGTGGATTGAAAACTAAAGATTGAGCTTGAGGGTGCAGTTCTCTTTCCAGGTTCTGTTGCAGGGATGTTCAGTGGTATAGTTGTCTTGGAAATAGACATGTTTTCAACTGTCTTCTAAAGTGTATGTGATCCTGAATGCTTCGAATGTTGGCTAGTAGTGTGTTCCAGAACTTGGCGGCTTCTACTGAGAAAGCAGTGCATCCTATGAATTTCCTAGGGTAAGGTGGTGTATGATAAGTGATGGAAGCCTTGAGATCAGTGTCCTGGTTTGTTTGTATTGCTTGAATGTAGCTTGTTTTTCGTGGAGGCTCTGTGAACAATGCAAAGTGCTGGAACATTGCCCTTCTTTGGAAACAAGCGTCCTGTTTCCACAGGGAGCAGGTCGTAGGATGCTTGTTTCCGGTCCATGCAGGACCTGGCCTGGCAGTTCGGGCTGGACTGTTCCCATGAGGAACAAGGTCAAGATTGATTTGCATATGGCTGCGTCCAAACTGGGGTGACATGGTGAGCAAAAAATGATGGATTTAACCAGGGCTTTAAGTGGGATGAAAAAACTGGGGGGTCTCTCAAAGGGGCGTGCCCAGTGTAATTAGGGGCGTGGCTTTAAAACACACAAAAAATCTGTGCTTGGCATAGTGTGCCGCCCGACTTGTATTTTGCTGTTTCTGTCATTGCATCCAGATACGTGATACAAGTAACATCATACCTACAACAAGTAAGGACTATTGGCTTTGTCAATGGTCGTTAGTTGCAGAAGATAAATAAGGTGCGACTATGGCTTGTATATAATATTGACAAAGTTTCCAATTAAAGCCCTGGTGACCCTACCACAATGTTGCTGCTCTTGCGTTTCAGAAAGAGAAGTGAAATCCCGCAAGAAAATGAGTCTTTAGATGATTTCCCTTCCCCCCCCCCCACAACGCTCACCTGGCATGACGTCATGACGTAACATCTCCACTACTGAGAAGTGAGCAGTGTGAGCAGTGCACATCCATGTGCCTGCTGACTCGAAACGGGTTTCTATCGGACTTTGTTTTGCGCCCTGGCACTTTTTTCTGGACTGCAGTGACAGCAAACTGCTGTGACTGCAGTCTGGAAAAAAATATGGACCACCTGTGTCAGGGCTCAAAGCAGAGCCCGATAGAGACCCGTTTCGAGGCCTCCTGGAAAAAACTGCCGGTGCTCAGACCCCATGAGACCCGGCCCACTTAAAGCCCTGGATTTAACCCAGATCTGTGACTGGGGGTGAATGTTTAACATTGTTCAGCATTCCGTCCATCATCTTTATGTATTGCAATAGTTGACCTAAGTGGGAAAGGTACGCCCAGACGTGGGTCCTGTGCTCACTTGCCACTTCATTCAAGCTAGCCTGGCTGATGAGGAGTGATAACCCAAAACCAGTCCCAGGATGCTTGTTTTCCGGTCCAGGGAGGACCTGGCCTGGATGTTCGGGCTGGACTATTCCCATGGGGAGCAGGGCCAAGATTGATTTGCATTTGTCTGGGTCCTAGATGCAAAGTGGGATACCATCACTCAGAGCATTAGAGGCAATGCAGCTGCTAGTGACCTCAGCCAGGCCACATGCCTCAAATGTACTCATACCGGGCTCACAAAATCACCAATACTTTACATGCCTACCTGTTTTGCTGGTCGATGACAAATAAAGGTCTCCTTTGTACAACACCTATCACACAACCTGCATATAAGTATAAGGGGTGTATGTCAATATCAGAGCCTGCTTCAAGTCCATGCAGTTTTGATTGGTGCTTTTGATGAAATGTAATTGAACTATCCATCTTTTGTCACAGCTTTACAGTGAAACTCATTGTGGGACCTTCACAACTTCCTCTGTAAAATGACATTTAATTTGTATATAGTATTTGCCATTGTTGCATCCCTAAAACATTAAAAACACACTGTTCAAGCAAACACATTTTGAGTGTGGAGGCTGTACATCCACCACGTCAGATAAGAAGTGTGACGGGGAGGCCTCTGAGTTGAGTGTCACACAAAGCTACGAGTCAGCTTATGTTACAACATTACCTCCAGTGGCAGCTCCTCCGCTAAAGCGGAGGAGCATCCCCCACTGCTCCAAAGGAAAAATACAATGATAATAACTTACCGTTATTATCATTGTATTTTTCCTATTGAAGTCGGTGCAGCGGAGGATGAGGAGTGGTTTGCACTCCCTAAGTGTGCATGACTGCTTGGCCGATCCTCTTGGTCGGCCAACCAGTCCTGCGCACTTGGCATGTTTCCTACCAGGCTGCATTACACAGACTGTTAAGGAACATGCAAAGCCTCCCTGTACCCGTCTGAGCGATGAACCATGGCGGTCAGATCAATCACAATGCTGCATTGCAGCGTTGTGATTGGCTCAGGAGAGCCTGCTGCCCGGTTGCTTCCTGCTGCCGGCCGGGACTGGGACTAGAAAATGAAGATGACGGAGGAGAGGCGGACGCCCATCCATTTCAGTTAAGTTCTTTTTTTTTCTTCTCAATTCAAACCCCCCCCACCCCACCTCCCCCGTCTGGTAGCAGCTGCTACTGATTACATCCTTCTACTTTAACTCCCATCTACTTGATAAGATTTAAAGTTGGAGTGTGAAAAGTTGATTGAGCGTGTTATAATATGTATCTAAACACTTACCTAGACTCTTATGAACCCCCATGAAACCGCTAGGATGCCAAAGCAACGTATCGGTCCTCGACCCAAAGAGTTGTTTCCTACTATAGCCCGGTTGGGCCTGCATGCGGACTCAAAAATCCTCAAAGTGTGTCAGATGTAATGTATAGCTGATACCAAATGTAATGTACAGCGACTGTTTTTCTCTCCGTGCCTATCCTATACCTCTTTTGTTTTCATCACTAATTTTTCTATCCTTTCCTTCTTGCCTTTCTTTTGCTCTCAAAATACAGGCAGAAGGGGCTAGCTATATAAACACCAATGTATAAACGATTACTACCCATTCTATGCTAAACCTGTAACAGCGGTTGCAATTGTAATCTTTATAAAAATAATAAGAAACATTTTTAAAACATTTTAAAAAATGAATTCCTTGGAGTGTGGAGACCTAAAAAAAAACAAAACCAATAATATGTATCTAAAAAAATACACATATTCCTTCACAGAATCACACTGTGTGCATCCTGAATTCTCTAAACCAGAACATTGATTGGACAGAATATCGAGGATAGAATATCGATTCCAAAATATCGACAGTTAAGCAACCATAGTTTTTCTATTCCTCACTCCACATATAGATATGTATCTACGCAATATATATGTATATTCAAGGTATGTAAATGCGTAGTTAGGAATAGTAAATCTATGCTTCTCTGTATGCACTTACCTTTCAATATTCTGTCAATATACTTGTACCACAATATTCTGGGGGGGGGGGGGGGTTATTTAGTAGTAGAACCAGTATACTAGTATTTAGGATAACATGCACCTATAGGGCATAGCTTTAATGTTTGATCATAGCTGAAGGCCATGCCCCCTACAAATATACTGCCGGCTACGGGCCTGTTGGGGCCCATAGTGCCCATGCTCCGAGCTTGGTGGGGCTCATGGTTAGGGTGACCAGTGTCCCGGATTTTCCCGGACAGTCCCAGTTTTTAGAGGATTGTCCCGTTGTGCTGATGCTTTTTGTTAATTTTAGCTATATATTTCCCGGCTTTTGGATCAAAGTTCAGATCATCCTGTGAAGCAGAATTGAAAGGTGTCTTCCCCTTTCACAGGGGCCTCTGAAGTCTAAAGTAACATTGTTTTCTCCCAGGCAGCACAGGAGGAGGCTTCTGTCTGCATCCAGCAGAGAGACAGAGTGGGGAGGAGGAGGAGACGGGGGGCGCAGGGTGAAGGTCCTGCTATTGCATAGGGTATGTAGCCATGTCAATGTGTGTATGTATGTATGTATGTGTATGTCCTTTCAAATATTCTTTGTCAGTTGTAAAGTGCTAGACGCGTATACATATATACACACACACATACATTTACAAGCCTATTGTGGGTGAGTATATCACATACATTTACAAGGCTAAGCAAAAAACTGGACAGGCCAGATATAGAAGTAAGACTAAAGGCTTTAGTCCTACTTTTATGTCCAAATCTAGTCACCCGACTCATGGTGCCCTTGCTCCAGGCCTGTTGGGGCCATGGTGCCCTTGTGTCTGGGCCTGTTGGGGCCCATGGTGCCCTTGTGTCTGGGACTGTCGGGGCCCATGGTGCCCTTGTGTCTGGGCCTGTTGGCAGGGGCATAGCACAGGTACCCGCAGCCCCCGCAGTGCAGGATGGTCCTCGCGCTCCAGGGGCCCCCTCCGCGGCCGGTGTACCGTAGTTATGATCTTCCCATCTGGATAATCTCCCCCGTACTATCTGCGCATGCGTATTTCACCACGCACGCGCATATGCTTCAAGACTACTTTCGCCTGTCTGTATGATCTACCCCGCACGTAGCATTCAAACTCGGTCAGTTCGGTCAGTATATTTTCTTTTATTTGTTACCTTCTATTTGTTTATTTTATTTGTTTTTTGATCAGCTAGTTAGAACACCTGCGCAGGATGTGGGCGCTTGCCGTAGCACATGACACAGCCAAGCTCATCCTGTTTCTTTTAGGGAAGGTTGTGAGGAGGGAAGGGGAACGCTAGGACGTATATCCTAAATTATTTGTGTGCCTGCTCGAGATTTCGAAAACGCTCCTGAATGATCCCCTACTTGAAATAAAAAAAGAAAACGCTCCTGAATGTTGCAGCTGATCAAGGATCCGTTTTCCTGAATTCTGCACCAATTGTGTCTGTGTGTTATTACGAGCACTGACAGAGCCAGTAACTCTGGCATATAGTGAATTCACACAGACACAATATTCTTTCACAGATAGGTAACATATTCACATCCGTATGCAGAAGCATCTATACACACACACCACACAAAACATCTACAGGTTATTTACGCACAGACCAAAGTACACGCCTCAAACCACAAACCACCAGACATACAAGCACCCATGCACGCAGACCGAAAGAAATACCTGCACCCTAACGCATTAACCAATAGATTTACAGGCAACTTTGCACACAGACCATATAACATAAAGTCATAATAAGGACGAAGACTAAATGACATGTAGACCAATATACAGGCGGTAACCACAGCACATACATCAGCAGATATGCATTCACCCCAACACACAGACCAACAGACATACACCTAAGCATACAGATTAACAGACCTGTGGAACAATATCCATACAGATTAACAGATACACAAATAATGTAACACACAAACTGAAAGAAAAACCAACATCAAATACATAAGGACCAGCAGACACAAATGTACTCCAAAACACAGATCAACAAACATACAGACACCAGAACACACAGTACAGCAGGCATACCGGCACATAAACATAAAAAAAACATACATGCTGGTGCCCCAACACATATACCAACATACATACAGACATTCAGAGACTAAAGCACACAGGCAAATAGCCCATTCCTACAAACCTGCACACCTATGGCAGACTATGCACACAGATCAAGAGACCTACTAGCAACCCAACACAAATATTAATATACATACAGGCATCCATACCATAATATAGAGGCATTTATAACGTTCTTAATGTGTTCCAAAGATCTACTTTGTCATTCATCTCTGGGAAATGAGACTCTTCAGTTACTATTCACAGTGTGCAGTCCAAAAAATCACGGTAACCTGCCAAACTGTCCCTGTCTCGTCTCTTCCGCCCAACCAAGCCAGGCATCCATGTGCTGCTGTTTGAGAACATTTCATCACAATCTCACCCATAGTTGTAAGTTGTTGTAACTGCATTTATGTAGCACCTACTACCCCTGATGAGGCATCAAAGTGCTTTTTCGGTGAGTAGTACGCTACTCCGGAAACAATAAAGGATTAGTGATGAATCGGTATAGTGAAAATATGAACCCAATTTGAGTGGTGGATATATTAGTCAGTTATTTGGATTGAGAAGGATAGTGGAGGGATAGAAGAGGGAAAAAGGTTCGCATTTATATAGCGTTTGCTACCCTTGTTGTGGTCTAGAAGCGCTTGTTCCCATGATACACACACTACACTGACCACAGTCTCATTATTTAAATATGTACTTGGGCTGGGCACGTCACGCTTTGGGTAGTCAGGGGCACATGTATCATACATAATCTACCTGCCCGCATCCGCTCTACCTGCCCCAATTTATGAAGCCCCAATTCACCAACAGGCTAATTCTCAGCCAAAGCTGAAGCCTGGTAGCCACGACCTGACCTGTGCACATGGCCTACTCTGCCTATTTTGTCTAATGGAGCTTCGGTGGTGGATGAGACTTCTAACCCTAGGTCCGCACTAGTTGGTTCAGCTGCAGGTGGCGTTGGGTCCTAGACAGCAGTCTGAGTCTGATTTATACTCAACATCACAGACTACAGACCTAGTACTGCCACAGGCCTCATCCGTCGCCAATACTGTTGCAGCCTACAGTTGGTCCCAGGCACCGCTTGGCACACACGTTGACACAATGACCTGGGTTCAGAACCTAAAGTAGGACAATCAGAATATGCCTAGCTGAGCCACGCCCCCATTTTGGCACAACTTTCCAGGTAAGTGCTACTTTTGTTGCTTTTCAAATTTAAAGGTGTGCACTTAGGGATCAGTAGAAGTTTGGGAGCTACATCGCTTTTCTCCACTGTGTAGATAGAACAGACTTTCTGGGGTATGAACCATGGTAATTGTTTTTATGCCACAAGTCGAAAGTAGCCTAGATGTAGCAGTCTCTCAGTCCATCAATGCAATAAATGCTAGACATGACACAGGAAACCATGTGCTTGTTGATTTGTAGACCACATTTACTTATACATGTAGCTATTCTTTTTGCACTGGCGTGAGCAATGTGTGTCTGTGTATTGTTTTATCTGCCTGTGTGTGTATTTGTGCCGGCTGTGTGTGTATAAATCTTCTGAGTCATGTTGTGTGTGTCCACCTGTGACTCTCTGGCTATGTCTGTTCCTAAGAGTGCCTATGTCTGTCAGGCCCATTTTTAGGGCTAAAGACATCTTGGAGACTTTTAGAAAGTTGACCTAGGAATGCATTCCACCTGTTGATTACTATTGGCTTTGTGGTGGTAACTCACATGTTCAGGCTTTCTCTTTGCTGGCTTTATTTGCTTTACCTTCTCCAGGTTCATTTTTTTTTCTCTCATTGCCAAAACCCTGTTTTTGGTATTCTTCCACTAACTTGCTTTTTGTAAACAGGCCTTTAAATCTTGTTATTATCTTGTCACATTTTCTGTGCATTTAAAGACAGAGGTCAAATGTCTACCTGTGTCTTCCAGGCAGTGTTTATTTTCTTTCTCTCACTTCAAAGTGAGAGGATTTATGTGACAATCATGCTGGCTCTGTAGAAGTTCCTGAGGAAGGCTATACAATATATTTTTTCTCGCACACATCAAAATTTAAATGCCTGGAAATAACTGTTCTGACAATCAAATCAATACATGGGTGATGAACTTTCCACACATCTTCGTTTGTGCTCTGTATACTTATATCAGTAATACTGTGAGAGGAAATGTAATGGTCAGTTCAATTGAAGATGTGTTTTCTGTAATGGCAGTATGCAACTATACCATCTAGGCTGCATGTTACCCCACTCCACGCAACTGCACTCTACTCTTCACCACTACACACTACGCCACTCCCCTCCATACTGCATCAAAGCACTCTTCTCTGCACCACCCCACTCTACACTTCTCTACTCTACACCACTCCACTCTACTCTATGACAAGCCACTCTACCCCACACTACTCTACTGTGTACCGCATAACTCTTTGCCACTGCACTCTACACCACTCTGCATCACTCCACTCTATGCCACCCTACTCTGCAACACTGCACTCTATAACACTGCACTCTGTGCCAATATTCTCTAATCTGTACCACTCCACTGTACACCAGTGCACTCTATGCCAATTCCTTCTATGCCACTGTAATCACTACCATTGCACTCTTCTCTGAAACAATCTACTCTATTCCACTGCACTCAGCGCCACTGCACTCAGCACCACTGCACTCTTCTCTGCACCACTCTACGCCACTGCACTCTATGCCAATGCACTCTACACCACTCTACTCAAAACCAAAGCACTGTACGCCAGTCTATTCTGCACCACTGCACTTTACGCCCCTATATTTCATATCACAGCACTTTATGCTATTGTACTCTGTCACTGCCCTATATGCCACTCTTTTCTACTGTGCACCACTGTACTCTACGCCACTGCTCTCTACGCCACCCTACTCTGCACCAGTGCACTCTATGTCACACTACTCTGTACTCTACGCCACTGCTCTGCATGCCACTCTACTCTGCACCACTGCACTCTACTCTACTGCACTTAAAGCGAATGCACCCCATGCCCCTCTACCATACACTACTGCACTCTACGACAGTATTCTCTGCAACACTACTCTGCCACTCTACTTTATGCCACTCTACACCACTGAATTCTGTATTGCATCACTCTATGTCACTGCCGCCTACACCAATCCACTCTGAGGCACTCTAATCTACTATGCACCACTGCACACTATGGGGCTCATTAGGATGGCGGGCGGGCTTTACCCGCCGCCATCCTATCGAAAATCGGGACCGCCCGCCCTAAGGGCGGAGGTCCCGCACGCACCATTAGGATGTGCCCGCCACAGTGGCGGGCACATCCTGTATTTATAGTATTGTGGCGGGCGGCGCTCTCTGCTCCGCCCGCCACAATACTAAATATGCTTTGCATCATTTACATAAACAAAGCGGCAGGCACCGCGCGTTGCCTGCTGCTTTGTTTATGTAAATAAAGGGGTGTACCACAGGTACCCCCCATGTGCATTCCCACCCCGGTCTTCACTCTGGGGGCCCGCAGGGGGCCCCCAGAGTGAAGGCCGCCTGCCTTTCCGTGGCAGCATTGCCATCTCAAAGATCCTTGGTGGACAGGCATCTCACGATACCCTCTCTATTGAAAGAGACAGAGAATCATGGATGATCCTTGGGAAGGCACTTAGTGGTGTTTTAAAAATACTTAGTGTGGGAGCTAATGTTAAGTGTTAACGTGAATTTTGTCATGCCCTAAATTTCCAGCAGGTCATCCTTCACTTTCGTTGTGAAGAAGGACTGGAACTTATTACAGTCCTCCTTACAAATTAATACTTCAATTTCTTCTCTTGTTTCAGCTCTTTCAGGATTCGAAAGTTCTCTTTTTTTTTTATCAGCAGCCACAATTTTTGCTTAATCAAAATCTCTATTTTTTGTCCTGTTGGCTTTTTTATAGCCTGTGAATGTTTGACACGTAATCTGCCCTGGCCTTTGGGTCGTACGCGTTCTGCCCGGCTCTCTCGCAGTGGCGAAGGGTATTATTTATGTTTCTTAAAATGTCGCTGACCCAGGTAGCACCCTCTCCCTTTATCCCTTATTCTTTTTCTTATTTTTGGTGCCACCATATCAATGGGGTTCGTCAGTGTAGATAACAGAGAAATGCTTTAACATCAATATCACACTGAGTAGATGTGGCAGAGTTATCTAGGGGGGTGACCAAGTCGTCGTCTCTCTTTTTATTTAGCGAGAGCCAACCAATAATTACATAGTGTTCAGACCATGAGCAAGGAATGGTGACTATAGGGCTTATAAGTGTATGAGATCTCCACACTAGATTGAGTGTATTTGCCTTGCCATGAGTGGGAACATTTACTACCTGGGAAAGTCATAGAGCCATCAGTGCCTCCTCCAACTGTTTTGCATGATAGTCATTGTGTACGTGATCCTAGTGGAAAGTGAAATCACCCATCACCAAAATACATTTGTACCGTGATTGGATTTTAGATAGTAGTTCTGTAAAGAGCTCAATGAGTCTGTGCGACTTTTGTGGGGGGCAGTACACTATCTGGAAGACTCGACAGATGGTCTGTTAGGAAAATTTTGCCTCCATCACTTTAGCCCCTTCGATGCTTTCTGCTCAACTAATCTCAGCCTTCAGTTGTTCTTTATAAAATCTTTCGATAAACAGCCGCATAGTTCAGCGCTAGTGCATCTACCAGGTCCGGGGAAGAATGTCTGTGACCGCCTGTGCAGTCACGATATTGAGAGGGAAGACCAGGATCATGGATGAATTCTAGTGACTCCTTTATTGGAGATACAATTGTTCAAAAACACCAGTCTCTATGTCTGTTCCGGATTGTGTGGCGTCCAATCAGTTCCAAGCACCTAATCAGCCATGGATCCCCGCCCTCTCGGTCCTGCGTTTCTGCTGCTATCAGGGTCTTTTGAGACTTCTCTCCTTCTTTCATCCGACAGGTAAGGGTAGCAAACAAAGAGCGATGATTGGGTCAGTACCAGGAACTTAAACTGTAAGGCAGTGCAACCGTCACTAAGGTGGGGAGTGATCAGGTAAAAGGAGCGTGTTGGGATCTGAAAATGACAAAAAAAAAATTCAAATCCCGTGTACCCAGCCGCCCTACTTTCAGTGACCTCCCCACCACCCCCACCAAAAAGATCCCCCAAGCGGTACTTGCCTTGATCCACCATTCCTCATCATGGCAGTGGCGTCTGGAGATGGGTCGTCTTTCACCTCCTTCTGCCCACCGGGTGTGCACAGTGTACGGTGGGTCCTCCAGCCGTTACGCTGCAATGGATCTGCCACACCTCCTGCTCTGCACCTCACCCGGCTCGTCTCCTCCTCTGATGGTCACCTCCTCTCTCTTACTCCGCTCATCACACGCCTCCGACTCTCGTTCTTCTGCTCCTCTGATCGCTCTCTCACTCGGCTCCTCCGTTATTGCGGGCGGTCCCAAGTACTGTGAGGATTGAGGGCTGGCAAAGTCCGCCCGCCATCCTAATGAGGGCCTTTGTGTTCACTAAATATACCAACGACACAAAACTTGCTGTGTGCCTAAGATCACACTGTCTGCCATTTGGCTGAGTGTGATTTATGTTTAGGGTGGTGGTGGTCAGCAGTGTAAGCATTTCTTATCTGATTTTTTGAATTGCAAGTTGTTTATTTTCTTTCTTCCATCTTTTGTCTTTGTTGCATTGGTGGACTTTGAGTTCATCCCAATTACTGGCTTCGAGGTAGGAGAACCATCTTCCCCTTGTTCTTGTCCTGTGGTAACAATGGACGGTTGCTACTTCCAGTTCATTTGAGGGGATGTTTTTGTGTGAGGGGTTCATGGAGGTCCGGTCATGTAGCTATTGTGGTCCGTTCTTATAGAGGTTTTTGCATGCATCTGTCAGCAACTTGAATGTTATTCTTCTTTCAGTGTGTACCCAGTGTATGTTGTGTATTTGTTTGGTAATGTGGTTGTGTTGTGAATTTTTGATGATGACTCAAGCTTTGGCGTTTTAGACAGTCTGTCATTTCTGGAAGAGTTTTCACTTTATTACTGGCTTACACAGTGTTGCTGTAGTCCATTATGTTAGTGATGAGTGCATGGGTTAGATTTTTTTATGAGTTACTTGGATCCACTTTAATGTTTTGAAAATTATGCTGATGTCTTTGAAGCATGTCGATGATGTGGTGTTGATCTGTCTATTTATTGTAATTTAGCAGTGTAGTATGATGCCTTTCTTGCTTTTGAGTTCTCTTGGGGTGTTCTTTGTTTTAAAGGAGGCAGAAGGCCACCAGGTTTTGTCCCATGTGTATGAGGTGCAGCAGAGTATGACGAGTTTTGTTTTCTCAGCGTTGACTGTCAACCACCTGTTGCTCATCCAGGTTGCAATATCTTTCATCCCTTCTTGTCCATTGCTCCTACTTATGTTGTCTTCCTTGGTCAATTTTATTATGACCTTTTTGTTATTTTTGCACCAGACGTTTTACATTTTAGACGTTGATGAGTGTTGTGGTGATGTAGGCTCATTCTTGTACTCTTCATCTGATTTCTGTTGTTTCTGAGACAAAAGGCACGTGTTCGATTCTCTGTGTTCTGCATGGGAGGAAGATCTTATCCAGTCTAATGCTATTTCTCACATGCCGACGTAATGGAGCCTGTTGACTATGGTGTTGTCCGAGATGGTCTTTAAGCCTGCTGATAGCTCCAGAATGAGGGCTGCCGTGTGGCTTTTGTCAAGGAGCCTGCGTATGTGATTTGCGTCAGTGATCATTCTGTTATCAGTGCTGTGGTTTTTGCTGAATCGGATTTGAGTCGTGTCTCTGTTCTTTTTTCTATATAATTTGCTATCTTGGAGTTGAAGTCATGTTCGATTAGTTTTGTGGTGAAAAGGAAGCATAAACACTCATCATTTTTGGGTGTTTTTGAAGTTCTGTGGTGGGCATCTTTTAGTAAGGTGTTTATTTTGTCGTTCTTCCTGTTGTTAGTGAATTTTTGGCGGTCTTCTTGAATAAGTTCATATTTCTGCAAAGTTCTGCTTTGAAGGCATTGTCGGCTCTGTGTAAAATGTGCACCTTGCAGGGCTCAGTAGGTGCTACGGAATGAATTCTCTTTATACAGTTTAAGGGGTTTTCTGGTGTGACAACTCTTCAGGTTATAAGGGTTTGTTGGATGGCTTTGTTAACCATGTTTTTTTAGTAGGTGTTCTCGTTTTTGTTCTCGTTTTTGTTCTCAATTTTGTATTAGAACATTTTTATATTGTAGTGAATTTAATGTAATTTTTTTTACACCAGTCATGGTATGGTTTGACCTGTGATCAATCGATATTTTTTTTGTAGTCATTACGGTGCCGAACATTTACTTTGATTACTTGGCATTTTCAGACTATTATTTCTGGGATTTCTAGTTTTATTTGCTTTCTGAGGATTAATTTCTTGGTGGTGGGTTGTAATAGCTTATTGTTAGGCGTGATGTCACTCTGGTGTTTTTCCGTTTCTTATCTTTTTCTCCATTGGTTGGCATGAGTTCTTGGATTCCTCTAGATCCATTGTGAACCATAATGCTTGCATGGTGTGTTGTCTCTTGTTCTTCTTGATTGTGGGTGATTCTTTTGGCGCATTTGGCGATTCATTGTTAGACTTTGCTTGCCACTGTATTGCACTCTGTTGTATTGGGTTAAGGAGTGCATACTTTGTTATTTGTTCTGCATGGTTGTACAGTGTGTTTTTTTACATCACATAGATATCTGCTGTACTGTTCATAGCTCTTGTAATTTATAAAATATTCTTACGCCTGATTTCATTTTCACAACTCTATTGTTTATGTCATAAAGTTGCAATATAATTTCAAAGTCCTAAAAATGTTACTGTGTTTTGCATTGACATTTGCTATTCAGTATACTATTGTGTTCTACAATTTTTTATTTTCGAAAACTGTTCTAATACCTCTTTTTGTAATGAGCATTTTTTTTTTTATACAACAAGATTGGAACTTTACTGGCCTGTATCCTTCATGGGGTTTTGCTGGGCAGTTATTAAGTTACTATCCCCTGCACACTTTTGTGTTTTGCTAGATGTTATTTTGTATTTTAAATACTTTACTAGTCAATATAAACCATACATCTACCAAAGAACATACATAACCAGTCATATAAATTTTAAAGAAATTCTAAGAATTTGTTGGCATCAATCTCCAATACATATACCAAACAATAATTAATGTTTAATTCTACTCCTTTTTATTATTTTTTAAATTAGCAGTATGTTATGTTTTGTTAATATTCCCATAAATCATCAAAATTACATTTTAACAGCTAACAGCACCACCTGCCGCAATCTTATTAATGTCTGATGCTCCAGCCACTTTTGTGTGTTCATCCGAATGGGATGTACAAGAACGCCGCAACCTTACCGGCCGGTAGTATTTCCGACAGGTATGGCTGGCGGTTAGACAAAGTCCCTCTTACATATTAATGTTCCCCTAAAAATTTATATTGTCTAAAATATTTTTTTTTTATAAGTTACTTTTCATACAATTATTTAAAATTATCTTTTTTACTTTATCAAAATTATTATTAAAAATGTTTGTATAATATATACTAGCATTATTCTTTTTTTCAAATATTACTTTGATTAGTTAACATTTTTTTTCATTTTTGTGTTTAGAAGGCTGACATGTTAGTTCCATTTAAACATATGTTTTCAGCATTAATTCATGTTTATATTTAATCTTAAATTATCCTTGATAATACTTAAGTTTAATTTATCATTTCCTCTCTTTTATATAGTTTTTTTAATGAACCTGTTGGGATTTTGCTGGTTTAAATGTGTGGGGTACTTTAAATATAATTACATGATATTCATACTGTAAATTAATATTATGGGCGTTATTACAATGTCAGGTGTTAAGCCTCTGAATGCTACTGTAAGATTTGCTGACCAACATGTCAGCTTTACAGTTTGACTTTTGAATTGTGATATTGGCTCTTTTATTGAGAAATATTTCATAGTTCCCACTTGCTTTCAATGTGACTAAGGAGCCCATTGGCCAGTTGGAAACTAAATTCAAACCTTAAGGGCATTGTTTTCATTATCAGCATTACAATGATTGTCATTTTTTGCATTCATGTTTTTATGAATTTCAAGGGCTGTCATGAACTCCCTTTTGTATCCTGTATCAGGCGTCCCTTTACTTGGAGGCCTGCTGGTTTTGCCAATGTTCCCCCCGTTGAAATCCATGCACCATGTGTTTTGTACTCGATGCTCCTACTCACACTTTGCTTATAGTCTCACAATTTAGCAGTTCTCTAAGATACATTTTTTTACGCCCTCTTTTTGATCACTACACAATCTTCCTTAGGGATATAGGTTTTTGCATCCACACTATGGGGCCCATTAGGATGTCGTTCATTTTCATACACAATGCGGCACCGTGCGGGGACTGCGGCTTTGTGTTTAGCATGATGGCGGGCAGTGCTGAGAGCAACCTCCGCAACATTGTTAAAAATGAATGATGCGCAACCCCCTCTGTGGCTAGTGCATCCTAATATTCAGAGCGTGACCGCCGCTCAGCTTGCGGGCGGTCCCGTTTTCTGCGAGGGTGCCATCCTAATGAACCCCCTTTGTTTTTTCGCTATGTTCTCTGGAGATCAGTTCTGTTGTTCTACGGTTGCCCGGTTCACACACTACACCTTTTTCAGTCAAAGGCAACTATGGCCCACATTGGAATAGGGACACATATATTTCAAGGATACATATTTTTTTTATATTTAAAACATTTTTTGGGTGTTTTCGTTTCTCTCAACTCTTATTTCTATCTGTATGTGTATGGGCGTAATGCACAAAATATGAATTTTTATTTTTATTATTATATTTTTTTTATAATTGTGATTTATGTCTTTTTTGTTAAACACTGTTTATTTATGTACTATTATAAATTCTTTTAAATTTAAAAATAATTATGTTTTTAATGGCAATTATATTTAATTTTTTTAAATGTAATAAGTGTGCCTTGTCCCATTTGCTATAGAAAATTCTGCACATGGATTTAAATACACTAGCTTTGTAATCTGTAATTTTAAATTATTCCTATAAAGTTCATGTTTGAAACATTTTTTTGCATTAATTTTGTTTTTATTTATTTTTTATTTGATGTAAAGGTCTTGTTGAACATTACATTTCATTACATTATTATAGTTAAAATCCACAGTTGTTACTTTTATTATTAGTAATATATATTTCAGTTACGTGCACATACATTTTCTTTTGGTGTGGTTGAAATGTGTTATTTGTTCTTTTTGCTTAAAACTATGGAATAAATGTTTTTATAAAAGAAACATACAACTGCATATTTTATTTCATATACATTAATTTTTAGAATTCAATTATAATCTTTATTATTTTACATGTTAAAAAGATGGCACTTCTTGGTCGGTTTTTATATTCAGATTTTTGATTTCAATATTTTTCTAAATATATCTTAGAATTCATTTGTTTTATTTTTTACACTTGCCATTTCTGTGCAGACAGATTAACCAGTATTAAATGTTTAAAAAAAGAAAAAGATGTATCTAGTGCTAAGTGTACTATTATAATGTTTGGCTGTACACCCAACTGTAACAGTAAGCGGTACTCTTCACCAGGTGTGCAGTGGTCCAGCAATTGTAATTTTGATGGCAACGCCATTGTGTTGGTGGCATCCTCCATTCCCAAGAGTTTGGCTGATGTTGCTCACAGCGCCGGACGCCACAATGCTGTAAATGCATGTTGTTCAATGACATTCACAACTTGACATGCACTGCTTGTATGCCTGCCACCTTTTCAATGCCAATGTAGGCGTGTACCACAGGTAACCCCCAAGTGCACCCACTGAAGTGAACGCCCCAGATATTCTCAACTTGCGTCGGCCAAACAATGCAGGATGTCTTTTGGATCCCCCTGGCTTTGCTGGTGGTGGCTATTACAGACCCGGTGGGGGAGCCACCCACCATACTAATTGCCCCAAAATGTTGGGAGTCTGAAACCTGTACATTAAGAATAATATTTTTATAGACATCAATTTTAATTTTTTTAATTTATTTTCTTTAAATTAGAAATATACAATGTTAGTTAGATATAATGTTTGTTTAATTTTTAAACAGTGTTAAGTATTTTGGTATATATTTTACACTTCAGGCACTTTTTTAAAACTAATAATTTCATATTCTTTTGAAGAAGTGTTTTTATTTGATTATTTTATTAATTTGAATTTTACTTTTGGTTTTCAATTTTCTAATCATGGTGTAATATGTTGTTATTTTTTTCATTTATAATTTTTGGTTGATTTAATACTTTTTTCATTATTTGTTCACTTTTTGAATATAGGTAATTAATTTTGAAATGAATGTTTCACTACTTTAAAGTTTGTTAATATTAATTGACTATTTGTTATTACTAACGTAAATAACCAAATCCTTGTTCATTTATTGTTAATTAACTAACTCTAAAAGTTTTTTAACATTGTGCAATTCATTTTAATGTTAAGTGTTTTATAGTTTGAAATGGCGTTAATTAAATATTTTCAGCAATTTATTTTTCTTACCAAACAATAATTTATGTGAATATTATACATGCAAAATATTACATTTTTGTTACATTTGTGTACTTGTGGGTATATGCCTTAAGTAAAGATAGTCAATAAAGTTTAATATTAAAAAAAAAATCAGTTTTCTTCATATTAACTTCTTTTGTATATTTCATAGTGGTAATTATTTATATTGTGTTGTGTGTGTTGCATTACTATGTCTAAAAGTGTGTTGATTAACTTAAATTGACTGCCTTTTCTTTTAATGTCATATACGTTTTTTAAAAAAGCAAATTGTAATGTTTGCTTTTTTTACTTTTACAGAAATTTACTTTTCTCTAACGTTACCTTTTGAGGTAGGGTTTACGTTTTTTAAGATTAATCATTTCAAATAATTTGAATTATTCCTAATTTGTGAAAAAATAATTACATCCTAATTATGTGTTTTTCTTAGATTTTTAAAGTACTGTTGTTATGAATATTCTCTAGTCTTACACTTCAGGACATATCTAACAATAACATAGTAATGTATAACATTTATTTTCAAAATAATTTCAAATTAAAGATATTTACTTTAAAAATCAGTTTTTATTTATCCAACATCTATAAGTTTGTGTCATATGCTTTAGACATTACACTATTTTGTATTTACATTTTATAAATCATATATACATATGTAAATCTATTAGATATAATTTTATTAATTTAAAATTTCCTTTTTCAAGCTATATGAATATTTTGAATTATCTTTTTATATGTTTTTATTTGCTATGTTTCTCACTTTAGTCATAATATTAATTGCTAACTCTCTCCAACCCTATAATTGCACTACTGTAGCTTTACTTTCTGTATGACTATTATTTTTTAAACCTTCACTATCCTTACAATTCCAAAATGTTGGTCTTACTAAATTTTGAATAATATTTTGAATAATATTTTTTATTTCACTGTATACAACACTGTCATTAATGTGGCGCATGATGTAGATTTACTACTTTACTGTACTTCCTCCGGTTGGAAACACTTTTACTACTGGTATACTAATTGTACTGCAAAAATTATATTTGAACCCTCCTAAATTGATCATTTTAATTATAGTTTCACTCGCTGTAGTCGGACAAATATATTTTAATTGTACGCTAGCTAACACTATCCATAATGTTGAAAAAATGCACTTCATATAGTACATTTTATCCCTCCACTACACTTTACTTTTACTTCTGTTGCACTCCCTGTATTGTGAACAATACTTTGGACCTTTCTGCTATCCAATACTTTCCCTATTTTTGCACTCACTTTAGTGTAAACAGTTTGACCCCTCAGCTCTCCAACACTTTTCCGACTCCCGCAATAATTGCAGTTTTATAAAAAATGTATTCTAAAATACAATAAAAAACTATTACATACAGTTACACACACTTTAGTGTTACTACTATATTTTACCCTGAATATATTACACTTGTTTCCATTTGTTCCACATTTTGGATGTTGATTATAAAATTTTGCACATCCACAATCAACAAATTACTAAATATACTGTAGTGGGAATGCTACTTTTTTGAACTTCCGCGATACTACACTTTAACCATTGTTGCACTCACTTTAGTTAGAACAATAATTTTTAGCCATCTATTTTTCAAAAGTTTCCATACTGTTATTTTTTGCGACTTGAAATTTTGAGTGCATCTACTATAGAACTTTTTTCCTACTGTTGCACTCTTTGGTGTTTGCAATGCTATTCGAAACATTGTCTACATTACTTTATGGTTACATTAACGGAAATTCAACTTACATTTCTTTTTATGTTCCTTGAGTGCTTAGATTAAAAATTATTATATATTTTGATATACAGGTAGTTACATTTCAAAAGTAACGGAATTTGTAACTTTTATGACATGTATATTAAATCACTCTTTTTTTATTGTTACAGTTTACGTATTAAAATAATTTAATATTACTTTATAATTTTGTAAATGTTACATATATTAAACATATATTTATTTTTTACCGGGATACTTAAACGGAGTCTTTCCTTTTTCTTTTGACATTTTTGCATCTATATTTATAAGATATACATTTTTAACACACATATTAGGTTATTTCACTATTTAAGGCTATGTTCTATCTAAATTCAATTCATGATAATTCATCACAAATCAACCATTAGATATATAATATTTGAATACACTATCAATTTATTTACTTATAAAATTAGTACTGTATTATTCATTTAATAAATACCATTTCAATTGGTGCAATAATATTACATATTCACATTACGCATTGACATTTTTTATATTCTATTGCCCTCTCTTTTGAGTCAATACAAATTATTAACTCTTTGACAGATCTAAACTTTATCATAACCGGGTGCATACTTTACTTGTTAATTTACCCATAGCAATCCAACATTTACTCTATCGTGCCATTAAAAATGATTTGTGTGAGTTAATTTGAACAAACTGCAATAGAATACTTCAGATTGAGCAGAATTTTTAATATAGATTATATTTGCTTTTCAAAAAGACTTTCTATGGTTAATGTCACTGGATTATGATGTAACCACCGTCAACAGGTCAGGACCACAACCTCTTCCATCTGACCCTTCATTATATAAATAATGATTAGCATGGTCTGCCGACATAGCGCAGGCAGATACACCAACCTCTAGTCAGCCAGTACTTATTCCACATCGTTTATTCAGACGTAACTTCAACAGACCTCATATTAAAAAATATGGTGCGGTCAAAAACTCCAGGTTGTCTATGGCTGTTTGTCTTGTGTGGAGGCAACAGCCCGCAGCGCAATCACCATAGTTTAAAATGTTTGCTATGTAAATCCATGCAGTGTTTGACAGGCACCTTATTGCTGAAGCAAGATAGTGCATTAATTTTTAAGATGGCGCCATACGTACACCCAAAGCCCAAAGCCGTACCTCCTCTAAGTATGGTGGACCTGCCATGGACACCAAACACACTTTCTATGTGCATCAACTGCTCTGTGGCAGTGTCATCTCAATGATGATGTTGTGAAAACTGACTGCGAAGGATTCGTACGCCATTCCAAATCTTCTACGCCCTCATTGATCAAGTCATAACCTAGTCATCTTTCAAAACTACTTTGTAGTCTGTCTTCCTTCTTTGCGATATGGTTGATGGACTTCAAACAACCCATGACAGCACGAAAGTCTAAGATTAGCGAATGTAGCTTTTCTCATCCAAAAATTAAATAAGGCTGATAATTTTATAATGATGATAGAGAGTATTAAACATTTTAAGCACTCACTCCGTTTACACTGAACATACTGTTCCATTCAATGACTGGATCGTTGCGATTTCATTGTAGAAATGAAAACATTATAGTTTTTATTATGTCATTTTTTTAACCGTAATCGAAATGCTTATTTTATCCACTCAGCAATAAAAAGCAGGTACCATTAATGTAGGACTTTGTTACGATATATATGTACTTTTAAGTGCTTTTTGGCTACACGCATTTTTGCGATTTATTTCTATTTTTTAATTAAATATTCTACTTTAACATTTCTACAACGTTTACATTTAGCCTTGTTTTATGCATACATTTTTTAACTTAAGATACATTATTCACATTACCAAAAACCTTTCGTATATATTATATTTATTTCTTTTTAATTTTTATTCTTTGATCAATAATTAAATTCATAATAGTTTTTATTTTGGAGTTTATTTTGTCTTTCTAAGTAAACCAATTTGTTTATATTTGTTACTTTTTATTAACTCTTTCACATAATTTAAAATTGTATTTATTAATATTTTATGTTATTGTGACCTTGGTGATATGTTTCACAATAAGTGCAGATATAAATATTTGTTAATTTCTATAGTAAAACTCAATAATTTATATAATTTACATTTAAAAATATTAAATCCCTATATTGCGATCTAAATATATGACTGATATAATGCACACTGTTTCGGTTACAATAAAAAGCACATTTTATATATAATATATAATACGTTATTGAGTACAACTAATGCCAATACTTAATGTTAATACATTAATGATGAATATGTACACTTTACAAGCAACATAATTTTTAATTCTATATTTAGGTCATCTACTTTTGCATTTACTATTTTGTTTAATAGTATGCACCTTAAACATTTCTATTTACTGTCTTGTTTTCTTTGTTTCAAATTTATTTTTGCCTTTCGGTGCAACAGTGTTTCATCCGACATTTAACCTTTCGTCACTCCTTTTTTGCACTTCCACTTTGGCACTATTAATGCAGTCTCCAGCTTCACATTAACACACACCATACATCAGCAGTCCTTTCGGATTTAGAAATTTAGATTTTTTTTTATCTGCAAACACTTTTTTAACAGTCTACCTGTTTTTTCAACAATAGGTGTTTTACCTATTGGGCGCACACAGGTTATCAGAACAATGCCTTACTTCAGAAATATTCTTAAGTTAATAGCATTCTTCAAAAAGTTGCTAAAAATACTTGTTATAGACCAAGTTTTCTATATGCTCTATCTTCTGTACCTCACATAAGCCACTGGTGTTTGGTGTTCAAGAACGTTGTCTTACAGGTGATAATTTTTAATAATATGTGATTATAGTTTCCTTAACAATATTGAGAGATTGTACAACATACTCTTAGTAGTCCACATGAACAGGACTACTGTTTTAAACCTCTACTTTGATCTTTTGACGCAAATTTAAGAAGGATTAATCGTCAATACCCTTATCTTCTTAATTGACATATAACATTTTTTTTAAAAATCTGTGATATGTTTGCACCACATTAACATCGTCAATACTAGATGGTTATTCTAATGTTAAGTTTCCATTTTCAATTAATGAAAGCCTTTCCATTGCATATCCTTCAGACAGTTTTTAATCTAATTATTTCTTTAAGTGACACTTTTAAAAAATATTTAAAAAAAGACTGTCCCTTACTTGATCCATAATTCATTTCTAACATCATTTTAATCTTGAGATCTGCTAGCAGTGGTTCAAATAGTTTTCAAACCATTTGTCTTTAATATGCTGGCGTGACCAGTTTACACTTTTTAACTGGATTCGTAGAATGGTAGTTTTGTACTCTTGTACTGCTAACATACGCTAGTGCATTTCCATCGATTACAATTTTAATATTTACAATCTGTTCTCATGTGCATAGATTTGGAGTTCACATGGTCCTCCCTTAAAAGGCTATTATGCCTATTTTAACAAGGCAGTACTTTCGCACCAACAAAACAAGTTATAGGCTGCGACGAAAGTTAACCATGTTCGTCATTTTATTTCTTTGCTGGGAGTAGATGTGCAGATTCCCACTCTTCATGGTCCCTAAAGAAGATGTTCTACATAGGGGAGTTTCAAGCCACTTTACCTTAATATCTGCTACTATTTTCATGGAGGTCGCACCACAATGATAAGTCGGTTGTTTCTAATACATGAAAAGTACATAACAGTGCTGTATTATCACTTAGTCATTATACCTTAAATGACCTGGTACCACAACTTTCATTGTTAATGGACACATTTTAGTTGAAGTTGTTCTTGCAATGCACAATCAACATTTTTAGATTACGGGCTTTTTAATGACGATGCTAAATTGACTGCAACGACACATCCTATCCCATAGTTGTCAATACCATGTATGGCCTAGACATTTTCTAAAAGCAATCTATGTAGATGACACCAAAATTGAATGTTCACTTCTTCGCCAAAGGCCACAATAGATTTCCAGCATATTACAATTATTGAGTAGTAACATAGGTGGAAGTCGGTTTTGTTGCCATGGGGATGCCGCATTGAAAGGCGGATCCACCCTTCAAAGAGTCATTGCAATTGTACTGCACTTTAATTTTTATGGACTTCATTAACTAGCAATTCCATGCCGGACATGAACCTATTAGACAAAGAAGGGGGTTCCCCGTGGGTAGCTTTAGGATATGGGCAGGTAGTAGGGGGGAGAGACCAATTTAAATAGAAAGAAAGAACACCCTGCCTCGGGATATAAAGGCCCCAGCTAGAGGGTCCAACAGATATATGTGAAGGGGTGATAGACCTAGGAGCTGACACTACACATGACAATCACATGGTCAAATCAAATAGACTGTACAGTTCATGTTAGAAATATATATATTTTTTATTTTTTTAAAGATGGCAAGGATATAAATATTGAATATAATTTTCGTATCACAAATACATTTAGATCATAAATAGGACATACATAGATATGGGGGCAACAACAACAGGGAAGATAGTCCTACCCAGTGCCGGCCACACTTCACACACACTGTCTTATTCACTTCAATCTCTTCCCACTCTTTCTCATTTTATACCATTCATCATTCATTCTACCATTCATTCTTCTGATCCTGGCAAGTACAACACATAGGTGGTTAATGTGTTGTATGGATCGGAGTGTTGGTCCAGATAGATGGTTTTAACTACGGGTCCTGATGTAGTTAGGACAATAACCGTATTCCTGGAGACACAAGCCGACGCGCGTTTCGGTGACAGGCCAGTGAGGCCGCACCTTCGTCAGGGCTAGGGGCAGTATACTGGGAGGGGCACAGGGGTAAAATCTGAAAGATAGAGAGCAAAACAAAATTCATTTTACTTTTATGTATATACATATAGTGCTCATTTGACAATTCTGTGCTATCAACATATATTTATCATGATTCTGGTACAATTTTTAACATTTCAGACATATATAAAAGATTACTATGATTCAAGAAAAACATTTTATCCATATAATAAAACGGAAAAGAATCGGTTACATTAGTCATGATATTAATAATGACCTAGTCACGCTTCCGCCCACAGGCTCGCTAGATGCCAACTATTATTAAGAACCTGTGTGACCTCCGGGGCATTGAAAAAAACACAGCGCTGACGTGCCGGTTATTCCGGTATGTATTTTAGACATTCACAGCGCTATATTGTGTTCTGTTTATAAAAAATGAGACAGTGTGTGTGAAGTGTGGCCGGTACTGGGTAGGACTATCTTCCCTGTTGTTGTTGCCCCCATATCTATGTATGTCCTATTTATGATCTAAATGTATTTGTGATACGAAAATTATATTCAATATTTATATCCTTGCCATCTTTTAAAAAATAAAAAATATATATATTTCTAACATGAACTGTACAGTCTATTTGATTTGACCATGTGATTGTCATGTGTAGTGTCAGCTCCTAGGTCTATCACCCCTTCACATATATCTGTTGGACCCTCTAGCTGGGGCCTTTATATCCCGAGGCAGGGTGTTCTTTCTTTCTATTTAAATCGGACATGAACCTATGTCCATGCACACAGGTTGACACATGTTATGACCCCCTGTTTGCATAAACATTTATTAAATGCCTTGTGGTGCTCAGCTCAGCTACAATTAATTCCTTACCACATTACTTTTCTCGGTCATACAACTGCTTTTTAAACCTTGAATGATACAAAATTCATAATATGCTTGTAGTGATCAATACACTTCAGACAAGCCATATTGTAGACTCTGCTTTCTGCACCCACTTATGAATGATCCCTGGCACAGATTGCGCTCGCCGTGTTGCTATACTGCCCCAGTTGTGAAGAAGCAGTCACACTACCTTTGCTGTAGTGGCGAAATCTGCCACATCTACAACTCCACAATTTGGACATTCTTTCCAAACGCCCAATTTGTAACAGTACTCTAAGTTTTATCACTCACAGTTTGACCAAACCACAACTTATCTGCTCTGTATTGTTTAGTGATTCCAATTTGAATTAAACTCTTTCTTGTTCAGTATGTAATAAGAATTGATTTTGTTTCACTACAGGCTACATTTGTGTATTCAACACGATTTTAGAACTGATTGGTAAGTCGGAGCACTTATTATCCTGAAACAGCATAACCACAGTGAGTCATAATTTGGTTAACATATATCTCTGACGCATGTCCACTTTCTATTTTGTGAATATTGTGCAATACTTATCTATCGGCACCATAACCAGGAATTTAAATATGTGTTTCTCCATTGATTTACTATTGTGTCAGTTATTAAAAGTATTTATTGTTGGTTCAAAGATTGTTATTTGACATTGCACATTTAGTATAAAATATTTGCACATGCATTTACACTATTTTACTTTTTTCCATTGACAATGTTACTTCCCTAACATGGCTTTATATTTGCTCTTGATCAATAACATCACTTATGTTGTACAAATACCGTGGGACTTTAGGCGTTTTATTGGACATAATTGATTTTTCTTTTTAAAATCTTTTTTACTTTAGGGTTAACGTAAACTTTGTGATCCACATAATATTTTCTGAAATTTCATAAAAAACGACATTATACTGCATTTAGGTGTGCTTTGTTTTTGGAGTAAGTAAACTCTATTTTGTAGTCTACAGGATAATTATAATCAGTAAATTCCATTTTGTTTCATAAATCCCAATGATTTTTACAGCCTCTTAATCTTTAGTTAAATAGGTACATGGTTCCTATTAACTACAGGTTGTAAGTATTTATTATAGAAATGTTTACCTTTTTTTTCTGAATTAGCAGGACCACCAGCAGCAGCAGATTCCAATGCTACACAAAATGGGCAAACTTCATGGATCACTCCAAAAACATATATTCCCACCTTCCCCTTCATCAAACGGAATCAATCTTAATTTAAAAAGCATGACCCTTATTGTGCCTGTGTGGATGGAGTCTGATACTTTTGTACCTCTTAGCAAGCTTTTAACATTTTTAACAGTGTGTTTGACAACGGATTAATAAAGAACTAAGAAATTTTATATTTCTTCAATCTTCCTCTTTACCACTACAATTTTACTCTAAAAATTAAATTCAATGGAACATTTTGAAATTCTTCAAAAGGAGTTGAAACATCTTCTGAAAGAAATACCATTTTTATTAATCATGGATCCGGAATAAAGTCTTGTATGCCATTCCTTTGGACACATGAAGGATGATGGTTTAAGTCGATCACGGAACAAATTATTTTTATTTGTATTTCACAATGATCATACCCTGATTATTATCTGGGTTCACTCTTTTTTCTTAATTTTTTTTCGCTTGCATCAGACTCAGCGGAATGTACAAAAATGTTGACCAAAATTTCCAAGTTCCTGACTTTTTCAATCTTTTATAAGGTAATTATTTGCTTAACCTCCAATCTGAATAATGAATGATACTTTTACAGTTATTGCAATGTTCACGTCCGGTATGCATGTTCAGCAAATCAAAAGATAACACTGCCCTTTATGTGTTAATAATTTGATTCACTATATGTATGTCCAGTTTTACGTTCCCACTTCATAATGAAAAAAAGAAACCAGCCCCTTTTTACAAAAAAAAGAATAATTTTTTTCACTGTATCACACAGCGGAGAATTTTAGATGTTATTAAAAGCATGGCCAATTACTTTGCAGTTTAAACATTTTTTTTAGTAGCTTCTGTGTTTACGTTTTGACTACTACACAGTCTCACTATTAGACATAATCCTCTGTGTACAAAGAAACATTATTTAGCTATTCTAAGAATAATTTAAAAATCTATTAACGATGTGGAATTTACAGATTATACCTTGCTTTATTTATTCCATCAACTATCATTAGTTTATCACATCACTATAATGGAATTTGGCACTAGGGGGCCAATTATGATCGAGGACGGACCTGCGTCCGTCCGCGACCCCCGAGGAGGAGGGAACGTCTGATGGGGCTGCGGCGTCCCCTCCATCCCAATTAGGATGTGAGCGCCACCCTGGCGGTCACATCCCCTACTTTTAACATTGCGGCGCATGCTGCTACAAACAGCACCCGCCGCAAGGTTAAAAGAGCATGTTTACCTTTGCATGCACGAAGCGGCAGGCACCACGTGGTGCCTGCCGCTTCGTGCACGCAAAGGCAGGGTAATACCATTGGTACCCCCCATGTGCACCCCTCATCACCCCTGGGGGCCCGCAACCTAATCTGGTGGGGGGTCTTTTTTCTGTCCGCAGCGGATAATCCGCATCCTCCTGGCCGGCGGTGGCTTCCGCAGGCCCGGAGGATGCGGATTATCCACAATCGTAATCGGCCCCTTAGTTTCTATTAAAGGAACATATACAACTTGCACAATAATGTCAACTTGTTGTATCATTGCATGCAATGCCTTAATCCAAGGATTCACTTCAATAACCTTTCTTTTTGTGAACATATTTCCAGAATATTGGTACATTACTTTTTGTTTACAGGCATCAATACCAAAGTAAAATAAATATATATTACAAATCTGTGATTTTGGAACAACACATTCATCCTCAGAAAACAATTGATTTTATTTTCTAAAACAAACTAAAGGTAACAATCAAATTATCTATTGCAATATGATAAGCATAAAAAATCTCAGTAAGTAAGCATTCTGGTCGATTTTTTTTAATGATCTTGTGGCTTAATCTTCGCCTATGCATCATGAAAAGAATGTAAAAATGTCTTTACAAGAAAACATTTTTGGTGAATCAGGAATTGATTTTTACTCTTTTAAAAGCTTGTACACCACCAAAGAATCAAGTTTTAAAATACAGGAAGTAAATACAATTTTAGAAAACTTGGACACCAGTCTGCAAGATTAAGGATAGCCTACAGCCGCACCCACATTAACAAACCTTTCAATGACAGTCCTCAACTGACACAATAATAAATGATTGTAGTGTTGTTGCTTCAGTACTCCTGCATACCCAAGCAAACCCATAGTTAAACATTTGGCAATATAATAGCATTGTGTTTTTTAGTCAGAGGAATTATCAGTTGTCTTACTTATTTTTGTACTTTTTTTACTCTCCCAGCTTCATCGTTCGAGAGTACTCTCATCACATCTAATTAATAGACATAATGAAATGGTTAATCGTATACATTATATTATTTTCACTTAGGTTTTCAAACTATTAAAATATTTACTTGCTTTGTAGACAAAACACTAACATTGAGGTCCTAATTAATTGAATTGCAAACCCTGTCGCATGATATCAAACATCAACGAGCTGCCACTTTTTATTAAATATTTTTTTCTGTGTAAGAACTTAATAGATTTCAGAATTTAAAAGAATTTTATATTTTCATAACATCCTATTGCCTAAAGTCCCAATTTACTGGAGCCAAAGACAGTCTGATTATTCTTATTACTTTGCACATAAGCGGATGATCCTTGATTACATTTGAATCTACAAGAACATGTCCAACTGTATTTTGCGATACAGTAAGTGTTTATTTACACGTAAGCTATACTTTCCTTTTCAAAAGATGGCTAATACGTTAAGACATACACAACATTCTCCGCTTTGGATTCATCTGTTGTCGAACACACCAACTCATACATGTACACCATGTGTAGCCGGATCTTTTGTCGGAGTGCTTTCTGCCCAAAATTATCCAAACTCTGAGTACTCTGTTGATAAAGCACTGACGCTTTACTACGTTTCCTGTTACTCACAAGTCCATCATGCGAAGAACTCTGGTGAGAAGGAGGTGATTGGGATTTCCTTTATGGTACAGTATGAGAATCGTAATTTGGGGAAGGCCGATTGTACACCTCAAATAAAGTTTCATTATTAATGAAAACCATACTTGTGTCCACCAAATTGTGGGCATCACCATCTGATCCGCAAGCAATGTCCTCACTTGTGTTAACAATCATTATCAGTGTCAAAAGATTTGTTAATGCATACCCTTACTCACCAAACATGAATTAATGCAAAAAACAAATGTATTCCTTGGTGAAAATGTGATATCTCTACACTTTGTCATCCATTACAGAAATCAAAGCTATGTATCCAGAAATCATCTAATGTGAAAGTTCTTCTTAGAACAACACAAGGTTTATTTTCCAAAGTATAATATGCTTGATAAATTGTTCATGAAGCATTTAAAAAAAATTTGGGTGAACAACAAATTTTTTCCCAAAAAATATATATATTTATGGATAGCAGTTGTCACATAAATTTAGTAACAGATCTGACTGTATTTTGCGTCACGTACCGCCTAGATGTTTTAGTAACGGTTTCGATGTCAAGATGCTTATTTTGAGAATGACACAGTATTGTGCGTTGTACCTGTTCAAAATATTGAAACATTACAATCCTGCCCTTAATTAAATAATTTTTTGGGTGAAAACAGTTCTGATGAATAATATTTTTGGCTGGTAAATATAGCCATGCACCAAGCATCCAAGCCTGAAACTCTGACCTCTGATTTTAACACTTGGTCGTCTTAGCAATTGGAAATGGCCCAACAAATCAACGCCTACATGTTGGACAATCACCGTTTCAGCTTAGTCCTGGCGTCCTACTAAAGTGGCAATAAAAACTGAATACTTTGGACTTCTATGTAAGTGTGAACAGTTACGTTGGTGAAGGTCCATGTACTCGAGTTGAACCATAAATACTGCCTGTCTTTATGAAGTTCGGATTTCCACCTTTCTGGACAGATGGCCAACAGATATTGATGTGTTGAGCTACTGTACGTCTCATTTTGTGTCTGCTCTTTTTCAAATTTAGATTAGTAATGCTCACAGTTCCGCAGACTGATTGTACCAAGATTTTCCTCTTCTGAGAGGTTCTGACAAGTACCTTGGAAAAGTACACCAGAAACATCAAGGACTAAAGCAGAATTACAGTTTTTTGCAGTTTAGCATGAAAGCATTGTTGACATGTTTTCATTATGAGAATAATGTCTTGATGGACGACCAGGATCAACCCGTCCACTTTAAATCTCTTATCAATGGTTTCATCACCTTGTTGATGCAACACCGAACTTAGGCAAGTCATAAAGTAAGCATGGAGAACACGACTATAAGTGTGTTCCACTGAAAATGTCAAAAACATCTTTGACTGATAGGAATAGTAGGATTGTAAGTTATGGATCCTTAAGGCCCTGTCAGACCGTTCAGTATTGACCTTGATTATGTTTAATGAACACATTTATACTTTTAATTGTTAAAAGGTGGAAAAAGACACATCCGTTCAACAAAGGGCGATAGAACATATCCTGCTTCCTTACCAGGTAGATTTTGCTGATGAATTCCACTTGGTCGAGTGTTGCTGTAAACATGGCCATTTTTTGCAACAGATCAGAGATTTCATTTATAATACTGTAATATATTATATCAGGAACGTAAATCATCGTTGAGGTTGAAATTGAGTAGGGTACGTGAACATTTGTACCTTCATACATTTATTTAATAATCATGCGGCCTAGTTTAACGAAGCAAAATTGAGTATAAAATTGTGTATTTTGCAACTACAATTATGATTTGCGCTCTCTCCAGTCACACATTGTCAATGTGTTTGTATGAATAAATTCTACGCCGTCTACCTCCACACCAATGTAGGTACAAACTGGTAGGTTTACCATCCGGTTCAGTACATTTTTCAAAAACTTATTGTGGTCCTGAAAGTGTCTTCTGCATATTCCTGCACACTAGTTAGAGGATGGATTTTGTGAATGGCCCTGCCACAAGGCACTGTGCCAAAAACACACTTGGAGTAGGAGCATTTGATAGACATTTATGCCTTTGTGGAGGTAGTTGTAAGTGTTCATTAATATACAATATTCAGGAGCTACAGGAACTAAAATGTAAATTGACTCTCACCAACACAGGTCAGCCTTCCGCGTTCGCCATCTCCATTAACATAGTGCATAATTTTATCACTAACGTTCAATAATGTTTTGCATACACTGCTGCTTTCTAATTTAATCTCAAAATGACTTCCATGTGCGTCAACCTGGATAGGATGTATGCTGACTTTTTTCTAATGGAGATTTGACTTCAGCCCCCATATCATGTAGTTTCTCGAGTTGACCCGCCGTGTCAATATAGTTTATCTAGTCGCGCAATCCTCAAACTATGTATCCCCTTTTCAGTAACACAGAAACCTTAAAATTGGCCATCTTAGAGTCCACTTAGGTGGTGAGTGACACTTTCTAATCGTTGACCGTTCCTGTGCATTATGCACATTTTCATCATCTAACCTCCAAGTAGAGATGTTTACCAAGTCTCAGAGCCATACATGCAGTATACTTTAACACAAATATGGTGAGCAAGATAGCATCAGGGTTTTAACAAATCTGTAACAGATCTAAAGTCTGATCAATACTCTCCTTGGAGCCATGCCCTGCCTCACTCAACATTTCGGTCTCGATTTCAAGGGCATACGTCCATATACCCTGTAGTTAGAGTATTGATGTATTCAGATGTTACTGACAGATCATCATTTGTGGCTGGTGTGGTTCAGGTGGACTGGACATCCTTAAAAGTTTTCTTTCAATGCATAAAAGCCATGGTATCTACACCTGAGTCGTCAATGTCCTTCCTTTTATGGTGAAAGCGAGTTTTGGATGGCAGAAATGAATGTTGGTGGTTCAAAACACCAAAAATGTATGCACAGCTATCCATGTATTTTTGGAAACGGTCCGGAAGCTGCCATTTTTTACTCTCAACTGGTGTTAACACTTGTGATACTGCCTTGATGTTCGCAGGTATCCATAAGGTTGCTGAATAATTCATGATTGTACTGGTAAGTTACCTCCTCCTACTCAGTAATACTCATTCACAATCATCCCTAAATCTATTTTTAAAAAAACGGTCTCAAGGCAGAAAGTTGTTAATGTCGGTGTCTGTACTACATTAAATCAGATACCCTTAGGTTACTAGTGAATTTTTTTTATCTCTTGCATCATAGTTAATTTATTATTAATTATGGTGTTCTCTTGGCTGGGCTTTTTTCAATTACAATCAATATTGTTAACTGTGTTACACTTTTCTAGTTCACTGTAGTTCCTTTCAAACTTGTCAACTACATTTTAGAGCACTAATTTGTAGACAAAACCAAAATCTGTGTTTTTCAAAAAGATTAGAGATTTCAATTACAATTACATGACGTCCACTTGAAGTCTCGTTGACTTGCATTTAAAGGCTCAGTTTGTATCCCTTTCACTGCCACTTTGCTGTTATTAAATTCCGTGCAAAATTAAATGAAATGTTTATTACAATGATAGTTAGGCTTCGGTGCAGATTTACGTTTTTTCTGTAAATGTTTGTCATCTATGGGTGTGCTCGCAAAATGAAAAATTGTGATCTATGTTCTTTCTACTTTTTCATTGTGTATCTTTGGAAACACCGTCGCCAAAGCTATCTATAGTAGATACTAATGTGATCATTGAAAATTTGTTTACTGCTATCTATGATGTTATTCTAACTGAAATTTTTTAAAATGTCTTTAGGGAATAATGGATGTCACAAAATACAAAGAGCTTTGGGATTATGTTCGCAGTAATGTTTATCCAGAAGGTTTTACAAAAATACAGGAGGGCTTACGTAAACATTCTAAAAAATACTCCATAAAAGGTATTAATAGTTTATTTAAATATTTCCTTTATTAATAAAAATGTAATCTATAACTTTCAAATACAATCTCTGTACTTGTTTGCCAAAAAAAGATAGGGTCATGTTAAAATGTAAAAATGGGTGTTTCCATTGAATGCCTAGTGATTATGTTTGCATTTCAAAATAGGATGGACCATATTTGGATGTTCAGCTAAATAACTTCCAAATTGCACACACTTTGTCCAGGGTTCCAAACACAAACGCTTCTCGGTCTCAATCGGGCCATTACAATGCCTATTAGCACTGTCTGGTCGCCTTGAATTTTTCTCATATTTGGCTTTTTTTGTCTTATGGTTGACCACAGCTATGCACCTTGTAGCTGCCATCTCTTGGTGCACCACATTTACCCCATTGGAACACTCCGGTACAACAGGGGGTGTACTTGGACGCAGCATCTGAACCAATCAAACACTCACACCCAGTCAACAGATCAGGGTTTTATCCATCACCGCTCTTTAGCACACTCTGCCACCCCAGTTCAGACATTGCCATATGCAAATAAGTCTGACCCTTTGCCTCTTCGGAACAGTCCAGCCCGAACTGCCAATCCATATCTGCCCGGGACCGGAAACAATCTTTCTAGTAATGCTTTCTGGCATTTCATCCTTCATCTTCCAGGCTTGCTTTAATCAGGTGCCAAATTGAGCAAGGGACTCACGTCTGAGCAGACCCTGCAAATTAATGGCGAATAAAAAGTGTTCCAAACATATTTTTCGTGATCCCAACTAAAACATGTAACAAACATATGTTTGATTTAAAAAAAAAAATGAAATATAATTTGCATAAATTACATGATCTTTTAAATTACATGCTGAATTACTACTGATCAGCAGATTCAACTAGCCCGTCACAAGGCAGCCGAAATTAATTTCATCTTTATTATACAACTTCAAACATAGTAATGAGTAGGTCTTAAAGTAAACCAAACAGCCAATTGAGATTTGTGGCCATCAATGCAACGACCCTTGATCGTATTTGTATATGTTTACTTTGTAATTAGCTTCAGTATAATCAGCCCATAGAAAGCAGTGTTTTTTCAAACTTTTATTATTCTTTTTTTCATTTTCAAAGCGAGCTGCATTGCATAAATTGCTTGTATGAAATTACATACTAGAGATACTTGATGAAAACAGTTCATTATTTTTTATTTACTTATAACTTTGTGCTTTGTCCTTTTTTATTTTGTAATAGATAGCATGTTGTTCTACAATCGTAAGGGAAAAAACACAAAAGTTGATGTTGGTGTTGAATCTTCCCCCCCAAATTTTTTTTGAATTTCATTCTTCCATGATTGGAGGCCATAGTGGGATAAACAAAACAAAGAAAAGTATTTGCAGCAGATTTTATTGGCCAAATATGACTGTAGATATTGAAAAATGGGTGAGTTTTGAATTTTGTACTCATTACCAACTTAATATTTTAAAACTCAAATCATTTATATATTTAGGTTGTACAAGCCCTTTTCATTTAATGGATTCTTCAAAGTAAAAAATATAAAATACTATTTATGATATTTCTCATACATAAGGCTCTTTACACACATCCTTTAATGTTATACAGATTAAATAATGTAAATGCTTATTCACTTTATAGTGCTGCCTGAAATGTTATGTTATGTTATGGTATGTAACATAAATTTATAGAGAGCTCAGATGCCCCATCAAAGGGGCGTCCTAGCGCTGATTCCAGATAAAAAGAGGAGGGCTGAAAGACAGCAAAGCAGGAACAAAAATGATTACCTAAGCGGAAAAAGGTAGGTCTTGATAAGTTTCCTTAATTCTAGCAGCCCCTCCACCTCACGGATGTGGGCTGGTAGGGCATTCCAAAACTTAGCAGCTAAAAAGCTGAAGGAACGCCCGCCTGCACGGCTGTGTTTGATCCTGGGCACTTTAACTAGATTTTGGCCCACCGAGCGTAGAGTCCGAGTGGGAACATACATGTTCAACAAGGAACCAATCATTTTGGGGGTAGAAAGTCTTAGAATTTTAAATGAAATACATAGGGTCTGTATAGGCTGGGCCACCGGGAGCCAATGAAGCCTCCGGATGGTAGCCGAAATGGAGCTGAACCGTGCAAGGCCGACTAAGGCTCTGTCCACCGCATTTTGGATGCTTCTCATTCGAACAATTTCTGCTTGATTAGCACCTAACAGCAAAGAGCAGGTGTAGTCCAGTCTAGACAAAACCGTAGACTGGACAATTAGCTGCCTAAGAAATTTAATAAATTTTTCAAGCTGCGCAAAATGCCACAGCATGTGGCGGCAACCATTTTGGTGTGTGTACAGAAGCTAAGAGAAGAGTCTAACCAGACCACTAGATTTTTAACTTATGTCTTAGGCGTAGGGGCTTTCCCAATGTAGTTGGCCACCAATAATCTCCCCAAAGGTGAGTGTTCTTACCAACCAGCGGTCTTAGAAGCATTCAATTGTAGACAGCTAGCAGTCATCCATTCTGACACATCAGCCGAACCAGCTTTGAGTCTTGCAAGATCAGAGTTAATTCCTTCCGTAAGGGCAACCACTACCTGCGTATCGTCCGCGTATGAGACAATGGTAAGGTCCCATTTTTTGGCTACCCGAGATAGTGGCTTAACGTAAAGTTTGAACTAGGTGGGGCTCAGTGCAGAGCCCTGAGGAACACCCTGTTCAATAGCGTGCGCCAGTGAAAGAAAAGGAAGGGTGAAAACCCGGAATGACCTCTCTGTCAAAAAATATCTGAACCAAGGCAAAGCCTTACCCGTAATCCCTGCCTCCTCAAGCCGTTGAAGCAGAATCTGATGGGAGACGGTATCAAAGGCGGCACTCAGATCCAATAGGATCAGTGCCGCCGTTTGACCAAGGTAAAGAGTAGACCGAAGGTGCTCCGTCATGGCCAGGAGAGCCGTCTCCATACTATGACCTGCGCAAAACCCATGTTGAGTTTCGTCCAGAATCTTATGGGCGCTCAATACGTTGGTAAGGATTGAATTAACATTGGACTCCGCAATCTTCGCAGGTCAGGGAAGGAGAGAGATAGGTCTGAAGTTTTCCGGTTTCAAAGGGTCTAAGCTAGGTTTTTTTAGTATAGGAGAGACCCATGCCTGCTTCCATTTAACTGGAACAGTAGCTGTTGAAAAGGAGGCATTGATGAGATTGTGTAGGCAACACAGAAATGAGTCTCTAAACTGAGCAGGCTTGAGAGGATCAGCCGTAGAGCCGGACTTGATGCGCAAAGTTAACTTGTAAAAGTCCTCCCAATAATATTTCAGGGATAACAGACAGTTGCAAAGCTGGGCTAAGTCTGGAGGAGGGACTTTGGTCTGACAAATATAGAGGTGTGAAGGATTGGTAAATACCTTGAATTTTCTCCACGAAAAAAGAAGCTAGTTCCTCACATTGGGCTGCAAACGTTGGAATGAGTTTGAGATTTTTTAGTGCTCAGCTCCTTAAGAATCTTGAAAATGACTTTCGCTTGATTGGAACTCAGTTTTTTCTCGGCGGCATAATACTCCGCCCTAGTCCTACATATGGCCCTATGTTATGCTTTGAGCTCCGGTAGATAATAAGCTTTTTTTGCAGATGAATATTCTTTCCTCCACTCTCGCTCATGCCTTTTAGAGGTCTTTTTCAGGGCCGCTAAGGTGTCATTATACCAGAGATTGGCATCCTGCGTACGTCCTTCGACCCAGGTGGCTGGTATCAGTATATCCAGTGCCCGCGTGAGCCATGCACAAAAGGAATTATATCCTGTTTCGACGTTAACAACTGGGCCTAAAAGGTCGGATACTAGCAGTGCGTGAAAGTCTTCTAGTCGAAGCTTACGCCATGGTCTTTTAAGGACAGAGCGTTACATAGTACCGGATGTGAATGTAGGAATAGAGAAAGTTATGTCAACCAGAAAGTGATCCGACCAAGCTACAGGAATGGGCATAGTAGTGTTGGGCATCTTGATGTTAGTAAAGATCTGGTCCAACATATGACCTCCTATATGTTTGGGGCTCCTGACTATTTGAAGAAGCTGAAAAGCAGCTAAATCAGCAGTCAGGGCACGAGTGGTCGGGTCATGTTCTAACTCGAAATGTAGATTATGGTCACCAAAGACACTAAAGTTCGCTGATCCCACAGAGAACGCTCCTACTATCTCTAGGAGGGTGTCTTTAAACCCGAAAGCGGGTCCGGGGGTCTATATATTAACAGCCCTGAGCGGTAAAGTGAGTGTTAACAGTAATGCTAAAATGTGCACATTCCCCACTTTCCATGTTAACCTTCTCAAAGAGGCAAGAATAAACTGACCTCGTAATCACGGCAATGCCGCCCCCTCTGGTAGATCTGTTTACCAGGGAGATCAAATAATCGGGGTAGAGCCAGGTACGGAATGGCCGTCATGTCATCGCTCATCCAAGTTTCCGTAAGGAAAAAGATATCTGGTGATTCATCGAGTATCTCCGCATGATGCTTGTCTAGCGACCGTACATTCAACTGTAATATCTTTAACTGTTGTTGAACAGGTAGTTTAAATGAAGCCCCTATCTTAGTGGGTATGGGAAGAGAGAACACGCCACATGAACAAGTTCTAGGACCACTCAAGGGATATAGAGGGGCCATACAATCATGAGACTTAAGAGCGCGCATACTGACCAAGTCCTTTCAGGTGTAAAAACCACCGTTTGGCACATTTTATCCAGCATGTCCGGCGAGAGGCGATGGACTTGGCCCGGACGGGCGCAGACGGCCTTGCCTTTGGCGCGCCGCTGGCGCGCCCGCCCGCTGCGCAGACGAATGCCCGTAGACATTTATAAGGCAGGAAGAGGGTGGGAGAATGACAACAACTAGTCCTCCACCCTCACAATCCCACCTAAACGGCGGGTTATCCCCTAGTAGTCCAGCTGCAGCGTCTAATCGGCTGCGAGGGAGTCAGGGCTAAGGATGCGGCGGAGATGGGTAAGTGAACAGTGCAAGAAAGGTCCTAGTGCAATTTACAGAATTAAAAGACGAAGAGTATAAACTGATTTTTTTAAAAGTGTCACAAAGCCTGACTTCAACCGGCTTCCGCCTCAGGCAAGTCTCTTCAATCTAGTGCGCGCGCGATGCTCCAGGTGCGGTTAAATCCTCGAGAGGGCGGGAGAATGACAGCAACTAGTCCGCCACCCTCACAATCCCCCCAAAATGGTGGCGTATCACCTCATAGTTATCCCGCTGCAGCGCCTAATCGGCTGCGAGGGAGTCAGGGGTAAGGATGCGGCGGAGATGGGTAAGTGAACAGTGCAAGAAAGGTCTTAGCCGCACTTAAAATTCTAAGTACTTGGTTCTTGTGCAATCGAAAAGTTAAACCAATTACTTTACCACTGTTAGTACGTTGTTTGTTAAAGACTTTTTTTGCTCAAGGAAATGTATTTTTTTTAGTGCTTTAATTACGTATAATTTTAATACATAAGTGAGTCTCATTAGAAATTGGATGGTGTCATTATTACAGCAACAACTCGCAAAGTCTTTTTAGGCTTTGATAGGGTTTTCTTTATTACAATGATTCATTTGGGTGACACAGAGTGCAATTTTTATTTCACACATCTTTTATTTGTTTGTAGATAAAGGAATGTGATAGCTGTCAAAAAGAACAACCTGCACTCCAGATTTCTGCTGAGTTGAAACCAATTAAAGTATGTACTATATGTAGTATATCCCTTACTTTAACATTTGAAAAGTATACTGGTCTGTAGCTCAAATGTGGATTGTCTACTTAAAATGATCAATAATTCTCAATAACTTTTAAAATGTTTTTAATAAACAGTAAAAACTTTTTCAATCATTAATATGTTTTGAAATGTGTAAATTAACAGGTTGAAGAAGTTTGGGAACTTGTAGGAGTTTATTTAATGGGACCTTTACCAACCACTCCTACCGGATATAAATACATTCTCACGGCCACTGATTACTTTTCAAAGTGGGTGGAGGCATTTGCACTCAAATCTTAAACTGCAGCTGAGGTCGCATCAAGACTACTTCAAATGTACTTACGCCATGGAAGTCCAAAAAGGATTCTTTCAGACCAAGGGCGTGAATTTGTAAATGAAGTGAGTATACAATACAAAATGAGAAAACACAGTAAGCATTTTGCAGAATTAATGGAATATGAGTAATAAATAATTATTTTTTGGTTCTCCCAAAATCTGGATTATTAACAAATTTTGTTTGACTACTTCATCTAAAATTTGTAGTGTTTAATTTTTTTAAATAAAAATTTGTCCTGTGAAGTTTATGAATGTGTAAAAGGTTAATACAGGTGAAGTGAAAGTCTAACATTTTGAAAAGTAAACTTTCCTTTACTATTTTATCACTTAATATATTTCATTTATTGGTATTTCAGTATCAAAATTTGTGTATGTAATGATAGCAAAAACTATACTAAGCTGATGAAAATTAAAGATGGAAATTAATTCTTTAAATTTGTTTCGAAATGTAATGATTACGTAATTGACAACAGCAATTAGCAGTCAGTCATATTTATTTACAGTTGTACCATAAAAAACTTTTAACACCTTAAATACTTGTATTTTCGAAACTTTTGTGTCAAAAAGCTTTGAATTTTTATTAAAATACAAGGCGCCTAGCAATTGCTACTCATTCGTCAATGTTAAGCAAAGTTATTTAAAAAATTGATGAAATTCTTGTAGGTTTTTTATTACATTTTAACTATAACATGCTTCTTTCTTTATTTTAACATACAGATTAAACATCAAAACCAATAAATGCAATAATATAATTATGTTGCTTAACCGGTTTTTCAATTTTTGCTTTCAAAGGTGTCTAACATTTGATTATAAAACAGAAATATATTTTAGCAAATTGATTGAGACTACATAAATGCTTAATTCAAATTTTTCAAACAAAACAAATTATTTATATTTCTCTTTCAGCTTAATACAGAGTTATCGAAACTATTACAAATAGAACGCTCAGTGAGTGCAGCATATCACCCACAGACTAATGGGTTAGACAAACGTACTAATGCTAACATAAAAAGGTAAAGTTGTTTTGAATCAATTGTTTATACCCATTCTCATTGGTTTTTTATTTGAAAAATATTTTCATTTCCTAGTTTTTAAATTTGCCAGTATAGTTGGGTACCATTCGCAATGGGTTCTGACAAAGATATTAAAATGCATGTGGGTAAAGGAATCAAACAAAGGGGTCCATTACGATGTCGGGCGGATTGCCTCCGCCAGGCTAGCTGTGGCCACCGCCGGCCTGGCGGAGGCAATCCGCCCGACATCACAAGCCCAATTCCGCCCGTCATATCAGGATGGCGAGGAGACGGCAGCGGTGAAAAACACCGCCCGCCTGTTTTCTGTCCCGGTCGTCTTGCAGCCTGGGCGGAAAACAAGTAATATGGTGCCTGAAAAGGCATGCGGTGTTCACTCTGGGGGCCCCCTGTGGGCCTCCATAGTGAAGGCCAAAGGGGAGTGGCACACTGGGGGAGTAGCTGTGGTAACCCCTGCCTTTGCATAATCCAAGAGGCAGGAACTGCGCAGTGCCTGCCGCTTCTATTGTGCAAAGGTGTGTTTTTGTGTTTTAACATTGTGGCTGGCAGTTCAGTGAGCACCGCCCGCCACAATGTTAAACTGAGGAATGCGCCCGCCACTGTGGCGGGCGCATCCTAATGGCAATGTCGGGACCCCCGCCCTTTCGGCGGGCGGTCCCGATTTCCGCTAGGGTGGCGGACGGGCAAAGCCCGCCCGTCATCCTAATAGGGCCCAAAGTGTTTTGAATAAAATGTAATTTCACCATTGTTTGTGAACAAATAACCTGAATATTGCATTTGAAATTGCAATGTCCGTTTCCACTTTTCAATTTATGGATTTGCACACCCAATGGAATGGCAGGCAGACTGTACCTTTGTTCATCCATATGAGGTCCCCTTCATGCCTGTCCAATCACATTGGGGCTCGGTGGGCACTTACGTCAATGAACCGTGTTGCACTCAAGATGCAGGGACGTGTGAAGGTACCTTTTAGTGTATAGTGTTGCAATTTGCAGCGAGGAACACATTGTCTAACTTTTTAATTTTGTCACAGTTAAAGTAAGACAGATTTTAATGAAGGCAGCATGACTGCGGCTACTTGTCTCCAGATCACACATCATCATTGGTGCATCTTGGATAAGAGTACGACCAGCAATTAAACACCGTCCTCGAATTTTTAAGAATATTTTATAAATCAAATTGAAATTTTCAATATCAAAAATCATTTAATGGATTTGAAATTTATTTTATGTATAACCATATGGAAGTACCTTGATATATTGTCCATTACAATTATGATATGTGCTATTTTTTTTTCTATTTTACAGCACATTGTCTAAATATGTCAACGAACACCAAAACGATTGGGATTTGTTTTTGGACCATGCCTTGTTTGCATTAAGATCAAAGCCGCATTCAACAACTAAAGTCTCGCCTTTCAAATTAATGTATGGCCGTGAAGCAAGGTTTCCAAGTGAGGTTTCCGATGATCTGGTATGAGTAAAAACATGTATTCTGATGTTGAAGAAAAGTTAATATATTAATTAACTTATAGTGATTTATTACAACTATTTTTGGTGAAATTATTATTTTTAATTATTGTTTCACATGGAGCAGAGTATTTTGTTCAAGAAATAAATTTCACATTCAATTCATATATTAAGACATTGAATAGCTTCTTCATACTAAGGTGGGATTTAAAATGAGAAAAATATATAACCTGCAGCAGCCGATATCGTCGTTCGAACTTTATAAAAAAGGAATGTGAAAAACCGTGCAAATCCCTGCACTAAAGTGCAACAGCCAGGGAAATACAATAAAGTGCAACAGTAGAGAAAGTGCAAGTGCTATACAGTGCAAATACAAAAAGTCCTAATGATTATAAAAGTGCAACAATTATTTGAAAATATACTAGTACTCTTTATCAAGACAACTGCTTACATTTTCGGCATCAACATTAAATTCTAATTTTAATCATCCCCCCTTAATTCTTCATGGTTCTCAAAATACTTCCAGTTTCTTTCCGAATTCCAGATAGCTCCCAAACTACTGGCAAAAGCCTTTTCGAAATCCTGAGTCTTCTTCATTTTATTGCGCAAATTCACTTGGGAGGGAACTTCCATTGATTTCCAGTTCTGCAGGATTAGAGAGCGGGCAACTGTATCAGATATAAATTTAAACACCTCCTCTGCCTTATACATCATTGTCTTATCTTTAAATATAAAAAATAAGTCCACCTCGGCCTGAAATTTTTTAGTGGTAGCCCTCTGAATATATCCAATTATTGCCTCACCAACGGTTTCTAGCTGTGGACAAGTAAATAAGATATGGTGCCACCCGCCCTGACCGTTGACTTGACAACTGAAACATTAATTTTAAACCTCATGATATCTATTCCCCAGGGCCTCCTGAGTCAAGTAGACAAGCCAATGTGATAAAAATGCTGTTCTTGTGTCTCAAGGCTTATTGTATCTAAATGGCATTCTATCAATACCGTTTCTCCAGTGTGGTGAAGCAACTTATACCAATTTCCTATACCATTTATTTTGGCCCCATAAAGGGCTACTAAACTACCTACTCGTTAGCTAAATCAAAAAGTCTGCTTTTATTTTCAATATTAAACTTTATGATTTGTACATATTCTAATACAATGGGTCTCCTAGGACTATTTGGTCTTGCCATCACCTATTGCCAGGCTATCACCCTATTTTATATAACAAAGTGTCCCATTTCTCTTAGTCCACAATTATCCAAATTTGTTATGTGACTCAACTTTATTTGGAGGCCCACACTAGTACATTCCCTTAGACTTAAATAAGGTAAGCCTGATTAGCCGGCCTTTCAAAAAAAAGTACTGAATTCTGGAAGAATACTACCCCATCGTCTTATATCTCTTTTATTTGTAAAATTATACGTTTTTAAAAACACTTAATTTTGAGAACCGATTTATTGCAAAGTCTTTGAAACTAAGAAGCTATCTTGAGTATATTTCACTCCCATCAATCCCGCCACTGTTACTAAAAATACTGCCTCAACTTATGTTCTTCAATGTGGTGAAGTAAGGCCCCCCTGGTCGGAAGATATTTGTACCACTGGCAGCTTGACCCTGGATTCTTATTTCCCCTGAAAAAAACTCTGACGCTCGTTTCAAATTCATTAAGCAATTAAAAATTGATCTTATTTGAAACATTATCAAAAATAAATATGAGCAGCGATAAGGAGGCAGTAGAAGCCATTGATCTAAAAGTCTGTTAATTTTATTCTTCATTCTTCTACAATTCCGAACATATAGCAGGTGGTATTCGCTACTCACAAATATCCCAAGATATCTGATTGGATATTGGTTAGCATCTTGAACCAGTAAAAATGAAGGACAATGATTTAGATTGTTATTAGTAGCAAGGACTTCTTTTTTGTTAGCATTTGTTTTTTTAGACCTCAACGTGCTCATATTCTCTACAGTCTCCTTAGTATACTTTATATATTTTTTTTATTTTGCAACAGATATTAAACAATGTCATTGGCAAAGACTTTAAGGGTGTTAGATAGCAGCATTATTTCTTATTTTGATTACAAATGGCTCGTTAAAAAAAGTAAAAAGCAACTGGGACAATGGACAGCCCAGTCTAGTTCCTCGTATTATTATTGTTGATCCTGACAACTTTGATTTAATTATTACCTGAGCCGTAATTTTTTGTTAGCAATACCGTAACATATCAATTACTTGGACTTGAAATGCGAATTGCCCAAGTGAATACAACAATGTCCTCCAATTAACCAGGTCGATTGTTTTTTCTGCCTCGATCATTAATCTTTTGTTAAATCTGTCTGCATCTTATTTAGATTTCGATTTAATTGCTTTCTAATAAAAAATGTATTAAAAGTATTCCAGATTATTTAGTTTGTTTATTTCTGTATTCTAATAATTTTTTGGGGGGAAATAATCATTATCATTTATGTTTCATGTAAAAAAAAATTTACACGAAAGAAGTTGATTATATTTATGGATAAATAATTATCATTATGCATATTATTCAAATGTTAAGGTATTTGAAAAATTCTTCAAAAGCGTTGGTACATCATAACTATGTAAAATAGCGATTGAGTTTAATTTCTCCTTTCCTAGCTTGAATTTATACTACCAACGGAAGCAGAATATGCGGGCATCATCAACCAAAAGGAGATTTGCATAAGCAGACCAAAGAAATAATTGTGCGCGCGCATGAAAAACAACAAGAAAAATTTAAAAAGAGAGTTGCACAAAAATATACACCTTGTACATTCACACAAGGACAGTCAGTGCTACTGGAAAACTCCAGGCGGAGTACAAGGAAAGGAGGTGTCTTAGAACATAAATTTACTGGACCATATACCATTTTAGAAATTCAAGGAAAACGTGTGCGTTTGCTTAATGCAAGAAAAATCGCCTTGCGTACAACACACAATGTGGACATGTTGAGGTCTTATAAGTCGAGCGACATCAGCAAATCACTGAAAGGTATGTTTTTAGTATTTACATTTATTAATTTGCAAATGATTTCGAATTATATACCATCACCCTGAGCAAAGTGCTCAGGACTTGTTTCTAAGATATTAAGTTAACAAAGAGAACGCGTGATTTATTTTCGTCAGAAAATATTTCTTGTACATTACATTATGTTATATAATTTTGTTTGGGTGACAATGTTTTGTTTGTGAGGAAATTATGAGGTGGGTTTGAAATATCAATGCTGATTTTATATACTGAGTTGTTATTAATGGAAAGAAAGCTCTTTCTGTATGTGTTGATGTTTTATAATTGTGTCTCTTTTCACAAAATAATGTATATCATTGGTAGTATCTTTATACAAATAACAAATTTACTTTCCAAAAGCCATGGACACTCATGAATACTCGGAATCTAATCCAATAAAAACACTTTCAGATGAAAATGGGGATTTACCTGGAAAAAAAAAAGTTTAATGATGGGGGGTGAGTTTACTTTTTTTACAAAAACAAATACGTAAAATTCACTATTTTACATTCTTTACCAAAAATTGATAATCAAAATGTAAAGGTGTTCTCTAAAGTGTGTTTATTATAATGGATGTATTTTAATAATTGTATATCATAGTAACTTAATAATTCAATATTTTTCGAAAAAACATTTTGTTTGGCCATGCAAACATGTAGTTTAAGTACATGTTCAAGTTAGCGGTGCTGCGTTGCGGGCATGTCAACAGACGTTTGAATATGGAGCTCACGCATAGTTCACTTGCAACGGTGGCTGGTCAGCCATGCACAATGTGACAATGATCAGCTTTCTTAACCTTCTCAATGTCCCCCAAAGCCGGTATACCTACGTCTAGCTTTTTGCACTTTACAAATACTGCATTTACCTACTTATGATGATGCATATTCGAAATTGGATTTATTAATAATGCATATTCGAATTTCCCGGGTGTTAGTGCCAAAAGTAACATACCGACGGTTGGGCGGGCAAGGCTGATGAGGACCGAAGGTAAGTAAACTGTCACAAGATGGTACGGTCGCCCCTACCATTGACAGGATAGTGATGCAAATTGCCCATGATCGTCCTTCCAGGTCTTGGTTACTATTAGAGGACAGCTTTTATTGATCTGGATCCCAACCACTCTCGAAACAGATGTGAATTCGGCATGTACCACCATTTCTAATCCCCATCTGTCTAACACATTAGACGCTGTGCCGAACAGGTGTGATTCTTTAATGAGGGGAACTCATGGGTCGGGTTGCTCAAGGTATTGTAATGCTAATAACCTCTTGATTTTGTTCCTCAGTCTGTTCACATTTAAGGATATTACTGTTAGGGGGGAACCCAGTATTTGTGGGTCTTTCATATGTGGCCGGGGAGGGCTCAGCGTTACGTGCCCTAGCGTTTATAAACAATCATTCTACATGGGAGCATAGGGTATCTAAAGTCTCCTTGTGGCATTGATCTACTGGCAAAGTATATTGGCTGTGAATATTCTTTTTGAAGTAATGTAGAAACAACAAACCAAAAAGTAAACTGCACCCTTCACTCCACACCCCTCCATGCTCCCATGCAGGACGGATTCCCAAGGCCCCACTACACCAACATTGTAGAGTGCTTCAGTACAAAAAAAATATCTTGAAGGGGGGGTGGACTTTGAGATGTCCCTAGAGGATCCACATTTTCAACAACATTTATATCTCTTTGCAGAAGGAATATCAATGTTGGTCCCTTTTACTGACCCAGTCCTTCCCACAGCAAGCAAGACTGGATTGGTTGCATGGCGCTGTCCATTATGAACTCAAGTCTCGCAGTTCCCCTCCGGCAGGTTCCTCTGTTGTAACGTGGACTTCCTTTCTGGCTGTTTCCTGACCTCACCTTTCAGCTTGCCCTTGGGATGGTTTTTGCTTTTCGCCACCATCTTTTTCCCTTGACGATTTGCCCCTCTGTGAGCGCCTGTGTTGTTGACTTGCTGGTCTTACTGTAGGTCAGACATTGCGTCATCCCTCTAGCCATTTATGTGCCTCATCTGGCGCTTTACAAAAAAAATGTTTTTATGTCCGTCATAACATGTAGCTTACCAGGAAAGAACAACATAGAGTAGGTCATTTTTCTGAACAATTTTTTTTTAATAAATTAAAGAAAAATCATTCTTCTCTTGGTGACTGCGACAGTATAGTCAGGGAGGAATAACACCACTGAGTTCAGGATGCACAGTGGCAGGCCACCGGCGCCGACTGTACAATGACGTCGTGTTTGCAAAAGTAAAAAATGCGTGCCAGTTATGCTACGGTGTGAGCACCAGGATTTGGGAATTCCGCAAGGGAGTCTATGTGCCCTCTTGAACAAAAAGAAACTGATTAGTCCCCTCAGCTGGAGCCTCGTCTTGATGTTCTCTTTGACGTGAAAGTTCCATTTGCGGTCCATTATATCTATCTTTAATTCCCTTAATCATGACGTTCTTGCTCCAAGAGCATACTTATTGCTCACCCTGCTTCGCTGCCATGAGCATTTTTTCTGCTTATCATTGCTTGACTTTTCGTTTTATTGTGGTGTTGTCTTTAACAAGGGATGACGTTTAATTTTGAACCTCATGTCACTCTAATGGCCATTTTTTAAAAATCTGCACAAAGGAATGAGATGTCACCCGTGATTGATACTACTGTTTCCGGTACATTTGTGAGGGCAACTATAATGTTCTGCAGTGTAACTTCATGTGTGCCTTGGTGTTTGGGTGTCTGCTCTTTGTAGGCAGACATATTGGGTAAGGCTCGATAGTTTTTGGAATACGCATATTGGTCTAATTTGAGGTGCTGCGGTTAACCCTTACACCTGCCCCACCAGTCCGGGTGCGGAGCATTATTCGCTGCTGCCAGCTGTGTGGTAGTACCAATGTACAACCACACAGTGAATTGTACCACTGTAAAGGAGAGCTAGAGTCGCAGAAGCATCGCCAATCAAAACCCTCTGCACAAACTATTTTTCGATCTTTTACGAAAAACAAAGAAGTGCTTTAAAATTATCCCTATGCATGTATAAAATGAACCATAAAAGAAATTTCACCAGATATAATGCACCAGAAACTCGGCTTTCCGTGGCCTGAACACTCAATCTGCACACTACATGCCCCTGTGAGGCCATCCAGAGGCATAATACTAATTGCAGTCTTATGCATTTTGTGCACCGCGTGGGTTGCCCCACCCGGTGAAAGAGCTTTGCCATCACTTGCGGATGGTCTCCATTGCATCTCACTAGTGCATACTTTTGTCCACTGAAAATAGATGTAGTGGCCTTTCGCCACGGAAAATCTAGATCTGGACTGTTTAGTCTTGTTTCATGCTCATGGCTGAAGCAGCTGTATGCACACCTCTGTTTCATTTCCACAAATGTGTAATTTCAGGTACTAAACAGGAGTGATAATACAGTATTTCATAGTTGTCCGCTGCAAACTTAAAGTGCAACTGCGGTGTTTGTGTTATAAAGCACACCACCTGTTTTTACTTTTAATTTGGCCACTTCTCTTGTTTGTAGGTTATCTTCTTAAATTAATGTTGATTTGAAATTACAAAAGTAGATTAGATTACATACGTTCCATTTTGTTTTTTTAAAAGATCTATATATTATTGAAGGTAATATAACTCCTTGCTTCTTACAAGTGCTGTTTGATTTTCATCATAATAAAATGTTTACATTTGTGCTATCAACAACCCTAAGGCAGGTGATGGAACCCTGCAATTAGGATATGCTCTGTCTAAAAAGGATAAATCTAAAATTTTAACAACACCTTTGCAACAAGGGGCGGGCCAATAAGTTGAAAAATGCAGATTGTTACATTGGAAATTAACCCTGCTGGCCTAAAAAAAATGTTTGCTTCCAAACAACAAATAAATCTCTGATAAACAATCACAGGTTATCTGTTAGAAAATAAATTCATAATCACAAAAGTTTGGACACAATGTTTGTATGTATTAATGTCTAAAAGTACTCGTCTAGAACAACTAGTTTTATCCTTGGACAAGATACACATTGAGTAAGTGGTAATAATCGAAGCCTACCATGTTTGTGGGTCAGCCTTCAACATGGGGTTGCCGGCTTTACATTCCACATTGTAGCAATGTATGAGTAATGTAAATTAAATTGAATGTTTGGCAATAGTTTTAGTCTATATAAATTCAAATACATTAAAATAAATATATATCATTCCGTTTTTTTCTTGGTTTATTTAATGTAAGTTTTTGAACGTAGTTTTTGATTTTTGGAAAAAGTTTTAAAATTATGTTTATCGCTTATGTTTCCACAGAGTTAAAAAACATGCGTTTAAAGATGTTGAAAAAGTCTTTGCGGTGTGGCGTAAACCAGTAATTGGACGTTTGGAAGCAATAGTCTCAAACTTTAAATTGTATGATTCATCATTTGATTCTCTAAAATCGACCAAATGGATATCTGATGAGGTTGGTCTCTATTTCATGTATGCACAGCACATGGCAGAAGAAGAAATACAAACATTTATTATCATTGTAAACAAATGTAAACAATTTTCAGCGAATATGGATGTTTTTGAAGTGAGATAATAGAAATTGATTGTGTGTGTTTATAATTGATTTTTAAGCTTGCGAACACCATCTAATTACCCGCACGTTTACTTTTTCAAAACTCAAAAGTTCTTTTACAAAAAAAAAGAAAATTAACTAACAGTTTTCATGCACTGCTAGTATTGAAAATTCCTTACTGTTCATGAATAAATGTGCATGCCGGTTTCAGTGCACAAAATATCAAACCCTGTCTGTATCCACATTTTTAAAGGATGTACAAGTGTCCCTGTATGCACCCCTTGTCTTCCTGTCCGCCACAGTTTAATTGAAATGGAAACCTCTATCTAAAAGTAGGTGGTGATGATATTCCTAATATGCTTTGTGTTAGCCTGGTGAGTACATCGATCCGATATTTTCCTTTGACTGTGATGGCAGTGCTGCTGGTGTGGGGGACGCTGAACCACCACTGATAACCTTCATACAGTCTGCCTGTTTTCAATCGGACAGAGTGTTATGGCTGAGATACCCGCCACCCCCTCTCAACACAATCCCCAAAAGGAGGGAAACCGGAAACAGTTCTTGAAGTTTTTGGAAGTGGGAGGGAGTGACCCTCCCGGCCGTATTTATTAAAACAAAATTAAAAACATTAAACGTTTCATGTTATGTACAATTTCATTACCACATTGCGATGTTTGGCTAACCTTAACAGATTCTCTAATACAGAGGTTCTCCTAGCCGATCTAACATCCTACAAAAACATTTTCTTGAAATATTGAAATTGTACATCCTAACGTTTAAGGGCCAACGGCAAGGTCATAACCGGTGTCAAGATCCCTAACCAGACTTACCCCTCCCACTTGGGAGGGGCGACAGCACGGAGGCGTACCTCAAGTGCAACTACTACCAATTTCCCTTGACTTGACGGGGGCACCTAAAAACTCGACGCCAGTTAAAGGTCGTTCGAAGACTCGTGTGAGGTATCTAGAAGGTATCGTAGACCTCCCCCCAACCCCACACAACTTACCGCATCTGCCGTCGCAGATGACACTGGCCCCGGGAAATTCCCCAGGAGGGGGCTGTAACCCCTCCTACAAAGGAAGGGGCCTTGACCGCCTTTCCTTTACTTCCGGCGACCCATCCTTAGAAGGGACCGCCTCCCCATTGAGGGGCCAATGGCCACCTCTCCCGAGCGCTCCCATCCGTGTTGGGTGACGCCCACTCATAGGGATCTTCTAATTAGTGCTCACCGATCATGACCTTACCGCCACAGGCCGGATAGTTGACCGGCTATCCGGACCCCCCACAAAACTCCTACCTAAAGGTCATGTTTCAACGTTTTTAACCATGCTAAGAAGTCTCCTATGAGTAACTCATTTCCCACCCGAGACAAATGCACACCATCCCCCAAATACATACTGTCATCATTGATACAACCATGCGAGATAGAATGCAATGTCTTGGAACGGAACAACCTACTCACTTTGTTATTAAGTTTTCTAACAGAATGGTTCAAAGCAGGAATCGAGATAGCCCCCCGCCACACTTTTCGTGGGATCATATGAGACCACGCAATTATGCACCCCGGAACTTTCCTCGCCAACCAACTTACAGTGGAAAGCATTGCCTCTAGGAGAAGTCGTCTACCGGTGGTGACCAAATCATTGCCCCCTAAATGTACTATGACTATAGACGGCGGTGACCTCGTCCGCCCTAACAAACCCTCAAAGAATGCTTGAAACTGGTCAATACAGAGACCGCCTCTTCCGTAGAAGGACACCCTGTACCCGTATTCCCCAGCTACGTGAATCATGTCACCTGCTTCGAATACGTCTGCCGCACGCCTCACGTATGAGTGGCCCACGACCCACACCTCTTTTCTCACAGCCGGTGATGTCTGACCGCTGGCCCGGTGTTGGGTCGACTGCATAGTCCGCCCCGCCTCGTAGGCTTGCGCAACTGAAAACCAAACAAAAGACAAGAAGCGTGAGTATATTATTACAGCTTCACAACATGTGCAACCGCACATATCTCTTATAACAATTGGAGGACCAACGCCCCACTCGTTTTACTTGTTCAACATTAAGACCCCTGGCTGTAGCTTCAGTGGCAGCCCCTATCCGAAAGGAATGGGTCCCAAACTCGCCCGGGTCCAAGCCCGCTGCGGCAATTGACATCGCAAGCACCCGCTGAAACTGAAATTTCGTCAGTGGGGTGGCGTCCGCGTGTCTCAACAATGTCCCTCCCCATGATGCCACCCTTCGTGCTAGGTAATCTTCTAAACACTTTACCGGACACATGGAGGACCCGGGAATCCTGTGAATGATTATGCAGTCACCCATCCCATCTTGATCGGTCTTGGACCTGACAAAGGAGACAGTCATCGTCTCACCCCTGATCTGAACGTGTTCCTGGCACAAACCCCCCACCACATCCTGTTTGTTCCTTGCCACCAGCTCACTTATCCTCATCGCCCCGTGAAATGCAAGCGTAAAAGCAGCTCGGAACAAACACGTCTCGAACTGAGACGAGCATGTGGCAGGGAGTGTGGCCAGCAACTGGGACAACCTATCCAGACCTATCGGGCGCCTCTCATCTACTCTGCGACCCTCAAGGCGTTGCCACCCACGCAGCGCTTTCTGTACCACGAAAGACGCTGTCGGGTCCTGGATATTATGAGCCCTGGCAACAAAGGAAATGGCAGCACGATGCCTCTGGGCCGTAGCCACCGACTTCCCAGCCCTACGCAAGGACATCAGAAAATGTACTACCCATTCCTCATGGCCCCAAAGCCCCTCTCTCTCAGTCCCCAAAAAGGCTAAATAGGCCCGAAACGCCCCTTCATATGCCTTCCTCGTCCTTGGTGCTAGACTCTCTCCCACGAGGTGACGAAGTTCGGGGCACCGAGAGACCAGAGAGCTTCGGGAAAGGGTGCCGGCTCTGGGTCCGCTGAGGGAAGGAAACCCGAGAAAGCCTGCATTTGAAAACGAGACAGTGCATCAGCCGCCTGATTCATCACCCCTGGGACATGTTTTGCTCTGAATATCACGTTCAGTTGCATACACAGTAAGACAATTTCTTTGAGCAGCCTTAAAATCAGTTTACAACGTGCTGCCTGACTATTGATGCATTCTACAACGGTCATATTGTCAGACCAAAATATGACAGAATGATCTTTGAACCCTTCGGGCCAGGTTCTGAGGGCCACCAAAATGGGAAACAGTTCAAGGAAAGCAATATTACTCGTCAGCCCCTCTTCATGCCACCATGTTGGCCACCTTTGTGCCGACCATTTTGTGCCGAAGATGGCGCCAAAGCCCATGCTTCCCGCTGAATCTGTCCATAGACCAAGCTCATCAGAGGACACGGCTGGTTTGTTCCAGACGACTCGACCATTGAAGTCCGCCAAAAATGCTAACCAAATACGCATGTCCTGGCGGACCTCAGCCGATAGTCTCGTGCGATGATGACCCTCCTTTAGGCCAACCATCGCTTGGGCAATTGAACGGGAAAAGGGGCGGGCCATTGGGATCACCCTCAGGGCAAAATTCAACTTCCCCACCAATTGCTGCAATTGATGCAGCGTAACTTTAGATGCATTTATACATACTTGCAGGGCTGCCCTGAATTTCGACACTTTGGCAGCTGGTAAACGAAAACAACCCTCACTAGAGTCCAACTCGATCCCCAGAAACTCGAGGCAAGTCGTGGGACCCACAGTTTTACCTGGTGCCAATGGCACGCCAAATTGACCCATTAACACACAAAATTCAGCCAAGGCCCGGCCGCATTCGTGATCCCCGGCGGCCCCAAGGAACAGAAAGTCATCAAGGTAATGCATTACATTTCGGAAACCCGTTTTCTTCGTGAAGACCCATTGTAGAAAACTACTGAATTTCTCGAAATATGCACAAGATATAGAGCACCCCATCGGCATACACCTATCCATGTAATACGAACCTTGAAACATGAATCCCAGAAGACGCTGGTCGTCTGGGTGTACCGGGAGCAATCGGAACGCTGACTCGATATCTGATTTCGCCATCAGCGTCCCGGGCCCCAGGCGATTCAAAATGGCTACGGCTTCATCAAATGATGCGTACCGCACCGAACATACCTCTGGATCAATTGCATCGTTTACAGAAAGACCATGTGGAGCTGACAAATTATGAATCAATCGAAACTCACCTGGGTCCTTCTTGGGGACCACACCTAAAGGAGAACAGACAAAATTCTGTACCGGGGGTACACTAAACGGGCCGGCGACCCGACCTCGGATAACCTCTTTCCGGATCTTATCCTGCACTACGGTCGTATGCTGCAAGACGGAAAGTTGATTTTTGCACGTCCCGACACCCTGAAAGTCCCCTACCGGGATGCGGAAACCATATGAAAAACCGTTCCGCAGCACCCCAGCAGAAGTACGATCTGGGTATTCACTGAGCCAGGGAATCATCGCCAAGGTATCAATCGGGGTTGGTAAAGGCGCCCCTCGGACTACATTAGACCTGTTTGGCGCCTCCTCTACCCCCATTCTCACCCGTTCTGGCTCTGCACGAGGACTCAGGATGGGGCGACCCGCAACCACTACATTCGTGCTTGAACTTACACGATCCCTGGGGCCTAGTACATTTACCTTTGTTGAAATTGAAGCAGAAACCCTTTTTCCCTGTATTGCCGGCAGGTCTCGAGTAATCGTCGGTACCCGTACCTGACCGAAAGGGCGTCCCCGCATATTGGCGGGAGGACTCGCCAACATTGCTCCCCACCAACGGCATTTTCAACATTCCTGACTCTTTCATTTTATCCCATGTCAAAGAATCATAACAGTCCCAGGTTAAACTTTTGTTATGCTCCTTCGCCTTCCTGAAGAGGTTATCATAACAGAACCAATGGTTACCTTGGTGCGATGTCGAGTACCCCATAATTCGTGACTGATAGATTGGAAACTCAGGAAGCAACTCAGGCCTACGTTCCCCCAAAATTGACGTAAAAATTCCCCATGCATTGCCCCAATTGCCAATATTCTCATTCACTTTAAAGGCGGCCATTTTTGCGCGCCAAACACTCGGATGCATTAGATCCTTCTGACCCTTAACATGCTCCACCTCATAATGATCGACAAGCAAGGAGAAAATGTTCACATACTCCCCCGCCCAAATCTTTTCCTTTATTGCCAAAGGAACATGTTGCCCCAATTTTTCTCTACGAGAGGGTGCTGACTCATCCCTCGCGATCGGCAATGGCCGCTTACCTGCACCGGACGCTGCTTCCGCCACTTGCGGCTTGTCTATCACTGCAGCCGGCGCGGGCACCTTGGCTGCATCTCGTTTCTCGCGCAACTGTTTCATCAGCGCCTGTGCCTCGGCAGCCGTGGCGCCCTCGCTACTGTCGCCCAACCACGCTGCTAGCTGTGCCGCCAGCTCGGGGGGCATATCCTCAGTGGATGTCGGGGTGACCACGACGGGAATCGGATTCCCCTCCACCGGTACCGGGGTTGGCGCCTCGAGCGGGGTACAGGGAACCGGGACGTCTCCCCCGGCTGGTCCCCTTCTTGGCCTCTTGGCTTTTCCTCCAGGAGCTGCTCCAGCCGATGGACGCCCCGATCCCCCCTCCCCGTCTCGCTCCGCCACCCGCTTCTTTAGTTCGGACATCTCCTTCATGAGGACCCGAACCATCTGGTCAGTCGTCATTCTCTTCGCGCCTTTCTTGGGCATCTTTCCGACAAAGTATCTGGAAGACAAAAAGAAAGATCAAAACGCTCAAAATTGGCTCTTCGTTCTGTCTCGAGCTCACGTGCAGCGAGGAGGTGCAGCTTCAGAGCACAAGAACAAGAGGATGTCTTCTGGTCTTGCGTCCCTTTTTATCCGTCTTCAGAGCGGGCGTAAACCCGCCCCTGCCTGCCCCGAGGGCGTGGCTGGCTGCGTCAGTCTCTAGGCCAGCCCACTCTAGGGCGGGAAAAAGCGCGCCCCGGCTACGCCGCTTCGGGCATACCAGCCGAGACGCGCCTCCCGCCCAAAAATGGCTTCCCGGGGGGATCGAGGTACTCCGCCATACGTTCGGGGGGACCGAGTGGTCGCCCCTTTCCAAAATCTTTCTTTTCTGAACTACTGATTCTAATGTTTTCAAATGTTATATTTCATAGGTAATAGACGCGTACCTTGCCAATTCATGTCTGTCAAGACCCAATGTACATATAGTTACAACTATTTTGAAAAATCACACAAATTAAAAAGGATTTTGTATGGATATGTTTAACGTTTTTCATTTTATTTCAACATTAGTGTTTGGCACTTTCTGCAACAGTTTCGTCCTGTATATTCATGGGTCAATATCGTTCGTCTGTTTTTCGGGTAATTACATTTTTTCCTTGTTTGACTTTTAAAACTTTCAAGGTTTAATTATTTTTAATTGCAATTATTAAGGAGTGTATATATGAGGCATACAAATATGAATTTCAAAATGTTTAGCAATGGTCAACATCTCACCTGTCTGCATGCTGTGAACCTATGTCCTTGTGATTAAAACAAATATGTTTAATTTGAGGCATAACATTTTTGAAACATTAAAACCTATAAAATAAACTAAGTTTAATAAGTATGGAATACAAGACACACCTTCAGTAATTCATGACAATATTCTATTATATGCAGGTACCTTATGAGAATAAGGAAACTGTTCTGTGTCCCACGAATACTAGAGCACATTGGCTTCTTTTAGTAAGTGCAACGTTTTTTTCTTTTATGTAAGAGCCAGAGTTTTTTACTTCATTGATGAGAAATTAAAGAGGGTTTGTAACTGTAATAGAGGACTTGAAGGAACGTAAAATCTGTTTTCAGTGTCACAACCACTTTTTTTCTGGTCTTATTATGTCTGTATGACAATTGTAATTGATTTCCATCAATTGTAATAAGAAGTCGCTGTATTACGTCTACACATTTGACAAGCAGAGTACTTAGGTATACTCAATAGTGGCTACTGGTGTACAATTGTATGTTTAAAAACGTAAATAAAATGAATGTCAACAAGGCATAGTCAAACCAGGGGTTCTGCCGATTGATGAAGCATGTCATATGCCAGACTATAAGAAAAATCTAAAATATTTGTAAGAAAAATTCAATTAAAGCATGTGTAAGCTGATGCTAGCAGCAGTTTCGGAAAGTAAATGTTTCTCAAATTATATTTTCTATATGCTTAAAAATTGTAAGTCAACCATAAATTAAGCCTTTGACTACTAAAGTCCAGTTGCTTTGTTATACGTTTATGCATGACAGGGCATGTGACTGATGCACAGACAGCATACGTAGTCCATTTGTCCCTCAATGTAAGATAAACATTCATTTGTTTTTATGATGTAACCTTTGCTCATTCTGTTTTGAACAACTAAAAATTGTCTACAACAAAGCCTCCCATATTTTAAAACCAACATGTTGGAGCCATACATTCTGACATGTAAAACTTTAGTGTGATGTATCTTTAAATGCACAATTATGCTCCACTTGGAGACCCACAGCTCTTCCTTGGCCTGTCTTTCATAACTGAACTGCAAGGTAAAGCTGCTGCTGCAAATAAAAGGTTCTTCCCTACTGCTGATTAATCTACTTTTTAACAGTGTATGCCATAACCAAACATTTCGGCTCAAGGCTAGGTGTGACCACCTACCAGACATCGTTGATTGTATTGCATTTGGCTAGGGGTGCTTGGTAGCACCACTGAGATTGATTAAAGTACACACTTTGTCCCACGCTTGCAAACTCTACTTTGAAACCACGTCAGATAGATGTTTCCTCCAACACTGGCTTTTAACTGGGCACAGTAGTTTTCTCCCCACTATGCAGCCCCAATTTTTATGTGGTGTTGGACACCACATTCATCCAAATCCTTTACAGTCGGTAATAAATTGATTACTTTTTGGTGTGTCACTTAGTTCGTCAATGGGCTAGTTTCACATCACATACCAGTTAGCGTTAGACCATCTGGACACTCTACAATGTAGTGGACCGCAATAAATGGAACCAAAAATGCAATTGGGGAAATTACAACAGATCCTGCTATTGTCATCTTTATTTTCTTTTTTCTGAAACATCTGTGTTGGTGAACCATACAGGTTGTTCACAATGCCTGTGGTGAATCAAGACATCAGAAATAATCAAAATTTGAATGAGATAATAAATCACCTGCATCTACCGGCACCATAACTCTGCTGCACTGTATGCCTATTATGGGCTCCCATTGACTCAGGCAGGATCAAGGAACATACTTTATGGTTCAGCATCACACTCAAGGCATGAACTTAACTGTAAATAATTTTTAGGCCAGTACACTGCGTTTTATGTGCTGGAACATAAACCCTTTGCACTGAGACAACTTGCTGTTGTAAAGGCGAGTTGCCTCCCCCAGAGATCTTTAGGCTCCAATGTATTCATACCTCCATCATCATCTTCGTCCAAGATCAGCACCTGGATACACATTTTCTGCACTGCATGCCTGCATCTCTTTGTTGGCTGAGAGTGGCCCTCTAGCTACTTGTGTCATTTTTGACTTTGTTTCTTATCAAGTATCTTGTTTAACACCAGTGGATTGTACCAATTGCATGTGACTTGCTCTGACTCACCATCACATGGTGAGTCCTTTTGACCTACCTGTATCTGGCACTGCGCAATTATTGGTAACCTCATTGTTGACATCTGTAAAGAAATATTTATTACCCTGTCGGACAACGTTGACTTACCTCTAGAAATCTGATGTAATAAAGGTATTATGCGGATACTGGTCATCTAAGGCATTGCATGTTCGACCCATCTGGAAAGTTTAAACAAAATGTTTAACTCTCCTGCATTCCTGCATAGGTGGGCATTTGTGTTCAGTGCCTCCTGGTCACTCCTGAGTGCCCATGACTCTGTAACCTCTGCTTGCAGGTACCTCTTAACTTTATATCACCTCTGTGTTCCACAACTCTACATACTTTGTTAATGCTGGTATAGAGTAGTGCAGGCGGTGCCTCTATGAGGCATTAAGTAATCATTAAATTGAGTGAAGCTCCACTCAATTTCTACTGCCTCTTCCGATTGGTTTAACGTTGGCATCCTTTTTCTAAACGGGCTTAATATTGGCAGTAGAGCCGAAGCGTCACTTCCGTTTATTCTGGAAGCAGCACTGCCTAACAACATTTTTTTGTCCGCTTTTCTAGAGTTCCCTTATTCAGCAGTTGTGTTTAATCAACTCTTTTTTAATTGCCAGACCACAACCAACATTGCAAATGCTGGCTGTGCTCTGTAGACTCATGCAGCCGTAGCGTTGCTTTCACCCATCTGCCGCCATGTAGAAGCACTGTGTTCATGCTTCCATATTGATGCTGTTTTGTTCTCGTTGAACTGGGCTTTTTAAAATAAAAAATACAATTTAGAGTAAACATTATCAGCAGCTGTGCATCCCGGAACAGCGAGTAATAAAAAATGAGTGTGTCACATTTAATACTGTTGCTATTTTAGTACTCTTATGTTTTTTGGGACTGCCTCAATAACATTTATTGCTATGGTGCAATAACTATTTTTGCGGAGCATTTCATGATATTTTATCTGTTTGGAAATAGAAATAATTTTAAGTTATCGCACATTAAACTTTTATTATGAAATTGTTCTTGATTTCATTGTTTTATTGATTATGGTTTTTTTAACACTGTATTATTATTTTTTAATCACCCTTATCCCAGTACATTATGCATTTTGAAACAAAGCTTTTTCATACTCATTTGGGACTAAACAAAAAGGCAACTACTATCAGCTGCAACTTATAGATCTTCACTAGGTTTTCTTGCAAATCTCAAGGGGATATTTTGATTAGTGTATGGTGTTCCACTTACAAAAATGAGCACCATATACAAAAACAGTTGGTCAAATGCCATACTCAAATCTTGCATATGACAAAAATATTTTCTTTCAATACTGTGTTCTTTGCATAGTGTTTCTGCATTTACCAAATAGTGATAAAATGTAAAGAAATGAACAAAAAAAATCCACATTTTATATCAACTGCAGGATGACACAGAAGGAATAATGTGAAGCTGTATGTGGGTACTTGTGTGATATTATCTGTGCCCATTGAATTATTTTGATCTATTTAAAAATATTTTACAATACATTGATCGGTATAAACAGAGTGTTTAAAGTACAATTCACATGTATTTATTTTGTTTGTATTCCCGAAGTGTTTTTTTAAAATTAAATTTACTTAATTCCATCAGGTATTGAAACCTATTACAAAGAAAGTTATAGTGTATGATTCTCTGACAGCCAATCCTCAGAGCTACAAACAATTCTTGAATAATTGGAGGTACCCATTTCAGAAAAATGTTTATAATATGTTTTTTAAGTTAGACGATTGCAAAAATAATAAAAAAACAAAATAGATTTTTTGTAAGATTCAATCATTATTTATGACAATGGTTTTTACTTGTTTCATATTGATTTTGTCTCCAAAGGGCTTTCCTAGTGGCTATTAAGCATCCAGACGACCATTTATGGGAATTGGTGATACAATCTACTCCCAAGCAAAAAGACACTTACAATTGCGGTGTTTTTTGCATGATGGTAATTTATTTTCCAAACAGTATTTACCATTAATTGTGTTAGCAAATGTAAGAATGTTTAATTTTTTCCCAAAAATGTAATTCTTTTTGTGATATAAATGATTGTTCTCAGTAATGTTCATTAACAGTAAATAGAGTTTTGACTGAGCCAAAATGTGTGGGACAAGGAAACTTCGCCAGTTATTTTAACAACGTTTCATGTTAAAACACTTCAAGACAATTTGATCCCTTTTAAGATGCCTGTTTAAATAATATTAAGACCTTCTTCATCGCATGAGCAGAAACACCAATAAGAAGTGAAATTAACCAGTTTACATAATACAATCAGATATATGAGTAGGTTATATGATCCGTCAATATTATCAATTGTAAGTTGTGTTTATGCCCGCAACAGTATACGCATACTGAAAAAAGCTGATTTTACAGTTGGCTTTGTTGTTTGAAGGAATGTATAACTTTATAAATGAAAAAAACGGTATATTCTTTTTTCTTCATCTTTGGTCATCCTGTCGTTTAGCTTTCGTAATTTATTAATAAATCACTTATTAGTATAAAAATGATTAAGCGTACTGAATACTTTTATTTCACCTGTCTCAATGTTGCCTAAATTCTTTTTCTGAAATAAAATGTAAAGTCTTTGTTCTCTTTTACTTTTTAAGTTAAATGAAAAATTTAGGAAACATGGCAGAATTGATTGTGAGCAAAAGTTAAATTAAGTAAGCGTGTCATTTACTTGACCTGCTTGATGGTGTTTCTTCTCTCTGGCAGAAATCTGGCGGTGCCCTGATACATGTTGCATGTAATGTTTTTGGGTCACAGCAAGTGACCTCGAATTTCACAATGCGGAGGGCCAGGGGGGCATGTGGAATATCACCTTTTGTTCACCAAAGTAACTTTTCCAATGCCTTTTAATTGTGTTTTGACCATTTTAATTGGCTAGACGAAATCCGAAAATTTCATCTTAAAATTTATGCTATGCGGTATGCGCTGATTTTCAAAGATTTCATCGCTCACCACCGCACAGTCAATGTCAGTGAGGCCATTAAAGTCTGAGCAGTATTCCAGCATGGGTTTTAACCAGACCACTAGTATGGCAATAATGCAGTCTGGTTTCAGACCTCTGATGTATTTGTGGAAACTCCAATGAGCTTTTTTGCCTTTTTCTAATCGACATCCTATTAACACAATTAATTAGTTAAACATAATATTGTTAAAAATGATAATTTTTATAAAAATTACTTTGTATCGACCATTAGTTATGTTTATATAAATTTCATATTTCTTCTTAGTTTGCAGATCACTACTTGAGTCAGCAGTCACTAGCAGAGATTTACCAAAAACCCAAAAAATTGATGATTTAAGATTGAAGATTGCGCTGGATCCAATGTATTCATCAGGTTGGAATTGAACATTTTATATAATTTTTTTTAATTTGTCATGCAATTGAGCGAACAGATTGTTTATATTGGTTTGTTATATATTTATTTTTTGGGATAATTCTATTAAAATAAAATACATTAAAAATCATGAAAAAAGTATTCAAAAGTATAAAGTTATGTAAATGTTGTGTGTGAATGTTAAAAAAGGTCCAATGTTTTTGTATTTTGGAACTTTTTGAACATTTCTAAATCACAGTAATATGTATTTGTCGGAGTAAAATTGTTAAATTATGTTAATATGTCTACCTTTTATTATTGGAATATCACCTCTGTGATCCTTAACTACCGTTCAATATGACACAGGGAGGACATCAGTCCGCCAGCCGTCATATTGTTCACTGTACCACCACCAAGATGTACAGCAGTGCCATCAGCACAATTAGAATGCGTCAGACATTAATGCGGGGCATTTTTGGCCTTTAAATTTTTGGACGGTGATGCTGGCTGCTTTACCGTGTGGGATGGTATAAGGCAACTATGTACATTTTGCATGAACAATATGTCAGGCAGAACGTGTGGACTGACACTTTGTTCATTGAAATGTATGTGTGTTCCCGTACACACCAAGGGCACACCCCCAAACCCACAGAGGGTGCAAGCAACGTTCCGTCAAAGACATTCCCTGATAGTCAATTTAGCAGTGGGAATATCAACAGCTGATCCTAATCAATACGTCGGTCCGTGTACAGCACGGATGCAGTGATGCCATTGTGCGGTGGTACAAAAGGCGAACGTAAACGGGCTGCCTTGCTTGACCCGCTGCGTAACCAATGAGATTCCCAGAGCCATTCCCATTTTGCATAGTTTAAATCAGATTGTGATGGTGGTAGGATCGCCAATGCTGGTGCGGGGGTGGTAATCGTCACACCATCAGAAATAGCACCATAGATACAAAAAAGGTTGAATAAAAGTAGCACTAAATCGGGTAATGTATTTACAATCATGATAATTGCTTTATATGTACTAATTTGGATGCATATGAACATGCAGAGTAGTAGTCAAGATAGAATTTCGACAATTCGTATAACTTGTACCTGCGAGCATCACTCGAACTGTAATGCCTTCCACCACCATGAAAACCATGTATGGAAAGTAAACGCATGTGCACGAGTACCAAATGCTTGACAACAATGTACAATAAGCGCTGGAGCATTTTAATTTTAGACTCTGATCAATGGAACATCATGTGCATTTACAAACTACTTTAACAGTTGGTAAAGTGCGCAAGAAATGCAGCACTCTGCCCTTATTTCCCTCACTTAAATCATTGATTGGAATAAATCCTCGCCCAGGCCAATAAATCTATGAAAGTAGGTGAGTATGATCTGTTTTCTAATACTTACCATCACATTATGGTGATGTATCACTGGTTTACACTTACACTGACTGGGAAACGTCTATTCAGGACCACAGTCTATGTGATTTGTTCTCTACACTGATTAAATTAGTTTTAATTACACTACAGAGTGTATTTCGTGGTACCCATACCAATGCCTCAAGTATGGTACGAAATATAACATAGAGCATCGTTAACCTACAAAATTCTCGATGACTCAAACATGTTTTGTGCCAAACCCGAGAGGACATTCAAAATGACACTATAGGTCCGCTACAGCAGCCTCTGTAAGGTTGTGCATACAATTATAAATCATCGCACATATAAACCTTCAATTCACGCATAATGCAGGCATTATCAATCTTGATTGCAGGGTGCTTTTTTTGTGTGAGAGGCAGCAGCCTTAGTAAAAAAATGTGCGTGTTTGTCTGTGGTGCAAGCTACAATATATTTTTTTGGTGCATTATAACCTGGCGTCAATTTCTAACTTCAAGAAAGATGAGTGCAAAAATGAAATGGTTTGTGTCAAACAACTTCGAATCATAACTGCCCGCAAGTAACTGACAGGTCGAGGTATGATTGCACCTTCTTCGAAATACTTATGTGTTACCGAGGTATAACTGGTACCAGCTTCTTCAAACATAGCAACACAAAATGGATGCTGCCAGCACCCAAGACGTGTATGCCCTCATGCTACAATGGCACAATTCGAGCAGAAGAAGGCCTTACAATAGGTTTGCTGTCGCAGTGAGTTGTGTTCACATCTCAGCAAGGCTTTTGTATATTGGCACTTGGTGAGTGCATGCTTAGAGTGCCATAAATTCTGCACTGGGGGCACATTTCTTGTCACTGTGGATAGTGCAGCTGAAACAGGTTGCAGGGGCCATTTACTCGAGCACTGGCACACGAATGGACAAAGATTATGGGTAAAGCCACCCTTCTGTCCTAATAAACCTTTAATAGAGTCCAATTGCATCGTGTACCGCGTGTAATTGGGTATAAATTAGCAATCATGAATAATTATGTTGTTGATTTTCCATTGACTAAACTCTGCCAATAAAAACCAAATAATTTGATGGTTTAAACAGCCTTTGATAACTGAATAATCTACCTTTGAGTAAAGCTCTTACAACCCTGCAGCAGAATAAAACCAAACTTATCTGACCGCATCTTATATCCCTTGATCCTGACAAGTCAGAAGTTTTCTGACAGACAGGAGGTGGGTTCTTGAGTGTCTGTGAGGTCGATCAGCTCACCCAGTGAAACTGAGACCGGTATCCCTCGTGTGTAGCGTGCAACCTGTAAAACTTGTGTAACGTGTATTTTTGCTGAAGGAAATGTTTTTTTTGTCATTTTTTGACGGTGTGCTTTTGCGTACGTATTGTCCAGACCACCATCAGCATTTCCCAGATAAAGATGTACGGGCCCCAAAACATGTCTGCTCTGTGTGGTGGTGTTTTTCAAGTTTGATCGTGGTCCCTTTGCAATTCCAAGTCTGTTAGACTATGTGTCCTGACGCGGGTTGCTTTGCATTACCTTTGCCTTCCCTGGTTGTTCCATACATTACTCTATTTCCGATTATATTGGAGAGTCTCCTGTACCATGCTGATTCACACCTTAACCGGTGTCCTCTGCCCATGTGTGTTGTGTTTAGCAATGATTGTTGGTGTGTAATACGTACAATGACCCATCGGAAATGAACATCATTTGTGAGACATATCGAATATGCACTGTGGTAATTGTGTACCACTAATGTTGACCATGGCTGAAGAGTCATGCATTGTATCGTCACACAATTTAGGCTGATAAAAGTGTAGTGCTAGTTATTTCTTGTAGTAGATTATTAAATTATCACAATAGACAATATTGATTAAAATTACATCTATTTATAAATACATTTTTTTCATTGATCAATTTAATATGATATTGGAAACCATGTAGACAGTGTGGAACTTATCTATAATTTCTTTTCAATTTGTCAGCAAGTTTTGCAACACAAGGCTACATACTGATTGATTATAGAAAATAATGCTAAATGATATACAAAAAAATTGAAGGCATGTTGCTTGCATTAATGGTTAGAGTTGGCCGGTGGGAAAATCTAATAATATTAACCAGCGTTTTGTTTGTTGCATTCTTGGAAATGTTATTCATCATGTAAACAGGAAAAAAAAGATATTCAGAAAGCACATGCAGTTCTTCACTCTAAGGTCTTGAAAGTACTCCTAAATCGAACATGCAAAGGTTACTACCCTGGAAATTCATGGACATATTTTAAGTCTGTTCTTCCTTTGACTTGTTTCGACACCTTAACGGCCAACTTTAAATGCAGAGTAAAGTATATGTTAAGGAACAAATTCATTCAACATGAGAAATAAACCTGTGGACATATGTAACGTTTTGGACTTGCCCTTCCAATGAACGGGGAACATCCTTTACTACGCGGCAATAACACCGCAGTGCCATTAACCACAATGGTTTCAAAATGCAAGTCGGTATCACGACTTGTGCTGGAGGGCGCTCTAGGCTAAGGAAAAGTAGATTTACTGTTCCAGCACCTTCCCTACTGTACGTAGGCTGGTATTGAAATAGTAAATATTACTATTACAAAGTCCAGCACACTACAGCGCAAGTCGTGTTAACGAACTTACGTTGTAAAACCTGCGTGGTGATAGTCTGTGGTGTTTTATACCGCGTTGTAGTGACATACATCCCAATGAACACCTTAGTTATTGTACATAGTCTTATAAACATTGTAAAAAATCTTAACAATCTAATTTTTTTGTTGATCTATTTTGAATACGGTACTTACAAGAAAATATGAGTGTCTTTTAATTTTGTTTGTTTTGTTATTAAAATGATAAGTATGTGTTGTTCAATTTGTGTTTAACGATGTCTAACTATCTGCTATTTTTAAAAAAAAGTTTTACATTCGCATGTTGATGAATAAAGCATGGAATATTTTTTAAACAACCATTTAAATGTATTGTACATTTTTTTAAACCATAAATTTTAATATAAATAAAAATAGAGATGGATATAATTCAATACCTATGAAAACATGAAATAACTCATCATCGGTGATGACGTGTTCGTGGAGGTGTCACACCACCCATGTTGGGAAACTTACTGCATGTCAAAGGACACATTGTGCCCTGGATTGAGGATGTACATTCCACAATCTGTATATACCTGTTTTACATAACAATTTTTTTTTATGCTTCCAAGAATCCAGTTTTCAAGAGCTGATTGAGTAACCACCCTGTTTGGAACATATAACAATTGTCTCCGCCCTTAACAGGTGTGGTATATTCATTGTGCGAGAGCAGTCTATCATCATCTGCAGGTGTCAAACTTGTCTGTGTTGGCAGTCTGCTAAAAACTGACCAGGCAACACACCAGTCATTACAAGTTCTTTATGTTACACAACTTTAACTTGCACTCTGTTTTTGAAAATTAAAGAATCCAATCCAGTTGTTGCCATGTGTTTATAAATACAAAACGATTAAGGCCAAACATCATTGGTTTACGTTAAACCATCATTGCCTTGTTAAAGTTAATAGTGCCCGTACTTTGATCTAATTCTATGTTCAGTTTCACTGTCAGCAATTGGACTTTACAGTGCATTGCTAGATGTGATAATCCGAATATATTCTGTTACTGACTAAAATGAACAATGCCTTTTGTGATAATAAGGTTATGTAGTATTGTTGATTTTGAGATATTTCCGTCATTTGGTAGTGCACATATTAAACATTATTTTTTTCATAAGTTGTAATTTAAAAAAAAAACCAATTTTTGCATTATGATATCCATGCCGTATTGTGACTCTGTAGAGAGTTTCTTCAAGGATATCATAAAAGTTGCAAAATATATGCATTTACTTGTAAGGTAAAATTTTTAATACCCATATTTGGTTTTAAACATGTTTACCACTTAATGGAAATTACCCGAGGTGCTAACATCCATCTTGAATGTGATTCAAAGTATGCATTTAACATGGTTTTTGAAAGAATTATAGCCCTATGTGAAAAGTTCGTATGAACATATTTACAGAAAAAAGCTTTTTTACCCTTAGATCACAAAAAAATGAAGTTTAGCTGCCTTATTCAATTGGTACAGGGTCTTAAACATACTTTATAGAAAGTCAATTACATTTTTTTTTAAATGAAGATAAGCTTACATTTTAAAGTGAATAATAACTTGTCTTTTTTTTCCTTTAAAAACAGGTGTTTTGTGATGATTGTGGACGTTGGATTCATCTTCATTGCATTATAACAAATGTAGCTTCCTTATTACAGAATGAAGACTTTAAATGTAGCAAATGCATTTAATACTAATCTTGTTAAAAGAACTGTCAGAGTATTGAAAACACTGTCTCAGTAATGTGAATTGGTTTTTAACATAGCTTCAGCGTATTTTCAAATAGTTGCAAAGACGAAATTTGTTGTTTGTGTTGCTCACATTTAATCTTATTTATGCAAATATATATTTAATAATTATTTTTCAATAGCAGAACACAATTTTTTTTCGGTTGCAAATATTTTTGTAAACATTTGATAAATAAATTAATTTTGTTTCACAATATATTGTGTTTTATTAATTATAGGTACTTCACTATTGCTACAAAAAAAACTTTGCATGACATGATAAATAGAAGTTTTTTGTCAATGAGTAGTAATGGTAAAATGTAATCATCATTTAATATTAAGTAGCCAGTTAAATTTTTGATCTTTTTTACCCAGTCTTTTTAGTTACATAAGAAAAAAAAAGAAACATGCTGCAACATTCTTCTTATTTGCAATTTGTTTTTTTAAATCTGTTAAGATAATACATCACCTAAATCTTCATGTTTATTGCACGGGAAACAGTATGAATGTAAAAATACTAAGAATGTTGAGGCACTTAGTGGTAAAACATTTCTTTGTAAATGCATCCTAAGCAATAAAGTCACAGTTGATGCATTAGTCTTACTTTTATAACTTAGAAGAATGACAAATGGAACAAGCTTCAACTTTAGTCTGTTTTAACTATATTGATAGTCTAATCTTATTAAAGTAAATCACATAATTCACCAAAGTGTACTTAATAATTAAAAAGTATGTTCAAAATTTATTAAAGTAGATTCCGATACAGCTGTAACCCTTCTTTCCCTAGTGCATCCAAAACTATATATTTCCTGCTTCCAACTAAACGCGCTCTCACACCACAACAGTCAGTTTGGAAGACACAAAGGTTGCTTACTTCACAACGAGCTTCGCCACTGGCAAGCCACAGCGAGTGGCGAAACACGTTGTGAAGTAAACAACCTTTGTGTCTTCCGAACTGACTGTTGTGGCATTTCCTGAGAGCGTGTTTACTTGGAAGCAGGAAAGGATTTGTGTGTCGGTGTGCTCCGCCGGCGTTCACGCCAACCTTCTTGGGTCCTTGAGGTACATAAGGGGCGCAAACATTTGGATATATATATATATATATATGTGTGTAAAATTATAAATAAAGGGTATTATCTAATAAAAAGCGGTCTAAAATGAAAACAACAAACATAAAGAACATTTTTTTTAACTTCAAAAATGCTTAATATGGTACAGACATAAACTAAACAGAGATTCATTAACTTTAAAAAACTGCACCTAAAGCTTGATCAGTAAGATAGTTTACAACGGAGAATCTGTGTACCTGCCGAAGTTGCCAGCGTACTAGTCAATACGTCTTGAAATTATTGTCCACCTTCATTGTGAGATTTGCTTTGAATATGTAGCCAATCCCTCTTTTTAGACATTAAACCTATAACTTTGATTGCTTTCCATGACATAAGCGCATTGCCATTAATTAACTGGGCGTAGATTATTACTGAATACTACTATGGCCTTAAAGGGAACTGTCATCATTGAACAGAGGCAACAATGTGTCATTAAGGCATGTGCCGCTCGATCTTGTTTAAGAAAATGCATTTCCAAATGTAGGTAACTTGTCCTTTATGATTAAAACTGAGTACCAAGAGTTAACTTACGTCTGATCGAATACACAATCAATGCATGAAACATAGCTTTAACTGTGTCAAATTGAAAAAAATAATTCCTGGATACAGGACAAACAGGCCAACAGTTAAAACTTGGGAATCTAGGCAGTAGTATGCACCGTCTTTGGGATGGAATGGTCAATCTGATAGTTGATACTAATGTTGAATAAGAAAACTATGCTGGAGAGCTGTGGTGGCTTCCTTTGCCAGGGACAAATGGTACATAAGAATGTCATACGTTTTTTCATACAATAAGGCGTAACTGATCTTGATATAGAGCATGGGTACTCTCCAACTTTATCTTGGTGGCCACATTTACAGTATGGTTTTTGTCCAATGACCGAGCTGGTGGGGGCGGGGGCAGTGGGGAAAGAGGCGGGGCTAGAGCAAAAATAAACTGTGACCATGAGGTTGATCACAGGTCTCTGCAGCGGACGCCTTCGTCCACTGAGCCAACAGACCCGGCATACACACTTCTCTCTCTCTTTCTCTCCTTCCCTCCCTCTCTTTCTCCCTCTCCCTCCCTCTCTCTCCCTCCCTCTCTCAACCTCTATCTCTCCCTCTCTCTCTCTCCCTCCCTCTCGCTCCCTCTCTCTCTCTCCCTCCCTCTCTCTCCCTCCCTCTCTCCGTCTGTCTCACTCACTCTGACTCTCTCACTCCCTCTCTCCATCTCTCCCTCTGTCATTCACTCTGACTGTCTCACTCCCTCTCTTCCTCTGTCTCACACACCCTGACTGTCTCACTCTCTCTCTCTCTGTCTCCCTCTCTATCTGTTTCCTTCTCCATCACTCTTTTTCCCTCTCCCTCACTCTATTTCCCTCTCCCTCACTCTATTTCCCTCTCCCATCACTCCATTTCAAACTCCCTCACTCTGTTTCCCTTTCCCTACTTCCCTCTCACTCCTTCCCTCTCCTTCCCTCTCCCTCATTCCCTCTGCCCCCCTCTCTCTCCATCCCTCTCCCTCACTTTGAGGTCTCCATCCCTCTGAGGTCTCACTCTCTCTCCTTCCCTCTACCTCACTCTGATTTCTCCTCCCTCCTTCCCTTACCCTCACTCTGAGCTCTCCCTCTCTCTACTTCTCTCTCCCTCAGTCTGAGGTCTCCCGCCCTCTCTCTCCTTCCCACTGTCTCCCTGACTCTGAGGTCTCCCTCTCTCTCGTTCCCTCCCCCTCAAATAGAGGTATTCCTCTTTTAGAGGTCTCCTTCTCTCTCCCTCTGTCTCCCTCCCTCTGTCTCCCTTGCTCTTTCTCCCTTGCTCTCCCGCCCTCGCTCTCCCTCCCTCGCTCTCCCTCCCGCCCTCGCTCTCCCTACCTCCCTCTCTCTTGCTCTTCCTAGCTCCTCCGCTCTCCCTCGCTCTCCCTCCCTCCCTCGCTCTCCCTCGCTTGCTCTCCCTCCCTCGCTTGCTCTCCCTGGCTTGCTCTCCTGCCCTCTCTCGCTTGTTCTCTATGTCTCCCTTGCTTGCTCTCCCTCCCTCTCTTGCTCTACCTCGCTCTCCCTTGCTTGATCTCCCTCCCTCGCCCTCCCTCGCGCTCCCTCTTTCTCTCCCTCGCTCTCCCTCCATCGCTCTCCCTCCCTCCCTCGCCCTCCCTCACACTCCCTCGTTCCCTCACTTGCTCTCTGTGGGGAGGAAGAGCGGCTGGAGCACACCGAAGCGGACGACGAAGAAAGAAACACCACTTCCTGGTTGCCAAGAACTCAAAACCAGGAAGTAAGTCGCGGTCTAGTGGTTGACCAGCGGAAGGGGGAGGAGCCTCGTCGGCCGACGGAACCCGGAAGGATAAGAGTCAGAGGCGTGGGACGGACGGTGTGCGAGGTCGGAGAGGAGGCTGCGGAGCACCCGGAGGCGGAGGAGAACAGAAGAGAGGAGAGCGTGAGAACGGAGGCGGAGGAGAACAGAAGAGAGGAGAGCGTGAGAGCGGAGGCGGAGGAGATTCGAAGAGTGGAGAGCGCGAGGGCGGAGGCGGCTGCAGAACACCCGGAGGCAGAGGAGAGTACACTGCGAGTGCTACTGAGCGAGGTTCCCGACACTGCTACCATACCCGGTGGGCTGAGGGGAGAAGACGCCACGGGTCCTGCTGCTGTGGTCCGAGAGTCGGGCCACAGCCCAAGGCAAGTGCTGTTGAAAGGGGCGTTCTGGTGGGGTGTTTGGGGAGGTGGGAGGTAGCAAGGTCGGGGAGGCGGGAGGCCCCGCAGTGACCCTTGCACTAAATTCACACCCCTTTGTTTCGTTAAATTGGTGACGGTAGCACTGCAATTAACACTGAGAACCGATCAGTAAAACCCGTTTGTTTTTTCCTTTTCCCTGAGGCCACGAGAACCGGGACATCGGACCCAACCCTGACGTTCCCTGCACCCAGAGACGGCCCCAAGAAGGAAGGACTGCTACAATATCCCTAAAATTGTAATCCTTAATAAAAGAATACGTAACTGTAGACTAACAGTGCTCTGGTCTCAGTCTCTGTCCACCACTAGCCCCTGACAAAGTGGTGTCAGAAGTGGGATAGACAGGTGACGCCATGACACAGCCCGTGCCTGACCCGGTGGAGAACATCATAACTCAGTTAGCTGAGGGACAGAGACACCTTCAACTGGTGTTCGAACAACAGCTCCAAACTGCCAAGACAGAAAGGGATGCACTGCAAGAAGCCTTAAAGGATCAAGCCACCCTTCTCACCACCAATCAGCAGGTACAGGATACGGCTATCCTGCGCCTCACCGATGCCATAGCCACTGCTCGCATCCATCCCAATGTGCCCAGCTCTGTGCTGCAGAAATTCCAGGACGGGGAGGACCCGGACTATTTTTTTACAAATTTTGAAAGGGTAGCGACAACTGCTTCCTGGCCAAAGGAGAGATGGAGTCAGTATGTAGCCCCCCTTCTTGCAGGCGAGTTACAGGCGGCATACCAGGCAGCAAATCCAGCAGGCAGGACATCATATGAGGACGTGAAGAAAGCTATCCTCGAGAGACTTGGGTGCGACCAGGAGTATTATAGGGCCAAATTCAGAAAAGAAAGGTGGAACCCAGGAGATAATCCCCGAGCCCTATATTATAGGATCCAAGACTTAGGCATAAGGTGGCTGACACCCCTTAACACAACCATAGAAGACCTGATGGCTAAGGTCCTCCTAGAACAATTCCTGGATGCCTTACCCCCATCCACTCGATCCTGGATTAGGCAACATCCCAACCTTACCCCAACTGTAGCGGTGGACTTAGCCTGTGCATATCATAGATCGCCTGAATTTCGCACAAGCCCTAGTAAAGCACCCGTTCCCAGCCCTCGACCCTTGATTACCAGACCCCAAAGCAGGCCAGAACCCAGGGTTCCCCTCCTTCCCCGCGTTCCATTTAGGCCAACCAACCCCGGATCTGGATCTAGTACACAGGGACCCCAGTGCTATCACTGTTCTGAGTGGGGACATATAGCCCGAAACTGCCCACACAGAACCCAGCCGGCCGAACCCATGGAGATAGGGTATTCCAGAGGGCGTGTGTATGTCATAGGCAAGGGACCTTGTCAATATAAACGGGAAGTCTTCCTCAATGGAAAAAAACAACAAGCCCTATTAGACACCGGTTGTCGCGTGTCCGTGGTTGACAACTCGCTGGTCCATCCCCAACAGATACAGAAAGAAGAGACCGTCTATGTGACCTGTGTTCACGGTAACACCAAAGGATATCCAGTAGCTGAAGTCTTGCTGGACGTATCCAATGACCCCCAGTTGCGCTGAGTGGGCGTTATACCCTCCCTGCCAGAGGCCGTTATTATAGGCACCGACCACCCAAAGTTCGATCAATACATCGATGAAGCTAAAAAAGACTCCGTAAATTGGTGGAGGGAGGCCCCTTTTGTGAACAGCGATGTTGAAGGGATAGCAGGGAGAGACCGTAAGAGCAGAAAGGAAAAGAGGAAAGATAAAGCCGAGTACTCCAAGTTGAAAGGGTTGTTGTCTGTTTTTTCCATGACCCCTGCAGATACGGTGGGACCTGCTCGTAGCTTCCGGTCAGCCCAGTTGGATGACAACACCTTGTTGCATGCCTGGGAACAAGTACAAGAACTGGACAACGACAAGGTAGGACCCTATTTCTATGTACAACGGGGTTTGTTGTATAGGGCCACCAGAAAGGGTGACACGGTAATAACCCAACTCCTTGTGCCGCTGGCATTCCGTAGACATGTGTTGGAGCTCGCACACAATTACACTGGGGGAGGACATTATGGTAAAGAACAGACTTTCTTATGTTCTAACCCGATTCTATTGGCCCGGTGTTTATAGGGATGTGGCTAAACATTGTGCTGCTTGCCCTCGGTGCCAGTACTCCAATCCCGCTGCTGTCCAAAGGGCTCCCTTACACCCTCTCCCCATCATTGACGTACCATTCAAACGGGTGGGTATGGATATTGTGGGACCCCTAACTCCCTCAGCAAGAGGACATAAATATCTACTAGTGATTGTTGACTATGCCAGTAGATACCCCGAAGCATTTCCTTTGTCTACAGTGTCTACTCCGGTAATAGCCAGGGCTATGATCACTCTCTTCACCCGAGTGGGTTTCCCTGAGGAAATCCTAACGGACCAGGGGACCCCCTTTATGTCACGCTTAATGACACACATTTGTGAAATCCTGGGCGTCAGGCAGATACGGACGTCAGCCTATCATCCTCAGACAGATGGCCTTGTGGAGCGGTACAACAAGACCATAAAGAATATGCTCCGCAAGGTCATCTCAGAAACAGGGAGGAATTGGGACCATCAATTACCCCTTATACTGTTTGCCATAAGGACTCACGAACAGAAATCTACGGGGTTTTCCCCCTTTGAGGTTTTGTTCGGTCGGAGACCCCGAACCCTGCTCGATATGGCCGCAGAACAGTGGGAGGAGGAAGAAGAGGAGGGCAAACCTCTACCCCAATATGCAGCTGACTTGAGAAATTCCATTTCGCAAATATGGGGTATGGTCCATGACCATCTGGAGGATGCCCAAGTGTCCCAGAAAAACCTGTACGACCGTAATAGTAGATTAAGAACCTTCCAACCTGGGGATAAAGTGTTGCTACTGCTTCCCTCGTCCGACAATAAACTATTGTCCAAATGGCAAGGACCCTTCACAATAGAGAAACAGGTAACCCTGGTCACATACAGCGTACTTCAACCCTTACATCCAGGTGGGAAGCAAATATACCATGTGAATCTATTAAAAAGCTGGGTAGAGCCCCCTGAAGATGTAGCGACAGGACAGTCGTCTTTACTGGTAAACACCCAAACTCCTCTGGGCATTCCTGTCGTCCCCACTGCAGTATCCTCCCCGGATAACGTCCCCATAGGGGAGGTCATAAACCCCACCCAAAGGATCCAACTTGAGGCCACTCTCGCCCAGTTCCCTGGTCTCTTTTCCTCCAAACCCGGGTTAACCACCATGGTACAACACGACATCGTCGTCCTAAACGACACCATTGTTAAACAGAGGCCCTATAGGATACCCGAAGCTAGAAGGGAGGCTGTAGAAAAGGAGGTATCTGCCATGCTAGAGGCCAATATCATAGAACCCTCCACTAGCAACTGGTGCTCTCCCATCGTCATAGTACCGAAGCCCGATGGCAGTTTACGTTTTTGTATCGACTTTAGGCAAGTGAATAGTGTCACCAAGTTCGATACGTACCCAATGCCAAGGGTCGACGAGGTGCTAGAAAAGCTCGAAGCTGCAACGTATATGACTACTCTTGATTTAACCAAGGGTTATTGGCAGATCCCTTTGTCCCCACTAGCCAAAGAAAAAACTGCCTTTTCAACCCCCTCAGGACTCTACCATTTCCGGGTGTTGCCCTTCGGCCTCCATGGGGCCCCTGCTACATTTCAAAGGCTTATGGATCGCCTCCTCCAACCCCACCGAGCTTATGCGGCCGCATATCTCGATGACATCGTGATCTTTAGCACGTCCTGGGAGGATCATATACATCATCTTGTTGAAGTATTCACAGCCATACAAAACGCCGGCCTGAAAATCAATCCTAAGAAATCATTACTGGCCACTGATTCCATCCATTACTTGGGATATACCATTCAAGGTGGCCATCTAAAACCCCAGATGAGCAAAGTGGAAGCTATTACAGCGATACCTAGCCCCAAAACGAAAAAGGATGTCAGATCGTTCCTTGGGTTTATCGGCTATTACAGGCGGTTCATTCCGCACTTTTCCACCCTTGCAGAACCCCTTACTGACCTGTTAGCCAATAATCAGCCTACACACATCAGGATATGGGAACCCAAACACGAAACCAGCTTCCAGAAACTTAAATCCCTGATATGCTCTACGCCAATCCTACGGTGTCCAAACTTTCAGAAACATTTCGTGTTGCAGACAGATGCCTCAGGAGTTGGCCTAGGGGCGGTTCTTCAACAGCCCGATCAGACAGGTGAACTGATGCCGGTTTTGTTTATAAGCAGGAAGCTGTTCCCCAGAGAAGTACGTTACTCCACAATTGAAAAAGAGTGTCTGGCCATCAAGTGGGCGGTGGAGGCCCTACAGTATTATCTTTTGGGACGTTCATTCACTTTATTAACTGATCATGCTCCCCTCACTTGGCTTGCTCGGAATAAAGACACCAACCAACGTATACTCAGGTGGTTCCTGTCATTGCAACCCTTTTCGTTTCAGACCCTGCATGTTCCTGGTTCCAAGCAGGTCTGTGCTGACTACCTGTCCCGTCATCCGTACCCCGAGTGGCCACCCCGTCCGTTCTTGAGGGGGAGGATGTGTGGGGAGGAAGAGCGGCTGGAGCACACCGAAGCGGACGACGAAGAAAGAAACACCACTTCCTGGTTGCCAAGAACTCAAAACCAGGAAGTAAGTCGCGGTCTAGTGGTTGACCAGCGGAAGGGGGAGGAGCCTCGTCGGCCGACGGAACCCGGAAGGATAAGAGTCAGAGGCGTGGAACGGACGATGTGCGAGGTCGGAGAGGAGGCTGCGGAGCACCCGGAGGCGGAGGAGAACAGAAGAGAGGAGAGCGTGAGAACGGAGGCGGAGGAGAACAGAAGAGAGGAGAGCGTGAGAGCGGAGGCAGAGGAGATTCGAAGAGTGGAGAGCGCGAGGGCGGAGGTGGCTGCAGAACACCCGGAGGTAGAGGAGAGTACACTGCGAGTGCTACTGAGCGAGGTTCCCGACACTGCTACCATACCCGGTGGGCTGAGGGGAGAAGACGCCACGGGTCCTGCTGCTGTGGTCCGAGAGTCGGGCCACAGCCCAAGGCAAGTGCTGTTGAAAGGGGCGTTCTGGTGGGGTGTTTGGGGAGGTGGGAGGTAGCAAGGTCGGGTAGGCGGGAGGCCCCGCGGTGACCCTTGCACTAAATTCACACCCCTTTGTTTCGTTAAATTGGTGACGGTAGCACTGCAATTAACACTGAGAACCGATCAGTAAAACCCGTTTGTTTTTTCCTTTTCCCTGAGGCCACGAGAACCGGGACATCGGACCCAACCCTGACGTTCCCTGCACCCAGAGACGGCCCCAAGAAGGAAGGACTGCTACAATATCCCTAAAATTGTAATCCTTAATAAAAGAATACGTAACTGTAGACTAACACTGCTCTGGTCTCAGTCTCTGTCCACCACTAGCCCCTGACACTCTCCCTCACTTGCTCGCCCTCGCTTGCTCTCCCTCCCTCCCTCGCTAGCCCTGCCTGTGTGTGCCCGGGCTGTGACAGCTTCCATGCGTGCACACACACAGCCGCACCCAAGCACTTCACAAGTATTTAAAAGACCATTGGAAGGATAATGAGGCTTTGTTCACCTCTCAGTGCCCCTGCAGCCCCACTCGGACTATGGCGTGAATCGCCCGGCCCCCACAGAGAAGCAGAGTCTGAGTCGCGCTCTGGTGGCAGACACACTTACAAAAAAAAATTTATAGGGTACCATGTCTCAAGGTCCGGGTGCCGCCACGGAAGGCTTGCCGAGGAACCACCGGACCGCGGGCCGTACTATGAGTTCCCCTGATATAGAGGATGACCATGCAGGATAATATCATCGTTTATAACGTCCGTCCCGTTCTTTTATCAATCGAATCCTAAAAAAAGTAGTTGAGTCCATGAACTCGTTCTAGTAATTTAGAATTTCATGCATAGTATATACACGTTCAAATGAAAAATGTTACAACCTTACTTAAATTAAATTTACATTGTGTGTAGCGCAACTTTAGCTACACATTTTGGTGTCTGCAGCTTACTCATCCCACTTATTTGTTTTATTGTCATGAAAACGAGCACAGTAAATACTGTGAAAACATATAGGATACTTGCAAGTTTGTTAAAGATGTGTTGATATTAAAATTGTAAAGAAATGTGGTTCCACTTATGTATAAAAGAAGATAGATTGCAGAAAATAATGTCTTTAGACCTTCAATAATCTATGAGCAAAAGGGCACTTATAAAGCGATGGCTAGTTGTGCATCCTTAGTTAATAAAGCGGTAAAACACTTAGTACCCTGGCTATTAGAGCCTGGAACAACATGCCAAGGCATCTCAGACTTCAGACGCTTGAAAAGCCGTTTAGGAAACACCTCAAAACGTGGATTTTTAATCTCCCTGATGACTGGACTAAAGCAGCCATCTAGCCCCTCACTATCTTCCTTGTGATTTGGTCTTTGGTTTGTCAGCGCCATGATGCTCCCTCCGGAGCGAACGTTCGCGCTCTATAAATACCTATCCAAATATCCAAAATATCAAAAAAATATCCAAATATCCAAACAAGGGCCAAGAAATAGACATTCAAAACTTTCATACAAGAACCCCAGAGTGCCAAAGAACAATTAATAACTGAATATCTGGAATTGAGGCAGATAGGTCTTTGACATGCCATTTTTTATAGTTAGAATATTTTTTACTTTGCACAATTGTAGAATTGAATCTCTAAAGGAAAAAAAGTAATTAGAGGACGAAGGTAGATGTGGAATAAGGTTTAGTGAAGAGAAAGCATTTATGAAAACACATCCTGTCTGTGACAAAGCGCAACCGCTACACATGCAGTTCAATTCAATTGGGCAAAAACTGACTCTACATTTTGGAACTATTGGAGTTATTACAACAGGGACATGTAGGACACCCCACATTGATATACTCACTTGGTGGCGGGATTGACAGACTTACACAATAAATTGAAAGAGTTTGTTAAGAAGGATGAAAGCTGACAACAGTCAACGCTCATTCTCCAGGCAAGTCGGCGATGGATGGACGTGTTTGGCTGAAGGTTCATCCCCCCAACCCCTCTGCTTCTGTGAAAGAATATCATCGTTAAGTGGGAGCCTGATTGGAGGATTTGATCTTTTACATAACTTGTAAGAAGTAGCATGAACGTTATTGACTAAACCAGTCCTAAACACTACTCAAAAAAAAAGAATACTAAGAATAATACACCACAAAATTCAAAATCTTCAAAAGTACAAACATTGCTAGTATTTGTCTGAGTCGAACAGATCTGAACAAATATCTGGCAAATGCTGATAAGAGTGCTTGTGCATCGTCTGAACAGAGAAGACACTTGTGTTCTGCAAGGCACCGTCAGCTTGTTTTGTGTGTTCTTGCATTTACTGAATCATACAGTTTATAACCGTACAGGGAAATACACTATTGTTCCTGCAAAGTTCAAAGACACGTGGCATCGCCACAGAGGGATACCGGAAACAAATCACAAAGGTTATAGCAGTACCACATAGCAGTAAGGTTGTATGAGACCACAAGAACCAGCATACCTTGAATGATTGCAAAAAGGCTTTTAGTGACAACTGGATTGTCAGAAGGTCGAAAAATGTTGTATTGACCCTGGTTCAAACCGGCGATGAGCATCCTCTAACAACCACCTCTCAAATATGGACTCTGGTTATCCAAAAGGTATGTATCTCTCACTAATGTTCCTTTTGTGTGAGAACAATAAGTGTTCTGCCTCTGATCCTATCGTTTTTTTTTTTAACCCAATGCAGAGCTTAACCTTTACACTCAAAGATGTGAACAATGTTGGTGTGATTTACCTGATACAGTTCCCCGTGGAATTTCCAGACACAATGCTGACAGTAAGGGCCCCATTAGGATGTTAGGCGGATCACCACCGCCATGCGGGGAGTGGCGATACGCACGACATCCTTAACAGCCCACAAAGTATTTCCCCCTCGTAATAATACTATGGCGTTGGAGACCATGGCAGACGGAAAGACCGTCCGCTGCTTTTCCACCCAGTCAAGGAGTTGACCCGTCGGAAAACGTATTCATATGTTTACGGTGTTTGTTAGACACCACCATCCATATTAGGATGTGGGAGGGAACATGCTTTTTTGTAGCGGCGTTGCCGCCAGGGAAAGGCATGCAGGAATGTCTTGTGGGGACCCGTTGCGGGCCCCCAGGTACTCCGAGGGTGTTGGTGGTGCACATCGGGTACCTATTGAAACCCTTGCAATTCACTTTACAACGTAGCAGGCACCGCACGGTGCCTGTCGCTTTTTCAAGGGAAGCGCGCAATGTGCATTTTTAGCATTGATTGAGGCTTGTTGTCTTTTAAGCACCGACTGAAAAAATGTTAATAATGCTGGATGCGCCCGCCAGTGTGGATGGCGCTTTTGCATTCCCGCAAGGACCTGCCACCCTTCTGGTGTGCGATCCCGTTTAACGCCAGGATGGCGGGCTCACAAAGTCCACCCGCAATCCTATTGGTGCCCTAAATGTACAATATGTCACTGTCCAAAAGCTGGGTACAAGTAGCAAAACTGCCTCCAAGTGCTTATATCTTAAACGAAGTATAGAAGTACAAACATCAGTATTGTAGATTCATTTGCATTGAATTGCTTCTTTGAACGATAAGTCTTAAAATACACTATGTTCAGAAGTAATTCGATGAAAGTAAGTGTATGAGTGAGAAACAGGTGTGACTCCATGGAGTTTAAAATGAACTGTATCAAATATAGGTGGTTCGCTGTAGTCATGGGGTTAAAGACTGCTATGTTTGATAACCCAGTAAAGAACCAATAATTTTGATGACGGAAGTCTTGAAATACTTGTCTACAACGATGGGCTGTGATCCCCACAATCTCCATAATGCATATTGGTAAGCAACATCACATTTCCCATGGAAGAGTTTGTGCAACCGATTGTTTCATAACTTAGGTTAAGTTCTCATACATATTTGTGATTGTTGTGAAACACACCTTGTGTGGTCACCTCCTAATTGAGTGTGTGTAAGTACCGTCAAAAAGGATGACCTTTTCAGATACTGATACGGTATGGGTTGTAAGTAATTCATTAGAACAACAGTGACATCCCGGCTCTAAGTGTGTATTGATTTAATTTTAAATTAATATAGTGACACATTTAAATGTTCTTGATGAAAATGAAATCCCAATACTTTTTCAAATTAACTTCAAACGGTCATTGTGAGCATCCATCCATTTTGAAGGCATTAAGTAATCAATTTCACAACTTTATTTTGACATATAAATTGATATTGAAGATTACCACTAACCTTCTGTGTAGGCCTTTCCAAAAGAGAAAAGCATTGTGAATGTATCTTTGTGGTCCCACAGCATGGACACCATGGGTGAAAGGACACAGGCTCGGGGATACGTATTGCTTAACCCTTTAGATCCATGCATCAAGTTTTCAGTAACTTAAATTACCTGCCAACAGATACATTAATTAAATGCACACTAGCAGTTTAAAATGAAAGCATGTTTGGTGGTCTGAACGCATGCTCACCTTGTAAATCTTTCAATGTAAAACAAACAATGTTCACTTGCATTAAAAGGACAGAAATGATAGCAATAACTAAGGGTTATTCAGTTCCAATTTTAATGTAAATGCGATGGGGAAAATGTTAATAAAATGAAATTCTTACAATGTCCTATATACATCTCAAATATTCAAAAAGTTTTTAAAAATTCACCAATGTTATTTGTTATTAACTTAATTTATAAATACAACAAAACATGCTATTTAAAATCAAATACTTAAGAAATATATTTAAATACCTGTATATTTAAAAGTTGTCTGTAATCAGAAACATAATCATATACCTTTGAAGTTTTTGTTTGAAGAGTATGAAATATTTGTATTATTAGATGTTATACTTTGGAAAAATACAATATTATAGTAAACAGAAATTTAAAATTGAAACATGAAAATTGTAGGATACCACATAATAACAATATTACGTTAGTGTGGAAGTAGGATTGTGGATAGGTGAAATTAAGAATAGCTATTAAAATCAGCATAAAAATTATGATATCTGTTATTTGATGTAGAGGTAAAAGGTTGTGTTGACACTGTACTAAGTGCAAAAACAGTGAAATAGTTCTTTTGCATATGGTTAATGTTAATTTCTTAATACTCCATTTAGTGGATTATTAGAAAAATATGGCCACATTGGGATAGTGGGCGGAAATACAGCACGACTGCCATTGATGCGGGAAAGAACAGCCAGCCGGTAGCACGGAGGAACCAGCGTTCAAATTAGGAACATCCGCCATTAAAGTCCAACCGTGGAGGTAGCGGGCGAACCAGAAACGCCCAACGCTGGCGTTAACCTCCAAAAACAAACAGAGTATGCTCGGTAACGCAGCAGAAAAGCTACTACCCGCCGCAAGAAAAGGGAGAACACCACACAGGAAATTAGGATTTCACCAATGGTACAGCGGTATGATACTCTGTTTGCGACCACCGATGTTGCACACAGGAGTGAATGAGAGAGCCAGCGGAAGAGCTGCAGCACAGCCACCGCAGAATAATATACATGATAAACATGGCGGACGATGACGAAACACCGCACCAATGCCAAACTTGGCAAAAATCAAACTAGCCCTTCAACACAATCACAACAAAAACATAGAAATAAAAAAAAAGCCAGACAGAAACATACCATTCCCAGGACAATTCCCACAACACAAATATGTAAATCTCATTCAGACGCACCGAGACAGCTGAGCATCACACCAGCCGCTTCACTGACCAGAATCCCTTGCAACACTCCAGAAGAAAAGGCCACACACCACATCTGACAGGAGAGGCAAAATAACACAGCACACTCAGCCAAAACCACCACCACTACCACCATTATAACCACCATCACTCAAGCACCAACAAACCTCAACCACACAACACACCTACCACCTCAACACCAAACACAAAAACACCCAACTCTGCATCCACAAAACTTCAATCAACACACACCGTGGCAACACAGAAAATGCCCAAATTCACAGAGAGTGAGTTAACAGTCATGGTCAATGAGATAGTGTGAGTGGAATCACAACTGTTTGGTAGCCTGGTCCAACAGACACCATTAGCCACCAGTACACAGATGTGTGAAAGGATAGTAAAAAGGGTATATGCAGTAGGAACCACACCAAGATAAAAAAAGGCAATCATGAAGCGGTGGTATGATCTAAAGAGGGTTGTGAAAGAAAGGAGGAGTAAGAAATATGAGCTGGGCAACCGGACTGTCAGTGGCCCTCCCATCTCACAAAAAAGTTTGACAACATGGGAGTAATAGGTGCTTGCCAACATGCATCCTGAGAGTCTCACAGGAGTAACCGGGCGAATGGAGGCTGGTAAGTACAAACTAATATAAAGAAACACACAGATAAGTACTACCTTGCACAACCCAAACACCGTAGCAATGTCCACCTACACCTAACAGGTAATTAGCCATCTTGCCTGGGACTTTGTGTGGGGGTTGGAGGCCTGCACTACTACTCCCAAGATGCCCCCTGCCCCACACCCCAGCAGCATGGAGCACTGCCACACCCAGGAACATGTGTCCGCCATTGCATTGTTATCCCTTACCTAATAGGTAGGTATGTATCTTGGCTGGGAGAACTGTTTGTGGGTGGTAGGCCTGTACCAATACAAACAGAAGAAATTGCATGCAATGCATCAATACATTACATGTACGAGTAATTGATGTTCCTCTGCACCATGTAATATGCACAGTAATGTCAGTAATAATAAGAGTGAAGTTCTCTCAATTGTGTACTGTTTAGACAGTTAATTACATGCACCTAACATAATACTTTCACAGTGCCCTCCACTGTACATTCACCATCTAATCAACAGGTGATGAAGAAGTCGCTGCTGAGGTCAACAACGATGAGCAGAGCCAGTCTCTACACCCGTTACATTGACTCTCAGATGTTGACTACTAGGCATGAGCGGAAAATCCGTTCCGCTCGCGGATTTCGCAGATTTTCGGTAAATCCGCGATCCGCGAACTCCCGCGAATTTACTGAAAATCCGCGAGATCCGCGAGTGGCGGATTTCGCCGGGAAAAGTTCCAGCCTGTTGAACTTTTAACTATTTTAGGATGGCGCCGGCAAGCTGCCAGCGCCATCCTAAAATAGTTACTAAGTTAGCTTCAACAGGAAGCACTAATAGATAAAATAAAGCAGGTGCTCAAGCACCTGCTTTATTTTATCTATTAGTGCTTCCTGATGAAGCTAATTTAGTAACTATTTTAGGATGGCGCTTGCAGCTTGCAGGCGCCATCCTAAAATAGTTAGTTAGGATGATGTGTGTTTTGTCGAGGCTGGGTAGGTGTGGATTCTCCCCATATCTATCTTCGAAAATTAGCTATGATGCTTGATGGAGGCCTTTGCATAAATGACTTTCACTAGCTCAATCCCTGTGCAGTTCCTGTGACCACGAGCTTCTCTGATCCGTGCCTGTCCTTTTATACACACAAGAGGCATGTGAACTCGCATATAAGCCCCATCCGTTTGGCCCCTCCCCAAACACTAGTGGTGTGTGCACCGTCTTCGCGCCCTTTACCCACTTGATGGACAGCTCACTCGAGGGACCCCGGCGCTCTTTGGTGTGATGGCAAAGTTAATCAGCCCCCCAAAAATGTGTGTTTAGTCGAGGCTGGGTAGGTGTGCGCTCTCCCCATATCTATCGTCGAAAATTAGCTATGATGCTTGATGGAGGCCTTTGCATAATTGACTTCCACGAGCTCCATCCCTGTGCAGTTCCTGTGACCACGAGCTTCTATGATCCGTGCCTGTTCTTTTATACACACAAGAGGCATGTGAACTCGCATATAAGCCCCATCCGTTTGGCCCCTCCCCACACACTAGTGGTGTGTGCACCGTCTTCGCGCCCTTTACCCACTTGATGGACAGCTCATTTGAGGGACCCCGGCGCTCTTTGGTGTGATGGCAAAGTTAATCAGCCCCCTAAAAATGTGTGTTTTGTCGAGGCTTGGTAGGTGTGCGCTCTCCCCATATCTATCGTCGAAAATTAGCTATGATGCTTGATGAAGGCCTTTGCATAATTGACTTCCACGAGCTCCATCCCTGTGCAGTTCCTGTGACCACGAGCTTCTCTGATCCGTGCCTGTCCTTTTATACACACAAGAGGCATGTGAACTCGCATATAAGCCCCATCCGTTTGGCTCCTCCCCACACACAAGTGGTGTGTGCACCGTCTTCGTGCCCTTTACCCACTTGATGGACAGCTCCCTCGAGGGACCCCGGCGCTCTTTGGTGTGATGGCAAAGTTAATCAGCCCCCCCAAAAATGTGAGTTTTGTCGAGGCTGGGCAGGTGTGCGTTCTCCCCATATCTATCGTCGAAAAATAGCTATGATGCTTGATGGAGGCCTTTGCATTATTGACTTTCACGAGCTCAATCCCTGTGCAGTTCCTGTGACCACGAGCTTCTCTGATCCTTGCCTGTTCGTTTATGCACACAAGAGGCATGTGAACTCGCATATAAGCCTCGCCCGTTTGGCCCTGCCACTCACACTAGCGGTGTGCACTGTTTTCCCGCCCGGCCATTCCCCACACAATCTGCAAAATCCGCGAATCCGCAAATTCGCGGATTTTGCGGATCGCGAATTCGCAAATTCGCAAATAGCGAATTCGCAAAATTCGCCCATGCCTAACCAGGATAGTTTGTACTATGAGCTCCTGGCCAGCCAATCTGATGTGCCAGTACAAAACAGGTCCCAGGGCCCCCTCCAGCCCCCCACCACGGCTGCTGCTACAACAGCAGCACAACAGACCACTGCACTCACGGCCTGTGCCCACACCGCTGCCACCACCTCAACCACCACTACCACCTGCAGCACCCTCCCTGTCCCAGTGGATGACCGGGACACAACAGCAACTGTGTAGGGCAGGGATGTGTGTGTGGGTCAACAGTAGCAAGGCAACTGGTCCGTGGAAGCAGGGCAGGTAGAAGGGCGAGGGTCACACCAAGACCTCGGGAGGTTGGCACACCATCCATGGACCACTTCACCATAGTCATAGGGGCATATGCACAGGTCCAGGTACAAAGTGACTGGTCTGAAAAACTATTAACCAAGAAAAAAAACACAAACGGAGACTGTTTGGGAGCGGCGCACTATTCACAAGTCCCCGTAGGATGCTCCTAGTATAACACAATTTTTACTCTGTTCAATATGTGTATACACCTTTGTAAATCAAAATATGTTTTCCAAACGTATTGTCCATGCAACTCTCAATTGTTGCCACAAAAACAAAAGTTCAAATGATTGAAGAAGTCATTTTTTTAATGACAATTTTCTTTCTTGTATTTTCTTCTTTGAGTACATTACATCATGTACATGAATTCATCTCAACATCATTTTGCTGTCAATCCCTATTAACCAAGAACATCCTACTAATGAGGTCCATCAACACCCACATGGGACAAATGGTGGACCTCAGGTCCCTCGAGTGGCGTTACTGAGGGACAGACCTGCGTCACAAACAACACCTCCGTCCCCCTCTGTTGTGCTGCAGGAAGACAGTGCACCATCATCCACTGCGGCCACAGAGAGGGGTGAGTCCTCAGACGCCGCTGGCCATGCAGTAGGCCCCCCCGCAACATTGAACAAGGGGGTGTACAAATAAGAGCCTGTGAGTCTTAGAAGGCAATTCACCAGCCAGACGCCAGTCACGGAGCCAGCCATGATGGCAACTCTGTTCCCCATGCCATTGACTGTTTGTACTGTATTAACCGACATTTCCTTGTAAATAGCACCGGTCTGTTGGACTGAGTCACCCCATCCATGTGGTATCTACTCTTGCATCTCATCTACCATGACTGTCAAATCACTACTCCATCACCACCTTGATGTCAATAAGCCTGCACCCCTCACATGTCAACTAAGTAAATAAAATACTTCAAACACCTAATTTTGTGTACTTTGGTTTTTAATGCACTATGTACAGTGTTGTAAATGTCCATGATGTATGCAAAAAATGTTGCAGCTTGGGAGACAAAACAGAACAACAGTCACTGGTGTTATTGTGGATTCACATACATAACTGTGCATAAAACATCCACGCACCATATCCAACGCTTTCTCTACTGTTCCCACCACTGTACTTGGAGTATTAATTATTACCCCTACGTGATCCAACGCTTTCCCTTCTTTAGCACCCAATGTTATCATTATTGTAGTTTTTTAGTGACAATGAGTACTTCTTTTATTTATGTAGCAAATTATATTTCTTACTATTATGTTTGTTATTGTAGTGTAATACTAATGTTAAAAATATGGAAAGTATATTTCAATTTTTTAATGTATTCAATATAATTATTTACTTTTTAGTTTTTAGATGTATATTTAATTGGTATTTTTTTTGGTGAAATTAAACGGTTAGAAGAATAATTGCTAACACCTATGATGAAGCAAGTATATATTCTATATTTTATGTATATGTTTAAGTAATGTCATAATATTGTATGTGTTTCAATTTCTAATTTCAAATCGTATTGAATATTTTTAAGTATGTTGATTTCTTTTAATTTTTTTAATTTAATTATCATTTTTATTAATTTGAAAATATTTTTTTTAATTGAGATACATTAATAAGATCATTATTTTTATTTAATTTTTTTGGGAGTTAACATGTTGTAGATTGGATGTCGATATTCATGCCTTCGATATTCCAGCATTGATTTTTATGTAGTTGGAAAATTATTTATGTAGAATTTGTGTTAGTGATTCATTGGTGGGTTGTGGGTGCACTGTGCACCCTACATGTACCTACACAAGGTGGCAGGGACTGCGCAGTGCCTGCATACTCAGTGTATGGAAATGCAGGACATGGTCCTTTTAACATTGCAAAGGTGCTGCTTCCAGCAATACCCGCCGCAATGTTAATGGCTATGATCATACGACGGTGGTCCCATTTGGAATGCTGAAAATAAGTTATTGAAACAACAGTTATGCCGTGGCTCTTGTAAGTGATCTTTTACCGCTAACATGTTAATAGAAATAGTTATGATACCGCCAACCGAATGAGGCCAATATTGGCAAAATTGTACTATAAAATTGACTTGCTTATTTCTAAAATAAAAGAGTAATAATAGTAAGCAGAAATTAAAATGTAATTAAAATTCAATAAATTACGTCAATGTTTAAACACCCACATAACATATGCTGCTGCATAACCTTACATCCAAAAAGTACTGCGAGTTATAGGAGCAACAATTATTACTTATATTTTAAATATATTAGATTAAAATTGCATATAGCAGAATTTTCATGTATTTTATTAACACCATAAATGCGTATGTAAAATCAAAATAATGAATAACATTTCAAAAACAAGAATAATAATGATCAAAAGTAAGAAAACATGTTATAACATAAAATACAATCACTTTTTTAAAAAGAAAAAAGCAATATAAGTTTATAATATTATTCACTTTGAAATTTCATTAAAATATAATAAAAAATACAACAATAATAAGAACTGTATTATTTACTGGCCCCAAAAAAAGATTGATTCTGGTAATCTTGCAGACCTTAATTTTAATTGAAAGTACTGCATAAACAATATTTTTACATGGGAAAATATAGTGTAACAACTTTATTCTGAAAAACCAGAACTACTGACAGCCAAAATTGGGCTGTAGCATAGATCTAAGAAAGTCTGTGTGTTGCTGTACCTTTACCATTAATTGATGCTAGCCAAACAGGAGAACTAACTGTCAGGGCTTGACTGATGGTGCCTGCATGACATGGACTACGTCTCCCAGAATGCCCGGAGTAAGGGGGACGGGCTTGAAAGACATAAGTTCCAGGTGGGGCTAGATGCAGGTGCACGTGATTGTTGTCCCGAAGGGTTCACGGAGCTAGTGAACGCCTTTCCTCTGCAGCGAAGTTCTGCGGGGATTTTCTGTTTGCCGCGGCGGAGTGCTGCGGGGATTTTCTGTGGCCGAGGCGGAGCTCTGCGGAGTTTCCTGTTACGGTATTGGAGTCCTGTTCCGTGACTGCGGAGCAGGGACTGTTTGTTGGCAGAGGAGCTGACAAGCAGTAGGAGGTAGTTGCCGGCTGGCGCTACCGAGGCAGAAAGTGGTGAACGCTTGAGACGCCGGATTTCACCCTCAGCGTTATGGTGGTTTTCCTGTGACTTCTGGGGCAATTGTATGGACGCTTGAGACGCTGGATTTGCTCCCTCCGCGTCCATACAGTAGTTATATTTTCCAGTGGGGTTTGGTGACGTGTGAGATGCCGGATTGCCCCCTCCACGTCACATTCGCTTCCAGCATTGAATGTACACGGTGGGAATTGTATTGTCCGTTGAAACGTATTGAAATTAGGTTCTCTCAGGTCGGGGAGACGCTGGATTTCCCCCTTCCGACCTGAGTGTTGGTATCGGTGATATCAAGTAAGACCGGTGACGCCGGATTTGCCCCCTCCTGGTACTTACGTGGAACCCTGATGGAACAGGTACATTGAGAAAGTCATTATTGGTATTTTGCTGCCTTTCGCTGGAGCAAGCAGGTGACTTTCTAATATCATTTTTTGATCTTTTCATTTGTGCATCCTATGACTTGAACATTCGAAGGGGTAAGGAGACATGGCTGCATAGGAAAACTGAGACGGGTGTTTTACCTTGCATCAGGGATTGTGTTATGGTATGTATGCTTGAGAGTGGGGAGGACCAAAGAGGGTGTGGCGTCCTGTGTGATAAGGTTCAACTATTGTTCCTGGTGTTTCGTAAAAAGCTGCCTGGATCCGTACGAACATCGTGTACTGCGTGTTCCGTTTGCTATCCGTATGGTTTCTTGAATCGTACGGTCTTTTGTACGATTCGTACGGAGAACTCCATTGAGTACACATAGTACTACATCGTACGTACGGGTATGGTACTGCGTACGAATCGTAGGGGGAAACCGCTCCATACGGCGATTCGGACTGGATGTTACCGAATCGGAATCGGACCCTTCATTAATTATTTAATATTAATTAAGAACAACTTAATTTTGAATTTAAAAATAATTGCTTCACTGAATTGACCACTATAAAGAAATGAATCATACATCAAAAAAATGTAAACTATTTAAAAAAAAAAAAAATGAATAATAGTAGTTTTAGTAACTGTGTAAATATCATCATACATTCGGAGTACCTTATTTTCAAAAATGTTTTAATAGAAGATTATATAGACAACAAAAAGGGTTATGGCTGCTATCACAATAGTCTGGGATTGTCTTAAAGGATGCATTAAAGGCTCCACGCTACAATGTGTTATTGATTAAAATAGACAGGACTCTTCAAACTTTGAGAAAAAGTTAAGAGGTCAATAGATCGTGACTTTGTACATGCGACAGCCATAGCCTCTAAAAAACACGCAGAATAAGTCATGTGGCAGCATGGTTATATAGGCGGAAAAAATATTTTGAGAAGGCTACAGGACGAAGCAGCACAAATGTATTGCAAATTGCAAACAAATCAGTTCAAATATGGTGAGAAAGTTGGTAGAGTACTGGATAATCAAAAAACTGATCTAAGGGCTACATCATTTGCCCAAAAAATGAAAGGGGTAGATGGTCGGACTTACAAAAGATGCACAGTTATTAGAAAACAATCTAGGTTAATTAACGCTAACGTCAAAGGTGATTGTAGTCACTTCAATAACAAAGCCACTTCAACCTATAATCAGTAGTGTGCTATGCCGGTTCGGGACCCTCTTTATCTAGGGCTTCTCCAAAATTACATTCGGGTTTGGGAAGTCGAGGATGCAATTGCAGCTCTGCCTGCTGGCAAGACAGTATTTGAGGATAAGATCGTACGCGAATGATACAAAAAAATTAAAAAGTACAATAGCCCTTTTATACATAGAGGTCTAAAAACATATTATGGAAGGTGGGGAAATGGCCCGCCTCTTGAAATGGTAGTAGTATTGTGATGTTTCCAAAAAAGGGGAAGCCTATTGATGAAATGTGTTATTATTGGCAAATATAATTGATAAATGCAGATTAAAATCTTTATTGCAAAATTCTTGAAACACACATCTGGCTCACATTATCCATAAGTCGGATTCTGACCAAAAAAATGGTGTCATCCCCGAAAAACATACAGCGTAACATATTAATACTGCAATTAGGGAATTACACATCTCGGGGAAGTTAAGTCAGAAGCTGGGGATGCTGATGTTTGATGCCGAGAAGGCCTTTGACGAAGTTAGCTGGGGAGCTTTCAGTACAAAAATTACTTTCATGGTACAAGATAAATGATTTTTCTCGGATATACAAAAAGTTTACATTAGCCAAAAATACTGGAATCAAACTTAACGGAAATTCAAAAGCATGGTTTGCAATACACCAGTACAAGCGACAGGGCTGTCGACTGTCCACACTGCTGTTTGTAATTTTCATCGATCCTTTTAATACACATCAACTATACAGTGCGGGTATTCAACCAGTTACTTCAAACAGGAAAGATCTCAAAGTAACAAGATAAGGAGATGACATTGCGGTCTTCTCAAGTCAGCGGATACCTGCTGTGGCTGCAATAATCAAGGAGGCACAGTTATTAGGCTCCTTCTCTGGGTATAAGCTTAATGTGAATAAAACACAGACATTACTCAATTTTGAACACAATACTCTACAAACAGGTTTATGTATGAAAAACAAGTACTGTATACTTAAGAGTTACTTTAAGTAGTGAAGTTATGGCCATCATATCTTTTAAGTATGAACATCTTTTTACGAAAGTAGTCCTTAACCTACGCTGTTGGCAGCAGCTTAAATTAAGTATATATAATAGATGTAACATTGTCAAAATGAATATTCTTAAAAGAATGTTAGTATTTTTTGCGTTCTGTTCCACTGAAGCTTCCTCAAAAACTTTTTAAACGCCTGGATGGTGCTGTAGGCAGTTTTATTTAGGGTTATCTGCATTTCAGGAGAGCTTTACGATATCTAAAAATACAATTTAAGCAGGCGGATTTAAAAAAACAACACTTTAATTTATACATTGTGGCCGCGTTTACTAGACAAATCTAGAGATTAGTGAAAGGACTTTAAATCAATCCAAATTGGCTTTCATACCAGGTAGCATCTGCATTTTCTTTAGGGTATTTACTGTATAAAACATACAATCCGAATTATTTCAAGAGAGTGCGATTCAAGACAGTTAGGGACATAGGTAATATATTGCGCAAAATCTCAAAGGTAAACTAATTACATAAGATGCATTGACTGTATTATGGGTGAATGCTGTACTGCTGAGTATTTTTCAATAATGTTTTATTGAAGGATGGGAATGTAAGGGTGTTAACCAGTTGGCTCATCTATGCAATGTGCATGGTTTTCGATTCTTTCAGAATCGTAGAGAGAAATTCACCGTACCCTACAGATTTATTTTTAAAGTAGCTGCAAATGAGGACTAGCCATGTCAGACGTAGAGTAAAAGGAATCTTCTTCTGAAGGTATATCTGCTTTCTTTGTGGCAGCCAGACAAGGGCCCATTGGCTAAAGGTATCACAAAGTAATCAGGCAGGTAGCGATAATGGCATACAATTGGCGGACAAGTTCACTTGGATAATTAAGTGTAATAGTACTAAGGAGGAGATTAACGAATCTCTGGAAAAAAATAGATGCGGGAGTAACCTCAGTTAATGTGCAACGCAATAAAACAAGATTAGTTTTGTTGCTGGATTATACAGAGGAGCGATTATCTAAATAGGAAAGCAACTCAAACAACCGGAAATCAAATTGACAAAAATGCTGTAAATTTTCTGCTAATTTAGGTGATATAATTATTTCTTGTAGTCATTGAAAGGAATTCGGTGCTAGTACCAGTATCGCACTTGGAGTCTGGACTTGTTACAAGAAAATAATCAATGTGAAAGCGCTTCCTCTAGAATGTTACCAAATTTAGGTTGTCTTACTAAACCCTTTGTCTCTATTGGGTCTCCTTGTACTCGCCTATGTGTTGGACGTTCTTGGATTCAGGGCAAGGGCTCAAGTGTTAACAAATGTTGTGGTTTGTTAAGAGACAACAACGAAATGCAGATGGCAGTAGCTAGAGGTCCTCAGACTTGGCGCAAATTAGAAAGGATATGGCCTTCCATTCTATCGGATTTAGAGCATACTTTATAAATTATTTTACATTCGAATGTGGCCAGGCCCTTGTTCTCTAAAGTTTTTTAGCGTTGTTATCTTGTATTGTTTTACAATTTTTCTTTATCTCTTTTTTTTGGGGCTAATTTTGCCTGCTTTTGCTTTATATAACTTAACTGTTCATGATTGCTATTGTTAAGATGGTATATCCTGTACAAAATCTTTCTGTATATGTTACATGTAGATTTTTTTTTAACTGTGAGTTTAAAAAAATTAAATAAAAATAAAAAATTTTAATTATAAAAAATAACAATTCAATATATTTTTTTCTAATACTACACACAATTAACAATGGAAAATGAATATTAAACAAATCTATAAAAAAATAAAAATACATGAATTTATTAAAAGAGTTAAATGATTCCAAAAGAAACCATAAAAAATACACAATACAAGCTATGGATATATAAAATGCTAAATAAAAAATAAAAAATTGATAACTCGGGGGCGTGGCTTGGCGGGCGAAGATGGCGGTCGCAGCCTTGTAGAGCTCCCGCCGGCCCGGACTAAATTCGATCATTTATCCTGACCCCCGAGCCCACTGTTGGTGCCCAGTGCCTGTACTCGATCTGGTGAGGTCTCCAGTCTGCATTGGTGTGGCGATCCTGTGATTCCTCCCTTCCTGTGATCGAGGGGAGCCGGCGGCAGAGTGCGGCCTGGTGGCCGGCCGGAGACCGGGGTCCTCGAGTTTCGCGACGCCTGGTGGCAGCTGTGACCTGGCGGGTGCGGGTGGCATCCGCTACGCCGTCCTTGGCTCATCTCTCCGCCCGCGATCGCCTGGAGTTTGAGGCGGAACCAGCGACTCCTATCCATCGGCTCTCCCCCTGCACGACCGGCGAGTGGTGGCGGCGAGGCCGGGCCCTGCGACAGTCTGGTGGCGGGACTCCTTGTGCCCGGAGGCGACCGGGGCTGGACTGGTGGTCGGCTGGCCCCCCTGATCCGCCTCCCCTGGCTAGGCCCGCTGGACACGGCGACCCATGGACCGCGGACCCGCTGATTCTTCCTGATTCATCCTGGACGGCTGCCTGTGGGGACGAGTGTGGGTGCGGCCTGTCCTGCTGGGGTGACGCCGGGGCCTCGATTTTCGCGACATCCGATCGCAGTGTTCCTCCCTGGGGCCTCATCTGGGCCGCCCAGTTCCAGTTCTTGCGACAGTGCCTGAGAGCGGTGTTGGCCCTGCCCGGCGCTTGCCATGACCAGGGACAGAGGAGGTGGCCCGCCCAAGCATGGACCCATGGATAAATTCACGGGGCCGAGTGGTGGCGCTGGGGCGACCGGTGGCAGCGGCGGCCCCGGGCCGGACAATGCAGCTATCCTAGCGGCCATAACCCAGTCTCGAGACATGCTCGATGCCAAGATAGGAGCGGTCGGGGCGGATGTCACGCTCCTACGCCAGGACCTTCGCAATGCTGTGGAACGGATCGCTGGGGCCGAAACCCGTATCACGGAGACTGAGGCGGACATTAGTGGCCTAAAGAAGCGCCTTGCGGAGGTAGAAAGCGTCCAGAGGACACTGGCGGCCCGCGTGGAGGATGCAGAAGGGCGCGCGCGGCGCAACAACCTCCGCTTCATTGGTTTTCCGGAGCGGTGCGAGAAGGACAACATGGAGAGGTTCCTGACCGGGTGGCTGGAGAGCTGGCTCCCTGAAGGGGCGTTATCTAAGTGCTTCGTGATCGAGAGGGCCCACAGGGCTCTGACCCAGCGGCCGCCGGAGGGTGAGCGCCCGCGGCCGGTTATAGCCCGCCTGCTGAACTATCACGACCGTGATGTTATCCTGCGGGAGGCGAGGAACAAGGGCTCCCTCGCCTTTGAGAATCATACTATTATGATTTTTCCGGACTACACAAAAATGGTGCAACAACAGCGGCACTCCTTCATGGACGCTAAGGCCAAGCTTCGGGGCCTCAAGCTCCAGTACTCGCTCCTGTATCCGGCTCGCCTGCGGGTCATATATCAGTCTCGTACCCACTTCTTTGACTCGCCAGAGGAGGTGTTTCGCTGGACGGATGAGGCGGTGCGACTACGTCCCCACGCCCAACCGGGACTGGACCCGGGCAGGTCTCCGGGTTCGTCGCCGGAGCGGACGCAACGCCAGCCCAAGAAGGGCCGACATCGGAGGTCTCGCTCCAAGAAAAGATCGGCTTCCGCCTGTGCGTCGCAATCGGGTGGCACCAGGGACTCTGAACACTCCGATGCGGGCAGCTGAACACTGGTGGGCCTCCACTCATTCTGTCTGCTGCATATGGACTTGCCCTGCTTTGGCTGGTGAGACTGTTTTATTTTGTCCTTGATGTGCCAGCCGGCTCCCATGTGGAGACTTCAGCTATCGACACGGGGACACTGTGTGGCTCGGAGGGTACCGTATGTGGGCCTCAGACCCTCACGGATGTGAGTGTTGTTGGGGGGGGTGGTGAGTGTGCGTCTTGGTGGGGTTTTGGGGATCCATTGGTATGGCGGGCCCTGAGTCCTCTGTTTTGGGCTCGGGTCTCTCCATGCCGCGACAGGTACTTCACTGTTTTCTGAGGTATTGGGGTGGTGGGTGCGGGGTGTGGGGGGGTGTTTTGGTGTTGCGCTTGTTGTTGGGGGGGTTCTGGGTTGGAACGGGGGAGTTGTGTTCGCGGGCTGGGGGGGTGGGTCCACACATGTCGGGGGCTGTGCTTTTTGTCGTTCTGCGGGTAGCACCTGGGTGGGAGGGTGGGCCAGATCTTGGACTGTATGTCGATAATGGCTAATGCTGCGAATGTGACTCCTTCGAAGACCCTGCGGGTGGTGACGTGGAATGTGCGGGGCGTCCTGGATAAGATTAAGCGGGGGGCTGTGCTGAGGTGGGGGAAAAGGGAAATGGTGGATGTTCTTTTGCTTCAGGAAACGCACATGCTGGGATCCAAAGCCATTAGCCTCCAGAGGTTCGGCTACCACCAGGTCTATCATGCTGGCTTTACGAGGGGCTCGCGGGGAGTGGCCATACTGATTCATCGTAGGGTGGCCTATGTCCACGAGAAGCAATGGATTGACCCCCAGGGCAGATTTGTTTTTGTTAAAGGCCTACTGGGTTCCGAGCCGGTGGTTTTTGGAAGTGTTTACGCCCCTCCCCCCCTGCAATGGGCACTGTCTGAGCGGCTGTTTGCGTTGTGGGACGAGATCCCCGAGGTCCTGACTGTGGTGGGGGGTGATTGGAATGAAGTCATGGATGTGGGCCTGGACCGCCAGCGGCGAGCGCATGTGGTGTCTGACCCCCCCCCTGCGGCTGCCCCCACCCGGTTGAGTGCGACGGCGCGCAGTCTGGGCTGGGTCGATGTGTGGCGGCATTTTCATCCCGCAGTACAGGCCTTCACGTATGTATCGGCGGTGCATGGGTCATTCTCGAGGCTCGATTACTTGTTTGTGCCCGGGGCCTGCCTGAGCCGTGTTAGGGACGCCACAATCCTCCCCAGGGGCCTTTCAGATCATTCCCCTGTCCTGGCCACTCTGACCCTCCCCGTTAAACGGCAACCGTTTCGCTGGCGTATGTCCGCCTGGCAGTTGCAGCGGCCGGACTATGTGGCGCACCTACGGGGGGCAATCGACCACTTCTGGCGCGAGAACTTGGTGGGGGGAGCCGATGCTGTTGTGGTATGGGAGGCGCTGAAGCCCACGATCCGGGGCATCGACATAACTTGGTGTGCGGCCGCTCGGCGGAAGCACCGGGAGGCCATTGTGGCTGCCGCGGCCCGCGTGGAGGAGTTGGAGCAGCGTGGTCGACTTGGGGGTGAGGAGGGCGTGGTGCGCCAGCTCCTGCAGGCCCAGCAGACCTACTCCTCGGTCCTACATGAGGAGGCCCGGCAGGCGTGGCTCGCCACGCGCAGTAGGGTATATCAGTGGGGCGATAAGTCCTGCACCATGTTACATAGACTTTGCCAGGCGACCTTCCAGCCCCTGGAGCTACCCGGTCTCACGGCGGAGGATGGCTCAGTCATGACCGACCCGGACCAACTGGCGGCCAGCTTTGCTCGCTACTACGAGGCACAATACGCCCCTCGTGATCCACTGAGGGAGAGCGGGATTGTCCCGTACTTGGATGCTTTACTCCCGCAGGCAGTCCCGGAGGAGACTAGAACGGCCCTAGAGGTCCCACTTACGTCCGAGGAGCTAGGGGAGGCCCTTGGCCAACTGAACACTGGGAAGGCGCCCGGCCCTAGTGGCTACCCTGCCGAATTTTATAAAAAGTTCCACGTCCAGCTGGGACCCCACTTTCGCAATGCGCTAGAGGCAGCGCGGTCTAGGGGCGAGCTGCCACCTGACTGGCGTCATGCTGAGATTGTGGTCTTTTTGAAGCCTGGTAGGGCGCCAGACCGTCATGATTCCTACAGGCCTATCTCCCTCCTCAACATCGAGGCCAAGATCTTGGCGAAAGCTCTAGCGAACCGCCTTCTGCCCCTCATAGCCGACCTAGTCCACCCCGACCAGGCCGGGTTCATGCCGCGCAGGGCCACCCGCCACAATATCCGGAGGGCGCAGGCAGCGATCGACGCCATGAGTGCTAGGGATGAACAGGCCGCACTTCTCCTTGCGGACATGGACCGGGCCTTTGACTCGGTGAGCTGGGCGTATCTCTTCACCTTATTGGCCCGCCTAAACTTCGGGCCGGTCTTTTTGTCCTATATCCGCCTCCTGTATACCAATGTTACGGCGTCGGTCCGGGTGGCAGGCGCGGTCTCAGGACGCTTCCCAATCGGCCGCGGTACCCGCCAGGGCTGCCCGTTGTCCCCATACCTATTTGCCCTGGCCATGGAGCCCCTCGCGTCGCGGGTGCGGCTAGATGCCCAGCTGCGTGGCTTTGTCTGGAGCGATACTCTTACAGATAGAATTGCACTCTACGCGGACGATGTCCTCCTGTTCCTTACGGATCTGAGGCGCTCTGGCCCTCGAATCCTGGAGATCATGCGGGGGTTTGGCGAGATCTCCGGGCTTACCCTTAACCTATCTAAGTCGACCCTGTGGGTTTTGCATGGCGGAATGGTTGCCGACGATTGGGCCGCTGACCTACGGGTGGCGACGGACGGCCTGAAATACTTGGGTGTTTTCCTCTCGACTTCGCGGGCCGTGGCCTGGACACGTAGTGTCCTACCGGTGTGGGAACGGGTCCAGACGGATGTTAAAACGTGGTCCAGGATGCCGCTTACGATCTTTGGGAGGTCGGCCATCTTTAAGATGGTGGCGCTGCCGAGACTGCTGTACCAACTTCAACATTTCCCGCACCCTATTGGCATGGAGTGGTTTCGCCAGGTGAACTCTGTGCTGGGCCGCTTCCTGTGGGAGGGCGGAGCAGCCAGGGTGGCCCTGAAGACATGTTTTCTATCCACCTACAGTGGTGGCTTGGCCACGTCTGATCTCCTCTCCTATTACCAGGCATCGCATCTACTTGTTCTTAACGATTGGTGGTACGGGGACAGGAGTGATCCGGCATATGCCCTGGAAAGACATCTTATGGGTGACCATACGCTCCACACCGTTCTATACTCGGCCCGTGTACGCCGTGGGTTGCCATCGGTGACAAGGGTGGTCTTTGCAGTGTGGCGGCAGTCCTTGCGCCGCATGGGATGGTGGGGCAAGCTGACGGCGGAAACGCCGCTGTGGCACAACGGTCTGCTCCCGGAACTGGCGACTCTGGCTGGGTTCGAGGGTTGGGAGGCTATTGGGATTATTCAACTGGGTCAAGTCGTGTCCGGCGCAACCCTCAAGTCCTTTGCAGACCTCCGAGAGGAATTTCAAATGCCTCAGTCCCAGTTCTTCCGTTACTTACAGCTGCGACATGCCCTCGCCCCAAGCATTGCCGGCCTTGACTCCCTCCCGGAGTTCAGCCCCATTGAGGCGAAAGTCTTTATGGGCGACCTGGAAGACAAGAAGGTTTCCAGGATCTACCAAACTCTTGTTATTCACTGCTCGTCTACTCTCAGCTCCCTCCGGGAAGCCTGGGAGGTGGACGTGGGCACCCTGGACGAGGACGACTGGAGAGAGGCACTGGAGTCCCCCCGTGGCACCGCTATCGCGGTTCGGCTCCGCCTCATACAATTCAAGTATCTGCATCGTGCCTATTACACGCGTGAACGACTGTGGAGGGCTGGGTTGATTGCGTCATCGGAGTGCCTGCGATGTGGGGAAGTGCCTGGCACCTTGTTGCATACAGTATGGTCATGTGGTCGCCTGGCTGGCTTCTGGAGGGGTGTGTGGAATTGCCTGGTTGAGGTCCTGGGCTGGGATCTTCCCCGTACCCACCGGCTAGGCCTGCTGCATGTCATGGAAGGGGTTGGGGGCAACATTTATAAACGTCATCTATTGCTTCTGGGCCTGGTGGTTGCTAAGCGCGACTTGGCTCGGGCCTGGAAATCTGTGCGGGCCCCCCCCCTGTCGGCATGGAAGGCGGGACTGGACTATTTTATGGGTCTTGAGAAACCGATTTTTGAGGCGCGGGGCTGCCCACGCAAGCACTTCAAGATCTGGAAGCGGTGGGCTGACTACCGTGGCCTATCCTTGGAACCCCCGGCGGAACCGGAGGAGGACATTTGATCGCGGCGCTGTCTCTGGCCCTAAAGGCACATCCCAGGCTGCACCATACCTGCTTCTCTTATGTGAACCATCTTTATATTGCCTCTGTACATGTGTGGAAGGGGGGGGGGGGGGGATAGTGGGTACGGGTGGGGGTGTAGTTGGGGTTGGGGTGGGTAGTTGGGGGTTTTTTAAAGCTGAGCGTCCTTGATACTTGCTTAGTATTCCTTATGTATGTTATCAATACATCGATCTTGATGTGGTGACCTTGGTGTAGGAAGGTGCCTCATGCTTGTCATTCTGTTGCTCAATAAACTTGGTTGTGAAAAAAAAAATTGATAACTCAGAAAAAAAACACACACAAATGTTAGAAAACGTGAAAATTTTACTATCTAAATCGCAAAAATCGCATACATTATAAATACATAGTCAAAAACATAACAAAATATTTAAAAATAATGTAGTACAGAAGTACAATATAGAATTTTTTTTTAAATAATAAAAAAAGTTTTTAATGATATTTCAGGTTTTAAAAAAGGTAATCGTAAACAAAATATTAATAGCATCCTATTCCGACTCCCGATATTTAAAAATCAATATTTCTGTAGGGCGAAATTGAGAAAAAAACGACTGACGAAAATTCACTTCATTTAACAAACGTGGTTGCAACACGCTTCAATTTGCAAAGAACAAACCAATATCAAACTAAAATGCAGATATAAAGACCAGGGTGGAGGGTTTGCACAATAAACTAAAGGTCTATAATACATAATTATTACACATGAACAAAAAAAAGCGAATCATGATAGGACAAACTACCATCCACAGTTGGAGATGCAGAAAAATGAGGATGAGAAGGTGGTTGTCTCTCTTGAAAGAAAGAAAGGCTATAAACATATGAAGAGGACATAGATTAATGGATGACGGGGGTCATGGAGGTAAGGATCGCTTATTTTTCTAACAGTATACTGATTATAACATGCTACTATGGCATGAGTGACCTGTGGGTGCTTCTCATCCACATTTTTTGATATACTTTGGAGCACAATGCAGGGGCGCCAATATTTACCCTGTGATTTTATTTTGTAATGTGCCCAAAAAAATGGTAAATACAACTGAGAAAAAGCGAAATATCTATTCATCCATAGCTTATAAAGATTAAAAAAGAAATAGAAATGTTTTCTAAAAACAAACGCTTCATGAAAACATAAAGAAACAAGAATATTAAAATATTATAATAATTTATAAAAAAAAATTAAATATAAAAAAATTTAAACAACATCGACCATGGAAGTGAAAATGTGGTAAAAGTTATTAAACAGTTAAATATGAAAAACATCCTGCACAGAAATATTGTAATAACATTACAAGACTTATAATGGTGTACGGCACCATAGCGGAAACATGACCGAGCACCCTCCAAAAAGCAGTCCGGACAAACTGATTACAAAAAGACCAAAGATGGGGGCCGATTAGGATTGCGGTGAATCCGCATCCTCCGGGCCGGCGGAAGCCACCACCGGCCAGGAGGATGTGGATTCACCGCTGCGGAGCCTTCATAGACCCCTCGCCAGATTAGGATAGCTGGGGGGACGAGAAGACTGTCCGCTGCTTTTCCGCCGCGGTCGCCTTCCGACCGGGGCGGAAAAGCTCTAATATAGTGGAGGTGTCTATCAGACACAGCCAGCCATATTAGGATGGGGCAGAAAACATGCTTTTCCGTGGCGGCTTTTCCGCCGTGGAAAAGCATGTGGTCTTTCGTGTTTGGGGGCTCATTGCGAGCCCCCAGGGTGTTGGGGGGTGGGGGGTGCACATGGTGGTGCCTGCCGTTTTGTGCATGCAAATGCAAAGCATGTATATTTCACATTGCGGCGGGTGCTGCTTGAAGCAACACCCGCCGCAATGTTAAATATACGGGATGTGACCGCCAGGGTGGCAGTCACACATTAATTGGCATGGAGGGAATGCCGCAGCCCCTGCGGACGGTCCCTTCACCTCGGGGTGACGGATGGACGCAGGTCCGTCCTCCATCCTAATAGGCCCTTAAGTGCGCTGCAGTCACATTCTCAAATTCCACAATAAGAACATGTGCTAAAGAAGTAAACTGGCCGAAGATGAAGCGGACACAGGGAAAACGGAGGTGGAGTTCATCCACGCACCGTGTAACAGGGAATGCTAGGTGCTTGCCACATGGTGCAGGGATCAAAAAGTGGGCATCGTAGATATCAAACTTAAACACAAACCATAGGTTGAAGGGTGAAGTTTGTTTCAAAAATGATTTCAGTGTGTGAAAGAAGGATATTAAAAAACTGTAATGGAAAAAATGAATCATAATCCAGACTGTTTAAATCGCAATACATATAACTTGCATACCAGTAGATATGAATAAACAAGTTCAGTAAGCACGTCGGAATCCAGAGTGAATAACCAGCAGGTTTAACTTCAGACAGGCAGTATTATATTCAGCCCGTCATAAGGGAAACAGACAGTTTAAGTCAGAAAGCCTCTGAAATAAAGTGATAGACTTTCAAAACAAAAAATCATAATGAAGGCCGATATTTTACACATAAAACAAAATAAAAAAATCTACACATACTTATTAAAGGGCAGATTATGAGGAAAGGAGGCATTTGTCCACCAGCCACTATAAAGGTGATTGATACCGCCCGCAAGACATGCAGCGGTCCCCCAACTGCCATCAGGATGCACCTGCGAATAAGGGCGAACGCATCCTGGGCCATTAACAATGCAGGCAGTGCTGGGGGAAGCAACACCTTACTCAATGTTAAAGGTGCTTGCACCTCATTTAACTGTACCAAGTGGCAGGCTCCACAAAATGACTCACAGTTGGTGCATGAAAAAAGGGGGTGGGTACCATGGGTACAGATCAATGCAGCTAACACCACCCACCACACAAAAGAAACCGGCAAATAGGCCCAAAGGGCTATTCACGAGAGCCTTTACCTGGCAGCACCAACGGCATGGAAAGGGCTCTTACAGGACACAAAGTAAGATGGGGGATGGTGCCTGATAGGCACCCCAAACATATTAGTAGGCCTTTTACATCGAACTGGCAATAGGTGTTATTGCCAACAACGGAAAAACAAAGGACAGACTTAGCATCAGCAAAAATACACTCCTCCATGCTAATATGTTGGTGGGTAAATCTGTATGTAATGTCGAACATAATAAGCACCTACTATAATACGTATTAGTAAACCTTAAAGGTTATCATGGTAGTAAACATAGAAGTGTACCTATGTATTACACAATATATCAAAAACAATAAAAACATTCAAACCATTTACTAAACTTAACTACCTCCCCTTTAATATTAAAGTGACTGAAATGATTTTTTTTTTTTTTAAAGTTACCGTATCCGATAACCGTTACCAGAAAATTCAAGTATTTCTCTCCCCAAAAGTGTCCAAACAATAACAGAGCTAGATCTAAAAAAATATACAGGGGAAAAAAAAATATTTGAAAAAAATAATGTGTACATTTGAAGTCAATGGGCCCGATTCACAGAATGAACTTAAGACTCAATCCTAAACTTAATACTATTTTGGTTTTCACAGAATGAACTTACTACTTTTGGTATTCACAGAAGTTAGGATTTTGTCTTAAGTTTGTCTTAAGACAGACTTAAGACAGACTTAAGACAGACTTAAGACAAAATCCTAACTTCTGTGAATACCAAAAGTAGTAAGTTCATTCTGTGAATGCCAAAAGTAGTAAGTGCATTCTGTGAATACCAAAATAGTAGTAAGTTTAGGATTGAGTCTTAAGTTCATTCTGTGAATCGGGCCCACAATACGCAAAGATTAAAAAAATAGAGGTGTGAAAATTATATTACAGTCTGAAAAAAAGGTCATAAAATAGTTATAAAGAAATTACATAAAATATATAAATATATAAGTATAAGGGCTTCAAAGAGAAAATGTATGGGAGTGTCAAAGTAGACGAAACAGAAGATGCAACAATGATTAAGACATGTTATGTTACAGTCTTTTGTATTGCGCGCAGCTGCCCCAGCTAAGGGGCGTCCTGGCGCATGGCAGGTAATATGCAACGCCTACAGGGAACATAACAGAAAGAGAGACAGAGGCGAATTTTATTAAAACAGAAAAGTTTTTCCAGTTGCGCATTTTAAAAGGGCCTCATTAGTTGCTGGAGCGCATAGGTTGAAGGCAGTGGAACACATACCTAGAAGTACTCGATTAAAAAACAAACAGGAAATTAATTTTAATTGGCATGGATTCATATTTGTCATTGTCATAAGTATTGTAATATGAATATATATATATGAATATATATATATATATGATATATATATATATATATATATATATATATATATATATATATATATATATATATATATATATAATAACAGTGGAGAGACACTAAATAACAGGGAAAACCATGCAAAAGAAATCGAACTGTGACACAAAATAAACGGTAAAAAGCGCAACCACAAGTCCCACAAGCCATTTCAAAAACTGAAGTGATTCCATGAAAGAATGCCATTGGGGCAAACGAAATGATTTTAAAACACCGGACGCTGGTTGTGCTCAGAGCCAGGCTTACCTCTGAAAAAGTTCCATGCTGGAACGAAACATGTCGGGATTATGCCACAAGCCGCTGTTTTTTCACCATTAAAGGAGCAGAAACAACGTTTTCAGGTGTGACCATTGGTTTTTTTTCCCTCGGGGATTTAAACATCGTTGGAATATGTATCGGCGTGGTTCTGCCGAAGGTCTCACACCACCACAAGAGCGCCTCATGTCTCCCGCCCAGAACCTTGCTGTTTGACTCGGTACAACCGAACATAGGGGGATTGGTGCCGCCAAGGACTGGATCTCGGTATTGGTTTGTGAGTCAGTTCCAAACGGGAAAACGTTCTGCCAAATGATGAAAGCGCCAGCCTTTTGAATCATGGATCCGAGCAAAGTGTCTTGAAACTCCAAATCAAGGGAAAAATAACGCCATGGACAGACACATGAATGAAACGGAAAACAAACTGAAAATAAATCGGATGGGGAAACAAAAGGACTGGGACATATACACAGTGCAAACATGCGCTGGAAAAATCAACAGCACAATGCTCTACCCACTGGAGGGTTTTAATCAAAAACTGTTTCTTTTGCATCATAGGTTCGAACAGATGTCTCAAAACCCAAGGACAACATGGATAAAGAACAGTGGAGAGACACTAAATAACAGGGAAAACCACGCAAAAGAAATCGAACTGTGACACAAAATAAATGGTAAAAAGCGCAACCACAAGTCCCACAAGCCATTTCAAAAACGGAAGTGATTCCATGAAAGAATGCCATTGGGGTAAACAAAATGATTTTAAAACACTGGACGCTGGTTGTGCTCAGAGCCAGGCTTACCTCTGAAGAAGTTCCATGCTGGAATGAAACATGTCGGGATTATGCCACAAGCCGCTGTTTTTTCACCATTAAAGGAGCAGAAACAAAGTTTTCAGGTGTGACCATTGGTTTTTTTTCCCTCGGGGATTTAAACATCGTTGGAATATGTATCGGCGTGGTTCTGCCGAAGGTCTCACACCACCACAAGAGCGCCTCATGTCTCCCGCCCAGAACCTTGCTGTTTGACTCGGTACAACCGAACATAGTGGGATTGGTGCCGCCGAGGACTGGATCTCGGTATTGGTTTGTGAGTCAGTTCCAAACGTGGACTGACCCGGGAAAACGTTCTGCCAAATGATGAAAGCGCCAGCCTTTTGAATCATGGATCCGAGCAAAGTGTCTTGAAACTCCAAATCAAGGGAAAAATAACGCCATGGACAGACACATGAATGAAACGGAAAACAAACTGAAAATAAATCGGATGGGGAAACAAAAGGACTGGGACATATACACAGTGCAAACATGCGCTGGAAAAATCAACAGCACAATGCTCTACCCACTGGAGGGTTTTAATCAAAAACTGTTTCTTTTGCATCATAGGTTCGAACAGATGTCTCAAAACCCAAGGACAACATGGATAAAGAACAGTGGAGAGACACTAAATAACAGGGAAAACCACGCAAAAGAAATCGAACTGTGACACAAAATAAATGGTAAAAAGCGCAACCACAAGTCCCACAAGCCATTTCAAAAACGGAAGTGATTCCATGAAAGAATGCCATTGGGGCAAACAAAATGATTTTAAAACACTGGACGCTGGTTGTGCTCAGAGCCAGGCTTACCTCTGAAGAAGTTCCATGCTGGAACGAAACATGTCGGGATTATGCCACAAGCCGCTGTTTTTTCACCATTACAGGAGCAGAAACAAAGTTTTCAGGTGTGACCATTGGTTTTTTTTCCCTCGGGGATTTAAACATCGTTGGAATATGTATCGGCGTGGTTCTGCCGAAGGTCTCACACCACCACAAGAGCGCCTCATGTCTCCCGCCCAGAACCTTGCTGTTTGACTCGGTACAACCGAAAATAGGGGGATTGGTGCCGCCGAGGACTGGATCTCGGTATTGGTTTGTGAGTCAGTTCCAAACGTGGACTGACCCGGGAAAACGTTCTGCCAAATGATGAAAGCGCCAGCCTTTTGAATCATGGATCCGAGCAAAGTGTCTTGAAACTCCAAATCAAGGGAAAAATAACGCCATGGACAGACACATGAATGAAACGGAAAACAAACTGAAAATAAATCGGATGGGGAAACAAAAGGACTGGGACATATACACAGTCCAAACATGCGCTGGAAAAATCAACAGCACAATGCTCTACCCACTGGAGGGTTTTAATCAAAAACTGTTTCTTTTGCATCATAGGTTCGTACAGATGTCTCAAAACCCAAGGACAACATGGATAAAGAACAGTGGAGAGACACTAAATAATAGGGAAAACCACGCGAAAGAAATCGAACTGTGACACAAAATAAACGGTAAAAAGCGCAACCACAAGTCCCACAAGCCATTTCAAAAACGGAAGTGATTCCATGAAAGAATGCCATTGGGGAAAACGAAATGATTTTAAAACACCGGACGCTGGTTGTGCTCAGAGCCAGGCTTACCTCTGAAGAAGTTCCATGCTGGAACGAAACATGTCGGGATTATGCCACAAGCCGCTGTTTTTTCACCATTAAAGGAGCAGAAACAAAGTTTTCAGGTGTGACCATTGTTTTTTTTTCCCTCGGGGATTTAAACATCGTTGGAATATATATATATATATATATATATATATATATATATATATATATATATATATATATATATATACATATATATACATACATACATACATACATACATATATATATAATTACCTACTGGACGGAATTGGCTGAAATTTTCAGGAAAATGGCACATTTTGTTTCTGAGCGTCCCCTGAAAGTTTGGGGGGGTTTCGTCAAGCGGGGGCCGAGAAAAAAGGGGGGTCCCAAAAAGTGTTTTTAACATTGAGTTTTCCATAGGGCGGTTGGACTCACTTTTAGCTCGAACGGCTGAATGGATTTCTATGAATCTTGGCAAAATTGTAGAGACTGTTTGCCCGATATGCCTTTGCTAGGTCTCAAGGTATGTGCTCCAGTGGATTTTGAGAAATTAACGTTCAAAAATATATATATATCTGTGACAGCGTCCCGGTTAGTGCCCCGGTTCGCGTACCAGACGCGTAACGGAACTTCGCGAGGAGAAGCGGATTGGCTCTCCGGTGACTCTCAACATTCTAAACAGTCCGGAGCGGCCGCCATCTTGTCTCTCGGTAGGATCGAGAGACAAGAGGTGGAAATAAACGAAGGGGGAAATGAATGAAAGGGGGCAAGGTAGGCCCCTCCTGACCCCCTAGGATTGATGTGGGGGCTATTAAAGGGCCCCGCGGGGCAAAAAAAAATAAAATAAGTAGCTCACCGGTGCGTAACGGGAGTCCGCCATCTTGTCTTTCGGACGAATTTAGTCACAAAATGGAGGATAAACAATGTTGGGAATGGGTATAAGGGGGCACGGGAGACATATCCTGACCCCCTAGGTTTTCTGAGGGTGGCTGAGGAGGCCCATATATGTAAAAAAACAAAACCTTTTTTTTTCAAATTTTCGCACGGTTAGCGCCCGGTCCGTGCACCGGGTAGCGTTCCGGAAAGCGTAACAAGGGGAAAACCAAGGGAAATAGTAAAATAATATTTTAGAGTGCTTTAAGGTAGGGTAGCTCTGAATAGAGCTGTTGTGTTGTGTGGGTGACGTAAGTACCAACATGTAGGTACCAATGAAGAGTCTAAAATTCAATGTACACCGTCTCCTCTGTAGATATTTTGTATGTTCTAATATGGGTTATTTAAATGTAAATGTGTGGAAAAGCACTTCATGCTTTAAAGCAATTGTAGTTTTGAACTGATTGTTCTTTCCTCTTAGTCCTCCTCTTTGTTTTTTTTCCCCACACTCTTCTTCAGCATGATAGTTGATAAATTCGTTCCCTCAAAAAATTTATATACATAAAAAAATATATTAAATACATATAAAATATATTTTTCCTTTCAAAGAAGAATACATTTTATAGCTTTTGATATTTGCTATTAAAAAACCATTGAAATTCACTGAAAAAACCATAGGTTATAGACCATATATAGTTAGGAATTAGCATTTACAAAACCTTGAAAATTCACTGAAAAAACCATAGGTTATAGACCATATATAGTTAGGAATTAGCATTTACAAAACCTTATTTTACTCACACAAACCCATTGAAATTCGCATATATAGTTAGTTGCACTAACTATATATCGCGCACCCGCAATCCACTGCTGATCATGTCACATATTACATCATTCATGACATGGTCAGTGACATCACTGATGACATCACTGATGACATCTCAAATGACATCACTGATGACATCACTGATGACAACATCCAGTGACTGTATGTTTCTGTAAAGTTAAAATATGTCTTACATATTGAAGAATGAGTGGATGTATAAGTGTCTGGATGAAGGATTTAGTAGGTGTATGACTGACTGTATGAGTGAGTGATTAAATGTGTCTCACTGAGTGCATGGGTTAGTGACTAAACTGTCTTAATTTGTGCATCATTATGTCTGTTGTTCTGTAAACTGCTGCATGTGTTGATCAGTAGCTATATGAGTAACTATATGGGTTATTGATTTGTTGCCCAAGTATTTGTATGGGAGACGGAGTGTGTGTGTGGGTGGCTGGGAGGTGTATGACTCTGTGCATAGATGTGTGAGCAGTTGATTCACTAGATGTATGCGTTCAAAAGTGCATGTGGAAACAGCTGTATGGGCGGTTGACTGTGTGCATGAGTGTATTGGTGAGTGAATGGATATCTCAGTGCTACATGTCAAAGTAAGTACATATGTAAAACACAGTACATGTGAGAGTTGACATATATACATAACTGTGCATAAGAGCCAGTGAATGTGTGAGTGGCTGTATGGATCATTGTGAACTTGTATCAGGGATTGTATAAGAGAGTAAATATGTGTTAGTATATGTTTGAATAAGTAAGGTGTGTATAACTGTATAGTTGAGGAAATGGAGGTGTGATTGATTCTTTGCATGACTGACTAGGTGTTTGAGTAACTCCATGGATGAGTGACAATCTGTGAGTGTCTGTTTACACTGAGTGTATCTAAGGTTATATTAGAGTCTGAAGAGGTTCATCGTATTATCACATGAATGATGTCATCAGTGATGTGATCAATAATGTCAAATGAGATGTCATCAGTGATGTAATTTGAGATGTCATCAGTGATGTAATTTGAGATGTCATCAGTGATGTCACTGACCATGTCATGAATGATGTAATATGTGACATGATCAGCAGTGGATTGCGGGTGCGCGATATATAGTTAGTGCAACTAACTATATATGCGAATTTCAATGGTTTCGTGTGAGTAAAATAAAGTTTTGTAAATGCTAATTCCTAACTATATATGGTCTATAACCTATGTTTTTTTCAGTGAATATATATATATATATATGTAAAAATAACTTAATTGTTTACATACAAAATATTGTGGAATTGGTATTACTCCAACAATAAATACTTCTTTTGAAAACATAGAAAATTTCTTTAGAAACAAAAAACTCGGTGGCATTTTTTTGCATTTAATGTATTCTTATGCTACATACGAAAATAAATTGACAATGCTTCAAACTATAAAGATTTGAAAAACCCTGATACACAGACAATAAATATGTTAGCTCTGAAAAATACGTGGAAATAGCAGCAGCGCTTTATGGGAAGGCATAGACATAAAGCCTGGCACCAACAAAGCAGGTTATAGCAGAATTTAAAAGCCACGTAGGGGAATCAATAGAGCAAAACATGTTATAGCTGGGGGAGACCAAACAGACAGGGGAGATCAAATAGTTAGCTTCAAGCTGTATTTCTAATCTCCCCTCTGGCGTCGGGGGTGTGACATACTTTATTACGTTACCTTGAGGTGGGCATTAGCAGGAGGCGTTGGGCGCAAGTGTAATGACATGTAATGCATGTGTAAGCACATTATGGCAGCTCTTACTGTACAAAGCGTATGTCATTTAAAGACTACTTCAGGGTGCATGTTGAGGTATTTGCCCAAAGATTATTTAAGAAATATGTCTGCAGGTGGTGCATTTGTTAGCACATTATGCCAGTAAGATCGGTGGAAATTTTGTTTGATTTAAAGATTACTGCTCCTGGGTGGGGGCACAGATAAATCAGTTGCCTGCTACTGCTAGTACAATTTACAAAATGTGTGCTCTGATTGTATCAGCAGTGACTAGTTGTGAAATTATATGCCGTTGGCGGGCGGGAGCGTGGAGTCGGGAGCAGCGTGAGGGCACATGCATCTTATCCCTGACTAGTAGTGAATTTGGTTATATCTGTGCCATTTTTCCAATGATACAAATGATTTTGGGTAAAGATAGACGTCTGTTTTTGAGTTGATGAAGCTGGTCAAAAACATAGATGTTATAATAAAATTGTTTAGTGTGATACGCCCACTGCAGATATCTGTAGGTAACCCAAAGGTCACTGGCTTCATTCTCGGTGCAAATGACTGAGCCATATCTTGGTCTGATATTGATTACATGTGTCCTTCTGAACTGGGTGATAATAACACATGTTCTAAAGCTTGTATAAAATAATTCATTGGTCTTTTCTCTTTTCCTACTATTGATGCATGGGGGAGAGGATGTTATGGTCTCACAGCTAGACTGACTTATTAGGAGCTGGGATACCAAGGTTCGAGCCTCGGGGTCGCATCCACATCCTTTTATTCTGGGCAAATCACTTAATCTCTTCGTGCCTACCAAAAAATAAAAAAATGTGTGTCCTTGTGTAATGTAACTGGTGCTCATGTAAAGCGCTCCAATACCTTTGGGTCGAGTTTGCGCTATATAAATCTGCAAAACAAAATTAATGTGATGAGATGAGTAATGCAATACAGTAATCAATGGGGCCCCACTCAGTGTTCCCTCTAACGTGCGCGCGAGCGCGCGCGCGCACCTTGCTGACCCCGATGCGCAGAGTCCCGAGGAAAGCGCGCACACATCCTGTCAGTGCTTTCGCGCCGCCGCGTTTAAAACGCGAGCGGCGCGAAAACGGCAATTCCGTGTTTGGGGGAAAGATTGAAGAAGCTCCGCACTAATGGGCTGGGGCTGCGGGCTGTTTGCGGCCCTTTGTGAAAACATTTGTTAATTGCAGCGCCGTCATGCGCTGCAATTAACAAACATTTTCACAATGGCTCACAATCAGCCCCCAACCGCGCTCCCTTAAGAGAAGACATTTAGCAATTCCAAAAGCACGAAAAGTCATGCTTTTGGACTTGCTAAATGTCTTCTCTTAAGGGAGCGCGGTCGGGGGCTGATTGTGAGCCATTGTGAAAACGTTTGTTAATATCAGCGCATGACGGCGCTGCAATTAACAAATGTTTTCACAAAGGGCCACAAACAGCCCGCAGCCCCAGCCCATTATAAAACAAATTTGAACATACATCAGCTATGATTAGATCGTAATCACCATATTCAGCGCTTTGCCACTCCTCTTTAAAATGCAATTGATTTCATTCTACACCTTCACAAACAAAACAGGTAAGTCTGTTTGAAATAGATCAATTCTGTCCATCAAAAGGTAAACCATGTTTTACATGCATGTCTTATGACTCTTCGACGTTTATAACACTTTTACTACACTGCTGCTTTATTCTTGCAGCTTAAGAGCCATCATTAGTTGTACAAATAGTGACTTGGAAGTGACAACAGGCCAAACCGTGTACTGGCTGGATGCCTCCTTAATTAAGTATAAGTACTGGCTTAGGATGCACCCATCCCTCATCCCAACTGTCCCATGAGAGGTCGCGTGTCTTTATCGCTTGCTCTCTTTAAACATCTGTGGAGATACACACACAACATGTGCTGTCATATCTATGAGTACTTCACTATCTGAAGATAGAAAGTTAACCTGTTATCATAATGAGGGCCATACAGGGTGTGTTTAAAACATTTCACATAGGCCACTAACTCTTTAAACACTGTATATTTTCTGGTCGTTCCCTTCTGATCTAGTTTGCTAGGACATCAATGGAGGTACATTGACAAATTTTGCTCCGCATTAAGTTTATTCTGATACTCGAAGCTCTTTAAATATGACAATGTAACGAGTGGTCACTGCCTCATTTGTTATTCACAGTGCTTAACCCATATGTTTGGGGCCTCCTTGAACACAGTTAAAAATATAAAATGGATGATATTACCGTTTTAGACCAAATAATACCCTATATGTTACCAAGTGACTCACTGTCTCACGCTCTGATAGCTGTAGATTTATTCCATATCTACCAGGGAGTTGTACAATGGCATTGTCTTTCGAAGACGTTAAATGGCCTAAGCTATAGGGATGCGCTGCAGTCTCCCTTTTGAATTTGCGGAGAGCGGTGGTTGTGAGAGAGTCATGATAATATCTGTATAATAGGTTTTTATTTCACCTGCAGTGGTGTGAAAATATCGGTTTTATTCCTTATGGCTATGGCCTCAAATTGTAAAGCACTCTGATATCCTTCGGGATCAAGTTCGCGCTATATAAAACTTTGTAAATAAATAAATAAATAAATTCAGCAAAAGAAAAGACTGGATTAGGCGGTGTCTCCCACATCTATTTTGCCGCCATTTTCAATCATGTCACCAGCCCCTCCTCGCTAGTGGTACAGGTCTCTGTTGTGGCTGGCTCGGGCAGATGCATGTGCCCTCTGCTCAGCTGACAGTTCGAGCGGGACAGAGGCCATAGCTGCCAAGGTTTAAGATTGCTATGGGGGACATTTTTATAATTTCTATGTAATCTTGAGTGATATTTCAACAATTGAGTGACACTTTCAAGCAAAATCAAGCATACACGAGCTGGGGGAGGGGGGAAAGTGGGTGGGGGGTGGGGTCTGGGGGAGCAGGCTGTAGTGTAGCCCTTTGAGTATAATGGATGTTTTGCGCCTGGAGCTGTGGGTCCCGTGACACGTCCCCCCCTCCCGCCCCCAGCAGAGAGGCACAGAGATGCCTTCCCATGAGCGGGAAAGAAGGAAGAAGACACAGAGATACTGACCCCCCCCCCCTACATCCCATGAGAGAGTCACAGAAAAGGTGGGTGGATGAATGATGGGTGGATGGATGGAGGAAAGGGTGGGTGGATGGATGTATGGATGAAAGTGTGATGGAGGAAGGATGGATGTATGGATGGGAGGATAAAAGGGTGGATGGATGTATGGATGGATAAAAGGTTGCATGGATGAATGATGGATGGATGTGTGAAAAGGTGTGTGGATGAATGATGGGTGGATGGATGGAAGGGTGGATGGGTAAAGGATAGATGTATGGATGGATGAAAGGGTGGATGGATGAAGGAAGGATGGATGTATGGATGGAAGGATGAAAGGGTGGATGGATGAAGGATAGATGTATGATGTAAGGATGAAAGGGTGGATGAATGGATAAAAGGGTGGATGGATGGAAGGATGAAAGGGTGGACGGATGAAGGATGGATGGATGGATGAAAGGGTGGATGGATGTATGGATGGATAAAAGGTTGCATGGATGAATGATGGATGGATGTGTGAAAAGGTGGGTGGATGAATTTTGGGTGGATGGATCCATGGTAGAGGTGGCCATTGGGGGGCGCCAACAAACATTGTCACACAGGGCTCCACCAGTGTTAAAGACGGCCTGGCTTGTGCCTAGTTGAAGTTGGCTGACCAAAGTCCAATTGAACAGCATGTAAAGCACACGTCGTTCTTTTGGACTTGCTACATTTCTTTTACATATCACGCAAGATAGAAATCTCTCTGCTTAGCCTAGTGTGCCACCTGGCTGGTATTTTGTTGCTTCTTTCCGTCTGTGCATCCAGATATACAATACAATAAGTAATATTACATCTACAGCAGTAAAATCTTATAATGGTACTATCATTGGAGCCTTGTGCTTTTCTAAACCCGAAGTGTACTTGCCTGTATAACCAATTCATGTAATTGTGTGTGTCTAAATTGCAAACCTGCCATAAGACACTTAACGTGCCGATTTATGTGTGAAAATGCAGTCTTTTCACTTGTTTAAGCATGAGTCTGGAGTGATATTTGGCGCTGCACCCACACGCACGGTCTGGTTCCTGGCGCACATAACCATGGCTGCAGCGCACAGAGACCCCACACTGCCGCACACACAGGAAAAAAATTAGAGGGAACATTGGCCCCACTGTGTTCCTGAGTTCCTGGATTAGTAACAGTACATAAAACATCATCATAACAACTCGTAAGAGAGGGTCCGAGGGAGGTGTTTAGCGACTAGACAGGCAAATACCCCCTGTGTAGCTACAACAATAACAACGAAGCCTGTAGGTCGAGTGGTGCTGAGATACAGAAATTAACACTGGTGTGATTGCACAAAAAGTAGAATAACTTTAGTGACAAAAAGTCAAATAGGCTATCAACAATTGCTGATTAAGTCCTATCAGCCCACCTGATGTCGGAGCCTCATCATGTAGGACTTCCAAACCTAGGTCTGTGTGCGATCGCCCAGTTGTATTTTAGCAACGCATCACTGGACCTGATGTATTGAGGCATTAAGAGTGGAACAAATCCTACCAAGTTGAGGCTCTTCCAAGAGTCTGAGCACAGAGACTGGTAGAGAGTCCTTTGGGAGCCTGATTTAATCTTAGCCAGATGTAACGCTAATGACGAAGGATTAAGGTCCGGCCATTCCTCCAATAGGGTATATGAAACCGGCAGCGAGCTCGTAGGGCTCCCGCTGATGTCAATAAGAGGGGGTCTTTGATCTTGGCATTGTTCAGCTATGTTTAGATAGATTTTCTCGATCTTTGTTGTAAAGTATTGGGCAAGCTCCTCACACTGGGAACTATCTAGTGGTGGAGGTCCAGCAACTGTGCCGGATCCTGGTAAGTCCTTGACTAACCCAAAAAGCACTTTTGATTTGTTTGTAGCGTCCTTTATTGTTTTCGCGACGTAAATGGTTCTTGCCTGACGGCAGGCTTTATGATAGTTCTTTAGATCCTTTTTATAGGTCGAGTCAGCAATGGGAGAATAATCCTTGCGCCACACTCTCTCTAATTTTTTACAATGTGATTTGAGAGTCTTTAATTGGTCATTAAACCAAGGGGCAGGAGGTTTGTGGATAATTTGTTTTTTACTGGACGATGGCAGGCAACTATCAATGGCTTCGATTAGCCAGGAATTAGTACTAGCAGCTACTGTGTCTACGCTGTCCCTGAGGATATTATCCATGGGCAGATGGGAATTGAGATGCTGCTTAAAAGCGGCAGCATCAAGATTTTTCCAATTTCTCATTACAGTGGTTGTAGAGAATTGCGGTTGAGTCTGGAGATCCCTTAAGAAAATATTGAACCAGGTCATGTAATGATCTGACCAGTGAATAGGAAGTGCTGGATGGCATTGTATATTTTTCAAGTTGGAGAAGACAGGGTCCAACAAATGGCCCCCTTTGTGTGTAGGGCCCTGATTGTGTATTATCACATTAAGGGTTTCCAGGTCCGACAATAGATTGGTGCTAACGCTGCAAGTAGGATCTTCCAAATGGATGTTGAGGTCACCCAGGATCAACAAATTATTAGAGTGTAGTAGTGTGGAGGCAACAAAGTCTGATAATTGTAGGCCCATGCATTTGCTGGCCCGGGGGGGCGATAAATTAACAGGCCAGAAAGAGTAAATATGGGATGGAGCTAAAGCTTAAAATGGAGTGCCTCGCAATCTTTAAGTTTTGCGGGTTCGAGCAGACATTGAACATTGCTCTTGGTGATAATTGCAATGCCTCCTCCTTTTCCACTAACCCTATCTTGCCTGGATGTAATGTAGTTTGCTGGCAAGGCTTCGGCGAGGTCAGGCCCGGAACTGCCGTGCAGCCAAGTTTCCGTAAGGAATAGTGCATCAGGAGAATGGTCGATGAGAAGAACAAAGATCTCACGCCTGTGCTTGGCTAGAGATCTGCAGTTAAGGCTGCCGAACTTCACCATGTCGCGTGTAGGCCGAATACGAGGCGCACAGCTCATACAAGGATATGCAGCGTCTAATCCAAAAGGACACGTTCGACATGCTCTAGGGACACTGTCATACGGAAAGAAAACAGTACAGACTTCCTTCGAGGCTGGTCTGAGTGACATTAATTGAGCCCTCGAGTATCCAGTCACAGTGTTTTTATGTTGAGCAGGGGAGCTAGCCCCTGGCCCCATCTGGGCGCGGACGGGCGCAGACGGGCTTGCCTTTGGCGCGCCACCGGCACGCCCGCTGCACTCGTCCGCTGCGCGGCCGAGATGACGCTGCCATATGTACGTAGAGGTGGGCGGGATCAGGATAACAAGTGGTCCATACCCCTGGTGTCTCCCAATCAGCACGCAGGACGTCCACAGCAGCTCCAATCGTCTGTGTGGGCGGGGGGACTAGCGCGGTATGGAGGCGAGGGGAACAAGTTTTCAATGTGCAAAACGGCAAGTTTAAAAGAAAAAATATATGCAGTTCTTTTTCCCGGCTTCCGCCTCAGGAAAACACAAATACGCTACTTCGCTCAATCAACCTGTGTTCGTGAAGGGGCGCGGCTTATATAGCGGTGAGGGCGGGATCCTGTGCCTAGCAATCAGCACACAGGACGTCCTCAGCAGCTCCAATCGTCTGTGTGGGAGGGGGGACTAGCGCGATATGGAGGCGAGGGGAACAAGTTTTCAATGTGCAAAAAGCCAAATTTAAAAGAATAAAATATATGCAGTACTTTTTCCCGGCTTCCGTCTCAGGAAAACACAAATACGCTACTTCGCTCAATTTTTGGGGAAAGGCACTTAGTTTTCCTCTTCAGATTTTGATACAAAGTAAGAGAGAGAGAGAAAAACGCAGTCGGAAGAATGGAAAACTGTGACAAAGAGAGAAAGCAGGAACTGGTATGAGAGTGAGATAAAGAGACACGAAGTGTCTGGTGGCTGGATTAAAGAAGCATCGGGTGGAATCCAGATGATACACCCTTGATATTCCGGCCCTGACCTTCAATTGCACCAGCCATGGGCTTCTGAGCAAAATGTTGATCCTACTGATTCTTTTACAAATTAAGCACTGGACTAACTCGCTCTGAACAAAATTACAAGCCGCACCAGAGCAGTTCCACACTTGTTGGGCCTCATCAGTGAGATGCCTCTCTAGACCCAATGACAGATTGAGCTAGGGACCCAGGTTTGAAATGTATAGAGCCAGCGAGAGACTTGGCATTTTGGCATTAGGACTGCCTATTGTCCATCAGTTTTGCAGGGAGGTGGAAGATATTTTGACTAGAGTGACTGCATTTGGATTATAGCTTGAGCTTAAGCGCTGCTTTGAGTGTGGTATTAGCCTAAGCTTATTCTGCTTGTGATATTGAACCTAAACTTGCTCTGCTTGGCAGTGCCAGCAAAGTACAAAATCATTTTTGTGGAGTTATAGTCTGGTGAAGCAGAAATACATCATTGAGTCAGTGTCCAGGGACGTACCATGCATTGCCAAGTGGTTGAGGGGTATTTTCTATGACATGTTAGTGGAGAAGGGGGTATTTAAGAATAGAGGTCACCCAGGTAAAGTTTCAAAATGTTTGGTGCCATGGCAGGAGTATTTCTCTATGTTATGAATAAGAGACTCCAACAGTTTGGTTGGGGAAATTGAAAGGATGTGGTGTGCAAGATGAGTTGGGAGAAGCTCTGGGTGGAAGGGACTGGGAAATAAAGAGTGACAGTTTGGTCTATGAGTTTGTAAAATGTGTAATAACGAATCCTCTGAAAACATGCATGTGTCTGAGCAACTTGATATAATGCAAATATGTGCAAAGAAAAGAAGTCTGTCTGGTCTTTTGAGTGTTTCTCTCGAGTTGTTGCAGTACTTTGAGGCTGTGATGATCTGTTCGAATCGTGATCTATAGTCACAGTCTTGGACGATGATGTCTTAATGTAATGCATGCTTCCTTCATCATAAATAGTTCTTATTCAGTGATAACATTGTTTTCATTTGAAATTGGAGGACTCCTGTACCAGCAAAACAATAAAATGTTCTTCTCTTTTATTGTTCTATTGTATCAGGACAGATCCTAATTCAGGGTCAGTGAATTTTCTTTTGGGATGAACAGGCTTGTGCAATTTGGCTGATGCTGGAACTTGAGGATTTAACTACTGTTTAGCTCTGACTTCAGATATGTTCAGCTCTGTTGAGACTTCATGTCATTTTTTTTATGTGCAATACGTAGTTCAGAGAGACAGCTGAATTTAGGTCAGCCCCCTTCAGCCATTTTCTTTCCTGTATTGGTCATACTTTGTCATTGATTGCATGGATGATTTATCCATCAAGTCCTCAGTATTTTGAGAATGGTTCCATTGTTCAATTTGTATTCCACTTAGTGTTTGGTTATAGGGCGTTAAATAACTCTTCTGTTAGACTGGACATGCAACATGAGAGCCAGTGTGTGTCCTTTGATATACATTTGCAGGCAGAGTCTGATGTATGGAGTTATTTGTTTATGAAGTATATGCTATTTGGATGCCTTAGCTTATCATCAAGACACAGTACTATTCTCTAATCACCTTTACACATTAATTTTTTTACTTTGCTGTCATGATAACTTGCTGTTGGATTCATGTTTTTTTTGTTCTCAAAGAAAAAGCAAGCACATATAGACTTTCTTAAAGATACAAAAAATAGAGGCCTTTTTCAAAAATGGTCTACTGTGCAATATTATACTGTGTGTGCCTTTTCATTTCACCAATTACAATGTAAACTACTTCAACTGACACATTTTCAAAATACTCTTTTTTGAGGGTACATGTTAACTCTGGTAATGAAGTGTGTTCAACAAAGAGGCTCTACTCGTAGTTTTCATATTGTTATAGCCCAAGATGTGCCCAAAGATCTTTGATTCCCCCTCCCATGATCATGTGTGACTGATAGGTGGCAGAATATGTTTTTCTTCTGTCTGGCTATTATGCTACAACAGCGGCAATGCGGAAACTTTTCTCATCATAAACCATATTTCTTCCAATAATCAATCTTAATCCATAGTGAACCCACATAGTAATCCAAGTAATCCCAGTTTATCAAGTCACTCCGGAGACAGCCAGATGGTGCTAGAATGTTTATTCTGCATTTTCAGATATCATGTGTCGCCAAACATGCTTAAACAATGATACGTGCTTTAAACATTCCTTCGAGTCAGCACAGTAAAAGCCCAATGCATTTCGAACTCTTTTAAGTTCTTCCTCAGGGGCACTGTACTTAATCAAAAAGAGCTGTATAAACAATCAGACTGAAGCGCAAATTATAATCTAACTGAAAATAAAATAATATGAACAAAACCTCATCATAAAAGTCTAATTAACCTAACCCACCCTCTACTACATTCCCCAAATTAATGACTTAGCGTGAAACAAAATGCTGTGAAATCCACACTTTAACCCCAATGCTCTAAAACATAAAGTCCAAAGCTTTTCATGCTAATACATCCTGTTTGCTCGCCCAGTACTCATTACAGAAAAAAGACACAATATCATTCAAATGCTCTCCCCTTTCCCCATGTTGTTCTAACATTTTTCAAAGTTCAATGTAATTCCCTTTACCTTGCTGCCAAGCCCAGTGGCTTCAGATATACATGTCTTCTTGCATGTGTAGCAAAAGTGATCAAACCCACCGTCCATAATGCTCTCCTTTAAATCCCACACGCACATGTGTGCTAAATCATCCTTAATTGGCTCCAAACCCCGTGACCTCTTGTCTTCACAATGATCGGCATCATAACCTTTGAACTCGAGCAGACTGCTGAGAACATGATTCACTTTGGACTGCATACACGATCTGATCGAAGAAGAGACTTATCAGTGAGAGATTCTTTAAAGGGAAATGCATTTCTTTTTATCATTGTTTCATATGTCATTACACTTTTGGTGCGCATGTTTTTTATACATTTAAGACGTTTTTGCAAGCTGCGAGTATTTTTAAATATGTGGTGTTTAATGTTCATTCAGTTCATTTTGACGAGGATTCTGGGATGGAGTTAATTTCAGTTTAGTTTACTAGTTTCAATTACTGTTGAAGTGGGTTATGGGAGTGTAAATTTTGCTCGGCCGATCATTGTGAAGACAAGAGGCCACGGGGTTTGGAGCCAATTAAGTATGATTTAGCACACATGTGCGTGTGGGATTTAAAGGAGAGCATTATGGACGGTGGGTTTGATCACTTTTGCTACACATGCAAGAAGACATGTATATCTGAAGCCACTGGGCTTGGCAGCAAGGTAAAGGGAATTACATTGAACTTTGAAAAATGTTAGAACAACATGGGGAAAGGGGAGAGCATTTGAATGATATTGTGTCTTTTTTCTGTAATGAGTACTGGGCGAGCAAACAGGATGTATTAGCATGAAAAGCTTTGGACTTTATGTTTTAGAGCATTGGGGTTAAAGTGTGGATTTCACAGCATTTTGTTTCACGCTAAGTCATTAATTTGGGGAATGTAGTAGAGGGTGGGTTAGGTTAATTAGACTTTTATGATGAGGTTTTGTTCATATTATTTTATTTTCAGTTAGATTATAATTTGCACTTCAGTCTGATTGTTTATACAGCTCTTTTTGATTAAGTACAGTGCCCCTGAGGAAGAACTTAAAAGAGTTCGAAATGCATTGGGCTTTTACTGTGCTGACTCGAAGGAATGTTTAAAGCACGTATCATTGTTTAAGCATGTTTGGCGACACATGATATCTGAAAATGCAGAATAAACATTCTAGCACCATCTGGCTGTCTCCGGAGTGACTTGATAAACTGGGATTACTTGGATTACTATGTGGGTTCACTATGGATTAAGATTGATTATTGGAAGAAATATGGTTTATGCTGAGAAAAGTTTCCGCATTGCCGCTGTGCAGCAGCAGGGGCACAAGTGTTGCCCCTTTGGAAGTATCACATTGAATTTCTGTGACAAGGGACGGTCATGGCGCTGTTATGCACGCATTTATACATATACACAGTTAAAATTTGATCATCAGAGAAGGGAAGGTGTGCACTTACTAAATATAACTCTCTTATTATGCTACAACGTCAGGCACGTGGTTGCTGCAAATAGTTCAGCGTGGTTATGCCCTTCTCTCTGCATCCACCCCTCTTGTTTTCAAACTGTTTCCGTTCAGACTTCAGCAGATCAGGCTTCCATTATAGCACAAGAAGATTAGTCTCTGCTGGCTAGAGGGTGTATAGAGGTGATTCCAAAGGCAGAGAAAGGCAAGAAGTGTTACTTCCACTCTTTTTTGGTGTCCAAAAGGACGCAAGACCCAGGTTAACACCTTCTTTTAGGAGGACAAGCTCAAGACGATAAACATGGCCCAGGTTCTTTCCATCCTGGATCCAGATGACTGGATGGTGTCCTTGAATTTGCAGGACACAGACTTTCATGTACCCGTTCAGCAGTCTCATAGATGTTCCTTCAGTTCTTGGTATGGTTGGTACACTTCCATTTGAACCTTCCTGGCCATTGACCTCACCTCTGCCCCATGGGTGTTTACGAAGCTGATGGTGGTAGTTGCGGCCAGATACTTGTATTTGTGTACTTCTTCAACTGCCTACTGAAGGTGGGCTTAGCACAGTCTGTTGTGGACAACTGTCAGCTATCGGTTTTCTCTGGGATGGATTTTGTATCAATGAGCCGAAGTCCCACCTGCAGCCTATGCAGAGCATCTTTTATAGGAGCCATCCTTGACACAGTGGCATGCCAAGCTTTTCCACCGCCACAACATGTCCAGGACATTTAACCTATGATCCCAGTGTGATGCTTGGTTCCATTTGTGGGCTGTTCTCAAGTTTCCCCTGGCCATGTGGCACATGATGGTTGAGCAATGAAACCTAGTCCTTTAGTGGGCTTTTGGACATCATCCATATTTCAGAAAAGACAGCCTGTAACCTCCAATGCTGGGTGTTGGTCACCAACCAGATGTGACAGACCTTTCTTCCTATCCCCACCCTACGCTCGCAGTAGTGACAGGTGTGTCACCTCTGAGTTAGGATGTTCATCTGGGAGAAGTAGCGATCACATTCATTTGCTCTTAGAGCCAAGGCACCACATCAGCCTGCCAGAGCTTCACTCCATTTGGTTGGTCTGAAGACCTTTCTTCCATACATCAAAAGGAAGCCAGTTCAGGTCCTAACAGACAACATTACCGTCATGTGGTACTGCAACAAGCAGTGCAGTGGAGGGTTGTGGGTCCTGTTCCAGGAGGCACTGCAGCTCTGGAAGTAGTTGAACTCCCAGAGGATTTCGCTGATGATCAACCATTTGACAGGTTTGCAGTATACCAAGGTTGATAAGTTCGAAAGACGAGAACAAGGGAAACCCTACTCACAACGGAACCAGGGTAATGCGTTTATCCAGAAAACAATGGTTCCTGTGGCATATCACTTTATCAATTTACTTAATAGACTAAGGCTTGATAACAATCCAAGTATTGGAGAGAGGGTGGCAACAAGGAGAGAGAAACACAATCATACCAGTTTCAAACCATCTTTTGTATTTTTTGTATTTCAGATAACAAATGAATAAAATTGATTTGACTGCGACATACAATATAATATACAAAGTGCAATGTGTCCCAAGTGATTTGTGAACTAACCAAAAACAACGTGTGTTCAATTAAGTGAGCTATACAGGTTTCAATAATGGCTATTTACAAAAAGGAGACATGACTCAAAGCAATTATTTAAATCAATTGTAAGACAGCAACCATACAATCATAGCCACTGTGTGAGTCTTGTTCGCCTCCTAGTGTGTCAACGGCGTTTCGACCCTTAGAATGAGGGTCTCATCAGGACTGGGAGTGAGGGACGTCTATAAAAAATGTATAATGTGAAATTGTAATTATATATTTAGTCGCCATGAATATGTTACGTATTCATGGAGAAGGATTTGAAAATGTACCTTATACTGGGGTAATCGTGAGTTTAGCCTATGCGTGTAAAAGTAAATTAAATTTACTTACAGTGAACCCAGCCGGGCACTGTCGAGAAGCAAACAGAAAGGGGGCACAGGATTAGCCACATACGAGACGATGTAGTTTGTACAGGGCACGTTACAACTAGACCAATCACACAACTTACCACTGTCTTGGACAACTTGGTAATGTGTTCTATTTTGGTGTAGCGGTTAATACCGTAAATGCGCAGAGTAAACAGGAAATGCCTGCAATAGAAAACGCTGTCTAAGTAATTATAAGTTACATTTAGCTTTCATCCATGCTAAAGAAGCCAAATAATAGTGGCAATCTTCTTCCTACCTGTGCGCGTTTCAAACCAGCCCGATCGCTGCCTTCAAAAGATTGTTTGGTGTGTGGCCGGATGACGTCACCGCGATTATAACGCGCGACGTTACACGCGTAATCGCAATGGAGGGAGGACTAGCTTGTCTTGTTTACAAGTGCGGGGAAGTCGTGGAATATACGTACACAATTAATATTCCGCAAAATTATGATGGTAACAGTTTTTTACACAGTGTGATATTAATTCTAGTAATTGAATTGCAATCGGAGAAGGACATACTTCTGTTGTTTACAAGTACGAGTTTAACAGGAAGCCATGGAGATGTGCCACAGTCGGGGAATATACGTACACTGTTCCTATATGGCATAAACACATTTGATGGTAATGGTTTTACAAAGTAAGCATGATATTAATCAGAATCACATGTTATAATAAAATATCATGTACCCAATACATGTACATACAATGTATCAACATATTAAGATAATGATATATAAATGCTCAAGTTGTATTCTCATATTGATGCCCCAATTATCTACTTATTGAAACATAGTTATTAAACCGATATGTACCTGTAACTGTAAACTTTACATTTAGTATCATTAGTAAACATGTTGCCCAATATGCAGAGAAGACATCTAAAGTATACACAAAAAAGTCTTCACACTGTAGTACACAGCATATAATATTCAAAATCCTAGATATAAGATGAATATTATTGGTTAAGTCAATGTAGAGACAAAGCCCCTCCATTCATCAGCAGAGATCAATCCATCATTTATTGAATTGATTTTTATCAATCCAATGACATTCACGGCATTGTAAAATCTGAGCAATGTCACCATCTCTCTCAGGTAGTGTTGCAATATCTACAACCTGCCACCTCATTTCATCTGCAGAATGATTGAATTCTTTAAAGTGGGCAATGAGAGGAGCTGTCAGAACAGATTTTCTGATGCGGCTACGGTGCTGCCCTATTCTGGCTTTTATCAGTTGTTGAGTTTGCCCAATATAGGGTAGGCCGCACGGACACCATATGCAGTACACAACATTTCGTGTATTACAATTTGAAAAGAAGTCAAGTTTGTGATCACAGTTTCCATGTTTAAAATTGGTAGTTTTACAAGTTAATGGGCAGATCACACAGTTGCCACATGGGTGGTGGCCAAGAAGAGGGGGAAGATTCCAGGATGTTTCAAGCGTACCACTTCTCTGAGATGTTTTTTCAGTAGATGACCTAACCAAATGGTCTTTAAGATTTTTTGCCCTTTTGTATGCAAATAGAGGTACATCAATTTCAGAGTCAATGCTTTGGATTATCTTCCAATTTTTCATGATTGTTTTTCGAATTTTATTAGTATTGACACCGAAAGTGGTAACACACACAATTTTATTCATCTCCTTCTTTGGTCTAGTGACCAATAATTCCTCTCTTGGACAATACCAGGCACGCTTAAGTGATCTTCGCACCAATCTGTTGGGATATCCTCTCATTAGTAGTTTGTTTTTCAAAACTTCTGATTCTCTCATGTAGTCCTCTCGTCGTGCACAATTACAGCGAATTCTCAAAAATTGCCCAAATGGCAGGCCATCCCTCAATGCTCTCGTATGTTGTCTTTTATATGACAACAATGTGTTTTTCTCCGTAGGTTTTCTGTGGAGAGATGTAATCAATTTATTGTCTACATTCAAGATATTTAGATCCAAAAACTGGATCGTTTCTTTATGTAGGGTAGATGTGAAAGTCAAATGAGTTTGAACAGTATTTAAATACGAAATGAATTTAGTGAAATTTTCTTCACTGCCTCTCCAAGTAAGAAAAATATCGTCTATATATCTATGCCAGCAATTAATGCTGGCATAGTATGGATTTTGAACATTCAAGACATAGAGTCCTTCAACATGATTCATATAAATGTTCATCCATTTACTCCATGTCGATTTCACATTTATCATCCTTCTTTATCAGTTTCAATGCGAGTCTGCGCGCTGAGTGTACTTGCTGTTTACGAGTTTTTACTGTTCACCCCATGTCTATCCGGACTTTGTGAATGAACAGAACCAAGGCAATAATTCATGTCAAGCAGCGTTTTATTTAAAATACCCAATGCATTTCGGGCTCAACGCCCTTCTTCGGGGGTTACTGTAAACAAATGACAAATACCACAGTCAAAAGTAATCCACTTTGAAAACATTATTTAATGCTAATCTAATTTATAAACATGTTACTCAGTGAGTATTCATTACCCTCGTGTATAGCGCTATCCACTAAATGCTAAACGATTTCAATGATATACTTTTTGTTACTCCAGATCCTAATCTTTGTTACATAGCCGCTTTCCTAAAAAGTTTAAACCCCCTCGTTCTCCTCCTTTAATGAAAACCGCTCACCAATCCGTCGGCTTCTGCCTATACCTAGACTCTGTGACACACATCTTCCCCTTCCCGATATATTTCCCTTTGCGCTCATTTAATCTGACGGTTGACCGTGTGCAAGCTAACATGCCCCGTCTCTCACTTTAACAGCAACCTCACAGCCTTCATTATTACTGTGTTAACTCTCCGTTCACTCCCCTCCATTTTAGACGTTTTCACTACCGGAGATAAGCTTACGATATGCACGCTTTACACATACCTGCTGCCTGCTATTAAAAACCGTCCGTCCTTACTCCATTTGACTTCCCTTGTGTGTGCTCCCAGAATCCCTCTCTTATTTTAAACCTGGTTACAACTACCCAATGGCGGTGCACAATCACCTTCCCTCACAGCTGCAACGATGAAAAGATCTTCGTGAGTTACTACAACTACCATGGTGCTGTTCGAAATGCATTTAACAGACATAGACGTTTTAACTGAAATTTTCAAATTAATCAGAAAAATAAGTGTGCCACTTGGGTTTAAAACGTAGATTTGAACACTTGGTACATGTTGATATGAGATGTAAACATTGAATGTCATTTGCAACTGAAATTAATCCTTCGGCGTTTCTCCACACTGTCTCTGATGAACCACATCGGTGTTTAAGGCGTGCAGGCTCGTGTTTATGAGGATAAATCCTATTTGTCATCTTAATCCTTGGGTGCTATCCTTGTTTGTAGGGCAAAAGTTAAACTGCGCTGTATGTGGGGGTCAGGATGCACACCTTTTTTAAATTATTTTTTCTTCTTTCATGCTTGTCTTTTTTAATCTCCAAAGTGCGTGCAGATTGAGTTGATTGCCATGCCCACGTGGCAACGGGGTTAAGTACTTCACTGTAGTGGGGCGTCATCACGCCCCCAACAATTGCACTGCCAGTAGTGCCAATGGCCTTCAGGTTTCCTTATTTCCTTTTTTACATATTCATCCATTTACTCCATGTCGATTTCACATTTATCATCCTTCTTTATCAGTTTCAATGCGAGTCTGCGCGCTGAGTGTACTTGCTGTTTACGAGTTTTTACTGTTCACCCCATGTCTATCCGGACTTTGTGAATGAACAGAACCAAGGCAATAATTCATGTCAAGCAGCGTTTTATTTAAAATACCCAATGCATTTCGGGCTCAACGCCCTTCTTCGGGGGCACCATGGTAGTTGTAGTAACTCACGAAGATCTTTTCATCGTTGCAGCTGTGAGGGAAGGTGATTGTGCACCGCCATTGGGTAGTTGTAACCAGGTTTAAAATAAGAGAGGGATTCTGGGAGCACACACAAGAAAAGAATTAGATTTTTTGAATTCATCTAATCCTAGGACGCCTGTTCTATACACCCTCCCCAAGGTCCACAAAAGTACAACACACCCACCAGGTAGACCTATTTTATCTGGATGCGGTTAAATTTTAGAACCGATTGGTAAATACATCGACTTTATCATCAGAGACTTTGTTCCTCTACAACAGCTATGTGCGTGACACTAGGCATATGATTAATTTAGTTGAGGAAATACCCTATAATAAAGATACTGATTGGCTTGCCACCCTCGACATATCGTCCCTATATACTAATATCCCCCAAAAAGAAAGTATCAGCTGTATAAAAGAACTTCTTGACACAAGACCAAGACCATTCAATGTGCCAACTTCATTCATAATCTCATTGTTAGAAATAGCACTTCAGAGAAACTATTTTGTTTCCAATGGACAATTCTATGAACAATGCTGTGGAACCAGTATGGGCGCAATTTTTGCCCCGAATCTGGCGAACATTTATATGAATCATGTTGAAGGACTCTATGTCTTGAATGTTCAAAATCCATACTATGCCAGCATTAATTGCTGGCATAGATATATAGACAATATTTTTCTTACTTGGAGAGGCAGTGAAGAAAATTTCACTAAATTCATTTTCTATTTAAATACTGTTCAAACTCATTTGACTTTCACATCTACCCTACATAAAGAAACGTTCCCGTTCTTGGATCTAAATATCTTGAATGTAGACAATAAATTGATTACATCTCTCCACAGAAAACCTACGGAGAAAAACACATTGTTGTCATATAAAAGTCAACATCCGAGAGCATTGAGGGATGGCCTGCCATTTGGGCAATTTTTGAGAATTCGCCGTAATTGTGCACGACGAGAGGACTACATGAGAGAATCAAAAGTTTTGAAAAACAAACTACTAATGAGAGGATATCCCAACAGATTGGTGCGAAGATCACTTAAGCGTGCCTGGTATTGTCCACGAGAGGAATTATTGGTCACTAGACCAAAGAAGGAGATGAATAAAATTGTGTGTGTTACCACTTTTGGTGTCAATACTAATAAAATTCGAAAAACAATCATGAAAAATTGGAAGATAATCCAAAGCATTGACTCTGAAATTGATGTACCTCTATTTGCATACAAAAGGGCAAAAAATCTTAAAGACCATTTGGTTAGGTCATCTACTGAAAAAACATCTCAGAGAAGTGGTACTCTTGAAACATCCTGGAATCTTCCCCCTCTTCTTGGCCACCACCCATGTGGCAACTGTGTGATCTGCCCATTAACTTGTAAAACTACCAATTTTAAACATGGAAACTGTGATCACAAACTTGACTTCTTTTCAAATTGTAATACACGAAATGTTGTGTACTGCATATGGTGTCCGTGCGGCCTACCCTATATTGGGCAAACTCAACAACTGATAAAAGCCAGAATAGGGCAGCACCGTAGCCGCATCAGAAAATCTGTTCTGACAGCTCCTCTCGTTGCCCACTTTAAAGAATTCAATCATTCTGCAGATGAAATGAGGTGGCAGGTTGTAGATATTGCAACACTACCTGAGAGAGGTGGTGACATTGCTCAGATTTTACAACGCCGTGAATGTCATTGGATTGATAAAATCAATTCAATAAATGATGGATTGAACTCTGCTGATGAATGGAGGTGCTTTGTCTCTACATTGACTTAACCAATAATATTCATCTTATATCTAGGATTTTGAATATTATATGCTGTGTACTACAGTGTGAAGACTTTTTTGTATATACTTTAGATGTCTTCTCTGCATATTGGGCAACATGTTTACTAATGATACTAAATGTAAAGTTTACAGTTACAGGTACATATCTGTTTAATAACTATGTTTCAATAAGTAGATAATTGGGGCATCAATATGAGAATACAACTTGAGCATTTATATATCATTATCTTAATATGTTGATACAATGTATGTACATGTATTGGGTACATGATCTTTTATTATAACATGTGATTCTGATTAATATCATGCTTACTTTGTAAAACCATTACCATCAAATGTATTTATGCCATATAGGAACAGTGTACGTATATTCCCCGACTGTGGCACATCTCCATGGCTTCCTGTTAAACTCATACTTGTAAACAACAGAAGTATGTCCTTCTCCGATTGCAATTCAATTACTAGAATTAATATCAGACTGTGTAAAAAACTGTTACCATCATAATTTTGCGGAATATTAATTGTGTACGTATATTCCACGACTTCCCCGCACTTGTAAACAAGACAAGCTAGTCCTCCCTCCATTGCGATTACGCGCGTAACGTCGCGCGTTATAATCGCGGTGACGTCATCCGGCCACACACCAAACAATCTTTTGAAGGCAGCGATCGGGCTGGTTTGAAACGCAGACAGGTAGGAAGAAGATTGCCACTATTATTTGGCTTCTTTAGCACGGATGAATGCTAAATGTAACTTATAATTACTTAGACAGCGTTTTCTATTACAGGCATTTCCTGTTTACTCTGCGCATTTACGGTATTAACCGCTACACCAAAATAGAACACATTACCAAGTTGTCCAAGACAGTGGTAAGTTGTGTGATTGGTCTAGTTGTAACGTGCCCTGTACAAACTACATCGTCTCGTATGTGGCTAATCCTGTGCCCCCTTTCTGTTTGCTTCTCGACAGTGACCGGCTGGGTTCACTGTAAGTAAATTCAATTTACTTTTACACGCATGGGCTAAACTCACGATTACCCCAGTATAAGGTAAATTTTCGAACCCTTCTCCATGAATACGTAACATATTCATGGCGACTAAATATATAATTACAATTTCACATTATACATTTTTTATAGACGTCCCTCACTCCCAGTCCTGATGAGACCCTCATTCTAAGGGTCGAAACGCCGTCGACCCACTAGGAGGCGAACAAGACTCACACAGTGCCTTTGATTGTATGGTTGCTGTCTTACAATTGATTTAAATAATTGCTTTGAGCCATGTCTCCTTTTTGTAAATAGCCATTATTGAAACCTGTATAGCACACTTAATTGAACACACGTTGTTTTTGGTTAGTTCACAAATCACTTGGGACACATTGCACTTTGTATATTATATTGTATGTCGCAGTCAAATCAATTTTATTCATTTGTTATCTGAAATACAAAAAATACAAAAGATGGTTTGAAACTGGTATGATTGTGTTTCTCTCTCCTTGTTGCCACCCTCTCTCCAATACTTGGATTGTTATCAAGCCTCAGTCTATTAAGTAAATTGATAAAGTGATATGCCACAGGAACCAGGGTTGATACGTTCAGCAGATACCACCTGCTAACCACCTGGAGGTGCTTCAAGGCGTCTTGACCATTGGGCTGTATGCTAGCTAGATCTTTTTTCCACCACCGAGAATGCATTGTCATAAGTACTGTACATTTTAGTTTCTGCCAAGAGGCTCCCTGAGAGACGCATTCTGTATGATTGGGACACCTATCTCCTGTATGCATTCCTGCACCTACCTCTCCTGCCCCAGTTCTGAAGAAGGTCATAATAGACTGGGCTCATGTCATTCTGAAAGCCCTGGATTGACCCAGGAGAGTGTGGCACTCTGATCATGTGAGCATTTGCTCTCCTGTTCTGCTTTTCCAGGGGGACCTCCTGTCGCAACAATAGGAAAGGCTTCTTCACTGAATCCCCAAAAGCTACATCTCCATGCATGGAAATTGAGCAACACCAACTGATTGTGTTTGATCTGCCCGTGGAAGTAGAGAATGTTATTTTTGTGGCTAGGTGCCCATCTACCAAATTTATTTATTCTGGTTGTAGGACAAAGTTCATTGTTGGTGTGGAGACCTTCAAACGGATCGTCTCCAGGCAAACTGGCTGATATTTTGATGTTTTTTTATCTCGGCCTAGCAAGGTTTTGTATTGGGCACTATTAAAGGTTACTCATTGGCTCTTACAGAATTCTGCATTTGCCACACCTACCTTTGTTATTAAAGTCTAAGGTTTTGATGTGTTTTTTAAAAGTGTTTCCATACATGTTTCCTTCTGTGCCCTTTATTATGCCTCAATGGGATCTTAACTTGGTTCTCATGTACTTGACTTACATGCTCTTGAAGTACATACTCTTTGAGCTTATGCACTTTTGCTCACTAAAATTCTTGATCATTAAAACGGTATTCCTTTTTGCAGTTACTTCTGCGTATCGTGTCCGTGAGCTGTACGCACTGTCAGTGTAAACTTCATAAACGACCTTCTTTCTGGACACATTGGTGCTGCAAACTCACTCTTCCTTCATGCCAGAGATGGTATTGCCATTCCAAATGGGACGGTCCATTACTCTTTCTCTGTCTTCTTTGTCCCACCTCATGAAGAGGCTTCACGTGTTTGGCCCTAGAAGAGCTCTTAGCTTCTACATGAAACGCACGTAGGCAAACTAGGTAGGTGAGCATCTATTTACTGGCTTTGCCTGTGCTAAGGGGAAGGGGTCCAGAAGCAGACCTTTTCTAGGTGGATCGCCCTACGTATTAAAACATGCTATGCTTTGCTAAGGAGGAGGTTCCCGATGGCCTTAGGGCTCAGTCCACCAGAGACAAAGTCACCACTACAGTTTTTGCGAGAGGTGTTGCAGTACTGGACATCTGCCAGGCTGCAACATGGGTGTCTGCTCCCACCTTCACCAAGTATTTATTAACAGTCTCAATAACCAAGTTAGACAGATACAACCCTCCTGAGGCACAGCCGGGAGTTAGGTCGCTGCCATCTTCTGTTTTAAACCTTGTGTAAATACTTTTGTTCTTATCATTGATTTCGCTCTCCGAGCACCCTCATTAGCAAAGCGACTGAAAACTAAACTTCACGCGTAGTGGACCTATCGCTACAGCGGCTTTCCTCCTGTTGCTCACGACGTCATCGGGGAACCCCAAGGCCACGCCCACTACGGTCGGCCACGCCCCCCACCCACGCCTAATAAAAGCGCTGATTGCTAGCGCGACACCCATAGATACACCCCTCCTGAGGCACAGCCGGGAGATAGATCGCTGCCATCTTCTGTTTTAAACCTTGTGTAAATACTTTTGTTCTTATCATTGATTTCGCTCTCCGAGCACCCTCATTAGCAAAGCGACTGAAAACTAAACTTCCAGTGTAGCGGACCTATCGCTACAGCGGCTTTCCTCCTGTTGCTCACGACGTCATCGGGGAACCCCAAGGCCACGCCCACTACGGTCGGCCACGACCCCCACCCTCGCCTCACTTCTTCCATAAAGCATGTGCAAATACTGGACGCGCAGCGGACGAGCGCAGCGGGCGCGCCGTTTGCGCGCCGAAGGCGCGCCTAAGGCAAGCCCGTCTGCGCCCGTCCGCGCCAGACCCGCGCCGAGGGCCGGAAACTCTGCCCATTTTTCCAATCTACAATACTCTAAACAAAACTTATGTAAATTGGACCAACAACGCTGTGACTATCCTAACAAAACTGATTTTAACAACACTGACACTATCTCTAGATGTCCTTCTTGTGGCTTTCTTCCACCAATCATCCCATTGCCTATTACTCTCAACCCTCCGGATAACTGTTCTCGCACAAGGCCACACAGAATAGATCCCTTAAATTCATCTTACTTAATGTTAGGTCTATGCCTAAACATAAATACGAGATAGAAGCTTTACTTATCGATCACAGTGCTGATCTCATGTTTCTTACGGGAACCTGGGCATCTCAGGCCTCTGGCCCTGACTGGAATGCCGCCACGCCCGCAGGCTACTCTGTTGAATGCCTGAATCGAACAGGATCGGTTGGTGGAGGAATCGCGATAATATACAGATCACACCTTAAAATTATCGCCTGCCCTCTACTAGACTTAGAGGCCGAAGCTATGACCTTTAAAATCAAAGAAAGTAATCATCTGATTTTTGAAGGACTGCTAGTGTATCGCCCCCCCGGCCCCAGAGATCCTTTCACTAAAGCTCTACACACTTTCTTAGAAACCACGTTTGATACTGTCACCTATACGATCCTAGGTGATTTCAACTACCACCTAGAGTTAAATAACGACTCTGACACAGCCACTCTTCTTGACAATCTCCTCAGCTTCGATATGAAACAACTGATTGACAAACCCACCCACTCAGCAGGGCATACCCTTGATGGGATTTTTTCCAACAGCTACTCCATTAACATCGGATCCATTACTCCCGTACCTTGGACAGATCATAACGCCATCTTTTTTAACCTACAAATTAAAAATCCTTCAACACAACGTCGAAGCTACCAACCTCCTGAAAAATCCCGTCCCTGGATAAAACTTGATCCCAACCTACTCGCTGAGACACTGGATAGAAATCCCCCCGACTTCGAAAGTGGCAACAGCGATGACTGGGCTTCCAACTTCACTAAATGGATCACCGAGGCTACTAATCAGTTGGCCCCAATCGAATTAAAAAAAACACTAAACGACTCGTTACCGCTCAATGGTCTACGGCTGAGGTAAAAACAATCAAGATTAAGTGCAGACGGGCGGAGAGATCTTGGCGCACAGACTATAGCCACGAGAAAAAACTGGAATACCTTAAAACCCTACATGAGTACAAACTCACTATTGTTCAAGCTAAATCCGCCTACTTTACAGAGAAAATACAAAACTCCACAAATTCCTCTAGAGAACTCCTCAAAACTGTGTCCCATCTAACTAAAACCCCTCGTGACACAGTATTTAGTCCCGACCAGTGTTTCGTAGATGGTATGGCCACCTTCTTTCAGTGGAAAGTACAGACAGTATATGACGATCTCAGGACCATGATATCCGCCACACCCTCCAATGTAGCTGAATCTACTGACAAACCTCCCCCCCTTTTTCGAGTTTCTCGGCACTTGATAATCAGCAAGTCTTAGATCTACTTACCCAGATGAAATCTGGTTCCCCACTGGACCCATGTCCCCCCTACGTGCTACACCAGATCCCTGAGACCATCGTAAACACCCTAACCCCTCTGCTCAATAAAATCATTTCTCATGGAGAATTTCCAAAAAACTGGAAAATGGCATGCATCAGACCCATTCTTAAAAAAGAATCCCTTGACCCCTCGGAGGCCAAACACTTTCGTCCCATCTCCTGTCTGCCCCTACCCGCAAAAATTCTAGAAAAAGCTATGAACCAAGAAATAATGCAACACGCAGAGAAAATGAAGCTACTCGATCCTTCACAACATGGCTTTAGATCCCTTCATTCTACAGAATCAGCCCTTATCATGGCTACCGAAAAAATTCGTAAAACCATGGACGAAGGTGGACGGTCGGCCCTGATCTTATTAGACCTCACAGCGGCCTTCGACACCGTAAATCACTCGGTCCTATTAAAAAGACTTGCGTCCCTATGCTTTACTGGCCCTGCCCTGGCCCTCATTACCTCCTTCCTAACCTCCCGCACTAACCAACTGATCTGGAACGGACTACAATCTGCTGAATTCTCTCTTCCGGGTGGAGTCCCACAAGGCTCGGCCCTATCACCAACGCTATTCAATCTTTACGTCACCCCCCTTGCGGCCCTGATCAGATCCCATGGCCTCCAATTGGTGTCTTACGCCGACGACACACAAATCATTGTGTCTATTTCACATTCCATTGATGCAACGGCGGAACGCTTTAGGCAATGCCTCACTCAGGTCAAAAATTGGATGAGCAAAAACTTTTTACGGTTGAACACAGACAAAACTGAAATCATTGAGTTCGGTCATAAACCTTCCATTTGGAATGATTTATGGTGGCCCACTGAAGCAGGAGCTTGCCTTCTCCCTGTTGACAAAGTCAAAAACCTTGGCTTCTTATTAGACAAAGAGCTCTCTTGCAAAGCCCAGGTGAATCAGGTGACGTCCACCTGCTTCCACAGCATCAAACTGCTCAGGAAAGTCCTACCTTACATCCCGGCCACACTAAGGAAAACGGTGATGGGAGCCCTGGTAATGTCCCGGATAGACTACTGCAACTCCCTCTATCTGGGAGCAGGGGAAAAACAGCTGTCCAAACTCCAGGCAATCCAAAATGCGGCAGCCAGAGCATTACTGAGCCTCCCCAGACGTCACCCCACGTCTAATGCCATCCGGGAGCTGCACTGGCTCCCGGTCAGACGCCGCATACAATTTAAAGCCCTCTGCCTGGTTCACAGATCTCTTCATGGTAAAGGACCTGACGACTTCAACAACCTACTCCTCCGCTATGTACCCTCCGCTATGTACCCTGTACATTGAGATCTGCTACCCTTGACCTAGTATGCCAACCCAGAATAAAAAGAGCCCGATGGGGGGGAAAGACCTTTTCCTTCCAGGCAGCTAAAATCTGGAACTCGTTACCCCCAACACTTTGTGCCCAAAAATCTTCAATAACTTCAGAAAGGACCTAAAGACCTGGCTCTTTAACTAAACCGATCTGTCCCCCTGCCCTCCCCTCTCCCTGTATCTTAGAGCCAAGACGCCGCGGCATTTGTGCGCTCTACAAATATTTCAGTCAGTCAGTCAGAGGAAGGGCCATTTTTGCTGCTCAGTCTGTAGGACTTCCTAGTGTAAGTCCACTCCACAAACCCTCCAGCTTTTGGGAGGTACCGCTTGCTATCAAAACATTACAAATCTATGGTTCGAAATATCCATCACAAGAACAAGTTACTTACCTTCTGGAACTCTCTTTGTGGTGCATGCTTTCTTTGCAGGAATAATACCTGATTCACCCTTCAAGAGTATCAAAAACTGCTCATATGGATCTGTAGGACAGAGGTACAGCTGACCATCTCTGTTCTAGCCTGTGGAGGGACCTGGAAAATACAGAATGGTGTGCAAAATAATGTATTTGAGGCATCTAAACGATATGCTTCCGATTAGTGTTAGGAAGGGCTGTGGTGAATGAGGAATGCCTCTGTACACTTGGTGGTCATGCCCAAAAATGTAGGCCTTCTGGAAGAAGACATTAGCAGCTATTAAATGTTGTTAGATTTTTATTCCAGAATGTCCTTAGAGTTTAATACAAGTCTTATAGATGGAGAGATTAGAAGTGGTTATACAAGAAGACAGAAATTGTATTGGGCAAAAAGTTCTTGGGCCTAAGTTGGTTATTACTAACCATATACAAATGGCATATATAGGTGTGAAACACTTTGCAAATGGAGAGGATCATTTCTTGGTTACGTAGTAAGCACAGGGGGTTATCAATGAGATTGGGGTCCTTTATACTCATAGTGAAGCATGACACTTATGTGTCCTCCAAGATTGGACATCCAGCGTACACTTTCGTAAACTATCTAGAGGTGCTCTGATTGTTGCACTGGTTGTATAGACCAAAGCACCAGGCAAAGGAGAGGCATGGGGCTAACATGCGGATTGCAACAGGACCACACGAATTGATATATTTAAATGATAAAAAATGCACACAATAATGTTCCATGCAACAACAACAACAATTCCGATCCCAAAAAAGTGAAATGTGAGTAGCTACAGCCTAGGGACAGAACACAAAACTAGACATAGGAACAACTAACTCCAGGCCCAGGCCGCTGGTGGGGGGGGGGGGGGGGGGGGGGGGGGGCTCATTGTGCTTTCCAGGGGGGCCCCCTCAAGTTTCTTTATGCCACTGCCTGTTGGGGCCCATGGTGCCCTTGTGTCTGGGCCTGTTGGGGCCCATGGTGCCCTGGCCTCGGGATTCAGATAGAGAAACGCAGTCTTTGCACATCACTGACAGTTCTCACACTGTTCAGGCTCGTCATGTTATTTTCAGTTTATTTTCCATCGCCAGGAATGTGCAGTAGCGCTGGGAGGGCAGGGAGGGGGCAGTGTTTTATGGGTTTATCCCAACAGCCCTTAAAATGTTACTGCTACTGAGATACGTTTTAAATCTTTTACCCCTGGCAGTGTTTACATGTGGCTTTCGGTTTAAGGGATTTATTACCACGGAGATGAATTTCTCAAGGCTTCCAGCCCTTAAAAATATAGCTGGGATTCTGTGAGTTTGAAGGGGAAAAAACAGACCGCTTTTTCCTGTCTTCACATTGATTATGTTACTTCACATTTAAGTAAAAGTTCAAATGCTATCTTTGATCGACGTGAGAATTAACTCTTGTTCTTGATCCAACAGAGATATCGTTTTAATTCCGTTTTAGCATATTGTCTACATGTTTTCTTAATTGATAGGGATACTTTAATTGAATTTTATTTTTATTTTCACCCGATTATCTGTTTATGTGTTTATCTCGATTTTTTTTATTTGGGGTTATTGTGAGTGGCACTCTAAGAAAGAACGAAATTATATTTAACCCAGTGAAGTATAATGCAAGCCTCTGGACGACGACAGTTGTATGTGGATGAAGCAAACTAAATCCGGAGAGTAAATAAACCGTGTGGTACTAAAGGTCTGCAGTCCCCTTTCTACTTCACTGTAATAGAATTTTACATTATGGCTCCCTCTACAGTATCAGGGCATTACTTTCCAGCTAAGCAGTGTTTCGAGATATTATTTTGAAATGTACTCTGGCTTTGTTGGATTTCCACTGATGTAACTGGTCGTAATTTTTAGCTTGTCTAGACTGCCTGGAGTCTTTTTCCTAATCTTGTTTCTGTACAAGCTCAGCCTCACAGTTATAATTCAACATTGCCCCATTTATTTACCAATTTGTAAGTAGAAGTCCTCAATTTGAAAAAACCTTTCAATGCACATGATATACTTGCTGCGTGCAAAATCTAATTCGAATTCACAAAGGGTGGATAATTGAAAATCATTATGGGATGCCGACGTTTACTTGTGAAATTAATTATCGCAATTGTGCGAAGTTCCAGTAAGGGTTGAGGTTTCTCAGGAGTCGTGAACATGGTGTATATTGCCAGGGGAGCGTCAGTGGGTGTGGTCTGTGCAAGTTAGATTTTTACGGGTGATGGGGAGATTCGCATACATGCCAACATTTCAGAAGAGCAAAGAGGGAGATTTTAAAAAAAAATTCGGGAGAATGGGGCCTTGAATCGGATTACTGGCATGTATGGGCTTTTGAAGTGTGCTGCTTCAGGATTTGACATTTGAAACACAAATGTACGTTTTTTCATACCTTTGAGAACCAAGGAGCGCAATGGCAGGCAGGGAAAGTGTGATTCAAGTGTTGTGCACTGGCCTGGCAGGTTGCTGGCAGTGCATTCTCCCCCACCCCCGTGGCTAAAACAGCTTCCCTTGCACACACACAGCTCTCCCCCCCCCCCCCATACTTCACAGGTCTTTAAAATACCATTCCTTCGTTAATGACGCTTTGTTGGTTTTCCACCCCTTCTAGAGCCCCTGCATGGCCACTCTGACTATTGCTGGAAGAATTGGCACTTCACACAATACCAAGCCCTGTCAGCTGAAATCCCGAGGAATCGGGTTTTTTCTAGTAGGAATCGGGAGGCGGGAGACTAGCCTTGAAATCGGTAGTCTCACGCCTGAATCGGGAGGGTTGGCATGTCTGGATTCGGGGTAGATGCGCTGAGCTTTTCTCACACTTTTTTCCACTTCTAAACTCAAACGCAGCGCCTTAAGTGGTCTGGGTCCTGCTAGAATTATTAACAGAAAAGCAAAACAAGCACTTCCAAAGTCATTAAGCATGGGTTTCAACAGCTCACACATGCAAACCCAGTGTGAGCACATTAAAGCCAGATACACAACAAGCATTTGCAATGCAACGGTCTCGGCTTTAGTTAAGCTTAAGCAATTCTGTTTGTAATTAGGTCGCTTTTAGCTTTGCTTTTATGAGTGTTTTTTTAAACGTTTATGTACATACCATGCATATGTATGTATTGTATTGTATTGTAATTGCATTTATATAGCGCTTACAACCCCTGATGAGGCGTTGAAGCGCTTTTTCGGTGGGTAGCACGCTACTCCGGGACCCATAGAGGATTAGTGTTGAATTATTATAGTGAAACATGCAAATAAATTTTATGTGGTGGATAGGTTAGTCAGTTATTTGGATATGAAATGATAGCAGAAGGATGGAGTAGGATAAAGGTTTGTGTTTATTTATCGCTTGTTGACGCACACTATTCTGGAAGCCTATAAAGGATTAGTGGTGAATTAATATGGTGAAATATGAGGTAATTTCAGCGGTGGATATTAGTCTGTTACTTGGAGTGAGAAGGATAGCAGAGGGATAAAAGGGGAAGAAAGATTAGCATTCATATAGCACTTGTTACCCCTGATGGGTGTTGAAGCGCTTTTCTGACGAGTAGCACGCCACTACAGAACCCATAAAGGATTTGTGTTTAAAATTAGTATAGTATAAATATGAAGTCATTTGAGTAGTAGCTATATTATTCAGTTATTTGGGCGGTATATTAGTATAGTTGAATATGGAATTTGAGAAGTGAACATGTTAGTTTGTTAGCCCGTTCCAGTGAGATACCCAGTTGTAGCAATAAACCACTTGTATTATCCCGACAACACCACTTGCGAATTCCGACCGCTGACAGTGGATCCCAGCGCTGCTGCGCTCTCTCTTCCAGCCTTGTGACCACAGACATATCCCAGCACTATCACCTCTTCCCATCTTTCCAACTAGACCACAGCGGCCTCTCCCTTGTCACCTACAGCTGGAGTTTACCCTACTCCACCCCTCACGCTGCCGCTGCGCCGTGAGGAGTCGAGGCTCACATAGGTGCGCGGCACCCACCCACAACAAAAACAGGAGCACTTCTATAACTCCACTCCAGACTCCACTCCCCTTTACACCACCTCCCCTTTCACTGCTGGAATGATCCCCTCCATCCAAAACTGCAACTATTTATCTACACAGCAGGAAGACCCCTCCCCACGCCACTACAGAACCCATAAAGGATTTGTGTTTAAAATTAGTATAGTATAAATATGAAGTCATTTGAGTAGTAGCTATATTATTCAGTTATTTGGGCGGTATATTAGTATAGTTGAATATGGAATTTGAGAAGTGAACATGTTAGTTTGTTAGCCCGTTCCAGTGAGATACCCAGTTGTAGCAATAAACCACTTGTATTATCCCGACAACACCACTTGCGAATTCCGACCGCTGACAGTGGATCCCAGCGCTGCTGCGCTCTCTCTTCCAGCCTTGTGACCACAGACATATCCCAGCACTATCACCTCTTCCCATCTTTCCAACTAGACCACAGCGGCCTCTCCCTTGTCACCTACAGCTGGAGTTTACCCTACTCCACCCCTCACGCTGCCGCTGCGCCGTGAGGAGTCGAGGCTCACATAGGTGCGCGGCACCCACCCACAACAAAAACAGGAGCACTTCTATAACTCCACTCCAGACTCCACTCCCCTTTACACCACCTCCCCTTTCACTGCTGGAATGATCCCCTCCATCCAAAACTGCAACTATTTATCTACACAGCAGGAAGACCCCTCCCCAAGTTGCTCCAAGCACACATTTTTTGAAAAAACTTTAAACACTAAAGTCATTCTACAAGTGATCCATAATATATATTCACTTGTCATTTGCGAATGCGTTTAATGCTGTCTCAATTCCTATGTTCGAGTTTCGGCTCTCTGGGCGCCACAGAACCCCCGCTTTAGCTCTGAATTGCAACACCCCTTGCTCGGGGTGTAGCTATAAGTGGAGCAGCGGGGCAGGAGCTGTGGGCTTGTGTCAGTCCCGCTAAGAGTTTTCACCACTCAGACAAGTTGCCCATTTACCTTCCTAAAGTGTAGGATGGCCCAGCTCCTTGTCTGTCACAAACGGCGCTCCTCACGCTCACACCCACAGGAAGTCTTCATACCCGGGTTACTCGTCCCAACAACTCCAGTTCCTCGCCCGCACACGGTGACAGCTCGCAGCCAGCCCAGCACCCACCGTTAACTGCCTCTCGCAGTCTACAGTGAGACAGACAAGTTGCCACCCTTCCCCTCCTCGGAGCCTTTGAGGGTCGCCCTACCGGGAACCACTCAGCGCGCAGGATGACGCCACGGCTGCAATATGGCGGCCGCCGGTTCCAGGTCAAGGGAGCAGAGGGCAGCACTCGAACAGCTTCCCTCCAGCGGCGGAGGCAGCGGCAGGGAGGACTACCAAAAATGGGGTGCGAAAGGGGGGTGAGAGACGGGGCGAATACATTTAGAGGCAGAGGAGGAAAACAACACCCAACGTGATCCAATCGTAGTATCTTGACAGGCCGGCTGATGGGAGAGAACATGAACTGTTGTGGTTTGTCTGTCAGTCGTCTGAAATATTTGTGGAATGCGGTGAGGGGCGCAGGTTTTTCTAGCTCAAATGTTTGGACCTGTAAATATGTAGCTAGTCTCTTCAAAAACATGTGTTAGAAATGTTACACATTAAGTTTGAGAAATGTATTTAATAACAAGGGGAATTGGGCCTCATGCCCAAGGGAAGCCGGATTACATATGGAACACACTAGGGAGGGATTGGAGCTAAGCAACGTGCTGGGCACCCATTCTCTAACACATACATTGGACTTGATAAGAGTAGTCGGGGATGCGGGCATCTCCCCAACCTTTAAGGGCAAAGGAAGGGGTTCTATTATTGATTTCATTTTCGTACCAACCTCCTAAATTTGCTGGATACTGAGTTTTAATGTTGAACCAAGTTCCTTTAGTGATCACAATCCGTTGGTCCTGATCCTACAGGATCCTGACCCAGCCAAGCATCCACCCTGCAAACAGATCAGAGTCTCTTTTAAAGCCACGGACCAGGGAAGGAGATTAAGATGGGCAAATATCAATTGTGACAAATTCTATAAGGCACTACTGACAGAGGAAAATCACCAGATATGGAAGTGTCTAGACCCCGCTATTGTGGGGGCGGGCTTAATCACCGCATTTGAGGGGGTTGCCCATTGTATAGATGGGCTGCTCAGAAACAGAATTAGAAAAGAAGTAGAAGATACTCCCAGTTGGTTCAATCAGCAATGCTCTAGTGCCCTGAGAGACCTGAAAGTAGCATTAAAGACTGTCCCCAAAGACAATACTAGTGTGTCTATGTGTAGGGGGAAGTTCAAACAGGCTCTGAAACAACGCAAAACCTCATTGCAGAATGAGGCATGGGAAAATCTGAGGGAAGCAGCCGAAGCTAGAGATATGACCGCTTTTTGGAAAATTGTGAACTAACTACTCTTCCAAGATAAGAACAAATCCAAACCTGTCTGCCATGTCCTACCAGAGGCCTGGGTGGAGCACTTTAAGGGTCTTTACAGCTACAGTTGCTTAAGCACTGTACTCCCACCCAAAGAGGCAGGAAACCGAACAGCTCTGGAAATCCCTTTTGCTTTAGGTGAGATAAAAGCAGGAATTGAAGCATTAACCCGTAATAAGGCTCCGGGACCGGACGGGATCCCCCGGATCTCCTGCTTTCTCAGGTAGACTTGTAGGCTCCTATCTTAGTAAGAGTGATTAACACAGCAGTGGAGGCAGGTATGCCTCCTTCATGATCCACTTCGACAATTGTTCCAATTTTCAAAAAGGGTAATAAAGATAACCCACAATGCTATAGGCCCATCTCCCTTATTGATGTTTGAGTGAAAGTCATGGGGAGAGCAATTCTCAATCCGCCTTATGGAATGGGCAGACGAGCATGACATCATCTCGGATATCCAGTATGGCTTCAGGCCGGGTCGCTCAACAACTGACCAATCAATATCTTAATCTCAATCTCCTTGTTGCCAAGTACACTGTCGCCAGTAAAGAGACAGTGTACCTGGCTTTCATGGATCTGACAGCGGCTTTTGATCGGGTCAATCGCATGAAACTGTGGGAGCTATTGGGGGCCATGGGCGTGGATCCAGGGCTGGTTAATATTTTATGTACATTACACCAGCACACCACAGCCCGGGCCCGATACAATGACGAGGGTGATACTTCAGACCCCTTTCCCTGCTCTAGGGGTGTTAGACAGGGCTGTATTCTGGCACCTTTTTTATTCACATTATATATTAATGGTTTAGATAAGGCCCTGGAAGCATTAGGGGCGGATAGCTCGAGGATAGGCAATAGAGAAATACTGGTCCTGCTGTACGCTAATCTCTCCAAATCTTACAACATGGAGATGGGGAAAAGACCAGGCAGGAAATTCACCTTTAGGATTGGCTCCCACCCTTTAGAAAAAGTGCAGGCCTTTTCTTATTTGGGAATTGTGTTTGATACCCGGGCTCGGTTTAATAAACTGATAGATGAGAAATGTAAATCTCTCTCTAGCTCTTAAGAGGCAATTATGAAATTTGCACACAGACTGGGACGATGGGCTCCAGAACAAATAGTGAATTTGTATAGGGCCATTTGTAAGGCAAAAATGCTTTATGGTTGCGAGGTATGGGGATTCACTGACCCTTCAAGGATACAGGTTGGAGAAAACAAATTCCTCTCCGAAGACTACTTAAAGTCCTACAGAGTACCCCATCCTACTCAATCCACGAAGAGCTAGGTCTCTCCTATATTACAGATGAGATTCAATTAAAACCTCTTTCTTGCTGGTTAAAAACATGGAGTAACCCTGAAGCTACCTTAGGCAGGCAGATTATAATTGATTACATTAATAGGGAGCATGGGCATAACATTCCCTGGTTGAAATATGTGAAGGAAACTCTGTCTGGATTGGGTCTTGCCGACTATTATAACAACCCGAAAGTGCTGGTAGTATGGGACAAGGAGATTGTTAAGTCGGCATTCTTAAAGCAGAAGGCCACCGCCATGGAAGATACTGAGATGGTTAAACCAACCGTGAGAGCCCACCTACTTGCCAAATCTAGTCCTGGATTAGAACCATACCTGGCATACCTTTATATCGATCGGTATCAATAGGAGACTAGCTCTAGAGTGGATTAATCTGACACGGATATGGTAGATTAATATTAATAATGTAGCGACTCAGTATTTTGTCAGATGGCAAAGGCACCTGTTGGGTGTCTTTAGAAAGCCCTCACCCACCAACCTAGTTGGTGGCATGCTTCATCATCGGGCCCACCCAGTGACACCTAGCGTGTCCCGGGTGTGCTTCGACGCCTGATTACAGCGGAGCAGGTATGTCACTGTGTGTGCAGTGTGAGGTGCTAAGGTAAGTGAAGTTAAAACGGCTTGGCAGACGGTCCCTGGGGTGAGGATACTTTATTAAAAGGGCCTCCGCCAGCGGTTAAAAATAAGGCTGTGGGACGTTAGAGGCGGGTTACGACCTCCTACGTCCTAGAGTAGTCAACATGTTTCAGCCAGTGCCTTATATTAATCTGGCTTTCATCAGGACAATAAATATGTGTGGGTTAAAATTAGGGGTTGTGTAGTGTAGTCTATGTGTCTACACGCCCTAAAGTGTATCTAACTGTGAGACGGGGGATTCCCTTCTCAAGATCACCTGTACATTTAACATTGAGGACAGGTACAAGACAAACATGGGAGGAAATAGAGTCACTAGAAAGTGTGGGTCATATAGTGTGACAGCCGACATAAATTGCGAAAGGTGCAGACTATGAACGGCTCAAGTGTAATGATACTGGTGGTATCATTAATGTGGTATCGCACTAGAACTTCGAGGGTGAAGTGGTTAAAACAGCGGTAAAAATTACTACAGTGAAAGGTGAAGAATTGTGGCGCAATGAACATTTCTTACGCTTTCAATGCTTGTTGTTAGCTCCAAGGTTATTGAAGTGGCAGGGTGAGGCCCTAGTAGGGAGAGAGAGGTAGGACCATTGGGATTAGGGAACCTGTAGGAGAAAAATGGGGAGCGCTTACCCTTGGTGGTGATACACAGCATACTCACAGGATTTCTGGCCAGCACCAGCGTGGGACCTGTTGTGCCTCCTTCGCAGAACCGGTAGAGAATGACTGCTGTGACCGGCTTTTATGCTGTCATAGGTTGAGCAATTGGTCGCACCTGTTGGGAGAGTAATGGTAGAAAGACTCGCAGGAGGGTCTAGATAGCGCTCAGCTGTGTTAGTTATTGGCGCTCGGTAAAACCCGGGTGGAGCGCCTGTGTAGGCGTCTGTGGCTGTCGGGTGCCGGAGCGGCTGGGTATCGCGCATGCGCGGCCGGGAAGTGGTCCGCGCATGCGTAGAGAGCATGTGCGGCCGAGATGTGGTCCGCGCATGCGCCGGAAATAGTGTTTCCGATCGCGAACGGGAGAAAATCCCTGTTCGCGCTAGTGATTGATAGTTTGCCCTGCGTGGTATGGCGGGGGTAGTTATTCAAGGGGAGCAATATGTGATGGTGAAAATGGACTATGCACCAGAGAATTAAAGTTAAAATTAAATAAGATTGGAAACAGCATAGACAAGGGGGAACTTCTCCTTTGCCTAATGCTAGAGTGAGTATCTGATGGGGCTGGGTGTTTAGCGATAGTGCACAAGGGTGGGACAGCTAAATCTCGCTATTGGCACCAACTAGTCTCAAGTGCCAGGGTGGTACAGAGGCATAGGATGGGGCCTACCAGGGGGTGGTAGAGGCCGGGGGACGTAATGGGAATTACGGCAGGTCCATTAGGGTAAGTGGCCTGGTGATTTGACTGGCATCATAACGTTAAGGAGTTCCAGGGAATTGCGTCATTGAGCCCATCTGTAGCTGTGGATAGACGATATATCCATCTTTGTTCTTTGTTCAGAAGTTTTTTGTCATTGTTGATGGGGTTGACTGGTATTTGCTCAATGACTGTCCATGTAAAGTCATTGGGAGTGTGCCCATGCGTGATGAAATGGTTTGTTAGCTTGCTAATGTTTTTCTTGCATCGCATGGTACTGCGGTGTTCTGTGATCCTGGTTCTCACTTTGCGGGTGGTCATGCCCACATATCTGAGTCCACATCTGCAGGTTATTAAATAGATCACATTCTGTGAATTGCAGTTTGTGTGGCTCCTTTGGGACCACACTTTATTCGGTTCCAAGTTCAGGGTTTTTGTGTGGGATGTCAGATGACAGACACTACAGTCATTACATGGGTAGTGTCCGGTTACTTTAGGCATTCCCCATGCATTGAGGATGGTATTGTCAGGTTTGGGTGGTGGTTTGGGTCTGGTGCTGACCAATTGGTCTCTGAGATTGTGGCACCTTTTGTAGGCGAACCTCGGGGGTTCCCATTTCCTTTGTCCTGAATTTATGATTCTCCAGTGTTTTTTTATTATTTTGGCCACGTCGTTAGAGGCAGTGTTGAAAGTAGTCACACATGTGGTGGGTTGTGTGTCGCTTTCTTTGGTGGCGTCTTCGAGCAGTGCGTCACGGTTCTGGTTTCTTGCCCTTTTCTTGGTTTTCCTGATGATTGCCTTGGGGTAACCTCGGTTCTCTAGCTTTTGGGCTAGGTCCGCTGATTGAGTTTTGAAGTCGTTTACATCCGAGCAGTTTCTTCTGATGCGGAGAAACTGACCAAAGGGTAAGTTCTCTTTCAGTGGTCGGGGATGAAAACTGTTAAAATGTAGCAGTGAGTTTCTCGCCGTGGGTTTATAGTATGTGGTAGTTGTTAGGGTTCCGCCTTTAGCTGTTATTTGTAGGTCCAGGAAGGCGAGTTGTTGGTTACTGGCCGTGCATGTAAACTTGAGATAAGGGTCCCTGAGATTGAGCCATTGTAGGAAGTTATCCAGTTCAGTTTGTTGTCCGTTCCAGATGACCAATATATCATCGATATATCGGTGCCATTTTTGTATGTGAGTTTTGAACGGGTTGGCTTCCGTGTTGATGTGTGTGCTCTCAAAGTGGTGGACGTAGAGTCCAGCTACACTCGGTGCGAAAACACTGCCCATTGAGGTTCCGTTGGTTTGTAAGTAAAAAGTGCCCTCATATTCAAAGTAGTTTTCTTTGAGGGCAAAGGCCGCGCAATTCATGACAAAACTTCTGGGTGTCGGGTAAGGCCAAGGGGAATCTTCCAAGATGTCATGTAGGACCTGTAGGGTGGCGTCTTGTGGGAGGCTGGTGTATAAGCTTTCCACATCCAGCCCTACCAATAGTTGAGTTTCGGGGTCAAAGGGGAAGTTGTCAATGACCTGCAGAAGATGTTTCGTGTCCTTGATGTATGTGGGGGTTTTTTGTACCAGGGGGTTTAGGTAGAAGTCACAGTATCTTGAAAGTGGCTCTAGAATGGAGTTGATGCCTGATACTATGGGCCTGCCTGGTGGCGGGATTACCCCTTTATGTACCTTGGGTACTGTATAGAAGTATGGGGTTCTGGTGTTGTCCGGGCAAAGGTATTCGGCCTCCTGTTTGGAGATGTGTTCGTCTTCTGCTGCCCTTTTGACAAGGTTGTGTACTGAGTTGCGTAGTTGTTCTGATGGATCCTGCTCCAGTCTACGGTAGTTCCTTCCGTCGCTGAGTAATCTCCGACATTCCGCATCGTAGTCTGTCTTGTCCAGCAGCACGATGCCACCCCCTTTGTCTGCTGGTTTGATTACCAAAGTGGGGTTGTTTTGCAGGCGTTGTATCGTCTGCCTTTCTTCCCATGACATGTTGTTGTAGTGGTTGGTCGGGTTGAGTTTTTCGATGTCATGGTAAACCGCTTGCTCGAAGGTCGTTATTTCTGCTGGTACAGTGGAGGGTGGAGGGACAAAGGTGGACTTCACTCTGAATCCGGTGGTGTTTGGGTTCTCATCTGGTTGGGGAGCGTCTTGGTTTGCCTTCTCAAAGAAGGACTTTAGTTTCAGTTTCCTGAAGAATTGGGCTAATTCCGCTTGTAGTTTGAATTTGTCTAATCGTGTGGTTGGGACGAACGACAGGCCTTTCTCCAGTACAGCGACTTCTTTGCCTGTTAATGGGGTGCTGGATAGGTTGAATACCAGTGAGGGTTGGTTAGTAGAGCTGTCTACCTGCTTGTTCCCGGAGTTGCTTCCTTCGCCTTCTGGCGTGTGTTGGAGCTCACGGGGTTTTCGTCTTCCCAGTGTACCTGGGCGTTGTTTTGTTGTGTTGTTCTTCTGCGGCCGCGGGGTCTCTGGCCCCGTCCTAAAAAAGGAAAGGTATTACCCTGATTGCCTCCGAAGAAGGGCATTGGCCCCTGGGGGTACATGTTTGGGAAACCAAAGTAGGGGTTTGGCATATGGCCTAAGTTAGGTGGGAAACCAAAGTAATGATTCGGCTGACCTCCTTGCCAGTGGTTGGGCCATCGTTGTCCTCTACGTCCTCTGCCACCTCGTTTTTGTGATCCGCCACTGGAGTCACTTGAAACTGAGCTATCGTCTCCTGAAGAGTTCGGTGTATTGGTTTCCTTGGTTGGGGGGGTGTAGTTTTCTTCTGAATATGGGTATACTTTGGCGTAGGAGAATTTTTTGAGATCTTTCTCAAATTTTTTGAATTTCGCCTGGGTCAGGTAATCTTTATATTCGTTTATCTCCCGGTTCTGGTCATCGAGTTTCTTTTTGAAGGATGTGATAGTGGCTTTGAAATGTCTTTCAGTCTCTTCTATCTCGATCGATAGAATGTCTGACAAGCGTTTAGCGGTTTTTAGGATGAGAATCATCCAGTCTCTGGTGCAGTGCCATGCGATCTGTGCCCAGTCCCTCCTGAACGTGGCGTCGTCAAGGAAGATCCTGGGTGCATTCGATACCAGTAGTCCCCTTGGTGCCGAGTTGGTTCGTAGATATTGGGCTAGTATGGTGCCGTGGAGGATGGTGCGTATCCTGTTGCGCTTTTTTTCGGTTAAGGTTTCCCAATCCGTGGTCTGTGCGATTGTGTTGGAGATGTTAAAATCAGTTTGGAATGACGGGTCAGACAGTATGTCTGTCAAGTCACTCTCAGAGAAAGTCAGTCCATGGTTTTCAGCCATGGTCGTGTATTCTCTCACAGCTGCGCGCTGTCAATAATAACGAGAATCAAGAGAGAGAGAGAGGACCAGAAAGCTAGTCCAGATCCCCGGTTTATATGTATCGGTATCAATAGGAGACTAGCTCTAGAGTGGATTAATCTGACACGGATATGGTAGATTAATATTAATAATGTAGCGACTCAGTATTTTGTCAGATGGCAAAGGCACCTGTTGGGTGTCTTTAGAAAGCCCTCACCCACCAACCTAGTTGGTGGCATGCTTCATCATCGGGCCCACCCAGTGACACCTAGCGTGTCCCGGGTGTGCTTCGACGCCTGATTACAGCGGAGCAGGTATGTCACTGTGTGTGCAGTGTGAGGTGCTAAGGTAAGTGAAGTTAAAACGGCTTGGCCCAGAATAGATTCCTGATGACTAGATTTAGGATGAAACTACTTCATCACACAATGGTGAACCCATCGGGGTTTTTATCATCGATTGAGTTGAGGGGCCCCTGCGGTTGCGACTATAAGTCTCCGCAGGACACGCTCCACTTCGTTTTATTGTGCCCTTTTTATTCCCACCCCAGGACGTTGTTTTTAAAGAGTATTTTAAAGTCCGCTAGGTTCAAACATGCAAGGGTGGTGCTTTTTTTTTTTTAAATTGTCTGAGGAGGCCCTTACACTTAACTTAACAAAAACCATAGACTCCGGATGTTGACTAAGGTCATGAAATCTCTCTCTCTTGGGGGTAAATCCCCTTTTGCTATGTTGGCATTAGAGCCCCCCTGTTCTTGAAACTTACCCTCATGATTTGTAACGCGCCACGGTGCACTACTTACCACAATTGTCAGATCATTCTACTAGTATTTTAATGATGTTTTCTATTCATATATGTTAGATACTCTTATCAACTATTTAGGTCACTTGTAGAATGCATTATTTCCTGTGTTTTAAATATTTGTCTTGTACTTTTATGGTGTTGTTGGATACCGAATAAAGTAAATTTGACCTTGAGTGGTGTACTCAAAAACACTCGGTGCTGGAATGGAGTGCAAAGTCGCCAAAATCCGATTCTAGTATCTATTTTGAGCAGAACGGAATGGTCGAAAGGGAGGGGGGAGCAGGAAGGCAGACAGACAAGCAGTTAGTGGCAGCCAACCGGCGCGGAGAGAGAGACTTTTCTCTATTGGAGCCGTCCCACTTGGACAGACTGCCCTGCTGGCGTAAAAGGTTTCTTATGTTCTTTATGGGGCGAAACAGATGGCCCCATAAAGAAGATAAGAAAGCTTTTACCACAGCAGTAAGTCAAGGAAGCTAGTCCATGTGGGACAGCTTCAAAAGAGAAAAGAGTACGTCACTAAAACCTCTTTTCCAATGGCTGGCCACCGTTTAGCATGAATGGTGACGCCAGCCAATGGAAAAGAGGGGCGGGGCTTAACCTCACTAGTGAAACTTACTCTATATCATCCAATCCCGTCAGCGAGACTGCGCATGTGCGCAGGCTACGCTAGCCGAGACCTAACAAGAATAAGAGCGATCTGTATGAAAGGTTTCCTTGCCTTCTTTACAGTCTTCTTTTTGTATCTTTGCAAACGCAAACTTGGGTGCCAAAAGAGCCTTCATTAAAGTATTATACCCAGGGCCTCTGGAATTATGCGATCATACATGCACAACGTTTTTCACATAATTAAAGATCTGCAGAATTTGCCACTTAATCCATCATCTGCTATATAATCTGCAAATGAAAAAAAAATTTGCTTTTAGCTCAAACGGTTCAAAAGTTACTAAAAATGCAGTGACACGTTGCTGCGCAGTGGAAGGCCCTTTGCAAAGATTGACTGGTCACCTTTCTGTTGCTTATTGCTATGTTTGGGTGTTGTACAGGTTCTAATGAGGTGCAACCTATGCCCAGACAGTGTTAACAAGTGTAACAAGCATTGGCATAGCCAATAGGTCTCGCCTTTGGGACCTTGTAAGTGTTTAGCTTTCAACAGTTGATCTTGCACCAAGGATATTGTGGTGCATAATTAAATACTTATAAGGTCCCAAAGGCGAGACCTATTGGCTATGCCAATGCTTGTTAAAATAATACCACATACCACATCTGCTGTTTGTAAGCACTAAAGAATAACATCTATTACCATTACCCAACTTAATGGTACTCAGTTTACCAACCTAGAAAAGATGGAAGAGCTCGTCGACCTTGCATGGATCTGAACTCATGACCTGCAAATCACTGCATATGTCAGTAGGGGGCACTTAACTCAGTGAGCTATCAGGGCAACCGCATAGAGCACCAGTGCTGCTATGAGCCTGCTTGAAAGTACAAAGATGCAAATAGAAGGGGAAGCCGAGAGAGAGAACGTAATAGGAAATAGGGGAACAGATAACAGTCGAGGGAGCATGAGGGAAGAGGAGAGGGTCAAGGACAAATGGAGTAAGGAACCGGAAGAAAGGAGAAGAAGTCGCCAGAGGGAAAGAACCAGGGAACAAAAGTGACAGAAAGAAAGAACATGAAGAAGGAGAAACAGAAGAAGGGAGCAAGGAAAGAAATAAAGAAGGAACTGGAGAAGAAAGAAAACAGCAACAAAGGAAAGGGAACAAGAGAGAGACAAGGAGGAAACACATTGGAAGGACGGTAGGAACCGGAGAGGGAATACAGAAATCGGAAAATGATAGGAGAGAAAGTGAGGAGAAAGAAAGAAAGTAAGCAAGAGGAAAAGAGTACACAGGAAAGGCAATAAGGTTACTCAACAGTCGACAGACGATAGGAGGGACCCAGAGAGAGGGAATAAAGCAACAGGAGAAAAAGTTTGGGGGAAGAAGAAAGAGAAACATAAGATAGGCAAGAGCGGAGGAATGAAGTGGTGGAATAAAGGGAAAGATGGAGAGAAGTGTTGATTGGTTGCACCCGCTTGACGTCACTTAAAAAAACTCGTAATAGTGCTGCGAGGATGTGCGCTGCTTACATGCATCTCGGAGAGTGCGATATAGTCAAGCGCCTTGGGCGAAACTTAAAATAGGCAAGAGCGGAGGAATGAAGCTGTGGAATAAAGGGAAAGATGGAGAGAAGCTTTGATTGGTTGCACCTGCTTGACGTCACTAAAAAAAAGTCGTAATAGTGCTGCGAGGATGTGCGCTGCTTACATGCATCTCGCTGTGCAGCTGTGAAAATGACTCAGCCGTGCGCCCTGAAAGTGAAAGTAACTGTAAGGGTGCCCCACGAGCGGTGCCCTTAATGAGCCATTAGGAGACAGGAAAGCCATATGGCACCTGTGCTCGTAACCGCGCACGTAACGGCACGCTCTAGACCACACAAAAAGCTGTGGTTGGCTTTTTGAAGCCCACTCACTAAATGTCTCGCCAGGCAGTGCATGCGCTACCTCAGGCGAGACCTAAAAATGACAAAATAACAAACTGAGTCTATAAAAAAATGCCTCATTATGCTGTATAATTTGCCTTTTCTGGCGGCATAATTTAGCCAAACCTGCCTCATAATTTGGTCCACTCCTGCCACTTAATTCCAGTGGCCCTGATTATATCACTACAATGCATCCAGTACAACACATATACAGTACAACAAAGTTATAATTACACATTTACCATTACAATTGAAAACAATCTTTAGGTTTCGCCTACACAGCACTTGTGACGTGCTTGCATAATTTCTTGTAACAAAAGAAAATCTTAAAAGGGGTTTGGAGTCCCCCATTGCTTACCATTGGTTGGCTCCTATGTCACTCTTGTTTCCTTTCTTCCTGTATGTGAGCACCTCCTCCTGCCTCCAGCTACCTGCTCGGCTTTACGTCTTCACCCTTGCTGTGGAGCTTGGACCAAGTACTGCTTCCAGTGGCCAGTGTCCTTCCACTGGCCTCGCATTTGTAACATACTTTATTCATTTTTGTTCTTTTCAGCATGCACATTCTGTTTGTTGTTTGCCCGTTCCTACCACCAACTCACTTCTGTCGCTGCATGCCCCTTTCCCGTTTGTTACTTTCCTGTCCCACCCACCACCTTGCGCCCTTCACTGCATGTCCCATCCCCACCTTGTCACTAGTAATAGCATGTTTAATATAGCGTGAAGTTGACAGGGAAGAATTGGAGCGTTTTCCCTGAGCGCTAGTTACATTGCAAAAGTACACATTTATTTTTACATGCACAGGGAGGTTAAGTGATTTCTTAAAATCACAGGATGTTGAGCCGGCCAAAGTCAGCAGCTCTGGCCATAATGACACAGCCTCTGCAGGCTCAGAGTTCAATCTAGCTACACTTTTACACACGTGTAACTGCATTGGGCATTTGTTCAAGAACATAAACGGCATATGAAGTATAGGGAACAAATCAATTTGAACTAGTTTGTACATGCAATTTGTTTTTTTACTTTCCAGTGTCAGCATTCTGTTCATTGCTTGCCTGTCTTTACAACCACCTCAATTCTGTTGCTGAATGCCCCTTCATTGTTCATTTCTGGCCTGCCCCTCCCACCACCTCACTCCCATTACTGTATGCCCTTTCCCCACAACTTGTTTTATATAGCACAAAGTGGACCAGAAGAACTTGGAGTGCTTTACATGTGTGCCATATACATTACACAAGGACACATTCATTTTTACAGGCATAGGGAGATTAAGTGATTTGCCCAGAATCACAGGATGTTGAGCTGGCGCTGAGTCTCGAACTTGGTTCCCCAGCTTCAATGTCAGCAGCTGTGGCCGTAATGCTACAGCCTGTCCATCCTCAGTGTTCCAGATAGCTACACTTTGACATGCTGTTAACTGCAATGGGCATTTGTTCAAGTATATAAACTGTATATTATTTATGGGGAAAAACAACTGTTTTAACCTGTTTGTACGTACGTAGCTTAAGGTAAAATAAAAACATATGACGCTTTCTCGCCACATCATATTGCTATAAAAAAAATGGTACGCTGTGTAGCAAAGCAACTCGCACTGCTGTGAAACATTTAAAAAAAATTGACAAAGCCAATAGCACTCGCATAGGAGAAACCTATTGGCTTTGCCAATGCTTTATAGTATAGTAGCTTAGTAAGAAATGGGTAGCGTGTATGGGAAATAAGGGTTTTTTAAGTTTCAGGGATAGGTAGCACTATGGGTAATAAAGGATGTAGGGTTTAGGAATGGATAGCGCTAAGTGGTAGTATGGAGTTTTTAGGGTTCAGGGAAGGGTAGTAACTGTAACGGGTTTCTTAGGGTTCAGGGAAGGGTAGCGTTAAAGGTGTAGTAAGAGGTTTTAGGGTTCTGGAATAGGGGTGTTAAGGGGTAGTAATGAGATTTTAGGGTTCAGGTAAGGTTAACAGTAAGAGTTAGGAAGGCATTTTCAGGGTTCTGGGAAGGACTAGCACAAGTAAGAGGATCAGGACAATGACATGGGATAGAAGAGGATGAGGAAAACACAAGGAATTCGAAAAAGAATAGTACTAGGAAGAGGACTAGGCGTAATACCATAGATAGGTGGTGGGACTGGGAAGAGGGGAATCTTTGGACATGGACTACAAATAGACAAACTGGGAGAACTAGGGCTAGACAGAGGACTGGGATAGAAAGAGAGACTAGGCTTGGGGATCGGAAGAGAACTTTAGGTATAACACAAATAAAGGCTAGGATTAGAAAGAGGGCTAAGAAGAGGGCTGGAAAGAATAGGACTAATAAGAGAATTAGGTCTATAAATAGGAAGATGCCTCCTGCTAGGACAATGCTAGGAAGATGACAAGGACTCATTTCAGGATTAGGTTTAGGAAGAGGCCTAGAATGAGGACTGTTATTAGGAAGAGGACTAGGAAAGAAAAGTTGACTTGGATGAGGTCTACAAATAAGACGTGGAATAAGAAGAGGAATACAACCAGTTTGAAGAAGAGAAGGAGGGGAAGGAGGAAAAGAGAGGAGAAAGAAGACCAAGGGAAGGTGTACCCCGAGGATTAGGAAACCCACGAAGAGTAAAACTCAGATCGCCATGAGGATCAGAAACCATGAGACTATAACATTCAATACATGTAGAACCAGGATGAAGAGGAAACGGAGAGGAGGACTAGGAATGTCAGTAGGACCCAAAGGATAAAGTCGGCTGTGACCAGAGAACCAGGTGGATGGAGAACATAGGATCATGAGGATAAGGAGGACCAAGCTCAGAAAGACCAGCAGGACATGGTGGGATAGCCCCGGAAGATAATGGGCACAAGGTCAGGATCACGAGAAAGGTAAATGTCACAAAGACAAGCAAGACCATGATACCAGTTGGGAGGCCAGGACCATGAACAGGACCTATACCACCAGGGTGGATCGGGGCCAGGAAGTGGCTGCCAGAAATCTCCCATAAGTCTGCATTCAGTGCAAGGAACTCCAAAACCAGTCGAGGGAAGGCGTAAATTCCTTTGCTATAGATCTCAATGGAGGTTGTAGAGACCGGACCAGTGGCAGATGGGGCAAAGTGGCGGGGTGTGTCTATGTCTTCACGAAAGTCTACTGAGTCTTTCGAGGTCAATATAAGCAGAGCAGAAGAAAGCCACATTGCCTAGCAACATCTTTTTGTAAGATACTTGCTCGTCGGTACTAAGCCACTGGTGTCCAGCACATTTGTTTTGTTTTCCCCCTTTTCATTTCACCTTGTGTTAGGGTTCCTTAGCCGATTTTCCAGTTATAAGGTGTTGCTGCAAAACGTGTTTGCTCTCCAGCAGACTGTTAAGGCTTCTCCTGTATGTATGGATATTTCTTGGTTGTTCTTGTACTTATACCTGCTGTTGTTCTGGAGAAGTGAGTAAGCACTCAAGTATAGGGGAATTATATTTAGCTACACCCTTATAACTTACCCTGTATGTCGATTTCATGACAGTCCTTACCATCCTTGATTTATCCATATAGCCTTGTTCCGTATCCTCCTGATAAGCCCTTCCATGTCGGACTGCGCCATTGTCAGTGAGCTCTTTCATTGTATCATGTGCCTCATTCAACTGCTGTATCTCATTTCTCCATTCCACCCCCTTTCTTCACTGTGGGGTGATAGTTCCAGAAACATTTTCTTGCTCTTTGGTCCTGGGTTATACTAGTGTGAGGCTGCGAAGAAGCATCTAAGTTCACTCAGTACACGCTTGACTCCCAGTAGGGGATCATTGCTATCAGGAGGGCCATGCCGACCAAGATCTGGGGAACTAGATGGAGGACAAAGTCCAGAAGAAGGACCAGGAAGATGAGGAGGATAAGCACTATCCCGACTTGGAAAAGCGTAAGGACCAGGGCATGGCCACCATAAAGATCATGTACTGTGAGAGCAGGAGGACCAGGAGGGGAGGACCAGGAAAGGGAGCTATACCAGGAGGATTGATGATGACCATGAAGGTGAGGAGAAGAACCAAGACCTCAGGACAAGTAGTATCAGGAGGGCCAAAACCAGGAGTACCAGGAGGAGGAGTAGGCTCAGCAACATGAAGAGGTGGCCCAGGTGGAGAAGGACCAAGAGCAGAAAGACGACCAGGAAGACCAGGAGGAGAAATAAGCCCAGGATCATGCAAAGGCCAAGACCAACGAAAGCCCCAGGACCAGGAGGAGCAGAACCAGAGGGTGCTGACCACAGGGAACAAGAGAAGCAGGACCTGGTTGTCCAAGTTTAGCAGGAGGACTAGGGGGAGAGTCAAGAAAACTAGGAGGACCAGGGCCAGGACTAAGTAGACTAGGATCACCAGGAGGACCTGGACGGGACCATCAGGGGGATCATGAGGAGAATGACAGGGAGTACCAGAGAGAGGAGAAGGACCACGAAGAGGACAAGGGGCATTGGGATCATGAGGGCTAGGACTAAGACCACAGGGATGACCAGGGAAGAACTCCCTGGGGCATCAGGAGGACCATTAAAAAGGTGATCAGAGAATGGCCAGGAAGAACAAGATCAAGAGTACCAAATGTCATTTTAGGTCAGAAGTATTATGATACACACTTATGATCCAATTACATTTCTTAATTCTTATTCTTAGGCCTCTCTCCTTTCAGTGGTTTTCCACCTTTTCAGCACATTTAAAGAATTGCTTATATCAAAATAAACCAGGCCTTTAGTGGCAGAGGACGTGCTGGAAAGTGTATGGAACAGGTGGTGTGGTGGGAAAGGAAGGCATTACATGGAAAAAATATTGTCACATGAAGGATACAAGAAATTTCTTTTTAGCAAAATTTCACAAATTCCAGAACCTTATTGAAATTATCAAAAAATCCAAGCATTGGTGAATAAATATTCTGTTTTTCCTCTGCATAAGAATTACCTCTATTATTTTCATTTACACTTTTGGTCTTCATGCTCAGGATTTGTGGATGCAAAAAGAACAATTTATGGACAGAATGCAGAACAATGTCATACATTCACCCCAGTACAGAGATCTGGGCCTAAATCCATCATTTTTTTGCTCACCATACCATTCCAGTTTGGACACAGCCATATTCAAATCAGTCTTAACCCTGCGCCCAATGGGAACAGTCCAGCCCAAACTGCCAGGCCAGGTCCTCCCTGGACTGGAAACAAGCATCCTAGGACCGGTTTTGGGGCTTCACCCCTCATCAGCCAGGATAGCTTGACTCCAGTGGCATGGAGAGCACGGGACCCACGTCTGGGCATACCCGTCCCACTCGAGGTGACAAATGTAAAGAGAATAATTGATGGACAGAATGAATAAAAATGTCATAAATTCACCCCAGTACAGAGATATGAGCCGAAATCCATCGTTTTTTTGCTCACCATGCCATTCCAGATTGGACCCAGCCATATGCAAATCAGTCTTGACCCTGCGCCCGGTCCTAGGATGCTAGTTTTCGGTCCAGGAAGGACCTGGCTTGGTATTGCGGGCTGGACTGGTCCCATTAGGCGCAGGGTCAAGACTGATGTGCATATGGCCAGGTCTAAACTCGGGTGGCATGATGTGCAAAGGAATGATGAATTTAACACATATCTCTTGACTGGGGTGAATGCTTTAATTTGTTCTGCATTCCGTCCATTTATTGTGTGTCTTTTGTTTTCTAGCCCTAAGTGCGCTAGGAATGCCCAGATGTGGGTCCCGGGCTCACTATGCCACTAGAATCAAGCTATCCTGGCTGATGAGGGGTGAAACCCAGAAACCAGTCCTAGGATGCTTGTTTCCGGTACAGGGAAGACCTGGCTTGGCAGTTCGGGCTGGACTGTTCCCATGAGGCACAAGGTCAAGACAGATTTACATATGGCCAGGTCTAAACTGGGGTGGCATGGTGTGCAAAAGAATGATGAATTTAACACATATCTCTTGACTAGGGTGAATGCTTTCATTTGTTCTGCATTCCGTCCATTTATTGTGTGTCTTTTGCTTTCTCGCCCTAAGTGCTCCAGGAATGCCCAGACGTGGATCCGAGGCTCACTTTACCACTGGAATCAAGCTATCCTGGCTGATGAGGGGTGAAACCCAGAAACCAGTCCTAGGATGCTTGTGTCCGGTCCAGAGAGGATCTGGCTTGGCAGTTCGGGCTGGACTGTTCCCATGAGGCACAGAGTCAAGACTGATTTGCATATGGTCAGGTCTAAACTATGGTGGCATGGTGTGCAAAAGAATGATGGAGTTAACCCAGATCTCTTGACTGGGGGTGAATGTTTTGATTTGTTCTGCATTCTGCCCATCAATTGTGTGTCTTTTGCAGGATTTGTTGATGACAGCAGCCATCCAAATGCACCACTTTTGTATCCCTCCTTCTCTCCAGGGTTACCACCCCAAGTCACATGTTCACACGCACTCTGCTATTTGTCCATTTCCAATTCCCTAAAGTACCCTGGCTCTTTCTAACAATTCCATTTACGTTATTCAGGTGGTGAAGGAGGGTATAAAGCAGTGATACTCAAAGTAGGGCCCGGGTGCCGCTTGCGGCCCTCTTGTCCTTTGCATGCGACCCCCCCCCCCTCCCCCGGTGATTCAGAAAAACATGGTAAATAAACATGCAAGTATTTATTAACCTGCAAATAAATGCTTGCCCGTTTATTTAACATGGATTTAGACCTCCATACACAATCCCTGACAAACCCAGACCCCCTAGCCCCACCCTGCTGGCATCAGCGCGGTCCTCTGTCACACCACAGACAGTACCTTGTGGCCCCTGGGCAAATGTTTATGAGTATCCATGGTATAAATGATGTCCCACAATGTAAGGATTCCAAAATGAACGTATCAGTATATTCCGTTTTTTCACAGTTACATTAAATGAATAAAGTTTATGATGAGATTGTCATATTCCGCATCCTATAAAAACAAGCATTATGATGATGACGATGATGACAAGTATTACTATTATGATAATGATGATGATTATTATTATTATTATTACAAGTGACATACCGGTTCCTAAACATGCTAAAAGTATCTGATAGCACAACAATGTGAACATCAGCCAAAACCAAGAAAATTTGCAAATCTCGTTGGGCATCTTGGGTATTAACAGTAACATGTATGCAAATTTTATGGCAGGGTGTAAGAAACACAGGTTGCAAAATAGTGGTAAAAAATTGCAACTAATGTTTGCATGACCACTGTGGAATTTTGCGAACCAACCTCTATACAAATAGATCAGTTCACAAAATTCAGAATCGTAGTGGGTCACAATTTGAACTTTCTCATCAATATTCAGGAGGTAGCGTGCAAATTTCTTCCTGATACGATTGGAGGCCATCACACAGATGAGGGCCTGCTGGGGTCAGCAGACCTCCTTGTCTTTGATCACTTTTTAAACATTTTGTTTATAAATGCAGCCATTTTTCCATAAAGTATACAGGGCTTCATTAAAAAGAAAGGTTTGAAACTTTTTAGACGTTTGAGAGTAGACAGTGGTCCGCCGCACCACTGCCTACTCCCCAACAAACGCGAAGGAAGGATTCCCTGTTGGACCACTTTTGCGAATGGCTTTCCACCACATGGTCTGAGTCTGTAAAATTTCAATGTATTGCAACCAGATTTTGGTCACAGAACATTGATATATAAACCATAACAAATCGCCTTCTTGAAAGGCACCACCTTAATAAGCCCCGTCTAATTAGTTATTTGTAATGGACTTCTATACCCATTTTGCGATTTTTATAACCTGTTATTGAATCACAAAATGGGTTTGTTCATTGCAAAAAAGCATTTTGCAGTCACAAACTCCGAATTGCAGCGTTTGTGTCCACACAAAAACTGTGTGCAATTGGACCCAGGTGAGTTATGTTCAGTATCTCTGTTGGTGTTTGCAGTTGAAAGGTTAACCTTATCTGTATTTCCTACAAGTAGGCGTTCCTCTCTCTTGAACTTGCACTGAATGCGCTGATACATAACTATGCTATTTTGAAAAGCAAGAGGAAGGGCTACTCTCTACTCATGTAGAATATTACATTAAGAAGAACATCGAAGGTATTGCCAACACAGAGAGTAATGTGTGGGTTTTAAAAATGCCACTTTATAGCTGCAGACAGTCTACAGACATTTCTATGCTTGCAGAAACATGTCAACGGTATAAGGAAATTCAATGACTGTGTCAGGATCCTTTTATGAAGCCTCTGGGAGGGACACCCCGAGGCTCCCTCTGATAGGATGTCTGTTGTTGTAATCACTATCTCGGTACTAAGAAGGGGGGTGGGGGAGCCGTGATGATCTCCAGGTGTTGGTGAGATGTCAAAAGAGGTTTGAATTACACTTAAATGTGTTCTGGTTTGGGTTATTACAAAGCAAGGCCAGAAGATGGAGAGCTCATGCACTCTGCTGTGTCAAAGAATCCTAGCAATGAAAATAGCCTGAGGTCAAAGAGCGTGGCTAGTAATGGCAAAGCAGGGGAGATGAAGGCAAGTGAACAAACTGTATTTAAGAGTTCCAAAGCAGCACATGGTTGCAATCCAGCAGTAAAATGTACGCTCCCTGGTCCATTTACCTTGCTTCAGTGCACAGACTTCGAGCCAGCAGTGAAACATAGAGGGATGGACCCCTACAAAATTAGGAAACCCTGCTTTACCTGTATCTTAGAGGTAAACAAAGGCCTTAACGCTCAAGAGGGGGCTCCAATGTACAGAGTCCAAACCTTGTAATGTCTTGTCATGCTAATAGCTTTTTAGGTCGAGCCTGGGCAGTGCATGCGCAGCTCTGCAAGACATGCTGTATTGAGGTAGGGAATAAAAGCTCTGCCTATTTCCCCCCATCTTTTCAATTGGCTCCTGTTACAGTCTTTTCAAAATCATTGCTTTTCATTCGTGAATAGGCTTACTTGTCCCTCCTTCGTACAGCATTGTCTGCATTTGCAACCTCCCATAACACCTGGACTTTTTACTTGTGATGTTACATGGTCTGCTTTATCTAGTCAGTGAGCACTATTTTCTTTTCCACCCACAACATAGCAGCACGCCACTCGCTTTTACATTGTTATTATTTTTTATTTATTTGCAGCGTGGTCCACTTTCACTTTAGCGGCCGCGCTTCTTTATTTTATTTAATTTGCAGCGCGGTCTGTTTTCACTTTAGCAGCCGAGCGTATTTATTATTTAACTTAAAGCGTGATCCGCTTTCACTTTAGCAGCCGCGCTACAGAAACTTTCCTTCTTTTTAAGTGAAAACGCCCCATACTGCGCTTTCGCTTTATTGTTGGCCGCACCCCTTTCTTTAGACGCTGTTCAATGTAACCTGAATACGGTGAGCAGCGTCTAAAGAAACGGGTGTGGCCGCTATGAAAGTGGTCTTGCATTTGCAAGGTCTCGGCATTAGAAACGACAATGCCTTTTATATATGTGTTTCTTTTAAAAACACATAAATCAAAGGCATTGTCATTTACAATGCCAATAGCTTAAACTCTTGCAAGTACAAGACCTATTGTATTGAAAATGCTTGTTTAGAGTGTGTTGTCACCCAGTTAATGGTATTCCCGGCCCTAAATCTAGGTAACTGCAGATAGGATTGAGCAACTTCATGCGAAGAGTCAAATCAGGAAAACCAAGATGAAATGTGGCTTTTTATGCCTTTGGATGCACCAACGATCAAACAAAGACTGGGGGGGGGGGGTTTCAAGCCCAGGCCATAACAAAGGAAAAGGGGCAACAAACTGAATGAATTCCTCCCTTGGGAATAACGAGAAGTCGACGATAGGTTAACCGAAGATACGTTGGATCATATTGGTGCAAGGCAGGATGAAATAAGGAGGTGCGAAAGAGAAAAAAGGACTAAACAAAATAAGAGGAATCATGAAAATCATTATGATTACACGATCCTGTCATCGACTCTTAAGGGCAAAAGAAAAGTATTACAGAACCATACGACGATAGTCAAACATTGGTAGTGATGTGAAGATGCACAATTCCAGATGGTGCTTGTCGTTTTCCTTGTGTTAACCTGTATAGCTTAGTAATGGCGACAGCCAACAGTGGCCTTTGACACGTTTCTTCCTTGGAACTTTCTCTAGGCTGCGAAGTTACAAACCTCGTTATAAGATATTTGAAATATGTATACATTAAGAATCAGAGCCTGTCTGTGAGTGATACAACAAACTACACAGGGATTGCAGTTATAAGCGGGCCAATGTTTCCCTAAATACCGAAAGTGATCAAATACGCAACCCAGGTACAATGTTGACATGTCAACCCTGTATTTAGAGGGTAAAAAATACTTGGATAATAACAGGACATGAGAGTAGATTTTGGAGTGGTAAACACCAAAATACGTATGTTATGGCCCATTTTCAGAAGAAATCTCAGAATAGGTTCTGTTGAGTCTGATAATTATTACATTGACCAGTAGGTACACTCATCATCAGGTCATCTGAATCTAAAGCTTAAATTCATTAAAAGAAGTAGCATAATCAGTAGTTGGTTACTGTTGGATGTCACTGTTAAAAGAGGGCATACATCCTCCATTCAAGCTGCTAATCTCTGTTACTCATTTCCAGCAGGGTAAAAGCTACTGGTGACCACGTGGCGTTAAGAGGATGGTGGAGACCTGGAACTTGCATTAGCCTACTAGAAATGGGTCTGACCAGAAGGACCAAATCCCTCACCGTAAGAATGAAGAATGACACTCTGTGGCAGCACTAATTTAATTAAATACACAGGGAAAGAAAGAGGCCGCATATCGATACCTGGCAGAGTCACCATGGATGGGTGCTCAAGCAGGAGCGCCTGACATGCTAGATAGAGTCACGTTGTCCAAGATGATCATGCTTGTAACATTTTTGCTATGTGCTCCACAATACATCTTTTGAGGTACCAGAGGCATTTTTCAAGGTGGTGCAGGCCACTACCTGCTTGTCGCTGTGGGATGGTGGGTCACCATGGAGAGCTCATCAGACATTGACAAGAGGGCGCTAACGGAGGGACCACTCTCCCCAATCTTAAATATTACTACTTGTGAACCCAACTGTTGATATCTATCCAATGGGCTAATGCATCACAGACGGAGCCAGCATTGAAGGCTGACAGTGGGCGAGGGGAACTACCTGGATCGGTAAACAACGTTTACCACAAAACTTTTTCCCCACAGAGAATTACAACGCGGTCATTACAAGGTTTGCGTCTTAATTCCGCATACCATTACTCCGCAAGTCGGAACAACGACTTGCGGAGGGGGAAGAAGGTATTGGATTTAAAATCCAACACCTTCCCTACTGTCCGCACAGACTGGAGTTGGAATAGTAAATTAAACTATTCCAACATCCAACGCCCCCCCCTCCGCAAGTCGTTGTTACAATTTGCTGGGTAATGGTATGGGGAATTACAACACGGTCGTTGTAATGACCGCATTGTAATTCCCTGCGGCGAAAAAGACTGCACGATAACTTGGTATATTCACTAAAGCAGGGGCAATATCCGAACCCTCCCAATGCAGTCAGCTATAGTGACGATGGGCTGTGAGTTGAGACTAACCCTAGAGACACCTGTGGGGGAGTCGGATATCCTTGTAAACATGAAGAGCAAAGATGCAAGCCTCAAGTGGGATCTGCTGGGCTTGACTAATTTGGGAAATATCTAGAAGGGGGGCAAGATAGTGCCCTTTGCAGAACTGCAGAATCATTATGAGCTGGCTGACCGGCAGTTCCTGAGTTACTTACAACTGAGGCAGACCCTTAGAGACGCTTATAGAATATGCAGACCAAGTGGTGTCAGTAGCCAATGAGACTAAGTAGGAGTTTCGGATTCTGGCATCAACATTGCCCAAGCATACAGTCACTCAAATATACCAAATGCTCTCTGTGTGTTGTCAACGCTCACTAGACACACTGAAAGCTACATGGAAACAACACTTGGGAGTCCTAGATGAAATGTAGTAGGTAAAGCATGTTCATACCCCGGAGCAGTAGCTATTATAGCAGGGTTTTGGCTGCTAGAATTTAAGATTCTACTTAGGTCCTACCACACAAGAACACAACCACACAGGATAGATAAAACGACAGGTATCTGAAGTGCGGTCAGAAGGTGACCATTGTACACATGCTGTGGAGTTGTCCACATTTGAGGACCTTCTGGTCGAGAGTAGAACATCACGTAACAGGTGACAGAGGAACATATTACCCTAACGCCACCAGTAGCTTTGCGAGGACAATGAGGATTTGATTTGATTGGGCAACATATAAAGCGTGAACAAATTCCAGAGGGTGCCAAGGCGCTGAGGAGAAGTGACACTGTCTTAATAGGATGCTCTGTTCTGCAACACTGCCCTGGTGGTGACAAATCGAGATAGTGTAGGTCTACAAGGAGTGAGAAATCCACCGAGCATGACCGATGAGAATATGAATTGGTCTATGCAGGCAGGAGCCACCATCTACAAGGCAAGAGAGTGCCCTCGAAAGCATGAAAAACTAGGTCCAAAAAGGCGGGGTATACAAGAAGAGGGTTTTTGAGGCCCACGGAAGCAAAGAGGAGGCTCCGCATGAGGGTAACTAATGCGGGCCATGTTAGCACTAAAAGGGCAGAGATGGGACTGAGTGAAATGGAATATAACTAGTGCATCTAACCTGTGGTTGAGGAATACATATTATGTATGTTCCAAAACAGAAAGAGCCCATCCGCTTTAAATGGACTAACCCTCCACAAGACAAAGAAAACACTTGGTTTTCTCATATAATCCTCGCCCACCAGTGTTACCACTTGGTGGCATGCTTCATTTTTGGGTTCATCCTGTTCTGCTGTGGAACAGGGCGTGCTGCAACCTACGAATTACATGGGGGCACTTACAGATGTATTTACAATTATGAGAAAATAGGAGCGTTTTTTTTGTGGCAAGTAAAAGTTAAAAATACCTGCCTGGTAGGTAAAACTTTGTTTATTCTGGCCTCTAGCCGGTATGTTTAAAAACAATGAAATAGAAAGTGGATGAGATCATGTACTTGCCTTTCTAATGGTCTACATGTTTCAAGCCGTACCCCATGGCTTTTCTTCAGGATCAAAAATCTATCTCCCTAATACCACTCCTTTTATAATAATGTATAGCTGCGCATACTGAAGATATAAAAGCATGTACAGCACCTACTTGGTGTTACTGCTTGTTGATCTATAATACATAATGGGAGAGTTAGCCTGCCAAATTCCTGGCAGTATGCAGAATCAAGTACACTGCTTATACTTGTAATTCTGAGCGCGTTGTGTCTATTTATCAAGGAGAACACCATTTGTGCATGTCTGGGAAGTTCAATATAATGATAATTAAGGTGAGCACTTCTAGTGAAACTAATGAGCCTTGTGACACACAATCTCTGGGACTGCTTTTAAATAAAGCATTTTTTTTAAATGCATCCCGTTTTCCTTAAAGGAAATCGGATTGCATTTATTAAAATAAAAATGAAACATTTTCGTCAACGAGTAAGGGGCTCCGGCTGGGGGCTTCTGGGCTGGGGATCGCCTTTTTAGGTCTCGGACCGGAAAAGCTGGCTTGCCAGCTTCCGGTCAGAGAATTAATGATTTTGAGTACGGAGCTTGAACCCGCCTCTGTACTTGACCTCTCCTCATTGGCTGGCTTCCTAAATGGAGGCCAGCCATTGGAGGAGAGATCCATCACTCCGATGTAGCCCCGTCCTTTTCGGATTTGGGGGCGTAAGTTTTGCTGTTCTTTAGACAGTGACGTCGCCCGTCACTCAGAACAGCAAAACACACGCCCCCAAATGCGAAAATGACCATGCTTTCTCCGAGGCATTTCTGCTTTGCCTCGGAGAAAGACGGTGGTGATTTACAGAGCTGCTCTGCTCGTCCCGCTCCCCCCTCCCCCAGCAAATCCAACAGACCCTCTCACTAGCCCACCTCTGTTTCTGACTCCAGAGGCAAAGCACGCTCAGATGTACCCTTCTTCGTCCCGGTCCCTCTCCCACCCCCTCCCTCCGCCCGCAGCTCTCCTTCGTCCCGGTCCCCCCCCCCCCTCCCTCCCTCCGCCCGCAGCTCGAGCGTCGTTCTTTTCCTCTTCCTCGTCTTGTTTTCGATGGCAGCCGAGTCACACAGCTCCACCCCAGCTGCCAGTAAAACACCTTTGTCACGCTGGGGAGTTTAGGACAACTCTTCGAAGCACCTCGTTCCCAGTCCTGAAAGGTCATTTAACAAAATTATTGCAGCCAAGAGTTTTATTCTTAATTCCGTTCGAATTAGAATTGTGAGTGAATACACTTGAAAAGAACACCTTCGAGAAGGAAAGCAAGGAACTATAAATGTTCTGTGCCATGACATTGAATTATCATGAATTTAGAGTGTAAATCAGCATGTTTTAGTGTATCAGTATATTTACCAAAGGACGTCAGCCGATAGCAAGTAAACGCCCACCGCCCTGTGCAGGTCGTGCACGCCCACCCCCACCGGCCTACGGTGAGAGGCTGAGCAGGTCGCGCATGCCCACCGGCCTAAGGTGAGAGGCTGAGCTGGTCGCGCACGCCCACCCCACCGCCCTAAGGTGAGAGGCTTCACCCGCCCCCCCACCCCCCATCTAAAGTGAGAGGCTGAGCGTGCTCCTGCTTCTACATTATTTAGCAAGCATTGATTCCCCCCACGCACGGAGCGAGGAGACAGTGAGAAGGAACAGGACAGCTCACTAGTGTGCAAGTGCTAGTGACTAATGTACTGACTGTACAAAAAATCGGCCCCCGCCCCAACCAGCAACAAACCCACCCCTGGCAGCCTATCGGGGGATGGCCCGGCTCCCACTCCAAAGCGGCTAGAGCTCGTGTTCCGAGGATACTAGCGCCTCTACTTCTTTCGGAGAGTGTGAAACTACAACTCCCAGCATGCACACTGGTGCGCACTAAAGTGCACACTTAGAGGCGCTTTACATCTCTGCCTTTGTTTCCAGTCTGCTCGAGCGGCCCTTGACTTGGCCCCCATCTCGGAGGTGGGCACTTGCCGCTCTGATACGGTTGCTCCCCCCTCCCTGTAGCCCTCAGAGGGGTCACCCTCCACCACACCCATCCTGCCCGAGAGAAGACTGTTCTTGCAACCAACCGTAAGGGTCTCCAGCGCCATGAGCCCCGTACGGGTGAGGAGTGGCGCTTTAAAAGAAATCAGATGGACTCTTCCCCTCACGTGAGCCGCTGCATTCTTGCAGTGCAGGGTGATTTACAGAGCTGCTTTGCTCGTCCCCCCTCCCTCCGCAGCTCTCCTTCGTTCCGGTCCCGCTCCCCCCTCCCCCAGCAAATCCAACAGACCCTCTCACTAGCCCACCTCTGTATCTGACTCCAGAGGCAAAGCACGCTCAGATGTACCCTTCTTCGTCCCGTCCCCCCTCCCTCCCTCCGCCCGCAGCTCGAGCGTCGTTCTTTTCCTCTTCCTCGTCTTGTTTTCGATGGCAGCCGAGTCACACAGCTCCACCCCAGCTGCCAGTAAAACACCTTTGTCACGCTGGGGAGTTTAGGACAACTCTTCAAAGCACCTCGTTCCCAGTCCTGAAAGGTCATTTAACAAAATTAGTGCAGCCAAGAGTTTTATTCTTAATTCCGTTCGAATTAGAATTGTGAGTGAATACACTTGAAAAGAACACCTTCGAGAAGGAAAGCAAGGAACTATAAATGTTCTGTCCCATGACATTGAATTATCTGGAATTTAGAGTGTAAATCAGCATGTTTTAGTGTATCAGTATATTTACCAAAGGACGTCAGCCGATAGCAAGTAAACTTCCCCCACCCCCCCACAAAGGGACTCATCCAGTCTGTACTGCTAGGCCCCGCCTCCGTAGCACCCATTCATTTTGTGGTCAAAAGTCGAAACCTAATTAAGATTACATAGTAAATGCCGCACACAATTCATTCAAAATTACACTACTTAAAAGGTTTGCCCTATTTGCGTATGTATTAACAACGTTTAATTTGATAAATAAGTCTCATAGACCCTTTTTTAAGATATCTACTTACAAATGATTAATTTTTGTAAAGAAAAATTAAGAGTGCTTAAGAAGCACTTAGGTTGTTCAGAGGCTTGCCCTAACCACATATGGGTTCGCTACAAAACAGTCGATCCAATAGCATGTCCTGACTCTGGGTGGACTGCTGGCAAGGTACGTGAAGGTTTCCTTTTTCGAACTCCACTTCCTAAAGCAAATGCACCGCATCCCTTCATGCTGGGAGCTGATTTCTCGCGGATACCGAGTTAAAGCTGACCTAGTGTGCATTCCAAGGCTTTGAAGTGGTGCTTCCATCGGGAGTGTGTCCAATTAAAGTGCTTGACTCCGCTGAACAGGGCTATCTGCGGCAAACCTGGCTGTAATAGTTATACAATCTTTGAAAAGGCTGCCATTTAAATGCAGTGCATCAACTGCATTGCATCCCTGTTGCATGCTCACTCCCGAAAAGGGGTTTGCTACCTTTTAGTTTGGTATGCTGGAAGTTCAAATGCAAGGGAAGACTGGAAGAGCCCCATCCAGAGCACAGGTTGAGGATGCCCATACTTTTCTGTGAGTAACTGTTGAAGGTGTGATGTATTTTGTAGCACAGCATTTCACGTCATGCTTTTTAGCATAGCAAAGACATGAATATAAGGAACCACAACCAGAAGTGAGACTGGCAAATAGAAATCCCTACAAACAGTCCCTCTACTAAATGATACAAGATATTCTAAGGACATGTATTTCTAAAATATCAGATGTTGTAATATTTAGGACACATACTATTATAATACAAGTTGATTTCTAGTCCTGGGAACCATCGATGACGTCACCGGGGCTTGCCTGAGAGCTGCGCACTGATTGGTGCAGCGCTCGTTTTATTTACAACTCCAAATTCAAATGTTGTTTGCACTATAACTGAAATAAAAAAAAATATATAGATATAAAAATGGAGGCAGTGTCATGTCATTTGTGCATGCATGTATGTTGGTACATGTTCAAACTAGTTAACTATAACGGAATGATGCATGCTTACTTGCGCACAGCAGCGTTTTTAAGAAAAATCTGCTTTTTTAAAATATATATTTTTGCTGATGGTGTCCGGCAGTGGCGCGTAAAACATTACCAAAGCCAGTAGGTCAAAAAGACCAGGCCTGTTTGTTTAGCCAACGGATGTTCGAATACTCTATTACTGGTGTGAAGAGTATCTCTACTGTGAATCAGGACTTCTTTAAACTATTAAATATCAAATTGGGTTTTTTCCAGGCCGCACTTTTTTTTAATGAGCGTTTGGGAGCTAGTGGCTATCGAGAGTCCACATAGACTATTTATTGATGCAAATATTTGGGCTTTTAGGCGTGGAAGGGCGATTGCTTTTGCAGTGTGCCTCGTGTAAAGGAATAAAGTACCTATGCTGGCTTGCATAGCGTTGTATGCCTGGGCAAAAAAAACTGTGCTTTAAGGGTGAGGCTACAGTGACCACGCACTGGGGGCGTTCTGCATGCCAGATGTAGCTCATGGGCAGAAGAGAGAGCTAAGTGCCTCGTCGGACAGGAAGGTTAAATGCACGCGGCGCTTCCCACTTCCGGTTTATTGCTCCCTGCTCACTGGCACCGCGAACCAAGTGTTTACAGTGCCAGTTGCTGTGTGCCGCTCTGTTTAGCTGACGCCAACATATAAAGCACGGCACGGGGACAGTCGTGTGCCGTCAGGTCGCAGTAAAAACAGACCAACGAGAAACACCCCTGGCTGACGGGAACCGAGGCCCTGGGCGCTCGAGGCACGTCCTGCTGCAGGCGGTGAGGAAGGAGGAGGAGTGCAGGGGTCCGAAAGAGGAACCCGACCCCGTGGCGGTAACTGACCCCTGGCAGCAGGGACTCGCTTCTGCTGCTCCTGCTGAGCCCAGCCGGGCGCGCGCCTCTGGTGTCACAGGGCTGCCCTCGGACATGGCAGAGAAGATCAATTCCAGAATGAACGCGTCACGCTTTCTCAGCGCCTCCCCATACCATGTACTTCTGCCTCGACAATGCTCTGCTCAACCCCCAGCTCATGGTCCTGTTGAAGACTTGATCCCATAATGAGAAGAGCTTTCAGGCGACTTCTGACTGCCACCTTCAATCTATTCAGAATGTGGCCTTACAGCCAGAGCTGCTGACATTAGACCTGGGGAGCCGGGTCGGAGTTTCCCCATCAGCTCTTTATCTTGAGTGTCTCAGCTATTCACGAAATCTTCCCATGGCTAAGAAACAAATGGGTGTAACTTTGTGTAATGCGAAGCGGCTAAAAGCCCTCTGTTGTGCTATCCAAAATGCACAGAGGTAAATACAGAGTAGAGTGCTGTGGAGTGCAGAGTGCTGTGGAGTGCAGTGTGCTGTTGAGTACAGACTGCAGAGTGCTGTTGAGTGCAGTGTGCTGTTGAGTACAGACTGCAGAGTGCTGTTGAGTGCAGTGTGCTGTTAAGTACAGACTGCAGAGTGCTGTTGAGTGCAGTGTGCTGTTGAGTACAGACTGCAGAGTGCTGTTGAGTGTGTCTGTGGGAGGGTGGCTCTGTGTAGGGTGTAGCTATTGACATTGTCAATGACAATGCCATTTATATAACGATTAAGCTATTGGCAATGTAAATGACAATGCCATTGATGATTTAAAAAAAAAAAAGAAATGTCATGAGCAATGCTAATAGCTCTACCTTTAATGATGCCGAGACCATTGCATTGTAAATGCTTGTTTGTGAGGTGTCCCAGAAAGCGACCCATCTCGACTCCACCACCCCTGGAGATTGGGTTGTTGAGGCACCAAGATTATCCAGTGCCACTTGGCTCCCGTCCCAACCGAGGACGACCCTAAGAGAAGAGTTGGGAGCGCAGCTGCGCCGTCACTGCTGCCGGAACTAACCCACCGCCCACGGCCGCAGCTGTGCTGACCCCCTCTGCTGAATGGAGAAGTGTGGCTCAGGGGTTAAAGGCGGCAGACCCGGAAGCTGAGATCGGCCCTGGACCAGGGTTCAATTCCCCCCCCTCGGCGGGTCTTGGGCTAAAAATTCCACGGACTCGATAATTCTCGCTCCGGTGCCTTCTCGACTCATGGGTTCACACTCTGCGACTCTGGGCAATAGCTTGCTTAATCTCCACAACGGCCCCTCGCGGCGGGATGCCTGGCTTTCACCTTGTGGATAACCTGCCGGGGTTATCTCACAGGGGAATACCAGGACGGGTTCCCTAAGCAAGCGCCGGGAAACCCACTGCGGGTAGCTGTGCGCTATATAAGCTCAAATACATTTACATTTACAATGAGAGTTGTGACGGTAGGAAGCGGAGAGGAGGTGGGTGCTCGGCGCGAACGGACTGAATGCGCTGCTGATGGCACCCGCCTGAGTCCTCGTGGCCACGACCAGCGGGGAATGCAGACCGCCTTTGCAAGCGGCCCCCCATCAAGGGAGAGGTTAGCCTGTGGGGCAAATTCATGTTTCATTGAATCGTAAGGGCTTGGGGGGCTAAGATGAAAGCGCAGACTTTTAGTTTGAGCCCTGCATGACTTCAACATGGTGCCCAAGACGAGACATCTAGATAAGCCCTCCCTGACTTAAACATGGCGCCCAAGACGGGACATGCCTGACCCTGACTTGGTGCCCGCCGGATAGATGAGGAGCAACATGCAAGCGCAAAGCTACTGTAAGATGGCAGCCAGGCTAAATTCCCTTTCCTATCATGCCATCCTCATCATCTCCACCCTCCCGTTTCTGGACTCAAGACTTTCGGTCACTTTATGATCTTCATTCTAACCCAGCGGAACCCGAAACACATGGCCGATTCCCGGTGGAGCTGCACCGACTGCTATGGCCGTCACCTCCCCAGCCGGATTCCGGACATATGTCTTGTTGTTTTCTCCGCAACTGTCCCCCCCCCCTGTGAACTTCCAGCTCTCTTGGACTTTTTGGGTCTTGACTTTTGTGTTCGCTAGTACCTCCTGTCTTGACTTTGTAATCACTCTGAAATCCATGTGAAATTTTGTAACTTGCAACTCGCTTTTTCCTTATGTAAAGCGCTCTGATACCTTCGGGCCTAGCCAGCGCTATATAAAACACATGAAATAAATAAAAATAAATAAATAAACCCTTCCCATTTGCGATTGCATTACCACCTATTTGAAGTAGGTGGTAATTTGAAATTGCGGTCGCAAAACATTCATACGTGCCTCATGAGTCGCTATTAGGAAGGGAACGCCTCTTCCGAATAGCGAGTCGCAAAACATTTTTTGCGAGTCGCTAATTGATTAGCGAGACACAAAACAGGTTTTGTACATGGGCCCAAGGTTTTTAGCGTGTGCAAACAGGTCTAAAACCTGTTTGCGCATGCTAAAAACCGTTGTCGTACATTTGGCCCTGAGTATGTTGCCATAACTTGTGCCCTGTGATAATTGACAATACTATGTCTGCTGGCGGTCCTCCATCATCTGTTTGTTGCAACTGTTGGAAAACTAATAAAAAGATTTATATGATATGATATGGCTGCAATATATTCGGAGTTCACATGGCTGACACTCTTGGACCAAATGAATTGTTAGTACTGAAATGCAATAAAATGCTACCTAAACCTCTGAGTAACTTGTGAATTATTATTACAAACGCTGGGAATGCTACACTGAGCCTTGCCTAACCAATTGCATGATTTCAGCATTGAGTGCTGGCCTGACCACAGGCCTGATTACCCGCCTAACTTCGTGCATGACCTCTACACAACAGCAAGCATGAGCACTTGAATTACTTACTGTCTGTATGACCAATCACATAGCCACACCTGGACATATTATTGCATGACATAATGCAGGAAAGACTGCATCACAGTTTGGTTACAAATCTGTGTAACAGACTATATGACAAACAGCATGGCAGATTGCATGCAAGGTGCATACAAAATACAAACTGTGTGATAAACAGCATGACAAATTATACCTCCAACTGCGTGCCAACACCTCTAAGGTTTTCAGCATCCCACAGTGTAGCATGCAACCCAATTGTAAAGCCATTCTGCATCTCGTCAAGAGTAGAAATCGCTATATAAATAATACCACAAAAATCAATTACAGTATATCCCTAAATTCACCATATGCTCGCGCGGGTCCAGTTCTAAGATTTTTGAGTCCCCGGGCAAAAAGGGAATGTGCGACGCCTCTCTAATGTTCCTACACTGTGGCACAGTCAGGGCTGTACGTATCTCAATAGATGCCCCTCCTGCAGAAGGTGCTTCGTTCAGACCCCTCCTGAGCTGCCACGCTCTCTGTCATTAAAGGACAAGCACCTCTTTCAGAGCCGGACTGGCCGTAGCGGGCACCAGGCGTTTCCCCCATGGGCCGCTAGGGTGGGGGCTGGTTTTGGGTTCCTGGGGGCAGTTTTTGTTACCGGAGGCCATCAATATTGGCCCCCTGTAATAAACTCGTCCGAAACCTGCCCTAACAAACAGCTCGGTAACACTGCCCACCTTCCCCCAGGGGGGCCGGCCGAGCAGTTTGCCAGGGCCGGTTTGTTTCCCAGTCCAGCGCGGACCTCTTTTACAGCTCATAATTCAATGCCTCATCAGGCAGTGGCATAATATTAGCCCCCACAGCCCACTTTGGTGCTGGGGGCCCTCTCCGGCACTGTGCACGGGTGGCGTGCCCCTAGCCTGAAAGCTCCTGACTGGGCACGGGGAGAGGGGGAGAGGCCCTCTGTGACTTTGCTTGGGGGCACCCTTAAGTTTCGTTACGCCACTGTTATCAGGGGTAGTAAGCCCTACATAAATGCAATTTGAAGGGCTGGAGGTGTGAGAATTGCTTGTCATTTAGAGAGTATAACTGCAAGACAATGTGCGCTGTTGTATGACATTAGAACACATACCGTTACAACACATGCCTATAACAAGGCATGCGTTATAACGCGAATGCCATTACCAGGTTTATCCTTTACCACAAATATGCATTTCCCACGCATACCTTTACAACAAATTATTTTGTAAAAGCATGTATGTTTAGGGCATATTCATGATAAAGGTTTTTCCAGACCCCTGCTCCAAGTCCCGTCCATTGTGCCCCGTCCTTTTTTTTTAAAGTACCTCTGCCCTGTACCCCTGCGGGCTCCCTGTACCAAACCCTTCTAAGAAATACCCCTCCCCTGTACCCTAAAAACTGATCCCTGATGACTCCTCCCCCACCCAACCCCCAGACCTTCTTCAAATTACCCCGCCCCTGAGCCCTAGGGCGGACCCCTACCCCCGCACCCCTGGCCCTCAGTCCGTCTAAAAACTACCCCTTGACCTAAAACGGGACTTTTTAACAAATACCCCTCCTCTGAACCCTAAAAATTGACTCCTGTGTGACTCCATTCCCGTCCACCGCCTGGCCCTTCTTCAAACTACCCCGCCCTTGTGCCCTAGAAGCGGTCCCCTACCCCCTGCCTCTCCAGCCCCCAGCCCATCTAAAAACGACCCTTCCCCTGCCCTAAATCTTGAAAACATAAATACATTAAATACATTTAAACACATTATTTGACATCTCTCTTACCTATCCACGATGTCACCTTTACAGCTCTTCTGAGACGCGACACGCGTCGTACAGAGTAAGCGGAAGGGTCCGTTTCCTCTAACGATGTCGATAGACCACCCTTCACACACATACGCTTTCCACACATAGCTTTACAACGTAAAGGCTTGCGCGGTAAAGGCTGTACGTGGTAAGAGTGCATGCATTGTAACGGATGCATGGTTAAGTACATGTGGGGAAACAGCCATATTGTAATGGCTGTTTCCCAATGGGCACCCCCTTGGTGCTTCTGAAAGGGCAGCGGGACAGGAAGCCTGATGCAAGGACAAAACTGCAGAACCTGTCTGATTGCAATTGGGACCATAGAAGGAGGCCCCCTACCCTAGGACTTACTACACCATAGCAGCGAGGCCCAGTGGAGAGGCCCACCCTCTCGAGGGCACAATTGCATTAAGACACCTTGCTCCCAATTAGAGGAGCAGAGGGCACACGGGAACCGGTAAGCGGTGGCCTGGCTGTGGCGTACTGATGCGGGGTCCCATGTTGGTGGGCTGAGTGCAGTGCCCTAAGCAGCTGCCCACAATGCCCATGCCTAGCGCTGGCCCTGCGCCTGCACACCTCCACAATATCGGTATTAAAAGTGACTTGACAGCATTGAGGTTCAACAAATCTTTAGATCATGCTCATCTGTTCCATTTTGTCCTTACCTCCAGAGACTATATACTGGATCAATCCATGCATTTAGTTTTTTTCCATTCATGGAAGACAAGCTAAGGCACCATCCCCACCACAACTCCTAAAAGACATGTTGCTGAAAATGAGCATGGTCATCATATTGGGACTTTCCATCAAACAGGAAATGCTGCATCAGTTTCATTCAACTCATACTCGGTTGTACTAAATATTTCACTCAGTTCACCCCACTCGTTCTCAGTTTTACTAGACGTTGAACTCAGTTTTCTCTCGCTCATACTCAGTTGCACTAGATGTTGCACTCAGTTTCATCCCACTCATTCACAATTGCGCTAGATATTTCACTCTGTTCAGTCTCAGTTTCTCTAGATGTTGCACTGAGTTTCATCCCACTTGCACTCAGTTGTACTAAATGTTGCACTCAGTTTAATTTCATTCAAATTCAGTTGTAGTAAATACTGTACTCAGTTTCATCCGACTCATATTCAGTTGTAGTAGATGTTGCACTGAGTTTCATCCCGCTCATACTCAGTTGCGCTAGATGTTGCACTGAGTTCCATCCTACTAATACTCGGTATTACTAAATGTTGCACTGAGTTTCGTCCTTTTAATACTCAGTTGTACTAAATGTTGTGCTCTGTACATACTCAGTTGCACTAGATGTTGCACTGAGTTTCTTCCCACCCGTACTCAGTTGTACTAAATGTTGCATACAGTTTCATCCCTGTAGGAAGGTGGATACCCGACTATGGTTACCCAGATTTTTTGCCTAGTGTTAAGCTGGTTTTCAACTTAGTTGGCCTGGGATCCTGCTAATCAGGGCCCCGGGCTATCTGCTCTCTCTTTAAAATGGACTCCATGTACCCTAGGTACATCTCCAATTGGGATTGGGTCACCTTATCAGCCCCTGTACAGTGTACTATAGGTACCCAGGGCATAGGTGCATCCAAGGCCTACCAGGGGCTGCAGCATATCTTTTGCCACCCCTGGCTGGCCATCCAAACTGACACAACTGGCTGATCACTCAGCTGGGGCAAGGTGGTGTAATCACCCCTTGCTTAGATATAGTATACCTATATCTAAACCTATATCTGGACACATATACACCTATAAGTCACTCCTATGGCAGGCCTTAACAATGCTGGAGGCAGAGTGCTTGGTTTTATGTGAGATGGTGCTCTAGCATGAGCTGAGCCTGTCTGCAGCTTTTGGAACCATGTCCTTATAGCTGTTCTAGGATATTGCCATACAATATATACTCTTGGAATACTACCCCCTCGCCAGTCCTGGTGACGAGGGTAGCATTCCACCCTTCTAGAGGGAGAAGACATGTTACTTTCCTTAAACGCGGTTAAATCTAACCAGAGCCTCAGCATCACAAAATGGATGCTGCTGCCACAGACACAAGTCTGACCTCCTGCTGCTGACCGGAACCCTGGCAGGGGAGGCCTGGACAAAAGGTTTCCTGTCACAGGGAGGTGCTAGCACCACCCAGACAGGAGATAGTGGATTGGGACAGGGAGGGCTGAATGAAACTAGACACTGCCTGGAGCACACAAGGTGTCCCATGCAAAGTCCAGTTCAAACCGGTGCTGGGGCACTCCAGCCCCAGCTCTGGCACGAAACTGGACAAAGGGAAAGGGGTGTAACCACCCCCTTCCTGGGTCCCTCCCATAGGAAGGACCTAGCAGGTGATCCAGCGCCTTGATTTGGAATAAAGATAGGAGCTGTGCCCACAGGCACGGCCCGTGCAGGGCGTTATACTGGGGCGGTGACGTCAGGAAGGGGAGGGTCAGGGGGGGGGTTGTAAAGTGCGGGATATGGACCATTACAGGTAAGTACCGAAATAATAAATAAAACGAATTTCGTTGCCCACGCTGCATCACCAAATGTGATGCAGCGGGGGCAACAAAATTATTATTTTTATTTTTTTGGTACTTACCTGTAATGGTCCATACCCCGCACTTTACAACCCCCCACCCTGACCCCCCCCCCTTCCTGACATCACCGCCCCGGTATAACGCCCTGCACGGGCCGTGCCTGTGTGCCCATAGACTTTAGATCATCCTGACTGAAACTTTGATACGAAACTCTGGACCCTTCGACATCCTACTCGACATAGAAGACTGAAGAATCTCCCTTGTGGTCAAGGAGTGACCACCCTGCACAAGCAAGCACCATCAGCGCTCAAAGGTTTTCTTTGTTGTTGCTCCCGCCGGAGCTTGAACGACAGAGACCAACAAGACCTGGACTCCCAGACTTCCAACAGCCCGATCCACAGTCCCAGCAAAGCTGAGACCCGTGAAGGCGACGTTAGACGTGGGACCGGCCATCTTGGAAAGCCAGCAAAGTGCTTCTTGTGCAGCTCCTGAGGCACCCTCAAAGCTGTGCATTGGGGATTGAGAATCCCCAGCCTCGAGCAGCTCTTGCACCGAAGATCACCTCTCCAACCTCACTGAGTGCTGCGTGGGGCCCTTTTGCATTTTTCCTGCTCAACGCGTTGTCCGGTCACTTGCCCGTTGGCTAGTGGCCTCTGTGACAATGAACCTTCAAATTTACACTGCTAGTCTGGTTGCTCCAGACTGGCCCTTGCTCCCCTGAAAAGGAGCAGCCGATCAGACCTTGCTGGTCTGATCCAGAAGCCATCTCCGATTCCTGCGTGGGCTGTATTTGCCAAGGCCTGTTGACTCCGATTCGAGAACCGACACCGCCGACAGCGAGAGCCTTTGTGGGACAGTCCATGTCCACCTCCTGGTTGTCATCGATCCTTCCTGGTCCACGTGGCAGCTGAGACAAACTTTACGACAGCAACCCAACATCGCCTGGTTCCTTCCTGGTTCCATCCTGGTCACTGGCTAGTGACCCAGACTCTGTCCCCTCTGCTTTCAGGTACTCTACATCTTCAAACCACCTTTGGATCCAACCGTATTCTTCTCTCCTGGTCGCCTGCAGCATCTTTTCCTCCAGGCTCCATAGAACTCCACGACGAAACCCAACGCACTTTGACACCTATGCACCCGCTTCCTGTGGGTGAGGTAACAAGAGTACTCCGGTGCTCCTGTAGTGGTTTACACCTCTAGTGTCCTATAGTTTTAAGTGGTTAAGTTCTAGTCCAGTCGGAAGACTTCCAAATCTGTAACTTTCTAACTTTTACGCACCATTGACTTCTATTGGTAAACACGTGTGCCTATAGACAATGCACCCGCATCCTGTGGGCCTCCCCCGACCTAGCCTTTGTTAGTCCAGTGTAGCCCGAGCGATTCTCAAGGCCCTAGGCCTTACCATTGTTCGTGACGTGGTTCTTATACCACTATTTTAGTATATGGTTTGAGTGGCCACCAGGGCCTATCCATATTTGTGCAACTTTTGTATGTTATATGAAGTTCTTTGTTTAACGCTTGTGCTTCTGTCCTCATAAAGAGTACAGGGGATTATTCTAGTAATAAATACATATATTTTATAATATATAACTTGTGTGGTGTCCTTTCATTTGGTATTAAAGGGATTGCATATGGTAAAACAGCTGGCTTCACATGCCCTCTTGAGTTTAGCCTAAGACTGCTTTTGGCCATGCTACCAATAGGATAGCTGGTCTATAAGGTTGACTTACAACCAATCACCATAAGGGTCGATTCGGACTGGTGCAAGATGTTCACTAGAAAAGTGAACATCACATACCAGGCCAACTTCTCACAATCCCACTCATAATCAGTCATAGTAGATATTGCACAGTTTCATCCCGCTCATACTCAGTTGTGCTAGATGTTGCACTCAGTTTCAACCCACTCATATTCAGTTGTACTAAGTTTATTTGTGAGTTTTGTATAGCGTGAACCTGACCCGAAGGTATCAGAGCGCTTTACAGAGTATGCACAACAACAATAACATGCGATACATGGAGATAAATAGTAATGCTAAAAATACAAAAAATGTTGCATTTTTTTTACTTAAACCTTATACAAAGTGACAAATAAACACAATAGCAGCAGGAACCCTAATTACAAAAAGCAACAATAAAGATACATAGCAGCATTGTCACAAGAGGAATCTAGAAGACAATCGGAAAAATGAACGCAGCAAGTTCTATGGTCGTTATGGATCGGAGTCGCCGGGTGGGGGAGGGTAGAGGCACAGAATTTCCCCGATGTAGCGAGCGGACATGGCATCTTGCCACTTATGTTTATGACAACTTAGCACTTGACAGAGTTTCATCTCATTCATATTCAGTTGTAGTAGATATTGCACTCAGTTTTATCCTGCTCATACTCAGTTGTGCTAGATGTTGCGCTCAGTTTCATCACTGTTACTCAGTTGTACTCGATGTTGCACTTAGTTTCATGATGCTCATACTTAGTTGTACTAGACACAATACTACAATGGACATTCTCTCCTGGATGAAGGCTGCCAGCCATGCTCAAGACAGTCAGTCTTTTCGCACAAGAACTTTGTGCCCAACCATGCACTGGCATTCCTCTCTCCAGTGTGTCTCATGGCCACTTACATGTTTCAGTCCCACCTGTAACATTCTTCAATGTATAGACCTATGGAAAAGGTGCCTAAAAAGCAAAGAGGACTCACAAAAACCAGTACATGCTCTACATACTCTGCCAACCATGTACACTTCTTCGCATGACCCGATTATTAGTCTATCACAGCGAGCCCATCCAACACAAGGCGATACAGGACTGAGCGCTGAAACTTTTCAGACACTCACCTCCAGCCACAGATCTGGGTTGAATCCATCATTGTTCACAATGAACCCTCATCACTCCAGAATTCTCCCTATCTAATCAGGGTACAACTACTCCACAGTGGTTCCTGATTTCAGGACGGAAAACCTTTCCTTGAGTTGTGAGAGGCCACACACTGGTTCTACACCCTTTTCAAAGCACCGGAAGATAGAAACATGGACAGACAATGTTATGTCCATATATTACACATGAAAGCAGGGTCGGACTGACCTATGGGGCAATCATTGAAAGGTTAGCATGTGGGCCATGTTTTGCCTTTTTGTGGGCCTGTGTTATGGTCTGCTGGATCGGTTTACTGATACTTTACCTGATATTAAAACCAAAATTGCCTGCCGCAAGCACACATCCTTGCAGTCTTCCATAGCTCACAAAACAATTATACAGTGCGTATAAATTCAAAACTGCCTCAGTTTGCAAACAAGGGCGACTTTTTTAGCTTTCTAAATCACTAATGGAGGCCACTTTTATTGTGGTGCCTGTGCTTGTTTTGTGTCGCAGCCCTACCCTGTATGTAAACAGGGTTACATCGTGTGGCATTGCCTCTGTGGAGTGAAGTGGTATTAAATAACATTCCTATAATATACCTGAAAAATTAGATTTTTAATTGTATACTGAGCAATCTAGCAGTAAAAAAACGGATTTTCCTGGAGCTTCGATAAACGTTGCACCAATTCACTCAGTAAGTGTTCACTTTTCTTATCCTATCGCCCAGTAGAATTGTTGGGTGACTCCTGTGGGGCACGTGTTTGAATCCAGGCCTTACATACAAACACAAACACCTTGGCTGTGTCCAAGGTAGGAAACTAGAGGCTACGGTGCCTCAAGGGTGAGCTGACCTCCAAACATAGGGGCAGATTTACAAGAAACTGACACATCTGTAGAGCAACTTGGTGTAAAACGAAGTAAGTCATCTCCACTATTCCATATATAAATGGGCTGTAATGTGCATTTAGTCACCAAGACCGAGTCATATATTGATATTTGAGGGTAATCTATTTATATGTTTCCTAGTTACCTACTATCTATGGTAGCATGGAAAAACCATCTCCCGGATGACTTATCGTTAACAAGGACACCTATTTGGAATTATATTTGGGTTACCAGCTAGTACAGATATTAAACTGTATATGTCTTACCCATCAAATAAGACCGTATAATAACCTAACATAGAGCAGTTAGTAGCTCCCTTTAACAACCATATATATTAAACTGCCAGAGCCCAACATGGAGATAAGGACCGCATATTACTCCTAAATAGAGCTGTGGTACGTTCTTTCGTTATGCTCGTGTATTTTGGTTTTGACATTATATGCGCCACTTCGCTGTTCCGTTGTTATTATCTGCAAGGTCAGTACACTATACATGGCATTATATTATTAAGTTAGCCCCCCTTTTTTAGAACCTGTACCTTGAACAACTACGTTTGCTCGTCTATTATTTTGTGCTGGGTAGTGTGGCAAGGCATTTCCTTGAAAGTATCTAGTCCTTGAACCTATAAATACTGTAATTTTAACATCATATATCTCTTTTAGCCTTTATAGTTTACAAATACATGGTGATTACCTTTATCGTCCGCTGTCAATATATACATCGGGTCCTTATTTCTGAACCCATCTTACAGCTACTGAAGTATTTGGTACCCTTCATAATTTGAGTCTTTATTTAGATACCAAAGTAAGTGATGTACTCACCATTTGAGTCCGTTTCAGACTGTTTAGGAGATATGTTATGCTTGCATCCCATGGTACACGAGTAAATGGGCAAATGTTCGGATCTATATTACCATCACAATATAAAATGTTGGCAAAATAAATAAAACATTTCTCACTGTTGAGTCATTATAAAAACATGTCAAGTTGATTCATGCTATATGAAAAATTAACAAATGAAACAAAAAAAGCATAAGGTATCACGAAATATGTTGTGTAAATTATGTTGTCTATATGTGATTTCAGGCTTGGGCTTTAGTTGTACATTAGTGTTTACTATATGTGAACAAGTTCAATCATGTACATGTTATATTCTGAATATATATGGTCATAGATGTCTATTATGTTATAGTGTTGTGAAGTTGTTCTAGGTTCTCATGTATATAATATATGTTTTATGTAAATGTAAATGTAAATGAGCTTATATAGCGCACAGCTACCCACAAAGGGTTTCCCGGCGCTTGCTTAGGGAACCCGTCCTGGTATTCCCCTGTGAGATAACCCTGACAGGGTATCCACAAGGTGAAAGCCAGGCATCCCACCGCGAGGGGCTGTTGTGGAGATTAAGCAAGCTATTGCCCAGAGTCGCAGAGTGTGAACCCGTGAGTTGAGAAGGAACCGGCGCGAGAATTATCGAGTCCGTGGAATTTTTGAGCCCAAGACCCGCCGAGGTGGGGAATTGAACCCTGGTCCAGGGCCGATCTCAGCTTCCGGGTCTGCCGCCTCTAACCCCTGAGCCACACTATAGCCACATTATAATAGTATGTCATATGTCTTGTTTAGTTCTAGAGCAATAGACGGTTTTCCTGATGAAGGCAGAAATGCCGAAACGCGCGTAGTCCACATCTACCGCATTGCCCCCATCAACTTCACGTCTATTGTTTAATCATGATGACATTTTATATTGATTAGCATGAATTAATTTATATTTGTTATGTATTATTTATATAATTGTTATGAATAGAACCTCTTCGTGTGCTAAATAATTTTTATACAAAAAAAGGAAAAAAATGATAATTTAAAAGTAAAAATCAGATTCAATAATAAAACGAAAAAGATTTTCTTAGACTTATGTGTGTTAATCTTAATTGTGGTTAACTTGTGATGATTCGACTGAGATTCGATTGTGGTTGCACATTATGACGAGACCTAGAATTGTTTATGTCAATTATAGACCTTTACTTAAAGTACATCTGTAGAGATACGTCAGTTTCCCTGAGCCAGCCTGCAATACCCTTGCGTCACCATGGATGCGATGTATTTACAATATGGCGCACCATGGCACAAGGATTGACAGATGCGTCAGAAATTCTGACGCATCTGTTGGCGCATAAGTCATGCATTGCTGGAGTCGTATTGCAAGCACAAAGCAACTCCAGCAATGCATGGGGAGGCCTATAGTTATTGTACTGCATCACTCCTTACGTCTGCTCAAAGCAGCCATAAGGTTTTGACTCAGTGGTGTTCTAGAAGTGGCGCAGTGAAATCTTGTAGATTTCACAGCATCACTTCTACGAGGCTTTCCTGCGTTGGCACACCCACCCTGCATACATTATACCTGACGCATGTATAATGTGACGCAGGGCTTTACAATGTAATGCATCTCCTTAGAATCGTCACGTTGTAAATTGGGCGCATTGTTTACACCGCCGCTACGTCACAAAAGTTTAGGCAACGACGGCGCAAAAGTGTTGCAAGAGGCTTGTAAATCTGCCCTATAATGTTTTAACACATATTAGCTACCAGAGCTTTGATTTCTTTAGTTAATTATATATCCCTCACACTCCTAATCAGCATAGCGTCTATTGTTGAACGCATACAAAAATGTGACGGGATGTCTTCACACACCGCCAGTTATCATGCTTCATCGTGGAATACCCCACGCTCTCCAAAAAACCCTTTTGATGGAGAGCGGGCCTTCACCTGGAGTCACAGAGGCACTTCTAGCTAAGAACGGACCCATAACCTAAATAGATTAAAAAAAAATCTGTCAACCTAACCAAACCTTTATATAGGCGAAACCACAGCTCTCATCCTGCTGGATCTCTCTGCTGCCTTCGATATCTTCTCCCAATGCACCCTAATCATGAGACTCCATGACGCTGACATCTGTGACAAGAACCTGAACTGGATCCACTCCTTCCTTACTGGCCGAACACTGCGAGTCAGACTACCTCCCTTCCTCTGCAAACCTGCAGAGATCAGCTGCAAATTGCCCCAGGGCTCCTCCCTGCTACCCACCAACTTCAACGTCAACATGGCCCCCATCGCTGCCATCGTCAGGAACCACAGACTCAACATCGTGTCCTTCGCCGATGATACACAGCTGATCCTCTCCATCACCAATAAACCCACAGAAGCCAGAATCGATCCACAGTAGGATGAAAGCCGTTGCCACCTGGATGAAAGATAGCTGCCTCAAGCTCAACTCAGACAAGACTGAAGTACTCATCCTGGGACCCATTCCCACAGTCTGAGATGGCTCCTGGTGGCCCGTCGAACTGGGAATCCCCCACCCCACCCCCACGGACCAAGCACATAACCTCTGCATCATACTGGACTCCTTGCTCACAATGAACTGCCAGATCAACGCCATATCCTCATCATGCTGCCACACACTCCGCCTGCTTCGAAAAACATTCTGATGTATTTCCACAGAATCCAGAAAGACAGTCACCCATGCACTCATCACCAGCAGACTCGACTACGGCATCGCAATCTACGCCAACGTCACTCAGAAACTCCTCATGAAACTATAGAATGTTCAAAATACCACATCCAGACTTGTCCCCAACATCCCCGCCGCAGCCACATCACCGAACATCTTCAAGAACTCCACTTGCTCCCAGTCAACAAAAGAATCACCTTCAAGCTCCTCACACATGCCTACAAAGCTCCCCACGCTGAACCATCGCCTCTCATTCCACGTACCCGCCAGACACCTTCGCGGTGCCCAACTGGCCCTGACCACCATCATACAAGACCAGAGATGGAAGAAGATCCTTCTCCCACCTCATTGCCAAGAACTGGAACACCTCAGGCAATCCCTGTCGTTGACCCAATTCAGGAAGGATCTCAAGACCTGGCTCTTCGATTAAACCCCTGCACCCAGACGAATCAGTAGCTCCTCCTCCTGCAGCACCTTGACACCCTCACAGGTGATTAACCACGCTATGTAAACCCTTGATTGATTACATTTTGGAGAACAGACCTTGAAACCAGGTGCTACTTAGCCCCTACCAGACTTCACCCCAGGGACGGACTGGGAACCAGAACCGGCTCTTGCAAAGTGCTCGGCCGGCCCCCCTCCCCCCCTCCGGGAGGAGAGGGGAGGGGGGGGAGAGGTGCGACCGTGCTCTGTTACAGGGCCGTTTTCGGCCGTTTTTGTTACGGGGCCGTTTTTGCAGCATAACGGCCCTGTAACAAAAACGGCCCCAGGGGCCCAAAACCGGCCCCCAACCATGCGGCCCACCGGGGAATTGCCCGGTGCCCTCAACGGCCAGTCCGGGCCTGCTTCACCCCAAGGTTATCACCTATCCAGTTTTTATTATAACCACACACTAAACAGGAAGGTGTGTTTTTTTTATTCCAAAGACTCCCAAGCTTAGCAAAAATTACAGCAGGGAGTACGTTCAAAAGTGATTGCCCAAGAGCTCACAGTTTAGCCAAATGGCGAGACTGGGATTAAAAGTTGTGTCTTCTCGTTCCACAGTTACGAACTAACCCACTATATCACTACTAGGGTGGTTTATATCTTTTAAAATTCGTAATCTAGAGCAGTGATTATAAAATCAAACCCCAAAACCCCCCTGTGACTTAACCCTTGCAGCCCAACAGAAGTCTTCTGGTATGTCTGGAGACATAAATCGTCCTACGAAGTGATCATAGAAAGCCGTCGGCCCTACATATTCGGACTGCAGGAGGACAGAAAGCAACAGTTAGGCCGCAGCACCAAAGAAGCACTGGTGGCTTGTACCGGGGTTTTATATTGGAGAGGAGAAATCAGCAAAACGAAAGTAGCAGCCACCTGTTCCAACTTTGAAACCTTCCAGGAAAATGTTTACAGTTCTTCCCAGTGTTGTAAAATCACAAGAGTTCTCAGGAGACTAAACAGTGATGGTGCTTTTTTTTCTCCAAATCATGAAATCTCATCTGTAAGCTAAGTAAGTAAAACTTTATTGCATGATTTAAAAAAACCTTTGCACAGTACGCAATACAAAAGATAAAGCAGTTTTGATACTTATTCAATTAATGGACTTATTAAATAACAGTAGTGAGAGTAAAAAACAGATTTCCCAGGCCACCATATGTCCGAACTCTCTTAATTCTGCCCTGCACCTATAGAAACTGTCTCATTCATAATGGCTCTTGCCAGGTTTATATCTAGCCGACTAAAGGTGTCCAGCCGGAGTGTACAACCCTTTAATTGTGTTGATTCGGCCTTTAGAGTTCAGTTCGATTTTCACAAGGTGCCCACAGGACAGTATTATCCTTCTTATGGAGGTCCAAGCGTCTGTGCCTCCGGCTGAGCAGGCAATTGGCTTCTCCCCTTCCCTAGTTTTTTTTTCTACGCAGTCCATAAACCTCACCAGTGCGCAGTTTAAATATGTGTTCCGTGGGTCAAAACAGGCCAATACTGCGGATCTGCATGATCTGACTTCCTTATTGTTCCAGGCCCTCCGCAGGAGAAGCCTCCTTTCTTTCAGGAGGCTGGGGCACAGGCACACAACATGAATTATATCTTCCCTGTGCTTGCCGCAAAATCGACATGTCTCCGGGGCTTGTTCTCATTTCCATTTGGGGATGTAGCAAGACAGGTTAATCACCCCAATCTTAATTTTAGAAGTCTGAATTTGATGTGTGCATTAAAAGTACAAGTTAAGTAGCTCTGAGGTGTCAGCTGATCGTATGTGCTGAGGGTCATCCAACCATGGCTTCATTTTGCAAGGCTCGCCTTATCTTCCATTGAGGAGAGGTTCTTTGTGCATTTTTTTGCTAGCCTTTTAAACTCATGTTGGCTGACATGCAGGTCCCATGCATCACTCCGGCCTAAGGTTTTTATCCCACTTGACAGATATCGATGGCCCGCTTGCCATCGTTTTGTTTTTAGATCGGACCATAGGCGTTCTGCTAAGCTGCCTTCTTTGGGTAGCCTCAGCTTGTGGCAGCACATTAGGAAATGCATCATTCTGCCCAAAGTTTGCTTGCAGATGCCCAGTTCCAGCCTGATTTGTGCTGGTGAAGTGAAGGATGGTAAGTGAAAGACTGTTCTAAAGATGTTTGCTATAATGAAATGAAAAAAATATTTGGTAAAGCGCACTGCGGCCAAGCGGCTTCCTGGCGCTGGGGACCTGATCAAAGCTCACAGAGGGAACCCAGGGAGACTAAGAGGGGAATGCCTGAGAGAAAAGAAAGGTTTTGATCGCTGTCCAATCCCTTAAGCACCTCGCTTCCATATGTTAATGTTGGTATGACTTTTGCCTGCGCCACCTGTAAAGTTGGAGCAAAAGTTTTGCCGAATAATTCCTTATGGATAGAACTAAGAGCAAAAGCTAGTGCTGTACCTTTCTTTTTTTGTTCTCCCAGATGGGTTTTGTATCTTCTGTTGTTGTTGAAGATCACTCCTAGGTACTTGTGGCATATTGCTTCTGTAATTCTTTAAGAATTTAAGACCCATGTCAGTTTTTTTGGTCTTCCTGGGCGAATTGCCAAGATTTTTGTTTTCTTGTTGTTTATCACAAGCTCATTCTTGTCTGAGTATGCGGCGATTGCATCCATGAGTCTTTGTAGGCCCACCTTTGTGCTGCTTAAGAGAACCACGTCATCTGCATATAAAATGTTTGACAGCTGTAGACCACCTAGTTTGGGAGCATGGGAATTTACTTTGTTGAGTGCTTCCGGAAGTTCTGCTAAAGATAGATTAAAAAGTGTGGGGGCCAGGACGCATCCTTGTTTCAGTCCTTTTGTTGTATAAATTGGTCTTGACAGTCTGGAGCCGTCGTCAATCTTAATCCTGACCCAAGTGTCCTGATGCAGTAGTTGTAAGGCTCTTAATAAACCATCTAGGATGTTCAGATCTACAAGCTTCTGCCACAGCTTGCCCCTATTGACTTTGTCGAAAGCTGAACTAAAATCTATGAATCCTATGTAAAGTGATCTGGTACTAAGCTCCGCCTTATCTGTCAAGCACGAGAGAGCCATGAGGTTAACCATAGTGCCTGTCCCGCTTGTAAAGCCAGTTTGGTTTAGTGGGATTATTGAATGTTCCTCAGCCCATTCCTGTAGTGAATTTAACAAAATCCCTGCAAAGTACTTGGCTTCATTGTCAATGAGAGGAACTAGCCGATAGTTGCTGGGGGATTTTTTGTCCCCTCCTTTAAAGATTGGAACAAGGATCAATCCTCGCCAGGAAGGTGGAATGAGGTCCTTTGCTAAAATGGAAGAAAAAAGTGGAGCTAGTTTGGATGCCCAGAAAGCTGGGTCCTCCATGAACAAAGCCGGTGGAATACCGCCTGGTCCTGGGGCCACATCTTTCCGACCCTTTTTCATCTGCCTTTCGATTTGGTCCTTCAAACCCATGCCATACTCAGTGCGGTTGTCATGTTTTTGTCCCTCTGGTTATTTATTGTTTTTTAAATTTTTGTGGGAAAGCTCGACCATTGTTGACCCTGAGTTTTGGAATTGTGTTTAACTCTGTTAAAGTGTTGTTGCTCTTTGTGCCAATGACCTCGTTGTTGAAATGGGTGTGCAGAAAAAAATACCACTCGGACTTGAGTATGTTTGATGATGCAGCTTTCGGGACACGGCCCCCAAGACTGTTTACAGTACGCCAGAATCTTGCAGAGTTGTTTGACCTTATGTCTTGATATAGTTTGGCCGAGAAGGAGTTCCAGTGTGCCCTAGGGTGTTCTCTTTTTAATACCTTCAGATGCCTGCGAGCTCCCCTCAGTTTGGTTAAGATTGATGTATCCATTGGCTTTGTTCTTAATTCCCGCCATAGCTGATTCATTCCCTTTTTCGCTGATCGTATTACTGGGTCCCATGAGATCGACTGTTGGGACCCCGTTGCTTTCTTATGCGTTGTTGATTTTGCATGTCTGGCTGACAGCTTGCTTGTAAAGCTAGCCCAATTGGCAATTTGATCTTCAATTACCTCACCTGTGATCTCTATCATGTCTTTAGCCTCCTTTGATGCTAGCTGTAAGTTTTTAACTGAGCACTTTATTCATTTTAAGTTGATCGTAAAGCTTTCAAAAGCTAGTGTTCCCACCTCTTCATGTTGCATCATTCTGGTACTGAGCGATATTTCTTGAGGACTATGATCACTCTCAGGTCTGTCCCCAAACCCGAAGGTAATTACTTGATTCAGGAGAGAAAGATTGACAAAAGTATAGTCGATTAGAGATGCACTGGTGTTTGATAAGAATGAAGGCCGGGTGGCTTATCTGGAGTGAAGCGCCCATTAAGTGCTCTGAGGCCAAGATGTTCTAGGTTTCCTTGTAGGGTGCATCCTTTCAGGTCTTTTTTGTGCCATCCAGGACAATCCTGTGGTGGTATAGCCCAAACGCTTTCTTGTGTTTTAGTTACTTCGGTTTTTTGGAGAACCGACATTAACCACATGTTAAAATCTCCAGAAAGTACAATGTCCGCTTTCGTCATCTGTACACTGAACTGCAGTGAATGACGTCACGTTACACAGCACTTTTCTGAGTAGCACGAAGTGAAGGACAGTCCCAAGGGAGTGTTTGTTTGGGGAAAGGAGACAAGCGATGTGTTACTAATAAATAAACATTTTTAAAACAACAACAAAAAACAAACATCATGGGAGTGGAGAGGATGTGGGGCAGCGGCCAGAGCTCCTGACTCCAGAGCTGGGGACCCCGGTCTGAGTCTCAGCAGTGAAACAACTTGTGATTCTGGACAAATAACTTAATTTCTCTGGGTGATAAGTTTTATAAAAATGTGCTGCAAGGCGGTAAAAGTAAAAAGAGGCAAAAATCTATGGAAAACAAATAGCTCCACCAAAACGGATGTAACAGTATTTCGGCTACAGGAAACAGATAAGAGAAGCAGACAAGGAACAAGCATTGGTAAATGCAGCAGAGTATGTGACAGCCAATAGAAATGGTGTAAAAGAAAGTGGCAAGCACATGAACCAATGAAAAGCCAGGAAACTAAGGGAGCAGAATGTAATCCCCTTTTAAGATTTATATTAAAAACAATAGATTTCTAAAGTACAGCGCATGCACTGTGCAGGCAAAACCTAATTACCCACACAGAAACTGCCCAATAACCACAAGCTGCACAGCATCTAATCAACAAGCTCTGGCAAAGCCAATCGGTCTCAGCAACCCAAGCGCTAGAGGCGTTGTCAATGCTAATGTCTTTTAGCTATGTATTATGAGGTGGGGTGGATGTATCTGGTGTGGAGTGGAATTATGCGGGTTAGACTGGGATTGCCTGTTGTGGATTTGTGTGGAATGCAACTGTGTGCTGTTGAGTGGAGTTCTGTGCAGTAGAATTATGTGGCATGGTGTACAGTGGAAGTATGTGGATAATAACTATGTGATATTGAGTGTACTGGAATTAATTATGTGCAGTGGGATTGTGTGTCATGGAGTATTATTATGTGGAGTGGTATTATGTGTTGTGGGGTGGCATGTAGTAGAGTTGAATTATGTGGTGTGGTATTGAGTTTTGTAGCATGATGTGGAATTCTGTGGTGAGGATTGGATGTATGTGGTGTGTAGTAGAATTGTGCTGTGGAGTGGAGTTATGTGGTTTGGGGTGGAATTATGTGGTGTGGAATGGAATTGTGTGAAGTTGAAGTATGTAGAGTGGAACTATGTGGCACTGAGTGAAATTACATTGAGTGGAATTATGTGGCATGGCCTGGAGTGTATTAGGTAGATTGTTGCTTTGTGGCATAGAGCAGATGTATGTGGGTGTATTTATGTAGTATTGAGTAGAGTGTAATTATGTTGAATTGAATTATGTGGTGTAGAGTGGTATTATACGGCGTGTAATTATGTTGTTTGGTGTGGAATTGTGTGGCATTGAGGTGTGTGGTGTGTAATTGTGTGCCTTGTGTGGAATTATGTGGCATGGTGTGGAGTGGACTTATGTGGCATGGTGTGGAGTGGCATTATGGGGTGTGGAATTATGTGGCATGGGGAAGAGAGGAAATATATGGAGTTGAATGTATTGGATTGTAGTTATGTGGCATGGAGTGGAATGATGTGGAGTGGAAGTGTGTGTTGAATTGTGTGGCGTGGAATTATGAGATGTTTAAATGTGCTGGGTGTAGTGGAATTATGCTGCATGGATTTGTGTGTTGTGGCATTGTGTGGCACTTGAAACGTGTAACACAAAACTCTTAGCACCTCGCTAGACAAGCTATAAAAGAAAAAAATGGGAGTAAGGAGAAAAACAGGACAAGAATGAGGACAGACATTCTTCAAATTTGAAAGGCTTTACCCTCTGGAATGTTTTTCGTCCGTGGCTTGTTAAGGACGACAAGAAGGTCCAGGCTATGAACATTTTAGTGGAATGTGTTAGGCAGACTTGCATAATGAAGAAAGCAAGCTCAAGTTTCCAAATGGTAAAAGTGACCAGGATAGGCGATATTGATGCTCCCAAATTGAATGGCAGCCGGGTGCCCGCCATCATGTTCGCGGACGACACCCTGCTGCTATCAAAATCCCCCATGGGAATTCAACGGGTACTTGATGGGTTTTTGGAATTCTGCACGGAGAGGGGGCTTGAGATTAACGCTTCTAAAACTAAATATATGATCTTAAATCCAACCCCCTCCACACGCCCTAATCCCTTGCTTTGCTTGGTGCGATTGGAAAGGGTCTCCAGTATTTAGGAGTTACATTAAATGAGAACTTGACTTGGGGAACTCACCAGACCAAGACAAATATGAAACTGGTCCAGCTAGCGGGGGGCATCACTAGGATGCTGAATAAATCTACATACTGCCCACTGGGCCCTCCTATCCAAATTTACAAGTCACAAGCACGGGGGGCAGTGACATATGGGGCTGAAATGTGGGGACACACTCCTGCCAAAAACCTAACAATCACAGAAAACAAATTCATTAGGCAGTTGGTAGCCCTCCCACCAAGCACCCCACTACTTCCTTTGAGATTAGACCTGGGAATTAGACCCATCGCTGAAGAATTGGGACTCAAACCATTAACTTTCTGGCGAAGACTATGGAGCAGTCAAAAACTTATCGACTACCGGTCAGAGCTTCAGGAGTTTTTAACCCTACCAAATGCCAACAACATTCCATGGCTACGCTACATAAAAAACTCATGTGAGAGCCTGGGCCTCAAAGAACTCTGGTCTGACCCATTAAACGCATGTCATGGGATGCCACGCAAAGCGCTGTCAAAAGCTTACTATGATTCAAAGCTTACCCTCGCTCTTGACAGCACACGCGAGGGATCCCTGACGAAATTATTTGTCCAAAGCAAAGACTCCTATTTTATGGAACGTGTTTTGGAAGACATGACCCCTATCCTAACCAGGAAGTTATTTCTTCAGTCGAGATACGGCACACTACCCCTGAGGTCATTCACCGGTTCTTGGTCTTCGCCTCCAAACTCAGAGCATTGCCCGGTATGTGGGTACTCCAAAGAAAATGATCTACATGTGGTCCTCTTTTGTAAAGCCTACCAAAGATCAAGAAAATATTGGCTTGTCCCCTTGCTAAAAAACCTGGGTTTCAGACAATTTCTCCTGGCGTACAATTCTTAACGGCAATGTGGTTAACTCGCACCCGCTTACTGACGGAAGTGAATTTCTAAACTTTTTCACTAGTTACGATTTTAAAGTCTTCATGAGGATGATCTGATGTTTATGCTGTGTTCAATCTTTTTTTAACCAATGTTTGATTGACTTGCACAAATTATAATGTTTTTAACTGTTTTGTATATCTTTTATGATCTAAATTGATCGAAATAAAGATTGAAAAAGAAAAGTGGAATATATTTTAAATTAGTCAATGTTTGAATATGGGCAGGGTGGTGGTGACACACAAAATAATGCTTGTCTCTAACATAAAACCGTGAGCCTTGCCTATATTTGATAGTTTAAAGTGTGTCAAGTTATTAAATTAGGGTATTTTGTACGTGTTTCAGACAATGATCATTTTAGTATCATTAAAAAATGTTAAAATCCGCCAACCCTACGTAGCAAAAATAAAAAAAAACACTTACAAAGCCAAAATACTTTGCAAGGTAACACTTATTGGCTTGCCAATACTGGTTTTCTAAACCAGGGGCTGAAAACGAACCAGGGATGGCGGAAGTGTGTATGAAGTGCAAATTAAGCCCAGGAGAGTGGTGACTTTAAACATTTGAATCAATGCAATCAAGAGCATTATTTCCTAGTTTAAGGTTCCCTTACACAAAGATTATTAAAACGTTGTGAACTTTAATCCACTTGAAATAGAACTCTCAGAATGCCATATGTTGTTAAATGAATTTGGTGTCATTGAGTCACCTGGTAACCTTAGATAACAGAAGTCTATATTTATATAATTAATAGACTGACAGGGCTGTTGTTCAACATAGTCAAAAGGTTCTCATTTTATTTACATCTGAGTGTTAAAAGGCTTGACTCGCAGACCCCATCAACTGTCAGCAGTGCATGACGAGCCGACTGAGACAATGCACGTTTAGGATTGTAATGACGTTTCAATAAATTGGTGTTTGAAACTCTTTCTTGTGGGCTTCTATTGATGAATAGATTGCAGGTAAACTTATTTGTTAGGCTATCAAGGGTAGGCTTGCATGAGAAAACAACCCATTTAGCACAATATTTTCCTGAAAATAATCCACCTGCATTGGATAGAAACAAATGAAAAAAATAAACAAATTCTGGATTTTCATTTAATGATTAATGCTGGATAGATTTTTCCTATTTCTAAATTCGTTTTGAGGAGAAACCCTTTTAACAGTTCAACTCAGAAAAAAATAAGCTGGACTGTTAGTAGGTTAAGAGGAGTGACTGCGAGGTGAGTGATGTGACCATATGAGTTTGGGTGTGGGATATTTCTGCATCAGATTGGGCTGGGGTTCAAACAAACCTAGTGTTAGGCCACATTTCCCAACCCCAGAAGTATTCAGGAAGAATGAGACTGTTTGTTTACACTGTGTTTCTCTCCCCTGCCCCATTCAGAGTTGCCTTGATACCTTTACGCTTCGTATCAGCTTGTTTGCTACATGAATCTCTCCGACTTGGGGGGTTGGGGGGAAGGGGGGGGGCAGGGAGGTATGTTGGCGAGGCTGGCAAAATTAACCAAAGCAAAGAAATTTTTTAAGCCATGTTCTTCCAACTCTATGATGAAATCATGCTTCTAGCAACAATGCATGTTTTGTTTCTAAAGTTGTAAAGTTGCCTTCGTTTTCAGCAGTCTGTTCTGAGACAAGCATGTCATCTGCAGGAATATTGAGAGGGGGTGTGCAAGGGAGCTGGGTGGCAGCTGTAAAGATTAACGATGGAGACTAACGCAGGGTCTGCTGCAGCAACAAGGAGTTAGGGGAACAACGGAGGGGCTGAGTGGGATGTGGGCTGTAAAGATAAAAAAATAAAAGAGAAAGGGGCACCTGCATCAACCTAAATACCGATCGCAAACTCAAATCGGCCCCTTTCCGACCATTATTTAGGCAATTGGGATGCATCAACCCAAAAACCATTCGCAATATAGGTAATCGCAAATTTTGCGATTACCTGAATTGCGAATGCTTTTAGGGAATCAGATTTAGATGCTAAAACTCTACGTTTATGCTTTGACTAACTAACTAGGTTTGAAAAGATTTATTTGCCTTATGCATTTATATCTCTATATGGGATATTTTTGCCAATTGCCACATGATACTTTGAAAAAAGCACTTTTGTGCATTTTGTAAATATTTTGCAAATTACCATCAACTTGCAGTTGATGGTAATTAGCATTTCCTAAATGTGTAGTCGCATTTAGGAAAGGCTTTGATGCTTCCCAAATAGGGAATCTCAAATGTATTTATTAGTCAAATATCAATCACGTTACAGAATTTGGAAAACAGAAAAAATAGAATTAATACAGACCATATTATAGGTTGCATACAAAGCATTCCATAAAGGAAGGGAATGAGGCATCAAATGTCAATCAGAATTCTTTAAGAGTTCAGGAAAAATATAATTCAAGAATGAGTTATGTGAGAAGTTGGCCTGGCATGTGAGGCTCACTAATTCTAGTGATCACCTTGTACCATGCCATGCAACCCTTATGATGATTGGTTGTAAGTCAACCTTATAGACCAGCTATCCTAGTAGCGTGGACAAAGCAGTCTTAGGCTAAACTCTGTAAAGGCATGTGAAGCGAGCTGTTTTACCATACACAATCCCCTTGAATACCAAATGAAAGGACACCACACAGATATATATTGAAAATATATATATATTTATTTACTACAAAATCCCCTATACTCTTTATGAGCACATAAGCAAATGCGTTAAAACAAAACACAGTTTAAATATACAAAAGTTGCACAATATGGATGAGCCCTAGGGGCCACCTAAACCATATACTAAAATAGTGGTATAAGAACCACCTAGCTGAAAGGAAGTAGGCCTAGGGCCTTGGGAATCACTGGAGCTGTTCGGGACTAACAGTGAAGAAGTCGGAAAAGGCCCGCGGAACTCGGGTGCAGTGCGGAAAGTGCACGCATATACCAATGTAAAGTCAATGGTGCGTAAAAGTTACAAAGTTAGTTATTAAGGAACCTTTCGGCTGACCTAGAAGGACAAAACTTTAGAACTAGGCACTAGAGGTATGTACCAGTGTAGGAACACCGGCGTTGCTGAATTACCTCACCCACAGGAAGCGGGTGCACAGGTGCGAGGTAGTGTCGGGTTTCGTCATGTGGGTCGATGGTACTTGGAGCTGAAGATGCTGCAGGCGTCGGGACGAGAAGAGTTCCGGTGGATCCAAGGGTGGATCTGAAGTGGTGAAGACCTGAAAGCAGAGGGGACAATGTTCAAAGTCACTAGCCAGTGACTACCGTGGAACCAGGATGGAACCAGGCGATGTCGGGTGCAAACAGGCGATGAGGTGAAGATTGTCTCTGCAGCCACGTGGACACGAAGAGGTCGAGGACGTCCAGGCGTTGGTCACGAGCTGTCCCACAAAGGCTCTAGCTGTTGGCGGTGTCGGCTTCTTGATCGGAGCAAACAGGCCTTGGTTAATGCAAGCCACGCAGGAATCGATGCAAGCTTCTCACTCGGACCAGCAAGGTCAGAGCGGGTGCTCTTTTTTACAGGAGCGAGGGCAAGTCTGGAGCAACCAGACCCGCAGTGTAAATTGTAGGTTTTGTCGCCAAAATGGCCGCTGACCATGTGGCAAGTGGCCGGGATGGCGCATCGAGTGGCATGATGCAAAAGGGCCCCACGCAGATCATGGAGATGCTGGGGGGCTGATATTCGGTGCAAGGGCTGCTCGGTTATGGGGCTTCTCAATCCCCAAAGCACAGCATCGAGGGTACCTTGGGTGCTGAGCGGTCAGCTTCTCGGGGGTCTTTTGAGACGTCTGGTCCCACGTCTCTTGGTGCCTCCACGGGTCCCTTCTTTGCAGGGACTGTGGATCGGGCGGAGAAAAGTCTGGGAGTCTGGGTCTCGTCAGGCTCTGGGCTTGGGCTCCGGCAGGAGGCGGCAGCAAAGCAGATGTGGAGTTGCTGGATGGTGCCTGTGTTCACAGGGTGGCCACTCCTAGGCCACAAGAGAGATGCTCTTCAGTCTTCTGTGCAGCAGAATGTCGAAGTCCAGTCGTCTTCTTAGTTTCAAGTTGATTCAGGATGATCTGAGGTGCCATGGCACTGCTCCCACTCTTATTCCCAATCTGAGGGTTGGATCACCTGCTAGGTCCCTCCTCTGGGTGGGACCAGGAAGGTGGACGGTTACACCCCCTTTCCTTTGTCCAGCTCCGCACCAGGACTGGGGCTGGAAAGCCCCAGCACCGGTTTGGACTGGCTTATGCACGAGGACACCTTGTGTGCCCCGGGCATGTCTGATTCTATTCAGCCCTGTCCCACCCAATACACAAAATCCTGTCTGGGGTGGTGCTCGCACCTCCCAAGGCAGGAAACCCTTTGTCCAAGGCTCCCTCGCTGGAAGGACTCCCAGCAGCAGGAGGTCAGACTTGTGTCTGTGGTGGCAGCATCCATTTTGTGATGCTGAGGCTGTGGTTAACTTTAACCGGGGTTCAGGTTATGTACATGTCGTGTCCCTCTAGAAGGGTGGAATGCTATCCCCGTCGACAGAACTGTCGAGGGGATAGTATTCCAAATCGTATGACACCTTACTCGACATGTTTTGATAAAGCCAAACCAAAGTTTATGTTTATGTTTATGTTTATTAAAACTTTTGTAGCGCGCTCTGTTACCACGGGGTATCCTGGCGCGGTGAGTGACTTTTAGAAAACAGTATTACTGAAAACCAAGTCTGGAAGAACTACTAGTAAGGGACATTAAACAAGTGGGTCTTGAGATCTTTTTTAAACAAAGCAATGGTTGGCGAAGCTCTAAGAGAAAGAGGGAGAGCATTCCAGGCAGAGGCTGCTTTAACTGAAATAGATTGGCCTCCTATGCGTGCGTATTTGAATTTGGGGGTGATTAAAAAACAGAGGTTGGCCGATCGAAGGGCACGGTTGGGAGTGTAAAATGAAAACCTTTTCTGCAGGTATGTTGGTCCCTGGCCATGGACTGCTCTGAATGCCAACACAAGAATTTTAAACAAAATTCGATGAGGTACTGGAAGCCAGTGCAAACTGCGTAAGTGGCTACGCACGCTAGATCTCCTTGGGAGGGAGAAAAGCAAACGTACTGCAGCGTTTTGTATCACCTGCAGGCGGTGAACCATGTACGCAGGGAGACCACTAAATAAGGCGTTGGCGTAGTCGAGCCAGGATAAAATCAGAGCTCGAAGGACAGACTCCTTGGCTGCCCTAGGCAGAAGAGGAAAAAATTTCCTCAAGGCACGCAAGGTGCCAAAACAGATGCCGGTCAATTTTTTTATGTGGTCAGCAAACTTTAGATCTTGACCGAACCATACTCCCAGGTTCTTAGCTGGGCCACCAGTCGCGCTGGGACAGGGCAGGTCCGGGGGCCAAATCTGGTCCTTGAAATGGTCAGGGAAGGAGCCGAAGAGTAAGACCTCGGACTTGTTAGCATATAACCGCGAGGATTATAATGCACTTAAGAGTATATGGTATGGCAATATCCCGGAACAGCTAAGGGAGTTGTTCCCGACAGCTGCAGACAGGCTCAGCTCATGCTAGAGCACCATCTCACATGAAACCACGCACTCTGCCTCCAGGATTGTTAAGGCCTGCCATAGGAGTGACTTATAAGTTACCATGTGTCCAGTTAGGTTAGATATTGATATACTATACCTAAGTAAGAGGTGATTACACCAACTTACTCCAGCTGAGTGTTCAGCCAGTTGTGTCAACTATGGAGGCCAGGCCAGGTGTGGCACAATACATGCTGCAGCCCCTGGTAGGCTTTGGCTACACCTATGCCCTGGGTACCTATGGTACACTGTTACAGGGGCCTATAAGGTGAGCCAGTTCCAATTGTGTATGCACTTAGGGTACGTGGCGAAGAGAATTTAAAAAACCCACATTGGAATGAATGCTGGCTGCCTTGTATACTTTTGTCACCTGTCGTGTGCGCCTTCGAATAGCTTTGGGCAATTGGTGGAAATATATATATATATAATTAAGGTACTGGTGTCTTAGACTTTAGGGGTGGGTAAGGTTATTGGGTTGTAAGGGTGTTTTTAAGGTTTAGGGGTGCGTAAGAGAGTAGGGTGTTATGGGCGTTTTTAAGGTTTAAGGGTGGGTAAGGGTGATTTTAGGGTGGGTGAGTTTATGGTTTGATAAGGTAATAAAGTTGTAAAGTAAAAAAATGGGGGGTCCCCCAATTAAGAAATTATTGAAATGTATAATTTACAAAAATGGGTGGTTTGGGAGGTCTCCTCCCAAAGTACTTTTTTGATGTATCTATATGTTTATATTTATATATGTGTGTGGTGATATATAAATATTTGTATGTAGGTAATCAAGACCGCACGTGAACGGTCGAAACGCGCCAAGGACCTAAGGAGGATGCCTTGTGTGTTTACTCATTCGAGAATGGAAACCTGAAGAAAAGAACTTTTTGAAATCTACGTACCTTCAGAGGTACGTTCTTGCAAGGCTGTGGCAGAGATTTACTGTCTGCCAGGAATGTGCTGCAGGATATATATATATATATATATATATATATATATATATAAATATATATATATATAACCTGGTATATATAGTTAGGACCTAGTTTCCATAGGAAATCCGCAACATTCTATTGGGAATAACTTTGGCGCCGGTTGATGAATCTTCGCAAATTTCTCAAAGAAGATGGCCCGCTCCGCTCCTTCCCTGAAATTTTTGGGGGGATTCGTCAAGTGGGGGCTCAGAAAAAAGGGGGGTCCCAAAACGTGTTTTCCCCATGTTATTTTCCATAGCACGATTAGACACGGCTACAGCCCGAACGGCTGAACGGAATTACACCAAATTTGGCAGAGAGGTAGAGTTCGGTTCGCAGTTCGCCCTTTTGCTTAAATGGTGTAAATCCCTCCAGTAGTTCCTGAGAAAATCAAAGGGAAAAAAATTGTATATGTGTATGCGCACACCGTACGCGCACGGTACGCGGACCGTGTGGGTACGTACGCGTACGTGCGAGGACCTTCCCGTGCGCGAGCTGCATGCTGATTGGCTGCCAATGTCTGCAACTCTCCAACAGAAATTGTTGGCAGCCATCTTGTGCCTCGGTAGACTGAGGCACAGGAAAGCAGAAAAACAAACATATAGAACTCAAAATGTTAAAAACATTTTATAAAAAGGGGGCAGGATAGAAGCACCCTGACCCCCTAGGCCTGCTCAGGGGGTCCCACAAGGACCCCCAGGCCCCCAAAAAAAAATTGGGGGGGGGGGAAATCGCAGTGTGCGCGCACCATACGCGTACCTAAGCGAAGGTACGCGTACGGTGCACGTACGTACCCGTACGGTGTGCGTACCCCATGACTTTCAAAAAAAAAAAATGGGGGGGCCTTGGGGGTCCTTGTGGGACCCCCTGAGCAGGCCTAGGGGGTCAGGGTGCCTCTACCCTGCCCCCTTTGCGTGTTTCCACCTTTGTTTCACTGCTTTCTTGTGCCTTGGTTCTACCGAGGCACAAGATGGCTGCCAACACTTCCTGGTTTGGAGTGTTGACAGACAGTGGCAGCCAATCAGCATGCCTTCCAGAGAAAGCAGCATGCTCATTGGATGTCAACACTTCTAACCAGGAAGTGTTGGCATCCATCTTGTGCTAGGTAGACGGAGGCACAAGAAAGCAGAAAAACAAATGTGTAGAAAAAAAAGGGGGTAGAAGCACCTTGACCTCGTAGGCCTGCTCAGGGGGTCCCACAAGGACCACCAAGGCCAAAAATGTTTTTTTTTTAAAACCCGGTATGTTTATTTAAGAATTACCCCCCAGGGGGACCAAATCGCAGGGGCATAGTGATAAAGAAGTGTGGGGGTTGCCATGTCATGAATGATCTAATATGTGACATCATCAGCAGTGGATTGCGGGTGCGCGAAATATAGTTAGTACAACTAACTATATAGGAGCAATTTCAATGGTTTTGTATGAGTGAAATGTCCAGCTAACTATAACACCCCTAAAACTTATAGTTTTTTTGAGTGAATTTCAAAGGTTTTTTAAATGCTAATTCCTAACTATATAAGGCCTGAAACCTATGTTTTTTTGAGTGAATTTGCAGTTTTTTTTTAATGCTAACTCCTAACTATATAAGGCCTGAAACCTATGTTTCTGTTGTGAATATATATATATATATATATATATATATACCACTGTGATCAAGGGCATCCGCCCAAGACGCGTCAGTCCGCTGCGCTGTTGAAATTGGTTCAATAAATTTCTTTGCCTCATGTTTGGGATTCGTTTGGTCTTTGTTCGCCAGAAGCTGGAAGTTCAGGACTATTTGTTTGAATTGATATATATATATATATATATATATATATATATATATATATATATATATACTTCAAACCGAGTCCAACCAGCAAATAACGAATCCCGCCCTGCCGGATATATATATAATTACAGTTTTTCCGCCCCCAAAACAGCCCATTCCGATGTACTCTGGGAACTGTAGTATGTGGCTACATACTACAGTGGGCGTGGTGACAGGTATGTGACTGGGGGGGTGAGGCTCCTTGTGTGGGTAGAATGGAGTAATGTGTGCAGAGGCATCTGAAGAAGGCGCAGGAGCGCCGAAATGCATTATGCCTGTGGTGTCCCAATAAAGGCTTCCAACCGGACCCCCATGTGGCCTCTTACTTCTCAAGGAATCGGAGCGGTGCGTTTGGGATATATATATATAAATATAGGCACCAAAGTTCCCAAAACTTGCTTTGCATTCGCAATCAAAACAGAGACACAGACTCCAATTAGGTGCGTGTTTTCTTTATTTTTCAGTAAAGCAGACGCTTCGGCATGGTGGCATGACACGTTTCGCACAGCAGGTCGGCTTGTTCACAATGCTTAAAAATAAATAAATAATCACAATTAAATATCTTGTGATTGTGATACGAAAATTGGATTCACTCAATAACCCAATTTTTTTAGGAATAACTGAAGATAAAAAAATAATAAAATAAATATGCGGGCTTCTGATAACAATTGATATCATGGATAATTCCAAGTATTCGAATCAAAGTAGATGTTCATATAAGGTGAAAATTAGTTCAGTTCATAATTATAGGTCCAAGAGGTTAGGCTGGATTCTGAAAGTTAGTGAGAATTGGAGACCTTCATGTAGACTGATGGCAAGTCTCTGATTGCCATGTGACGTACAGGTACGGGGGAACATTATGGACATAAATGCTCAAGACATAATGCGGATAAAATATGTATGAATAAATATGTATACAAATATGTATACAAATATGTGAACCTGATTCCTATGTAAACAAATGTTCTATGACTGGTATGTAAACATCAACTCTATAGAAATAAATATATAAATATCATAATATAGAATAAATTTAAAACAGATCGTAAAATATTTTCATATATATATATATATATCCCAAGAGCCGCTCAGGAAGATCAGACGCAGCGTGATGTCTCCAGCATGCAACGATAAGCAGACACAAGCCCAAATTGAGTGCAAAAAGTAGTGTTTATTCTTCTTAGTCGGCCATAACGCGTTATATATACATTCTTTTGTTGGAATTGAATTTAGGGTCCGTCCAGCCGTGGAAACTGCCCGCCGCACAGCAGCGGATCTGCTGACAGAACTTTCGAGTCAGCAAGGACTTTGTAGTTTTTTCTGCTGTAGGGGTTCTATTGGCAACTTCATTGGCATAAACAAAGGTTACCAACCCACGAGGGTAAGATTGCAACGCTTATTGGAAAATTACACGAAAAGCCACTGGGGTAAAACAACTCAGCACTGCATATACCGTGATGCACAGCAGCTCTGTAATGGGGCGGAGCATCGTTTTAAACAAGATAAAGAGAATATTGACTGTTACATTTGCCTGTTATCAGCCTGTGATCAAGGGCGTTGTACGCCCGAAACGCGTTAGGCTTCACACGAAGGTTCCTCGTGTTTTGCCGATGAAGCTGTACCTGCAATAAAGAAAAAAATACCATCAGTGTGGCTTTTTCAGAGTGGACACTCTTTTGTTGGAATATATATATATATATATATATATATATATATATATATATATACACATACTTTAAAAAAAAATTAAACCAGGAAGCTTCTAATTAAACTTACTATGGCAGTAACACTTAGGAGTGCCCGTTTTTCTTTCTGTGTCGTGCGCAGGACACAGGTTCCATGTAATGTAATGTAATGTAATGTATAGGCATTTATATAGCGCACTACTTACCCGGAGGGTCCCAAGGCGCTTCGACCGCTGCGAAACCCTTCCTGGCTTCCCTGAGAGATGGTCCCTTAATGGGTATCTCCAGGGTGAGACCAGGCATCCCCGGCGGTCTGGTGGGGCCGTTAGTGAAGATGAGGCAAGCTAATGCCCAGAGTTGCCGAGTGTGATCGCTGATCAGAGTGGGCACCGAGGCGAGAGAATTATCGAGTCCGCTGACCCTGGTCCAGAAACCTGCCGCGCCGGGAATCGAACCCTGGTCCCGGGCCGTCCTCTGCTCTCGGGTCTGCCGCCTCTAACTAGTATCACGCACCAACTCCGAGAGGTGGATGTTGTCAGAGGACAGCAAGACATCAGAGTGGGTATATACATATATAGAGGGTTTCACTTACCTGATATATGCTCACCACTTCATTGTAAAGGCATGCGTGGTAAAGGCCTTCGTTGTAATGCCAAGCAACCGTGGTGAGCATGCATCATTTTTCTGGGAATCCATATCTGTCCACACTCTGTCGAGAGGGAGAAGGTTGGAGTACCATCTTTACCCTTGGCATCTTAGCAGACCCACTGAGGCTTCCTTCAGATGCCATGATTAGTGACGATCTGAACATTCTCTGTAACCTTTAAAGTTCTCAAGATATTACTATTTGTAGTCCCCATTGGATCCAAACCATATATCTCAAGTTACTACATCCCATGTGGAACCCCGTGGGCCCAGCTGGGCTGCTATTATTTTCAATGCCTCTTCCATCTCAGACATTTTAGGATACGGACCATTAAAGTTGACGTTAAAGTTAAATGTACTTTGGGTGCTGACCAGCCCTATTTGCCTTCACCAACTCAATGTTCAACATTGCCTTTGGTAGCCGATTGAACCCTAGCTGTTCATACTCTACACTGCTCTCATGGTTCTGATCACTGACTGCAGATATCTCTACTAAACAGACACTAAAGCAGTGGTCCCCAAAGTTTTTTTGACGGGGCCACATTAACTTTCCTTTCTGTGATGGGGGGCCGGGGTCAGTCTTATAACAGGAAATGATATGGGCCAAAGTGACAACCAGTATTATTGTGGAGATTATAATGACATTTTTTTTGCAGCTGTGTGAGCTGTGGGCTTGCTTCTGACTGGCGAGGAGATTGATGTCAGGTTCCATTCCACTTACAGCCAGTCTCAGAGACTGATGCAAGTGTTGATCTGAGAGTCTTGATCTTGTCGGATTTTTTATCAGCTTCATGTGTGAAAAAGTTTGCTCACAGATAGACGTGCTCCCAAAAACTATGGACATCTTCATAGCGTGCCTTCTGATGTTGGGGTAGGTCTCATTTGGGAGGGAAGCATAGTACTCTATGAGACAGTTGGGCGTGAATGCGTCTTTCAGCACATCACAGGTCTGCAACTCAGCCAGTTCAAATTGAAGAGAAGGCAGGGTGCCATTAATGTCGGCAGCAAAAGGGTTCTGGAATATGCGAATTTCTTTAATGTGGGCATGAAGCCAACGGAACCGCATACTGAAGTCCGCTCTCAGCATTTCCAGTGCGTCCTTGCAGTTCTTGGTTGGAAACGGGACCACTGGCTCCTCAGCTGAGAGGCTCCGAGTAGCAGGGAGATTGGTGAAGTCTTGTTTTTGCACTTGTCCAACAAGCAGCGCCATTTTAACCTCAAATGCTTTGACGTGGGAATACATGTCACTGATTAATTTTCCCTTGCCTTGGAGCTGTAAATTGAGGCCGTTTAAAATTTCTGTAATTCTGTTAAAAAGGCATGGTCCCATTTCCATTCTGTGTTGATCAGCTCTGGGACAGTTTTTCCCTTTGTAAATGTAAAAATGTAGATTGATACTTGTATAGCGCACTACTCATCTGCAACGGTCACAAGGCGCTTGTACGAATACCGCTGTGGAACCCATCCTGGCTTTCCCTGTGAGGCGTCCACTCCTGGGCACCCCCAAGGTGGAGGCCAGGCATCCTTAGCGCTGTGGGGGCCATTGTGGAGATTAAGCAAGCTATTGCCCAGAGTTGCAGAGTGGGACTCCATGATTGGAATAGGCACCAAGGCGAGAATGATCAGGTCCGTGGAGTTTTGAGCCCAAGACCCGCTGAGGCGGGGAATTGAACCCTGGTCCCGGGCTAAACCTCTGCATCAGGGTCTGCCGCTCTAATCATTTGAGCCACACTTCTCCAGGAGAAAGGCATTGATTTCGGGTAGCAGCTTGTAGAAGCGCTTCAAAACTCTACCCCGGCTTAACAATCTGACTTCAGCGTGGTAAAGCACGTCTCCATGGGCAGACTCCAGCTCGGATAGAAAAGCTTGGAACTGCCTGTGTTTTAGTCCTTTTGCTCTGATAAAGTTTATGCAAGACACAACCACCTTCATGACAGATTCCCACTTCAGAACTTTCCAGCACAGTGCTTGCTGGTGAATCAGGCAGTGGACCTGTAGTGGGGGGGTAAGACCTCGTTCCTCCATTTCTCTTTTTATGCTCTCCAGTAGCCCCCGTGACGCACCAACCATACTCGGAGCACTGTCTGTTGTGGTGCTAGCCAGCTTAGCCCAGTCTAAATGCTACTCTTTTATCGTTTGGCGTACTTTACAAAAAATATCCTCTCCTGTCGTAGTATCCGTGAGACTTTGTAGAGCTGCCAGCTCCTCGGACACTTCAAAAGTTGAATTAACTCCCTGAATAAAAATCAGCAGTTATGCTGTGTCCTGCACGTCATTGCTCTTATCCATTGCCAATGCAAAACACTCAAAATCTTTAGCTTTCTCTTTCAGCTGGACATGTACATTATGCCCCACTTCTTCAATTCGCCTGGTAACTGTAGATGCGGACAGACTCACCGCGTTCAGGGCATCTTTCTTGTCCGGACACACCTCCTTCGCGACAGCGTTCAAACACTTCTTGACAAACTCCCAATCACTGAACGACTTTCCCCAGCTTGCAATCAGTTTAGCTACCTTGAAGCTGGCCCAAACGGATGACAGGTTCGCCTGTGTTTGGCGTAGCATTGTACTCCGCTGGGCGGCAAATCCATTTTGTAGCTTAGCCACCTTGTCTCTCCTCACTTGGCCCAGCAAGCTAGCATACTGCTCTCCATGGCGGGTTTCATAGTGTCGGCGAATATTACATTCTTTAAACACCGCCACTGTCTCTTTGCAGATTAAACAAACTGCCTTTTCCTTGCACTGGACAAAAAAATAGTCATCTGTCCACTGCTGTTTAAAAACTCTGCACTCTGAATCTGTTTTCCGTTTCCCCAACAGTTTTCGACATTTTGTTGTCTGTCTTTCTTCCGTTCTGCTTGGGCTGGTAGAGGAAGTAAGGGAGACCTGATTACAATGGTCACAGATAAAGCCCTCTCTATGTTTACATCTTGTGCACATGCGGTTAACAGTGTTTACCTTGAGCTTAGGAACAACCAGTGAGTAGAAGTCGTCTATAGTGGTTAGTTAGAAAACAGCACTCCTGTGTAGAAACAAAAAAAGATAAGCGCCCCAGCGCGTAATCAAAGCGCTCCAGCGCGGTGTCCAAGGTATTCACATAAGCGCCCCAGCGCGTTGTCACAAACTGAAAGTAAAGCGCTCCAGCGTGGTGCCAAAACAAACCACAAGTAAAGCGCTCCAGCAAGGTGCCAAAACAAACTCAGGATAGCGACCCAGCGCGGTGCCCAAACAAACAACCAAACCCCAAGTAAAGCGTTCCAGCGCGGTGTCGAAAAAAAATCCAGAAGAGCGCACCAGCGCGGTGTCAAAACAAACACAGAATAGAGCTCCTGGTGGTGTCAAAGAACCTCAGTAAAGGTCACAAAAACACGGCCTCAGAAAACACGGTTCTTACTTGCGTAGAAGCAGGCAAAGGACAGGCATCAATCCGAAGCTCTGTGTTGGCGGGAACTTCTGTGTTAAGCGATTTCCCCCGGAAGCACTGTGGGACGCCCCGGCGGTTTCCGGTCTGCTGGAACTGGACCGCCAACCGCCTGCTACCTGGAAGTGAGGAATATGTGTTTCCGCATGAGACAAGAAGCAAAGGATTGTTTGGGATCATTAAGTGGGCCACTCCAGTTGATTAGACGGGCCGGATGTGGCCCGTGGCCGTAGTTTGGGGACCCCTACACTAAGGGCTAGATGTATATATTGGTTGAGAAAGTATTCTCCGTTGCCCTGGGGTAGAACTCTGTCGCCAAGCTAAGACTACTCCGCCTGCAAAATGTAGAAATGCTCTCCAAGCTGGCGGTCATTTCAAAACTGTCGTTAGAGCGGTTCTTTTCAATGCTTTTTAAAGTTTGCCGCACGGTTCTGTCAACCTGACAGAGCGATCTGTCAAAGAAAGTGGGATTTTCATTTAAAAAATTTTTAAAATGCCCCCACACCACGGGAGTCATCTCTCACGGCGAGTGGGGGCATTTGACAGTTTTCACTGCCCCTTACCGTCAGGGTTTTCCTGGCAGTGACGGGCAGTGAAAACTGACTTCTATGTCCACCCATCTAAATTAGAGGGGTGCACATAGAAGTTAGCTTCCAACTGCCCTACTCTGTTGCCATTGGAGGGATGTAACCATTGCGGAGATGGCATAATGTGTGCTATGGTTACACCTATGGTCTGCCCACCTATAAATTGGGTAGGTGGACCATTATCTTGATGTAAAGATACTCCATCAGTGTTGCATTGGTGTATCTTTATCACCAAGATATTAATGTGGCCCAGAGAAATATATGAACTAGTCCACTTGGGAATGTAAGCCCTTTTGTGCCTCGATTTCCTTTGAGAGGTAAGTTTTGAAGCTACTCACTTTTCAGGATGTTCTCTGAATATGGTCAGGTAGTCGCCGAGGTCCCCTAAAGACACCCAAACACCGGCCGCCTTAACATACCGGCTTCAAATTAAAAAACCACAGTCCAGTTCTTCTCTGGGTTACGGGTCGTAAGACCCCCAGCCGTATTTATTATACATATACATGAAAATACTGCTTTTTAACATTTTGCACAGTAACCCACAATAATTACATCATGTTTACAGAATTTAGACCTAGCCTTAACAGTGATTCTAGTACATGTAAGTTGCCTAACCATAACTAGGTTTGTTCCTGTGCATCCAAGAAAACATAACCTTACTGAGTGAGATCACTGGTTTCGGTACCCATCCTCTTAAAACCCCTAGTCCATACAGGACAACGGATGAATTCCTCCTTATGGGAGGACCCCACTAACCGCCCTCGCACACCTGGAGTTCCTGTGCAGGGGGCCCAGCTGCCCTTAGGATACCTACCTCAGGCACCCCTATACCCACATTCCTCATCCCCCAATGGCCTGTGCTAGCTTGCACTAACTGCACCTGCACGGGTGGTTGCCAGGTAAGCACTGTTTGTCAGTCCCCAACCCACTACAACTTCCTTTCGGCTTGCTGCCAGCACCCTTTTGAGGGTCCAGTAATGCTGCTAGTATTTTTGGTATAAAAGGATGCATAAATGGACCCGAAATGTCCCCAACAATCATGACCTCACCCGCCAATCAACATAATTATGATACACCATTAAACCTGCTAGAGGAAAAAGGTGTAAGACATGACATCAAACATACACAATGACTCCTGAAAAGGAAAAGATGAATAACCATACATCTGTCCCATACTCTATAACTCACACCTGAGCAACACCCCCATTACCTCGGTTCTCCTTGCTCAGGGGATGGTGGGTGGGGAACACAAAGCTCAAGCCTGTGCGGCTTCTGGGATGCCCTTGGGCTGCGTAGGGGCTGTGGTCCCGAGTTGCTGCAGAGTGAAGCGTGCCGATTGTGTTGTGTGCGGCAGTTGCAGCTGGCATGTCTCGTGGGTGGGGGGTCGGGGGAGTCACGCAGGGTGGTGTTAATTTAATTATTAGTAAAAAAAAATATTTAAACCTACCTTTTTGCTGGCCGAGTCCCTCGACTTCAGGAAGCAGGCAGCCTACCTCCCCATAACCAATCACAACACTCCAGTGGAGCATTGTGATTGGTCGGGATGCCACCCAGGAAGGAGCTTACAGGGAGTCCATGTTCTCCGTGTGGGCTGCATTGCAGACTGCATGGAGGACTATAGAGTGCACATGACTGGTTTTGGAGGCCCTAGAGGGCCGACGAAACAGTTAGCTCCCTCAGTAGTGGGCACACTACCCCTTCCCTTCCCTAGAGCAGACCCGCCCACCCCCAACCAAACCCTTCTGCTTTCTCGCAGTGCGAGAAGCCGAAACATAAAATGGTAGTTATTACCATTTTATGTTTCTGCTTCTCGCACTGCGAGAAAGCAGCGGGGCAACGCTCCTCCGCCCTAGTGGAGGAGCCGCCCCTGGTATGTGGGTTGGTGGTGAAGGAGGACTCCAATAAGGCACCTCTGGCGGTGAGCAGGAACCGAAGAGACACGCTCACTGCTGCGTGCTGCCTTTTAAGGGGCGGTCTGACCCTTTAATGTTTCCGGAGACACGCCCGGCCAGCCAATCACCACCTTGGCTGTCACCCAAGCCCAAGGTGGCTCGCTCCACGACCCAGGTTTGGACGTTGGCTTCTTGCTATACTCAAGGCTAGCACGAATTTGGGGAGCCTCTACAATTCTTACCTGCTTGCATGCAAACACATTGGCTTGTCTAGTCTTGAATGCGAGATCACTTTTAGAGCAGATGGCAGACCTATGATGGCAATCATGATACATTGTACCATTCTGGCCCAGCGGCTGACTTTTGTAACTACATATATTAATACCGAGAGTATACAAGGGATGCTGAAAAAATCTAACCTTTCCAAACTGGATATAATTGGCCATTGTGCTTCATGCTTTTTGGATTGTAGTAGCACTGTACAACTTAAGTTCTATAATTGATTTTGAGTTTGTTTCGCTGCCACATACTTAAGTAGGGCTTTGTTCATGATACTAACCAGCCTACTTTGATACCATTAAATAAAATATACATTCTGTTTATTGATCCAGTTATATGGCATACAGTATCTACGTCCCATGGCCTCTACTTCCTTCTGGAGCTATTTTTAACTGCTCCTCCCCTCACCCATGGAGAGTCTGATGTACAAAGGGAGTAACTTGGTTATTCCACTGGAGAGATAAAATCTTTGACCTTCAGACACCTATGGTAAAGAACAGTGCCTGTCATGTATATCGCCCACTAACCACCAACTACCACATGGATTGCCACCCTTCCCAGGGAAAAAGGACCATCCATATGTTCACGTTTTAAGATTCTGCATAGGCCCAGGCATGAAACTTAAATAGAACTTTGCATATAATCTTCTGTATTGGTTTCTAACATGAGTTTCCTGTTTTTGTTTATCAGTCAGGGATCATGAAGCCAGCTCCATAAAACATGTTAAAGTGCTTTCTTCTTATAAATATTTTTTAAAGTATGTACAGATAAAGGGAAAAAAGACCAGTTTTGGCAATTTTGCTAATTTTTTAATACCGGTCATGCTAGTAAAGGATACGGCGAACCCTAACTACCACAGAAACTGAAGAAAATGCCTCAAACAAATCTAGGAAAGGGAGCTTGTCTGTTGTCCCTGAATATCATCATGTGCTGCTTGGTAAAGCCGGAAATGACACATCCTAAGGCTGACGGGTAGTGCAGAGACGTCAGAGCCCGCACAAGCACAGAAATATAAACAACTACAGTTTGGTGGTTTAAAATTCTGTCATACTGTTTCAAAACAATTTACATATTTTAAAACCTTTGTTTCAATAACTTGAAAGAGAAATTCGAACGTGCTCCTTATTTGAAAAATACTTCCAGAGCAGCTCCTTTACCAGTGACTGACTGCACACAGACATGACGTCCCTCTTAAAGACAAGCCTATGTTTTATTAGGTGTGGTTTGGTCAGACCCTTTGAAAGCATAACATCATAAATCATTAAAAAGCATACACAGAAGCGGATCCTTGGGGCAGTCTACGTCATTAATGGGCTTGTTTAAATAGGCACCAACAATGTAACATACTCCCTCCCTCCACACTCTGGCCCTGATTAAGATAAAGGAATAAGGACTGATTAAAACAGCAGAGTTGCTGAGGAAAAAAAGGAAGTATGAAAAACTGGGGGATGCTGCTCTGAGGAAAAAAGAAGTGGGTGAAATGTGAGTGAAGTTGAAGAGCAGACAGAAATTGGTCACGCATGAGGAGCTAAATTGAACTTCATCCCTTCCAAGTTTCCCAGGTCCATGCGTGATGTGCTGTTCCAGTCCAGGTTTTTTTTTTTATTCCAAGACATGTAGTCTCGTTTATTCCATTATAAAACAGCATTTTAAGTTCCAGAATTTAAAGGAAAAACACTGGACTGGAGCAGCACATCACATATGGACCCGAGAAATTTAGCAGCTATGGAACTAGAGAGTAATTTAAATTTTGAGTTGGGTTGGTACCGGAAGTTGCACAAAAAACAGCTTGAAGCAGCTTGTGCCCTCTGTCATGAAAGATTTGTTTGCATGGCACTTTGGGGGTTCAAGATATGGAACTCGAGTATTGGAACCCTAACATGATAAGCAACACTCAGTGCAAACACTGAAAAACACGCTAGTGGTATGATCGGAGCACATTATTAGGAACGCAGTAAGATTTTTGTATTACTTCTTGCTGTACCATTGCTGTCCTCAAGGAAATGCAAAATATATCTTGGTGTAGTCACAGCCCGGCCATTTCAGCACTGGATAAAACATACATGTCATTTGAGCATTGGATATAACCTCCATGCCATTCCAGCACTGAATATAAAAACTTTGCCCTAGCAGACTGAAAAGGAAACGTCAGTGCTAGGTGGGGTTGAAAAGTTTGGGGCTAATGGTAGGGTTTGAGGTGTCCAGATAATGGACCAGAATCTTGAAGGTGAGTTGGTCTAATCTGGCCTTGGATAGTATGGAATTATGCGGCCCCTGCCGATGGCTAGGGGCTTTCCTGACTAGGTCACTGCTGACCACATTAAGTTAAGTTATAAAGTTGTCAGGTTATATATATTGTCATTGCTCATGGTGATTAGTGTCAACAGGTGTAAACTCTCCTGTAGACATGGGATCAGCTGCCTCTGATTCAAGGTCACCTTCTTGCTTGAGCTCAGTGTTAAACCAGTCTTGACTGTTGACCCCTGATCTTCCCGCCCCGGATACATCTGCAATTACGATGCATTCCTCGTTGGAAGTTACCATGCCTTTCTTTCTGCATACCAGTGATATGGGTCATGTTTCAAATGACACATTTTCAGTATGATTGGCAGCCCCGCACCAGTACTGTGTCTAGTTTTTGAATATTCGATGCCTAGGCACCTCTTCTGCTTCTATTTACTTGGATGTTGTGTCAATATCTTTCGCCCATACGGTCTGATTTTAGAAAACTACTGATACAGTGATTGGCAATGGTGCTATTCACAGCGCAACCCATGATAGCAATAGCAGGTGCCACCATGGTGGAAGTGTATGTCATAAAAATAGAAATCAGAAAAGGACCAGTTTCGGATCTGCCCATTCTGTACAAAGCGTCCACCGTTAAGTTGGAGCTATCATTTTGTGATTCAGTTATTGTGATTCCTAAGATTCTGTTAGAGTCCTCAGCTTTGAAACGGAGGCCTGTTGTCTTAACAGCTCTTTTGGAGCCATTGGATTGCTAGGATATTTTTGTTTGGCAAAGATTTTTTGTTCAACACTTCCATCTTCAGATACTTTAAATATTCGTCAGTGCTCATAGACATGTGACACCCACCTTTAGCACTGTAGGAGTTCACACTAATCCTCTCCCAGGGGATTTTCCCTGTGTGTGTGTGTGTGTGTGTGTTTGTGGGTGAGCCGAAATAGGCGTAGACCTTTCACTTGGACCAGTTGCTTGACACATGCAACACTGAATAACGGTTTTTACCGGTGTTAACTCATAGGAATCACACTCATTTTCAGATATGCACCTTGATTTTTATTATACCTTGGTGTTCAAAAGTGGAAGTACAGGTGACTGGTGGCCTCAGCTGAAGCACTGGCGTGTGCCGACAAAAGGGGAGCATGCAGTAGGAACAAAGAAAGACAAAGGGCCTAATTATGAGTGGCCAGGTTAATTCCGATCCATGAGTAAACCCCTGTATACGCATGGGTTGGAATTATGAGTTCGAAGGTATATAACGCATCCTATAATTAGCAGATGCATTAAATACTTCAAACTTCATTACATTCTGGAAGGCCAAACCTGATGAAATTTAACATGGGAAAAACATACGATTGTTATGTTATCATAAGGGTTTAGGTGTGTTAAACACCAAAATCCACACGTAACTCCCCATAAACTTGTAACAGATGCGATTTATCTCACCCGATAAATAACGATGCCCAAGGTATCATTATTTATCAGGTGTGATAAATAGAAACTGCACTTGTAATCAGGGACAAAGTGGTATGCTAGAATCTAGCAAATTGCTTTATCTTGTAGAAAGAAAACTACATTTTTAAAAGCTCCAACTTTCTCATTAAAATTTAAATTTTGATCTTTGCATATTTCTTTCTGAGTTGAATGAATGAAAGGATCTTATAAAGTGCAGGGCTACTCAACAAGAGTGTCCCGGCGCTAGAGGTTCACGCATGACAGGACCCAGTGGCACATCTAGGTCTTAAAGAGCCAGGTTTTGAGGGGTTTCTTAAAAGCTGTCAGATCAGTTGTTGCTCTCAAGGTGGCAGGTAGTTGGTTCCATGCTTGAGCGCCCAAAAAAACGAAAGATCTGCCCCCCATACGGGCCAAGCGTACTTTGGGAGGCAGGCTATGTCAGAGGAGTAGGATCTTAAGGGTCTGGCAGGTATATAGCAGCTAGCACGCCTTTTGAGTTAGCATGACCCCTTGCCATGGAGGGCTTTGAAGAATATCACTAGGGCCCTAAACTTGATCCTTTCTTTTACTAGAAGCCAGTGTAGAGCCTTAAGGTGAGGCCATGTGCGTCCTGGGCTTATGTCTAAGATTCGCCCTTGCCGCTGAATTTCAAACCACTTGTGGGTGCTGGAGGAGGTAACCAGGAAAACCCAGGTACAAGATATGAGCATAGTCCTGTCTAGAAGTCAACAGAGCCTGAACCACTTTCTTCCTGGTATCTGGTGGGAGAAGCGGGTGGAACTTTTTTAACATTCGAAGCATGCCAAAGCAAGTACCCACCAGTGCCTGGACTTGGGATCTCATAGAGAGGGCACTATCTATGAAGGTGCCAAGGTTTTTAACAGTGGTTTAGGCTGGAGGGGCAGGTCATCAGGCCACCATTGACTCCAATTGCTCACAGAAGGCAAGTCAAAAAAGACAATGTCTGATTTGTCAGGGTTGCATTTCAACTGGCTAGCCTTTAGCCAGTTAAACACCTTCGTGAGACAGGATCTGATTTTATCCCCATCAAAGTCCGCACTATTGTCACAGGTGAAAATCAGATGCATATCATCAGCATGTGATGTTATCTTAGCACCATTGGCCTCTGCCAAGGGTGCAAGAGGGGACATGTATAAATTAAAAAGAGTTGGGCTAAGGATGGAGCCCTGTTGGACTCCTACTTTCATGCTGGGCATGGGGGATGAAAAATATTTCCTGCTTTCTGTGCTTCTGGAAAGATGTTTTTCATGCTAATGCTGCACCACCAATGCCTATGCTTCTTAGTCTATCGCGAAGTCTCTCATGTAGGACCTTGTCGAATGCCGCTGAAATGTCAAGTAGTAAGATGACAGCTCTGCTACCCTGGTCAAGCTTTTCCTTTAAGTGTTCTGTCACTTCCAACAGAGCAGTCTCTGTGCTTTTATTGGCCCTAAGCCAGATTGAGTCATGTGCAGCAGATTGTGACTTTCTGCGTGATCCGAGATCGCTCTGTTGACATGTTTCTCTAGTACATTAGAGAGAGCTGTGAGGAGGGAGATAAGCCTATAGTTGGCAAGATCATTCGGGTCGGTGGTCGTATTTTTTTTTAGGAGTGGTAACATTTTTGCCTGATTCCAAATGAACGGCACCGTGCCAGTGGAAGGAGATGAATTTAGCACCATTTTCCGTATGGGGTTTATGGTGGGGGATAAAGAAGCTAATAATTTTGCTGGGCATGCATCCACTGGAGAGCCAGACTTAAAGCCCTTGAGGTATATAAGCGATTTGTCCAGTTATATAGCCAGCAGTTGTAGTAATGCTGGGGGTTACAGGGAACCTGACTTTACAAACAAAGTCTGATGTAGGTCCGGGTCCTCCCCCGTATCCCTACAAAAAGCCTGTTGGATTGTGACAATTTTACTATGGAGGGATAGGGCCACCTGATTGGGCCATTCAGCTGAGTGCGGGGATTCTTTCGTAGTTGCCTTGGGGAAGTAAATGATTTTACAATACTAAAGATCTCCTTGCCCTTATTGTTAGCGATCTCAATCTTAGCCTGCAGATAGCTCTTTTTAGCGTCTTTCATATTCAGATAATTAGATTTTAAGGCAGCCTTATATAGGTCAGCTTATCCTCTGGTGTGTAATGTTTACGCCACTTCCTTTCCAGACCTTTAGATTCGCTTTTGCTAGCTCTCAGGGATTCGTTGAACAAAGGGTTGGAGAGACTAGTCCTCTTGGAGGTGCGGGAGGACAGAGTGGCTACTGCATTAATATTCGACCTGAGCCAGGATTCTAGTGCAAGGGAATCTGCTTCAGAGTTTCAGAGTAGTGGAGGGGCAAAAGATTCTAGAGCCTCCACCAACACAGGGAACGGTATTTTATGAAGGGCTCTGTAATTATGTTCCGCCCTTTTAGCGTTGTGCGTGCAGGATATTAGTTTCTGAGATAGGTATCTTGAAATTAATGAGGAAGTGGTCAGACCAGATGATTGGGGTCAGAGGATCCATCTCCAATTTTATATTACAAAATATCTGGTCAAGAAATTTTGCCCAGGTTATGTGAGGGAGAGAAGGTAAAAGGGGCAAGGCAGCATGGTGACACTATTTCGGACAGGGAAATAGCGTCTGGATCCAAGGGTTTATCCATATGTAAATTGAAATCCCCAAGAGGAGAAGCTGGTTGTATCTGAGAACAAGAGGGGTGATGACTTCATTCAGGGATTTAATGAAGTTGCCGGGTGTCCCTGGGGCCTGTAGATCAAGATCCCCGCTATGCATTGGCGGGGAGATAAAATACTGCAGAAGCCTAAGTATTTTGCGCCATCAACGTGGTCTAACATGATAGGAGTACAGTCAAACTCGTGTTTAAAAATAATGGTGATGCCACCTAATTTCCCTACCAGACGGGAAACAACCTTTACAACGCAGTCATTATATCGCACTAGCTTTACATAGCAGTCATTACATCACAACCTCCTTTACATTGCATGTCATTGCAACGCAGCCATTACATTGCATGTCACTACAAATCATGTCATTACAATGCATTTCACTACAACGCAGGCATTACATTGCAAGTCATTACATTGCATACCATTACAACGCATAGTACCATTACATTATCCAACACTTACCCTACTGTTGCACTCACTGGAGTTAGAATAGTAATTTCTACCCCTACACTATCGAACACTTACCCTACTGTTGCACTCACTGAAGTTAGAATAGTAATTTTTACCCCAACACTATCCAACACTTACCCTACTGTTGCCCTCACTGGAGTTAGAGAAGAAATTATTAGCCCTATACTATCCAAATACTTACATTAAATGCAATGTATTGGTATGCATTGTAATGGTATGAGTTGTAAAGGCATAAAGCGATGTATTGGAATGCGTTGTAAAGGTAGTTTCTGAAAATGCGATGTAATGGTATGCTATGTAAAAGAATGCATTGTAAAGGATGTTGAGATGTAAAAACTGTGTTGTAAAGGTATGCATTGTAAATGTATGCGTTGTAACGTCACACATTCCTAACAGACAATCTTTCCTCAGAATTTTATATCCTGATGGGATGGCAGAGACAATAGTGGGGTTAGAGAAGTCAGAAAACCACGTTTCTGTCAGAAATAGGAGATCCGGGCGAACATCTGACAGGAGGTCATGGATTTGTGCTTCGTGTTTTTGCAAGAAATGTGTGATGAGCAGCATTGACGTATAACGCTTCCGCAGTCTTTCTGAGTTATCGCCTTTTTACTTAGGGCGGACACCTTGGGAGGTTCCCCTGTGAACTGGGGTAGAATCCTTTTGCAAATCGGGCAATGAAAGTTGGCCCAATTGTCAGAAATAAAGTATTTCCTAATTTGTGTATCTGATTGATGTGTACTTGATTCAAATTGTTGAAATTGCTTGACCAGGTATCTCTGGCTTTGAGTAAAGATTCACTGAGGATTCACAGAATTAAAAAGGTTTGGAATTGCTGACCGAATCAAATTGGTATTATTCCACCAAATCCCTAGATCCTTGTTTTGGTGGTGTAATGCTGCAGGCAGTTATACATTGTGAGATTGTGTATTGACCATTGACTCCATTTTACTCTAACTACATTTTGTGAGCTCAGTTTCATCTTGTGTCTGTCTGAGCCTGCCTTTCAACTGCACACACTGGCAGGCCCAGGTTACTTGTGCACATAGATTCTTTATGCTTCTCATTTCACCGAGTGAGAGAGATGAGAACAGACGTGTGGGATGTGTACAATGTCCAAGGATGAGAATGTGAAGAATTCTGTCTCAGCTCTCATCAGAGCCTGGCCAGCTCTGTTGAATGACCTCGACTAAGAGATTGTAGCCAGAACCTACAGTGCAGATGAAGGGAGGGGGAGCTTCTTTGCGCTTTGGCAGGAACTCTTCTGGGAGCGGACATGCTGCCCAGAGCTTTTGTGCTCGGTTTAGACCTCCTGCCCGAGACTGTCAATGGGTTCCCCAGTCATGCTGGCAAGGATGATGCTAAACAGACAGCGACTGAAGTATGTCAAGTTCTAATTACTTATTCTTTTGTACATGCAGTTATCTATTCTTAGGTATATACATTTACTATAAGCACTTATTTTACATCTGCATTATTGCAATTTGATATATGGGAACTTGCTGCAATAAATATTCCCCTTTGTTTGACAAATAAGTGTTGAGTTTTGTTTATGTTGTGTTTTGGTATCCTAAAGTGTGTAGAGTGCTATTTTGAAGAGTGTTTGCGTTGTTTCCTGGTATTTTGAAGCCTTGCCCAGGTGCTGTGGAGGCAAAGCAAGGCATTTTGGCATCACAAACAGGCTACAAAGTGAAAGAGGCAGAATGTTTGGCAGAAAAACAAAAATGGACAAAGCAGGGTCCCGGATACCAAATGAAATACCAGGATGGGAATTAGTTCAATATATTGTGGGAATGGGTCACCTGCCCACTAAGATGTGCGCTCGATTCACACTGAAACCCGCTGGTTTCTTAATAATCTCCAACTAATTAGTTCAACATAAATCAAAAATCTCTCCAATTAAATTCCATCCATTTATTGTTCAAATATTCGATGTATAATGGGGATGGTTGTCTACCGTCCTCCAGGTAGCGATGTAGTGTTCAGAAAAGCTTTCCCAGATGCTGTCAGTACACTAATTTTGGGATGTGCTAACTTTTCCATCTTGGGTGATCTGAACCTGCATTTTGATACTCAGACCAACCCGACGGTGAGCAGTATCCTAGTTGATTTAGAGGCTCTGCAGCTCTCCCAACAGGTATCTCAGCCCACTCACATAGGGGGCCATATTTTGGACCCCCTCTTTACCAACTTGGGCGAGATCCAGGTTATATCCATCTCCCCTTTAGACTGGACAGATCACTTTTTGGTGACCTGTCGGTTCTCTTTACCTGAGACCCCTCCCACTCCATTGGTTAGAAGGGTACCCAGGCGGCGTTGGAACAAACTTAAGTTGGACGATCTGCATCAGCTTCTAGCGGAAGAGCCGCTGGGCCCACTGAATAATGTGGAAACAGGCTACGACCAGTTTTGCACGTGGATTTCTAGGGCATTGGACTTCCTGATTCCCATTGTGTCTAGTAAAATGAGTGTCCGAGAGTCAAGCCCCTGGTACGATAGTGCGCTGCGTGCCTTGAAGGGTGCTTGTAGACGGGCGGAGAGGGCGTGGCGGAAGACGTATGGAGCTGACTTGAAAGCTGCTTATGTTGCCTCCGTCAGGACATACCACCGTGCCATCTGTAGAGCTCGTGCGGCATTTTATGCCTTGGAGTTCCGCAATAGCTCGAACCCGTCCAAGACCATTTTCAAGGCCGTCAAAGATCTTTTGGCGAAAAGGACTTCCTCTGTGGCAGTGGGGTCCATTTTCCACTGCGAAGCCTTGGCTTCCTTTTTTCTGGAGAAGGTCCAGGCTATTTACCGGGCCTTCCCCAGTTCGGGGCCCGTCCTGGAAGTTTGAGAAGGGGTTCAAAGCCTTTCTATCCTGCACTCCTTTCCCCCATTATTTCTGGAGGGGTTTAATAAACTTGCCTCGAAGATTAAATCTGGCTCTCCGTCGGATCCTGTTAGACCTGCTCTTTTTAGAGAACAGTCTTTTCTGGGGCGCTCTGCAGTATGCACCCTAGTTAATCTTTCAGTGGACTCAGGGGTGGTTCCAACCAGATGGAAGCAGGCGGTGGTTTCCCCAATTATTAAGAAGCCTACACTGGACCCTTCGAAACCTGAAAGCTATCGCCCCATATCACTCCAACCCTGGCCGGCAAAGATTGCGGAGGCTCATGTTAACCTGGCCTTGTCAGAACATCTGGCCCAGACTAAAGCCTTAGATCCTACGCAGAACGGCTTTCGTGCTGGGCACAGCACGGAAACGGCCCTTCTTGCCATGGTAGAGCACCTACGTAGGGTGCTGGATGCTGGTCAGACGGCGGCGCTGATACTATTAGATCTCAGCGCCGCCTTCGACACTGTCTCCCATAGCATCCTGTTACATCGGCTAGAGGAGATTGGTGTTGGGGGACAGGCCTTACGGTGGTTCCGCTCCTTCCTTGACAATCGCTCATTCTGTGTGGCTATCCCTCCCTTCAAGTCCAAATTTCACCCTCTGGCCATGGTGGTTCCGCAGGGATCCTCGCTGAGCCCCACGTTATTCAATCTGTACGTGAGACTGCTGGCTGAGGTTGCCAGGCAGTGGGGCCTGACTTTGGTCTCATATGCCGATGACACTCAGCTGGCGGTTACTCTCAGCGGGGATGCGGAGCAAGACGCCCCCAGGTTTCAGAATGGACTGAAGGCGGTGGCCAACTGGCTGACGGCGAATTGCCTTCAACTTAATGCTACTAAGACAGAGATCATGATTGTCGGGAAGAAAGTGGAGCTTTAGGGTGACAGGTGGTGGCCCTCAGAATTGGGTCCAGTCCCGACTCCGGTTTCGGAATTAAGAAACCTGGGAGTCTGGCTGGATGCTGGCCTTACTTTTGTCGGCCATACTAAGAAAACAGCAGCTTGTTGTTTTGGCGTGCTTCGAGGTTTAAGACCTGTGCTTAGATATTTTGATGCCCCAACTAGGCAGCTAGTAATTCAGGCTACGGTTATCTCTCGCCTGGATTATGCCAGCTCTCTCCTGGTGGGAGCCAATCAGGCAGAGATTACCCGCTTACAGCGGGTACAAAACGCCGCAGCCAGAGCGATAGTCGGTCTGCCCAGATTCTGTCCTGTCTCCAATGTCCTTCGTTCCTTGCATTGGCTTCCTGTGAGGAAGAGAATTTATTTTAAGGTCCTTTGTTTGACTTTTAAAATTCTGAAGGGCATAGGGCCCCAGATCTTGTCCAATTTTTTGTCCTTCTATGTTCCGACACGCGCTCTCCGTTCCTCTGGCCAGGCTCTTGCCGTGGTCCCACGTTTCAGGCTCTGTCGTGCTGGTGGACGCTCCTTCTGTGTTAAAGCCGCAACTACGTGGAACTCCCTCCCGGTGGACATTCGTCTGCTGGAGGATCTCATGCTTTTTCGGAAAGCTATTAAGACATTTCTGTTTTAGTATCCCCTTTTAGCTCCTTTTCTGTTTCCAGCTGCTTGTTGTGTTGTGTTTTACCTTGTTGGTGGCGCCAGGACGCTCCTTTGCTGGAGCAGCTGCGCGCAAAATAAATACCTATAACATAACATAACATAACATAATAATGCTCTTATGATACAAATCATCATTGTATTGCGGTCCTTTCAAGCACCCAATGCATTTCGGGTCTGACGAGTGAGACCCTTCGTCAGGGATCTGTAAAATAAGTCATACAGGACCAAATTAGATACTCCATTATCAAATGTGCGACAAAATATGCAGTTAGTTCATTGAATTTAGGCGTGAACAAGTAAAATGCGCAAAGATAGTGCTGATATCGGGATTACGGTCAGGTGCACATACAACGGAGGGGTCAACTGGAGTGATTAGAAAAAGCGAAAGGCGAAAGTGAAAGACTACCAAAAGCTCTCAAAGTGCAATATGTGCTGAGGGTGAACAACAGCTTAGTATCGTAAGTTCCAGTGAAGTAATATCTAGGCTGCGGGTGTGAAACAAAAGTGCTTTTAAACTAAACTCCAGACCTTAAACGTAAAGGAAAGAAAGAAGAAAAGAGTGTCGTCTAGCGTGTCAACATGCAGAATATGAATCGAGGAAGACTTACAGAAAGACCGTGCAAGCCGCGTCTTGGCGTCCGCGATAGTGATCATGCATACGGAAGTGAAACAAGCATTAACAAATAAAATTTGACGCTGATGCGTGGGCCCCGAGTCACATGATACGGGGATCTTGGCTTCAAGAAAGAGTAGCAATGTGAATCACATGTAAGTCTTCCTCGATTCATATTCTGCATGTTGACACGGTAGACAACACTCTTTTCTTCGTTCTTTCCTTTACGTTTAAGGTCTGGAGTTTAGTTTAAAAGCATTTTTACGGAGATTAAAAATCTGGGAGTTTGGTTAGATCCTGCCCTTAGTTTTGTTGCCCATACCAAAATAACTGCCGCCAGTTGTTTTGGCATTTTGCGAGGTCTTAGACCAGCACTGAAATTCATTGATGCCGCTACCAGGCAGCTGGTGTTGCAGGCGACGGTGATTTCCCGGCTTGACTATGCCAGCTCTCTTCTGGTAGGGGTGAATCAGGCGGAAATCACACGTCTACAACGTGTCCAGAACGCGGCAGCCAGAGCTGTGGTGGGCCTGCCCAGGTTTTGCTCCGCTGCCAACAACCTACGTTCTCTCCACTGGCTTCCAGTCAAGCAGAGGATCCAATTTAAAGTGCTGTGCCTGTCCTACAAAATTCTCAAGGGCCTCTCGGCCCCGATCCTCAGGAATCTGTTGATACCCTATGTTCCTGCCCGCCCCCTTGAGATTGCTGGGTCAGGATTTGGCGGTGGTTCCTCTGTTTAAACTCAGCCGAGCTGGAGGACGCTCTTTTCGAGTTCGGGCTGCTGCCTTGTGGAACTCTCTTCCGTTAGAGATTCGTGCATCTGATAACCTCTTTTTATTTCGTAGAGCCATCAAGACTTTGTTATTCCCCTGAGTTTTCTCTATCTTAGTTTATGGTCCTTCGGTTGTTTGGTGTTGGATTCCTTGTCAAGCGCCAGGACGCTCCTTCGCTGGAGCAGCTGTGCGCTGAATAAATACTCATAACATAACATAACATTGTCGCACATTTGATGATGGAGTATCTAATTTGGTCCTGTGCAACTTATTTTACAGACCCCTGACGAAGGGTCTCACTCGTCAGACCCGAAATGCATTGGGTGCTTGGAAGGACCGCAATACAATGATGATTTGTATCATAAGAGCATTATTATGAATACATCGAATATTTGAACAATAAATGGATGGAATTTAATTGGAGAGATGTTTGATTTATGTTGAACTAAGTAGTTGGAGATTACTAAGAAACCAGCGGGTTTCAGTGTGAATCGAGCGCGCATCTTAGTGGGCAGGTGAACCTTTCCCACACCACGTTATAGCATTTAAGGCACGGCCAGACTCCGTGCGTCAGGTGTGGCGCCAATCGGATTTTGTTTAAAATTTGTATATAATTTGTTTATTTGAGTGCACAGGGATAACACAGTATTGAATTATTTCAATATAGTCAGAGTGGTCACACTGTTCTGGGTTGAGTGAGAATTGGAGTGAGTGTGTGCCTGATGCGCAGCCAGAAGATATATTAGTTTGCCTGCAAAAAGTGGCAATTGAAAAAGGGAGAGAGTTTTGTACATTGGGTCAAAGAGGCTTGATCCTCTTAAATCTTATAGGAAAATGCATGAAAAATGTATTCAGTAGAAATGGAGTTTGAAGTAATGGAAAAACAGTTAGTGGAAGCCAAGAATACTTCTGTAATGTTGTCATGCCAGAGTAAATTGTTGCAAGATAAGTTGGAAACTTATCCGCTTGTGGCTGAAAAAGCGGGGGTTTGTGTAGGACAATATAAGTGGAAAAAGCAGAGAGGAAGGGTTAACAAGAGAGAGGTGCATTTGGCAATTGCTAAGGCTGGTTTAAGTTGGAAACCCAGAGGAGACACGCAAGCGAGAGATTAAAGATGGCTGCCCCCCGGTGAGCTCTCTCCGTATCGGCCGCTAAACAATGTTTTTTTCAGCATTTCTTGGCCAGACTTTTGCTTAATATTGTCAGTGGCAGTGTCTGGAGATTTTTGCTTACCAGTGAGGAGCTTTTACGGTCCCACAGCTTATTGGAAGGGGATGGTTCTTGTCTCCTGGTTCCACTCCGCCCTCTTAAGTCAGGTACAGCTCAGAATTCCAGCCAGGGTGGCAGGGTACTACACTGGGAAAGGGCGAGGCTTCGGCCTGATCACTCTCATAGGCAGTTTTAGCTGCTGCATCTCTCTTTTTGAAGGGGTTTATTTAGTGTTAATTCTCTCCTGCATATTTATTTCTTTTTGACTGCTGAAATGTATTTTAAGCAATATGGAGACCAAACAAATGCAGGTGAGAGAGCGCAAAACTGTGTTAGAAATTGTAGGGGTGCGTCATATTCACAAGTAATCCGCACCCGCATATATAGAAGCTTATAATCACGTTTGAGAAAGACTAAGCTATGAACCCATGTACCAGAATTTTACATAGCTGTAACGTAAAGTGCTTTTGAAATACTAATGCCATGTTAACCTAGAAATGTATTTGTGAAGTAATGCTAATTCAGTAAAGGATGCTTAGATAGGCATTGATGTATTCTAATGCATGTTTAGAAAATTACTATTGTATTTCATGTAACGACATAGAAGTGTTTAGGTAGAAAATGTATTCTTTCTTTTGTTATAATGATGTAGGCCTAATTAACGAAACTGTTTGCCAATGTTAGAGGGTGACATCTCGAAGACGTGCAGGGGCCCAGGTGGGGAGAGAGGATTGTGTAGGCCGAGCTAGGAATGTTTCTCTTAACATTAAATCATGAAACTGCCTTTTCCTAGAAGGTTGCCTTAGAGAATTAATTGCAAGTAGCATTTTAATGTGAATCGATTTATGTGCGTTCCTTTGCAGGTGCAAGGTTAACCAAAGATAGTAGAGAAGGGCCCATCGTGTATGAGAGTTAGGATGGTAGTTCCAGACCTGGAGGAGTGGCTGTGGAATTTTAGGGAAGCAACTTCAAGAGAAGACGACTGTGGGACCCAAGGCCGTTTTTCAACGAACAAGGATGAAGATATCGCAATGAAGGCACTTTGAAAACTAATACTTTGAGTGGGGCGTCCCTTAGGGCGTGTCATCTGTATTGTGGGTTTCGTATTAGGGACAGCACCCCGGGGAGGAGAAGAGAGCAGAGGCGCACGAGGGCTAAGAAAGATGCTGGGTAGGCAGAGAGCGATGCTATGCGAAGATGGGCTCATAGTCTAAGTTCGAACGGAGTGAGTGAACTTCTTTGGAAGTCAACACGGCTGACACCTTTTCGTTAGGAGAGAACCTGCGATGTAGGGATGTCACTTAGTATAGTGTAGGGACAGAATTAACCTAATGTATTTCTTCTTTTCTTCAATGCCTACCAAGACCCAGATAATAGCAATCCTTGCAAGTCTGGTGGTTTTGGAAATCATATTGGTGTTGTTTCTTAGTCGCTTGAGACTTTTCCGTAGGATTATGTTTGTATTAGTACCCGTATATTTGCTGAACCTTTTACTGAGGTGGTTATATACACAACTGCTTTTGGCTTTATAATAAATTTTCAAACTTGACTTTTTGTCAGTGGTTCTTTGGGGAAGGCGATGGAGGTAGTTCGAATTGACATGTTGGAAAAAGATTACTTTCTACACTCTATGACAGGTAAAAAGGCCTAATCGACCTGTGACTGGATTCTAGAGTTCTGATTCCGATTCTAGATTAAAATTTCCCGCCTTTCCTCAGGCGCAACATAATAAAAGGAAACAAAATATTTCTCCTCCTCCTCTTAAATCTAAAGTGGTGGAGTGTGCTGAACCTTCTTAGTCTTTGCTATTTGATAAGATTCAAGCAATTCACTCTTCCACTGATACTATTGCGTCAGAAATTAAGAACTTGCAAAAAGATATGGCTAGTATGTCAATGAAAATTTCTGACAATGCAATTAACATCCAAGACAATAAAATCAAAATTGACTCTTTCTCACTGCTCGTGGCTAAGATATGTAATGTAAGGATTTTTTTTATAGAGCGCAGCTATCACTCCAAGGAACATCTTGGAGCTAAGAAAATAACCAGACGAATGGAAGGGCTGGTTTCAACTGCTCATCATGGTGCACAGCACAAATCAGATTAGGCTTTTGTACTGCGTATCAAGCAGGGTGTAGATCCAGGTTTTTAATACCTTCCTAAACACGGATTTAAAGCTGATTTGACGAAGGTGCAGGGGGAGTTTGTTCCAAGCCTTTGACCCTAGAACTGCCAAAGCTTTTCCTCCCCTGGTGGTCAGTCTAAACCTGTCTAACTTTCTTCTTGATTTGGAAAATCGTAACAGACAATTTAACCTGCGTATTTTTTATTTACCTGAAGATGTAGAAGGTAATGACTGCAGGGTATATTTGGAGAACCTGCTACCTAGTCTTTTGAGCATAAAATTCCCTGAGAAATTTGAAATTGATAAAGCGCACAGGATTCCTTCTCATCATAATCCGCATCTTACTAAACTGCGACAAAGGATTTTTAAAGTCTTACGCCACCATCATTTAGTCTTGATTAGGAAAGCGGCACATGAGATTAACTGATTAATGTTAAATGGCAATACAATTGTAATTCCTGCAAAGATACGGAGCCCCTTGCTGCTAATGAGAAGTTCACCTAGGCAGGGATATACATACTATAAGGTTATTAGGGCAACTTCAACACATGTTTAATTATACATAATGAACATATTTATAAGAGAAGAGACCATCACTCAAAGTAGAAAAATACATCTATTTTATGAAATACTATCTCCAGTGATTATTCACTATATTCATTTTTTTAACAGAGAAATCACCATTTCAATCTACATACATACTGCATTCATCCATTTACCCATACTCACATATCACATACATAATTGGATTATTCAAAGTAATCAATGCGTCTGAAATGCGATAATTTCAAACAGGCAAAAAAACAGTGTTCCAGTTATGATAACATGATTGCACTATTTATACATCAAAGTGAGAGATGCACCAATGAGAGATGTGGCAATTGTTCATTTTGCAGCACCCACAGTGGTGTCCTGCACACAGTTCGTTTGCATTGTTGATCGCTATCATTACTGTTATGATCGCAATACATTTACCTTTTCTGAATGCGACAGTAGGCTTCCCTTCATCCTTTGGTATTATACGCATTATCATTTCTGGTACAGTGGGGGAAACATCATTTACAACGAAGTCTTTTCCACGCATGACGTTATCAACGATCCACTTACCCCGCAAACATCTCTTCAACGCGGGTGCCTTCCACGACCGTCTTTACCAGGCAAGTGGTATTCCTTTTGGTCGTCCTGCTTGTAAGTTCTGCGTGGCCTTGGGGGGTTGGGGGGGTCTCCCCCCCCCTAAAAAAATAAAAAATAAAAAGACCAGGCTACATACATTAAAAAACGCACTACAGTGTCATTTAAAAGTAAAAGAAAAGAGCCGCACCAAAGACGTGGCGTGTACGTCATAATTGTAGTCCTATTTTAGTTTTGGTAGACGTGTTTTGACGCATATTTCCATGCTGGATGGAAGTAAGAGCTGCTGAACGTAACGTTTTTTAAATGCGATGTTAGAACTTGCGTTCTAAAAAGCTGCGTGGTAAAGCCACTTGCGAAGTAAAATTTGCGTGGTAATGCCATGCGGAGTATTTGTATTCGTGGTAAAGTCATATATTCGTACAGTGGCATAGCTAGCCATATGGCCGCCGGTGGCAGTCCCTGCGTTTCCGCCCTGCGGCCGCTTTGAAGGGCGGGTTATGTGCTGCCGATTGCCGCCACGAGACGGCAGGTAAGAGTGGGAGGAGGCTGCTGCCCCCAAAACACATGCCGCCCAGGCCAGACCAGCCCTCTCTGCCCCCCTCCCCCTTGCTACCGCACTGCTCTGGAAAGAACACTCTTTCAAAAACTCATGCATTTCCTATAAGGTGGAGAGGTGCGGCTGACTCCGGAGTGCGGGGTTCATGGTTCGATCACCGGCGGCAGCTCAGAATCATGTGACTCTGGGCAATAGCTCACTTAATCTCCCTGACGGCTCCCAGCGTCTTGAAACCCTTACAGGAGTGATATGTTTGCGCTTTACAAATAGGAATAATTAATTAATATAATAAGTTTGACACTCGATGAAGCCGCTTGTGTGCATGCACTGTTGATTTATTTTGTGATATGTGCTAAAGAAATCATGGCCAGACAGGCCTTTCATTCTATTGGGCATTTCCCCAGTAGGCTGGAACCATTGGAGGCCGTTTTTGAAAGCCCGGGACTGCTCCAAATGCTTCTGTTACTATCCCCACCTCTCCAAGGCTAATAGCAGAAAGCCCTGGGCGGCTTCCAGATAAAGAGACAGAGAGGGAGGAAGATGGAAGAGAGAAGATAATCAGAGAGGGAGAAGAGGGAGACAGAATGGGCGAATGGAAAGAAAGCGAAAGCGCAAGAAGATGAATTGTCAGGATGCACAGGATAGTCTCTGCTAACATGGATGATTATGGGACTTATGGGAGTCTAAACTTCGCTTCTTCACACCTGAAGCATGGAGGTTAAACCAAATTTGTTTTCAAGACAGCATTGGGGTTGTTGCATTCTTCATCAAAGAAATTATGGCTGGCTAACCAGACCATTTCGCAAGATATGGCATTAATTGAAATACAGTTACCGTAATCCTTCAACACTCCCTTGTAACCTACCTCTTCCTGTGAGGTGTTTGCTTTCTCTGGTCTACCTTGGTCATATTAAAGCTCTGGGTCATTACATTTTCAGTTTGGTATGTTGACGAATTGAGATCTAAACTGTTGATTCCAGTATTTGACTTGTAGTTCATCTTGATACTTGTATGTTCCAAGATTACTATGTTATGCTTGCCAACAGTGCTTAATTAGAGCGGTGGTTTCCAGTCACTGGCACTTATTCATCCACACCGTTGCTTTTCATTAGCACCAGTTAAGAACACATTCATTTACAGGGACATTAAGTGATTTGCCCAGAAACACAGGATGTTGAGTTGACGCCGAGACTCGAACCTGGTTACCCAGATCTGAAGTTGGCAGGTCTGGCCATTATGCCACATCTCATCGCCCTCTTTCACAGTTATTGGTTGGTTCTGTTTTAGACAGTGATACCAGGAGAAATGGGCTGGTGTAGGCTGCCTTCTGGGGAGAGCCCCAGCACTTGTTTTTACACATTAACCACTGCTTGCAATTCCATTACAATTCTACTGCAGGTCCAAAAGGTCATGCCTCATTTTACCTACTTCAGTCCATCAGTTTTAAACCTGAAGATCTACATCCAATCTTTCTAGTATTAGTTAGCATTTATAAATGTGAAAAGACCTTAAGGGGAAGTGATCCTAATAAGGTTCTCAGAGCCCAGTGCAAATCCTGATGGGGCCGGCATCTGAAGTTATTGGCCCCACTGGAACTATGAGATCTGCAATAACGCCACAGATCAGTCGTTTTTCACCAGACCACTCTGGTTGCTGAAAATAGCTGAAATGTCTGGATGAAAGTCTGAGGGGAAAATGGGTAATTGTGGGGGGGAATCTGGTGCAGATTTCCAGATATCTCCTAGCAATTTATGGCAGGATTTTAAGCCAGATTAATTCCCATTCTCACCACCAATGTGAAGTGGGAGAGGCAGCAGGGAATGGTAAGTATGAAGCAGTGGTATCCAACAACTACATTAAGTTTATTCCATGTAGAGAAACTCGAGCCACCACACTACATCCTGCAGTTTTCTCATTAACTGCCTTCCCAGTTCTCCATTTCAATAAATAACATTCATCTTTAGAACATTTCTTTGTGGAGTAAGCAGACATAACTACAGTCAGGAGAAACCACTTATTTACCAAGGAGGTAGTCCTATTCCACACAACCAGAATCTCTGACATGCATGATGTACTCTCAAGGTTTTCTGTTTTCAAGTTCTTACAGTTGTTTGTAGTGTTGACTGTGCACCTAAGAGGTACATAAGGGCCATAGCATCCACTAACATCTCTACTTTATGGCATTTCTAGTCAGACCTAGGGTACCACCTAAAAAAGGATACTTTGTGGTTTACCCAAATGTATTTTTTAACAGCAGCAACTAGATCTCAGTGATCTATCCAGAAAAAAATTCATTTGTAAGAACTCCCTCAAAACAGCCCAACTTGAGGTAGAGGCCACCCTGGTAGTACTACTTTATCTGGGTGGGACAAGGTGGCAAATAATGAACATTACTTAACAGAAAAGGGGTGACCCTGTGTCCCTCAGAACCTGGTAAAGTTTATAGTTAAACAAGAAAGGTTCTGTTGGGTAGAACACACGTAGGTTGAAGATGCTATTAATGCAATCTGTAAAGTAAGCTCTCTGACACACAGCGATAACACAAAGTATTTAGACATGAAAAGGAAAGATTTTGATGGGGTTGTTTATATCAGAATTACTTCATTAATTGATATACACATTAATAAAGGTGGACTGTCAAGATCAGTGCATATAAGTGACAAGTGTACATGGTGCTCAGGTGGTGAACATTATATACAGTGTAAGCATTTTCATATAAACAAGTGATAGTGAAAGTAGGCCAGATGTTGATTTGAATCCAAAGATTCCTATCTATCCTAGTATAGAATCCTGGTGATGCTGGACATAGAAAAAGTGTTGAAGTTTCGACCCTGTGGTGCCCCAATGGGTGGTCACAGTGGGTCTTCCTCAAGACAGGTGAGGGGGGGGCGGGGGACGAACGAGGATTATTTGATGACAGTCTGAAAACAAAAATGAAGCATGTGTGAGAGAGGCTGTAGGTGCATCGGGCAATGCTACACCTAATGTAAGGGATTCCAATTACTCACCCTATTGAGGTCCGGATGTCTCAGCCTTGAACAATGGAACAGTGGGGCACAATGGCCAAGTATCTGTGGGGGAGGAGCATTCTTGGATTAGGTAAACTCCCGAGCATGTCTAACTAGAGGAGTGATAGATGCTTGTGTTAAAATAAGTGCTAAAGCAGCTCATAAACGTGGTGTATTACTTGTGTGTGCAGGCGGGCGCTGGCCAATTATCAGTGTGGAAGGAGCGTTCCTGAGGAGTGGTTGATACCTGCATTAAAAGTGAAATTAGTGCTTATGCTGCTCTTAAACGTGGTGTTGTTACTTGTGTGTGCGGGCGGGCGCTGACCGCACTAGACGTGCGCGCAAGTGCCCATGGTTTCTTACAAGGTCCCGGCGTGTGGGAGACTAGAATACACAATGCGCTTAATCGGGTGCGGCAAGTTAAGGGCCGATATCTGAGAGTGAATAACATAGTGAATCGGCAGTTAACGAGCGATAACTGGGAGGTAGATGCCCGTTATTCTCGTACGTGAAGTGATTAAAATTGTTTACAGTGAAGTGGCGATGGATTTAAAATGTATTCTTATACAAAGGACAACAACGGTTTGGGAAGAATTAAATCACCGCTGGGCTCGCCGGTGACTCGTGGTTTAAAGGGTATAAGTGAGAGGGATAAAGTTACTTAAACGTGCCGTAGTGGGGGGGAATATGGAGCGAGCGCTTACCTCAAAGTGCTGGATGAATCAGAATACGTGAAGGAAGGGCCGAGGTCCCATCCAACTCCTGCTTATAGTCAGGGTGGGGGGCATGTTGTGAGTGCCAGATTAAATAGTGGATTGACGTTCCTGCGGGTACACGTGCACGTCAGTAGCCTAACTCGGTTGCTTGGAGACAACGTTTCTATACTGTAACACGCAGTCAGCGTGAAGTCAGTGGCGCTTGCATCGCGTCACAATAGTTATTTACATGTGAGGACTGGTCGACGAATCAAATGTAGCCCTTTCTGTTGGATGTATTACTTTCGAAGTAGGTATTGCAGGAGAAGACCCGATGTGTCACATCATTAAATTATTTCTTCACAATCATTTACAACTAGCGCTTAAGGTTGTGCATATGAGGTGACATACGAAAATGGTCAATGCACAAAGATACATACCATATTAATGTTATTAAATAATTTCTAACATGCTGTGTGCATGTAGCAAAGCTCGACAAATCATGCACGAGTAGTGCTCACAATTGTTCATATGGAGTGGCATTCAAAATTTATGGTATACACCTGTTACAACGCAACTTTTACAACTACCTACTATTACAACGCAACTTTTACAACGCATACCATTACAACGCATTGCGCTGGGGGGCGCTCTAGGATAGGGAATAAGTATAATTTACTATCCAACACCTTCCCTAGTGTCCACGGGGACTGGAGTTAGAATAGTAAATTATACTTACCACTATCCAGCACCTCAAAGCGCTATGCGTTGTAATGGTATGCGTTGTAATGGTCGCGTTGTAATAGTAGGTAGTTGTAATGGTATGCGTTGTAACATGGTACATCCAAAAATTTTATATCTGGTCTTACACATAATTAACACGTTGTCAACCGTTCGATGCGACTGGTTAAAGCAATACGCTGAGGATCAAGGAAAACTGATGGATACATTAAGTAAACTAACAGAGGCCTCCGTAGTTTTACAAAATACTAAGTATAGTGAGACGTTTGAAACAACCAGGTGACAAGGTAGACCGCAATGGTTAGAATTGTATGATATATATTAGGTTACAATAATGTGGCATGAGTAGACATATAAGACAAGAGTGGGTGGTCCTAATATGGGCTAAGGTATGTATGGTAGCCCCATGTTGGTATAACAGACCCATTTGTTTGGCTATCTCCTCATGTTCATTCAAACCATTAGCTACTGAGTTTAAGTTGTGTATCCACTTGCACTCTTTTCTGTTCAAGGCTGTTGCAATGGAGCCTCCCCGTGGGTTGACATTGATTTTTTCACCACCCTCCATTTCAAGCTCTCAGGTGCGTGGTTAAGGGTGAGGAAATGTTCCACAAGTGGCGCACCCTGTGTTTTAAATCTGATCTTACTCATGTGCTGCAGGATTCTCATTTTGACCTTCTGGGTGGTCTGACCAATGTATGGTATGTTACAGGGGCAAAGAAGGATGTATATGACATTCATGGTATTACAGTTGGTTAAGGGTGGTAATTTGTAAGTTTTTTCGTTATGCATGAGAGTCTGGCCTTCCATGCATAAGGGGCAGGCTTTACATGTGCTGCATTTAAAATGTCCCAGTATGGGCGGGAGTCCAAGTTGACCCCTTAGATCTGGCTGTTTGGGAGGTTCTAGGTAGGCCTTGACAACACTGTCTTTGACATTCCTTTCTCTTTTGAACGCAAATAGGGGATTCTCTTCCATGTTTAGTTCAGATGCCACCAAGTTCCAATACTTCGTGACAATTGTCTTTATGTTGTTACTTTTTGAGTGAAATGTGGTAACACACACTATGTTGTCAGTTCCAGCTTTCTTGTCCTTCGATGTAAGTAGTTGTTCCTTAGGGCAATACCAAGCCCTAAGTTGTCAGACCACACAATGGCAATGGCAGAAGGAGAGATACTTAGTAAAGGTCTCTCCTTCGTCCCCACAAGTAGACCAGGCTCTTTCACCACTAAACTTGAACTACAGAAGTTTTTCCGCAAAGTAAGGCTGAAATATTTGCTTTGGCAGGAACACTTATGATCCAAAACCTACTGCAACACCGTTCAAGCCACCATCTACCTTCACGCCAGGGGCCTACTGCATGAGCCAACGCATATTGGCATTTGAACAAGTCGTAATGCAGGAAGTGAGGGACTCACTGGGAGACAGACAGTACATCAGGCACAATGTCACCAGAGAAGAAAAACAAGCACTCAAGGACCGAGTGACAACTACTCCATTGTTGTAAAGGCTGCTGACAAGGGTGGCGCAGTGATGGTACAAAATACCACAGACTACATTGAAGAGATTGAGCAGCAACTCAAAGTACAAGAGAGCTACCGCTCAACACCAAGAGATCCCACGATGGACATCAGATCCCTCATTGAAGCACTGACAGAAGAAGGAGTATGTGAAGGCTTTTTGAGCATACCGGAGAAGGAGTTCCTGATTAACAAGGAATCCAGAATACCTACCATATACACCTTGCCGAAGGTGCACAAGCGGCTTGAAAAACCACCTGGAAGACCCATCATATCTGGATGTGGGTCGGTATTGGAACCAGCTAACCAATTCATTGATAACTTCTTACAGCCTCTGGTTCAAAAAACCAAGTCATATGTACACAACTTTATGCATATCATACAACTGCTAGAAGAGCAGCCTTTTGATATTGCCACACAATTTCTGGTAACATTAGATGTGTCGTCGCTCTACACCTCTATTCCTCAATCCCAGGCGATAGATGTTGTACGTGCCACATTGGACAAACTCCCAGCACCACAATGGATACCCACAAGTTTTTTGGTCAATCTTCTCGAAATCGCCATGAAGAAGAATTATTTTGTGTTCAAGAAAAAATTCTTCTTCCAATGCAAGGGAGTAGCCATGGGCGCAACTTATGTACCAAGCTTGGCAAACATTTACATGGACCACTACGAAGAAGAACATCTGTACTCACACGCTAACCCATTCATCGACTGCATCGCAGTTTGGAAAAGATACATAGACGATGTAGTCATGATCTGGTCAGGCACTGAATCCCAACTACAAGAATTTTTCAAATGGTTAAACGAAAGAAGAGGCGACATACAATTCACAATGAACTACAATTGTCTAACCATAGACTTTTTGGATATTACTTTCAAAGTGGAAAATGGTTTGCTTTATTGTGACCTTTACAGAAAACTCACTGAAAGGAAGACTCTGTTGAAATACCAATCTCATCACCCGAGCAACCTACGAGACAACTTGCCCTAGGGGCAATATCTGAGAATGAGAAGAAATTGCACAAGAAGGGAGGACTTCTTTAGAGAGACAGATGAACTCAACAAACGTCTACGTGACCGTGGTTACCCATTGAGGCTGTAATTCCAAAGAAAGGGAGACCACACTTCTTGAAGCAAGGAAAGAAAAGATTTATTTTAATACAACATAAAGATAATCTCTAGAGATGGAAGAGTGTCCGAGACCCACTGATGGCGTAGGTGTCAGGAGACTGTTCGATGTGTCCTTGGCATGCAGCATCTTTTATAGGATGTAGACACTCCCCTCGGGTGCAGGGGGACGACAGAAGGTCTGTTGGTATGCAGGAATTCAGGTGTGTGGAGCAGAATTTCTGGTGTTAGGGGCAACGGAAAGTCCGGGGAATGTGGAAGTTCAGGAGTGCGGTGGACATATTCCTGTTTGGAGGCAGCTTTCACGCCTTGAGGGAGAGGAGGGTTTCGTGACCTGGCCAGGTGTTAGGCCGTTGGCAGAGACAGACCGGTTAGGGACAAACCTGTTCTGTTGTCTGTACAGGTTCCTGAAACAGGTGCGTGGGTGCAGCAGAAACCGGAACCAGGGCACCGACACGGGGTCACGTAGGAGACAACTTTGTGGAAGGTCAAGAAAGGTTTCTTTAGAGCAAGATGGAGTTTATACACGGCAACATTAAGAAGTTCAGTTACTACAGTCCCTCCTCTTGCCGTTTGCAACATCATTAGTGAATGTCGATTTTACAGAGGTCTTCAAATGCCTGGTGATATAGTATTTTGCTGTTTTCAGCCTGACGTGTCATAGGTGTGGATCTGCAGATGGGTGCACACAAAGAACAGAGTGCTGGGCCACAATGAATGCACAGGCAACAGAAGAAGATGGTACCCAAGGGGATCGTGAGGAGCACCAGTACCTTCAAGTGATCAGAATGTTCCAAAAGCCAGTTGTCCAGGTCCAAGGGGCCCCATTGTCTGGGTGGATTTCGGTGGCAATCCGGTGGAGTTTGGAGATTGCTTCATAGACAGAGGGCGATGAATCAGGAATATACACACAGCAGCTGGCCCCAATGATGCGACAGGCTCCTCCTTGATCTGCCAGGATGACGTCGAGCACCATGCGATTCTGAAGAGAAACCATTCGTGTAGCATCAATCTCGGCCGTGTGTTGGGTCAGTATTCCTGCAGTGATGTTGGCAGTAGCTTCCAGGACCCTGGTGAGTCGTTTGGTGTTGAGACTGTTGGAAATGGGACCCCAAAAAGGTAGAAGGCCCTTCAGGGCATCGCAGAATTTTTGGTTGCTGGTGTCGGTCTGGTCTATATCTGGTACTCGTCTCCTCTGTCTGTGGTACAAATTGTTCCTGTTAAGTGTGGGTGGCAGCAGGAATGAGATGTATCATGTGCCACTCCAGTCAGAAGGCAGCCAGGTGTAAGCTTTGTTTCCACATACAAAGTGTAGTCCTGACGGAAGGCTGAGGTATGGGGTGAAATTGTTGTAAGTTATGGTAGCATTGCACAGACGGGCTCCTATAGGTATTTTCCCTTGACCTTGCAGACACAATGTACCAGGACGTGATGTAATTGAAATGGCAACTTCTTTCTCTTGGGTAGGAAAGAAAGTGTAACCACAGGTGTCCTGCATAGAGGTGGACATAATAGAACGCATTTGTGGCGGGTCAGAGGCATTGCAGAGAGTATTGTTTTTTGCATGAAGAGTCCAAAGAAAGGGTTGGAATGTTGTAAGGTTGCCTTTGTCATAACGTGATGGAAAATGTTTGTCAAATTGTACAACAGAGCACAAGTGTAGGCGGGAGTGGCAGGAAACACTAAGAATGAGATAGTCTGCGGAACGGCGTTAGGTAGGAGTCCACAAACATAACAGTCTGTTGCATTGGAGACCTGATTAAATTGGTGCAGCATTTGAATAAAAGTATTATTATGAAACTCCAAGTGTCTGTCGAGATGTGTGTCTGGCCAAGGTACATGAGAATGTTCAGGTGGCGTTGGCGGAACTGTTGCTTGGGGTAATACAGTATGTTTGGCGGGTGCCATTTCTTCGAGGGTCCAGAATACTATACTGAACAGGACAGAAATTGCAGTCAGGATGAACAGTACTATTGTCCGGGTCCTACAAGTTCTCATTCTTCATCAGGACAAAAAGTCGCCAGGGACGATGTGATGGCCTGGACCCTGGGATCTGTCCTCAGTAGTGGCCCGCACCTGTTCATGGATTAAAGACAGGGTTTCAGTAAGTTTATACAAATAATCGGTCAATATTCCCTGCGGTAGGTGTTACATGGACTTTGGAGAGGGTGCATTCCAAATATTCATGGGTCTGCCAAAGACTACCTCGTATGGGATAAGTTGGGATTTGGAATGTGGGACTGATCTAATAGATAGTAGTGCCAACGGAAGAGCATTGACCCAATTCAGTCCTGTTTATGTCGTAATTTTAGCCAGTTTTTCTTTAAGGATCCCATTGTACTTCTCCACCAGCCCTGCTGCCTGTGGGTGAAATGCTGCATGAAATTTTTGTTTGACCCCAAGCCCTCCCAAGATGTTCTTAACTGTCTGTCCAATAAAATGGGACCCTCTGTCACTTTGCATTAATCCACAAAGGCCATATCTTGTAAAAAAATTCTTTCAATAACACTTTAGCTGTAGTGATGGCCGTGTTATCCTTTGTGGGGTATGCCTCAACCCATTTGCTAAAGGCACAGACTACCACCAATGCATATTTGAAGCTATTGACTCTGTTTAACTGTATATAGTCCATCTGAAGGACTTCAAATGGTGCAGTAGAAAGTGTGATTCCTGCCATTGGGACTTTAGTTCCCTGACTTATGTTGTGTCTGAGACATGTGAGGCACTGCTTGACAAACCGCTCTGCTGCTGGGCGGAGTCGGTGGTAATTGCGATTCTCCTATTAACATGACCAGAGAATCTGGATTTCATTAAAGACACGGAGGCTAACATTATGCATATAACTTTTAATGCAACTCCAAACAGCCGCATATGTCATAAAGCAAAAGTTCCAATGGAACAGTGACAACAAAACAATTCTAGAAAGCACCAGGCAATCAGCCTCTTTTAAATAAGGAATAAGAAGAAAGGAAATGTCCCAATGAGAAAATCAATGATGAGACTTCAAATAAACGATGAGACTTCATATAGACGATGAGACTTCAAATAAACCAAGGTAAGTGAAAGTTCCAAGATCCGTAGGCAAGGAAACAGGAACAAAGGTTCACGAAAGGTTATCTGAAAAGAAAAGAAGTGTAAATAACTCTTGGAATATAAATAAAGATAAATCCTGAAAAGGAATTTAAAGAGTTTAAGATAAAGCATTCTATTAAATGTAATCTGAAAATTGTAAAAGCAGGATTAACAATGCTAAACAGTGAGAAAAATATTACTAACCATCAACCACCCAGGGAAGGGTGGGAGGGATAATGTTAGCCTCCGTGTCTTTAATGAAATCCAGATTCTCTGGTCATGTTAATAGGAGAATCGCAATTTCATTACAAGACCGGAGGCTACCATTATGCATGTTGGTAGCTTTCTAAAACAACATCAGACATATGAGATATAGGTTTGCAATAATGATGAGCAAAGGTTCTAGAATTTGACCAATCAGCAGCTTTAAGAATATCATCTAACTTACCTCCTGACCAAAAGGACTTACTGGCCATAGCACCTCTGATAGAATGTGGTTTGAAGATGTTTAGATCAACACCAGCAAAATTCATAACAATTTTGACCCATCTTGCAATAGAGGAGGAGGAGATACCTTTATGAGGTTTAACAAAGGATATAAGCAATTGATTAACGCCAGAAGGGCGAAGAGCATGCATTCTTGAATCATATTGTTTCATACAATCCACAATACAAAGTTTTTTACAAACATCAAATCGAGGATAGAAAATAAAATCAGACACAGTTTTAGTTCTTCTGTGGAGTTCAAATTTAACACCAAACATATCATAGGATCTATAGGAAATATCTAGAGCTTTAACATCAGAAACTCTACGACATGAGATTAGACAAAAGTGAGTTATCTGGCCAACTACAGAAAAGGTCAAGAATTAATTTAACATCCCAGAGAGATTGATATCTAGGTTTAGGAGGTCTTCTGAGTCTTATACTTTTAAGGATTCTACAAATAATAGGATTTTTACCTACCGTTCTATTGTTGATTAAGGAATGACCAGCAGAAATAGCTGATCTATAGCAATTGATAGATCTGTAACTAAGACCTCTATCAAATTGTTCTCCAAGGAAATTGATTATATCAACGACAGGTGCTTCCACGGGATCCAAGTCCCTTTCCAAGCACCAACGAAACCATACTTTCCAAATGTTGTTATACCGGTAGTGTGTTCCCGGGGCCCAAGATTCTCCGAGGAGAGTTGAAGCTGTTGACGAAAGTCTAGAGAGATCATTGGATCTCCTGACACTCTCCAGGCAAGAAGGTTCAATTTCCCTGTTTGAACAAGAGGGTGAATTAGACCGTCTATGTCTGTGAGAAGGTTGTTGAGAGAAGGAATTAGGCAAGGAAGGTCGTAAGACATCTCCAGAGTAGTTGGGAACCAGGCTTGGGAAGGCCAAAAGGGAGTTATCAGGACAATGGAGGCATGTTGAAGTCTCACTTTCTGGAGGACTCTCTGGATCATGGCAAAGGGAGGGAAGGCATAAGCGTTGAGTCCCGCCCATGATTGAAGAAAAGCGTTTACTGCTAGAGCACCGGGATCGGGCATCCAGCTGTAATAAGCATCTAGTTGAAAAGTCAGTCTGCTCGCAAAGAGATCTATTTGGAAGGGACCCCAGAAATAATTGAGGGATTTGAATATTAAGGTGTTGAGTTTCCAATCTGAACGATCCAAGAGGAATCTGGAATTCCAATCTGCAGAAAGGTTGGAATCTCCTGGAAGGTATTCTGCTCTTAAAGATATTTTGTGTTCTAGACAAAATATCCAAAGTTTTTTGGCTAAATTTGACAAGTCCTCTGACTTCGTTCCACCTAGGCGATTTATGTAAGCAACAGCAGAAATATTGTCCATTTTTAGAATTACTGATCTGCCTTGAAGAGAGTGTTTGAAGCTCATTAGAGCATAAAGACCCGCAGTTAGTTCTAGAAAGTTTATATGGTGAGAAGACTCTTCTCGAGACCAAATTCCACCAGTATTTTGATCTTGGAGACAGGCACCCCAGCCGTGAAGTCTTGCATCTGATTCCAAAATAAAGTCTGGTGTTGAACCAAAAATCCCTCTGCCGTTCCAAGCATCCAAATTCTCCAACCACCAGGTTAGTTCTGAGATGGATTCTTGGTTCAGGGAAACACGGTCTCCATACCAGAGACCTGATCTTAAAGCTTTTCCCTTTATCCTTTGAAGGGCTCGATAGTTTAGGGGGCCCGGAAAGATAGCTTGAATGGAGGATGAGAGAAGACCTAGGAGTCTGGCTAGTTCCCTTAAGGAAAGATTTTGATGTTTGAGGACATGTCTTATCTCCTTTTTGATTTTGGAAATCTTCTTCGGAGGAAGAAGGAGAAGGCAATTGGTGGTGTCTACAGTGAAACCTAGGAATTCCATGGACTTTGAAGGGGACAGTATTGACTTTTCTTTGTTTACAATAAAACCTAGGTTTTCTAAAAGATCCATAACAGTTTTGAGATCTTGAAGAATTTGAGTATGATCTTGAGACATAATAAGGATATCGTCTAGGTAAATAATCATACGAATACCCTTTTCTCTTAGAGATGAGGCGACTGTCCTCATTATTTTGGTGAAACACCAAGGGGCTGATGAGAGACCGAAAGGGAGAGCTTGGAATTGATAAAGACGGTTCTTCCAAATAAATTGTAGGAAGGGTTGATCTTTCTTGGCCATAGGGATGGTAAAATAGGCGTCTTTGAGATCTAGTTTGACCAACCAGTCTCCTTCCAACAAGAGATCTCTCAGAAGATGGATACCTTCCATCTTGAAATGTCTGTAAACAAGGAACTTGTTGAGTCCTCTGAGATTTATAACGGGTCTCTAACCCTTGTCCTTCTTTTTTACTAGAAAGAGTGTACTTATGAATCTCAGAAATTCCATAGGGACTTATGTGATTGCGCCTTTCTGGAGCATTGAAGAGATTTCTTCTTCTATGATCTCCTCTTGACCGGGAGAGAGAGGCATTATTTTTGGAAAGGAAACCTGAATCGGTGTATCTATGAAGTCTATTGTAAAACCGGTAACGGTGTTCAGAACCCATGGATCTTGAGTGATAAGTTTCCAGTTCTCTAGAAAGAATTTTAGTCTGCCTCCGACTTTCGTGGGAGGGGAAAAAGAAGTCAAAGCACTTACTTTGTGGGTTGTTCTCGGTAGGTCCTCCTCTTGCTCTGGAACCTCTTGATCGAAAGCCTCTGCCTCTTGGAGGATAGAATTGAGATTGGTAGGAGGACTGGTAACTGCCTCTAGAGTCAAAGCCTCTTGATCTGCCATAGGGCCTTCGATTAAAACGGCCGAAAGATTGGCCCCTTCTTCCGGCCCTGCCAAAAAGGTTATTAGTGTTCTGGTTGAAGACTTTTTTCATATTCTGGTGAGCTCTGTCTAGGGCAGTAAAGGTTGATACATATCTACCTAGCGTTTTGATGAGGTCTTCCCCAAAAAGTAGTCCCTTAGGGTTAAGGGAGGGTTCTTTATCGGCTAAGTCACTTAGTTTGGGGCTAATTTTAGTAAGGACGACTCTCCTTCTTTCTGAATTAAGGCCAGCATTGGCGTTTCCTAGAAGGACTAGTGCCCTCTGACTCCAACCACGTATGAGGTTAGTGTCCAAGGTGGAGCCATTAATGTGACTGTCTTCAGCTGCATCGATAATTTTAGAGAGGGGGCCAAGGATGTCTAAAACTCGGTCTTGGCAGATTTTGAGGGATCTCTCCATGCCCTTCCTAGGATCTCTGCCGAGTTTGAAGAGATATTTTATTAACTCTGGGTCGAGATTGGGTGTTTGGCAGACTTTGCCTTCAATAGAGGGTCTTGAGCATTCCATTCGTAAGAGGTTGCGAGTATTCCTCTCAAGAGGATTTCTGATCCATTTTGTGATGAATTGGCTAACGTGTTCCAAAGGAGTCCAATCATAACTCCTAGGATGTTTAATGTTGAGGGGGGAAAACATTTCTTGACCGAGAGGGTCTAGGATACTATCTTTTGAGGAGGAGGGTAGGTTATCCTCAATGGAATCAAAATCTTGATCATCCTCATCTAGATCAAGGATGTATTCGTCAGGAAAATCAGAGATGGTGTCGTTAATATCATCGTGAATAAAATTATTGAAATCATGCTTGACAAACCGCTCTGCTGCTGGGCGGAGTCGGTGGTAATCCCATACTTCCTTGAGCATGGTACACATGGCCTGGGAACCAATATGTGCGGGTAAGTGAGTCATGGTGAGCAATGGGATTACGTAAGCCTGTGGTAATTTCCATTTGAGCATATCTTGGAACCTCCAGCACCCTCCTTCATCCATCGTTCCCTCTGTTTCCCACTGGGCCTTTTCTTCAGGAGTGGCTGAACGCTGTATGTCAATTATCTGCTGTCTAGCGTCATGCCATTTCTCAGCTTGTGACTTAAGGGCGTATACTCAAGCTGGTACTTCTCCCAGTGCTGTTTGTCTTGCTGTATTATCTTCTAATTGCAAAAAACACAGTTGATGGACAGAATGTAGAACAATGTCATATATTCACCCCAGTACAAGGATTTGGGCCTAAATCCATCGTTTTTTTGCACTCCACACCACCCTGGGTTAGACACTGGCTATATGCAAATCAGCTCTGACCCTGTGCCTCATGGGAACAGTCCAGTCCGAACTACCAAGCCATGTCTTTCCCAGACCGGAATCAAGCATCCAAGGACCGGTTTCTGGCTATCAGCCTTCATTCAGCCTGGATAGCTTGACTCCAGTGGTGTGGAGAGCCTGGGGCTCATGTCTGAGCATACCCAGCCCACTCGGGGTGAAAATTGCAAAAAACACAGTTGATGGACAGAATGTAGAACAATGTCATACATTCACCCCAGTACAAGGATCTGGGCCTAAATCCATCATTTTTTTGCACTCCACACCACCCTGGGTTAGACACTGGCTATATGCAAATCAGCTCTGACCCTGTGCCTCATGGGAACAGTCCCGTCCGAACTACCAAGCCATGTCTTTCCCAGACCGGAATCAAGCATCCAAGGACCGGTTTCTGGCTATCAGCCTTCATTCAGCCTGGATAGCTTGACTCCAGTGGTGTGGAGAGCCTGGGGCTCACGTCTGAGCATACCCAGCCCACTCGGGGTGAAAATTGCAAAAACACAGTTGATGGACAGAATGTAGAACAATGTCATACATTCACCCCAGTACAAGGATCTGGGCCTAAATCCATCGTTTTTTTGCACTCCACACCACCCTGGGTTAGACACTGGCTATATGCAAATCAGCTCTGACCCTGTGCCTCATGGGAACAGTCCAGTCCGAACTACCAAGCCCTGTCTTTCCCAGACCGGAATCAAGCATCCAAGGACCGGTTTCTGGCTATCAGCCTTCATTCAGCCTAGATAACTTGACTCCAGTGGTGTGGAGAGCCTGGGGCTCATGTCTGAGCATACCCAGCCCACTCGGGGTGAAAATTGCAAAAAACACAGTTGATGGACAGAATGTAGAACAATGTCATACATTCACCCCAGTACAAGGATCTGGGCCTAAATCCATCATTTTTTTGCAATCCACACCACCCAGTGTTAGACACTGGCTATATGCAAATCAGCTCTGACCCTGTGCCTCATGGGAACAGTCCAGTCCGAACTACCAAGCCATGTCTTTCCCAGACCGGAATCAAGCATCCAAGGACCGGTTTCTGGCTATCAGCCTTCATTCAGCCTGGATAGCTTGACTCCAGTGGTGTGGAGAGCCTGGGGCTCACGTCTAAGCATACCCAGCCCACTCGGTGTGAAAATTGCAAAAAACACAGTTGATGGACAGAATGTAGAACAATGTCATACATTCACCCCAGTACAAGGATCTGGGCCTAAATCCATCGTTTTTTTGCACTCCACACCACCCTGGGTTAGACACTGGCTATATGCAAATCAGCTCTGACCCTGTGCCTCATGGGAACAGTCCAGTCCGAACTACCAAGCCATGTCTTTCCCAGACCGGAATCAAGCATCCAAGGACCGGTTTCTGGCTATCAGCCTTCATTCAGCCTGGATAGCTTGACTCCAGTGGTGTGGAGAGCCTGGGGCTCACGTCTGAGCATACCCAGCCCACTCGGGGTGAAAATTGCAAAAAACACAGTTGATGGACAGAATGTAGAACAATGTCATACATTCACCCCAGTACAAGGATCTGGGCCTAAATCCATCGTTTTTTTGCACTCCACACCACCCTTGGTTAGACACTGGCTATATGCAAATCAGCTCTGACCCTGTGCCTCATGGGAACAGTCCAGTCCGAACTACCAAGCCATTTCTTTCCCAGACCGGAATCAAGCATCCAAGGACCGGTTTCTGGCTATCAGCCTTCATTCAGCCTGGATAGCTTGACTCCAGTGGTGTGGAGAGCCTGGGGCTCACGTCTGAGCATACCCAGCCCACTCGGGGTGAAAATTGCAAAAAACACAGTTGATGGACAGAATGTAGAACAATGTTATACATTCACCCCAGTACAAGGATCTGGGCCTAAATCCATCATTTTTTTGCACTCCACACCACCCTGGGTTAGACACTGGCTATATGCAAATCAGCTCTGACCCTGTGCCTCATGGGAACAGTCCAGTCCGAACTACCAAGCCATGTCTTTCCCAGACCGGAATCAAGCATCCAAGAACCGGTTTCTGGCTATCAGCCTTCATTCAGCCTGGATAGCTTGACTCCAGTGGTGTGGAGAGCCTGGGGCTCACGTCTGAGCATACCCAGCCCACTCGGGGTGAAAATTGCAAAAAACACAGTTGATGGACAGAATGTAGAACAATGTCATACATTCACCCCAGTACAAGGATCTGGGCCTAAATCCATCGTTTTATTGCACTCCACAACACCCTGGGTTAGACACTGACTATATGCAAATCAGCTCTGACCCTGTGCCTCATGGGAACAGTCCAGTCCGAACTACCAAGCCATGTCTTTCCCAGACCGGAATCATGTATCCAAGGACCGGTTTCTGGCTATCAGCCTTCATTCAGCCTGGATAGCTTGACTCCAGTGGTGTGGAGAGCCTGGGGCTCACGTCTGAGCATACCAAGGCCACTCTGGGTGAAAATTGCAAAAAACACAGTTGATGGACAGAATGTAGAACATTGTCATACATTCACCCCAGTACAAGGATCTGGGCCTAAATCCATCGTTTTTTTGCACTCCACACCACCCTGGGTTAGATAGACACTGGCTATATGCAAATCAGCTCTGACCCTGTGCCTCATGGGAACAGTCCAGTCCGAACTACCAAGCCATGTCTTTCCCAGACCGGAATCAAGCATCCAAGGACCGGTTTCTGGCTATCAGCCTTCATTCAGCCTATATAGCTTGACTCCAGTGGTGTGGAGAGCCTGGGGCTCACGTCTGAGCATACCCAGCCCACTCGGGGTGAAAATTGCAAAAAACACAGTTGATGGACAGAATATAGAACAATGTCATACATTCACCCCAGTACAAGGATCTGGGCCTAAATCCATAATTTTTTTGCACTCCACACCACCCTGGGTTAGACACTGGCTATATGCAAATCAGCTCTGACCCTGTGTCTCATGGGAACAGTCCAGTCCGAACTACCAAGCCATGTCTTTCCAAGACCGGAATGAAGCATCCAAGGACCGGTTTCTGGCTATCAACCTTCATTCAGCCTGGATAGCTTGACTCCAGTGGTGTGGAGAGCCTGGGGCTCACGTCTGAGCATACCCAGCCCTCTCGGGGTGAAAATTGCAAAAAACACAGTTGATGGACAGAATGTAGAACAATGTCATACATTCACCCCAGTACAAGGATCTTGGCCTAAATCCATCGTTTTTTTGCACTCCACACCACCCTGGGTTAGACACTGGCTATATGCAAATCAGCTCTGACCCTGTGCCTCATGGGAACAGTCCAGTCCAAACTACCAAGCCATGTCTTTCCCAGACCGGAATCAAGCATCCAAGGACCGGTTTCTGGCTATCAGCCTTCATTCAGCCTGGATAGCTTGACTCCAGTGGTGTGGAGAGCCTGGGGCTCACGTCTGAGCATACCCAGCCCACTCGGGGTGAAAATTGCAAAAAACACAGTTGATGGACAGAATGTAGAACAATGTCATACATTCACCCCAGTACAAGGATCTGGGCCTAAATCCATCGTTTTTTTGTACTCCACACCACCCTGGGTTAGACACTGGCTATATGCAAATTAGCTCTGACCCTGTGCCTCATGGGAACAGTCCAGTCCGAACTACCAAGCCATGCCTTTCCCAGACCGGAATCAAGCATCCAAGAACCAGTTTCTGGCTATCAGCCTTCATTCAGCCTGGATAGCTTGACTCCAGTGGTGTGGAGAGCCTGGGGCTCACGTCTGAGCATACCCAGCCCACTCGGGGTGAAAATTGCAAAAAACACAGTTGATGGACAGAATGTAGAACAATGTCATACATTCCCCCCAGTACAAGGATCTGGGCCTAAATCCATCGTTTTTTTGCACTCCACACCACCCTGGGTTAGACACTGGCTATATGCAAATCAGCTCTGACCCTGTGCCTCATGGGAACAGTCCAGTCCGAACTACCAAGCCATATCTTTCCCAGACCAGAATCAAGCATCCAAGGACCGGTTTCTGGCTATCAGCCTTCATTCAGCCTGGATAGCTTGACTCCAGTGGTGTGGAGAGCCTGGGGCTCACGTCTGAGCATACCCAGCCCACTCGGGGTGAAAATTGCAAAAAACACAGTTGATGGACAGAATGTAGAACCATGTCATACATTCACCCCAGTACAAGGATCTGGGCCTAAATCCATCGATTTTTTTGCACTCCACACCACCCTGGGTTAGACACTGGCTATATGCAAATTAGCTCTGACCCTGTGCCTCATGGGAACAGTCCAGTCCGAACTACCAAGCCATGCCTTTCCCAGACCGGAATCAAGCATCCAAGAACCAGTTTCTGGCTATCAGCCTTCATTCAGCCTGGATAGATTGACTCCAGTGGTGTGGAGAGCCTGGGGCTCACGTCTGAGCATACCCAGCCCACTCGGGGTGAAAATTGCAAAAAACACAGTTGATGGACAGAATGTAGAACAATGTCATACATTCCCCCCAGTACAAGGATCTGGGCCTAAATCCATCGTTTTTTGCACTCCACACCACCCTGGGTTAGACACTGGCTATATGCAAATCAGCTCTGACCCTGTGCCTCATGGGAACAGTCCAGTCCGAACTACCAAGCCATGTCTTTCCCAGACCGGAATCAAGCACCCAAGGACCGGTTTCTGGCTATCAGCCTTCATTCAGCCTGGATAACTTGACTCCAGTGGTGTGGAGAGCCTGGGGCTCACGTCTGAGCATACCCAGCCCACTCGGGGTGAAAATTGCAAAAAACACAGTTGATGGACAGAATGTAGAACAATGTCATACATTCACCCCAGTACAAGGATCTGGGCCTAAATCCATCATTTTTTTGCAATCTACACCACCCTGGGTTAGACACTGGCTATATGCAAATCAGCTCTGACCCTGTGCCTCATGGGAACAGTCCAGTCCGAACTACCAAGCCATGTCTTTCCCAGACCGGAATCAAGCATCCAAGGACCAGTTTCTGGCTATCAGCCTTCATTCAGCCTGGATAGCTTGACTCCAGTGGTGTACATTCTGTCCATCAACTGTGTTTTTTGCAATTTTCACCCCATATTATCTTCTAAGGCATTTCCCTGCCCCACTTCATCTGTCACCCTTTTGTGAGCTGCACATTTGATTACTGCCAATTTGGTTGGTAAAGTGATTGCTTCCAAAAGGGCATTGATAAGGTCGCCCTGCTGGATAGGGTTGCCACAGAGGGCGCTAGAGAGTAGCTACAGACCAGCTACAGACCAGACCAGCTACAGACCAGCAGCAGCAGGAGTGGTGGTGAGCGGAGAGCGCCGTGGCGTGCGGTGAACAGCAAACAGCAAGCAGGAAAACGTTGCCGCCACCGCCGCCACCGAGACCCGAGACCCGAAACCAGAACCGGGATCTTAAAGGCCATCTTGAAGGGCTGATTGAAGGGCCGCAACCCGGGGGGCGGGGGCCGGGAGTCGGGAGTCGGGTGTCGGGAGTCGGGAGCCGGACTCCGTACTAAGGACCCGCCGCCACTCCAGCCATCGTCGCAGTGCCCGCTACACCCTAACAGCCCAAGTCACAGCCTCATAGTCTACAACGGAGGCGAAGGGGGCGTGAGGGGGACGTGAGCAACGTGAAGAGCGAGGCGGAGGCGGAATGCAGAGATGCAGTAAGCGGTAAGCGGAAACCTGCACCTTCACCGCGCTGCACCTGCATCTGCACCCCACACACTACCTGCCCCTCCCCCGGCGTCAAGCAAAGGATAGCTGGCCGAAGAGCAGCAGCTATAGTGGTAGTGGCAGTGGTACTAAACAGTGGCAGCAAACAGTGATCAACTAACCAAATGTGCACAAGCACAAGTGCAGCAGCAGCAGCAGCAAGCAGTAAGCAGCAAGCGAGCTGCCTATCAGCCTTCCAACCTACCAACCCGTCAATCCAAAGCAGCCAAGCAGCCAAGGCGAGGCGAAAACTAGCGCTAGGAGTGAGGCGCGAGTAAGGCGCGAGGATCCCTGCTGCAGCCGGTAGCCGGCGGACCCTACCGAAAAGCGCGTGGCAAGAAGTAAAGAGCAAAGAAGCGACGCCAAGGAGAGCAACGCAGCCCCTCCACCGCCTGCACCCTTCTGAGCGACCCTCGCCCGGGGGCTTTGGTTTCCTCCAATCGAGTAGCAGGAACCCAGGAGCCGGCAAACCACCTAAGCCACCTAGCCAACCACCTAGCCTACCCAAAATGAGGACCAGAAATTCGACCCTAGTCCAACCCCAGGAGAAGCCCCGGCCACATAGCTCCGCCAAGAGAAGGAAGGCGAAGCTATTTTACCCCCCAGTACTAGAGCTAGGGGGACCTTACCAAGGCCCAGGGCCCTGGGACGAGGAACAAGCAGGGGGAGCGGGAGCGACTGGGGCTACTCCAACCTTCCCGGGACAAGACATCGACTTCACTGTGGAACTACCTGCTCCTTCCCTCCCACCCCACCCCCCATCTGACATCAGGGGGAAGCCTCCTAGCACCCCGAACTCAAACATGCTCAAGCCCAGGCTCAGCATCAAAGACCGCTCAAACTGTCCCGCCGGGAACACCGGGAACAGAGACATAAGAAGCTTCCTGAACCCAAAAACATCCTCTACCCCCACTTGTTCCAGTTCTTCGGACAGCCTGCTCGCTATCAAAGTAACAGGGGAAGAAGAGTTGAACTTAACACTTGCAAGCCCTCGGGCAAACAGGATACCCCTCTCACCAGCAATACTTACCCTCCAGAGTGGCACGCGATCCAAACCTTTGACACTGGACACGGAGGCACTTGGGCTCACCCAACCAAACACCACAGCCCAGATTCTCCCCACCTCAGCGGACTGCCAGCGGAGCAGCCCATCCGCAGCTACAGCGAGTACATATGTCACCTCAGACAGCTCCCATGCCGACAAGAGAGGAGGCACAACCCCCACCACCATACTAACGCACACAGAATTCTTCTATGACTCGCCGGCCATGGAGGAAGGTGCAACCCGACAATTATTCAACAGGACCCCAAAACACTTATTGAACTCACCTACATCGGGCCTCCAAGAAAATGATAAAACGGGCCCATCCCCGCCCTCGGATAGCGGCCCTGCAAATACTAATCATTTACTATCAATCAGTGAAGCCCTCGTCTCAATGACCGGCGCAGCGATAATGCACGCGGACAAGCTTGATGTGCAGATCAACATTCTACAAATAGTGGCAAATCTGATATCGGGGATAGACTCAAAACTGGACAACTTGAATGCCCTGATACGCAGAGCGCAGGACGGCACACAATTCAAACAAGAGTCATGCAGTTGTAGTCCGATTCTGCATAGTCTAGAAAAGCTTCCAAATATTATGACCTCTCTAATAGAGGACCTCAAGGGTGAAGGAAATAAAAAACACGGTTTGAAGAGTATGCCCTCAATTACACAGGGCCCCGTCATGGCACACCCCACGGATAAAACACCGGCCACCCCCCGCCCAAGCAGCTCGGAAAAGCCAGCACCCTTGGCCCTGCCCTCTGCTGGCGGCACAAGGCTAAACCTGACAAAGGCTGAAAGTCAAGAACACCAACCAACCCCCAAGCCGTCCAGCTCAGAGTCACAAAACTTGTCAAGGAAAAACAAGAAAAAACTAAGAAAACTCAATAAGGAGAAGAAAAATAACGCATACGCCAACAGCGTTATTCACAATTGGTTACGACCCAACAAGCAGCCTACCCTGGCAGCCCCCATGCATACAGCAGAAGCCACAGGATCATTGATCGAAAATTTGCACATCTCCGCCTCAGCTCAGGATCCAAGCTCGCTTGCTCCCCCCCTGGCTTCTCAACCTGCGACAGCGCCAATAACACAAAAACATGCGCATGATTCGCAGGTAACCAACCTTGTTGAAGTCAGGCAACACCTACAAGAGCCTCGCCAAACCAGCTCTGAGAACCCAGCACAAACCAAGCTCACAATGAGCGAAGTAATAGCCCCCGACAATCCAAAAAGTATCAACGTCATCAACAGTGATTCTCAGAGTGCCCCCCATGGGCCAACCCCGTTTAAACCAGAGCAAGTCGTCAATAGGCAACGGAATAAGCACTGCTCCTCTAGCACAACGCCCATGGAGGCACCTCAAGTGACAATAGGACCAAACCAGCAGACAAATTCTCACCTGCCCGGGCTTAAAAAGGCCACTCCAAGCCAAGCAAAGGAAGAGGACCGGAAAATACTGTTATACCCAGAATACATCTCTCAAGGAAAATGGGACATCTTGAACCGAAGTAATCTCTTAACACTCTGCGCAAATCTGCCGGGACTGGAAGGCATAAAAACCAAAGACATCGATACCATATCTTTTCTGCCCCCAGACGCCGAAGAAAAAAATGAAACAACGGAATTAACCTTCATCAGACCAGACCTGGCGGAGGCACTGAGGAGCCAACAGCCACTACTAGAAAGCTGGGGCATAAAGATAAAGGTAAAGCCGACCCAAAAGTATCCCCTAATCTTAAAAGCATCGATTCCACACCCTAAACCGGACAATCAGGCACAGGACATGGTTGACTCTACATCCATAAACGCTCCTACTATCCATCGGCAAAAAATCGAGTCCGTTCTCCAGGGGTGCAAAGGTAGCATAAACTACAGCCCAATCGATGGCACCCCAATTAAGATCACAACACACCTACCTCAAGGAAAACGATTGTGCACAACCAGGGGCCCCTCACGCAATGACTGGTCCTGGCTGCCATCTGCACTAAATTCCAGCTCCTAACAGAGCCCGCCTCGCAAATTCAGCTCGTACATCTCAATATGCTGCTAGCGAGCGAGAAAAAAATCCAAAGAAAAAAGAGAAATTCACCGAGAGTCTAAAAATACTAACGTGGAATGTCTCAGGACTCAAAAAGCTGCTACTAAGCCCAGCTGCGGTGAAATTCTTAGAGGAAGCAGACATCATTTGCACACAGGAAACTTGGCTGACTCACCCACTCTCGCTAAGAGGATATGCAGAATATAGTAAAGCGGCCAAAAAGACCAACATATTTGGAAGACCATCAGGAGGAAAGTGCGTCTATATAAAACATGCCTTGAACATAGAATTCTTGGAAATACATGATTTACCAGACACCCTACAGGCGGGCATTCTGAAATTCCCCAACTCGACCAACGGAATCCCACCAATACTATTAATCAACATCTACCACAACTCGCAGGAGAACACAATTAACTCGCTCACACTCGCAAATCAACTAGAAACTTTACTGCTAGGCCACCCATCATTAGACTGCATTATCCTCGGTGACTTTAACATTCATAACATAGGGGTTTCAACCAAGCAAAAACAACACCGCGGGGGGACCGAAGCACTGAATGAACTCTTAAACTCTCACAAACTGGCGACGGCCCACACATTGCTTTTAAATAACACCCCGGGAGCCTTGATCGGTCACACGTATAATAACCAAACGACGATCGATTACATCATCTTAAGCGATAACCTGCAAGACAAAATGATAAATTTCATGGTTCACCAACGTAATGATAGCGACCACGCAGCTTTAACAATAACCATGAACTTATCGGTGCAATCACGATATCAGCCGATATGTGTGGGAGCATCGGACGGCCAAGAATTAACAAAACTGCCCAGAAGAATAAAATGGGGGCAGGTAGCCACAGCAACCTTTAACAACTGGGTAAACACGTGGGCAGGCTGGCCCCCGCGTAAACACAATCAGGAGATGATAGCCACATGGGAAGGAATCACTTTGTCACTAGCGGCAGAACTTAGGGGAGGTGGAGACAAACCCAGGGCAATCCGCTGGCATCCTCCGACCACACTTGGATTCAATGCAGAAATTAAAACCAGTGCAAAGGACTTAAACAAAAAACGTAAAGCCTATAGTAAAAACCGCACAACTAAGAACAAAATCCAATTGCAAGAGGTTGCAAAGAGCCACTCCATAAAAGTGTGGGCTGCAAAGCGTAATCATTGCGAGGCCCAGTGGCTGAAAATTTTCGATCTACTGAGCCCCGGAAAATCACAAGAGTTTTGGAGTTACATCAGTCACCTTGGTCGAGGCACGAATCATAGAGAAAACGCCCTCGAGGCATCTGTCTGGGTTCGCCACGTAACAGCACTTTACCAGGAAGAAGGACTTACCATCAAGCCCCACAACACGACCCCACAAAAATTGGACCCGGCTTTAACTACTAACATAACACCCCCTCCTGGAAAAACTCTAGTGTCCAAAATATTGAAAAAAATTCGAGCAAACGGCGCACCGGGCCCTAACGGTCTACCAGGCCACCTATTCAAATCAAACATCGAATTCTGGTCCGAAAACCTGACCCACCTATTTTCTGACTGTTGGCTGTCGGGGGCTGTGCCTGACTCATGGCGAGGCTCGCTCCTGCACCCAATTTATAAAAAAGGGACCAAATCAGACCCAACAAATTACCGTATGATCGCCCTGCTGGACATAGAGGGTAAAGCTTATGCAAGTGCCATCCTGAAAGATCTCACAGACTGGGCAAGTGAAGAAAATCTCCTGCCATTCTGCCAAACCGGTTTCAGATCAGGGTCCTCGACCGCGGACAACATCACTGCACTCTCTTATCTAATCAATCGAGCACGGCTGCGTAAAACCCTCCCCTTATTTGCCTGCTTCATTGACTATTCTGCCGCGTTCGATGGGGTAGACCGCACCATCCTTTGGAGAAAGCTGGTCCACTGGAACATTGATCCTTCCCTGTTAAGAGCGATACAATCCCTGTACCAAAACACCTGGGTAAGAATCAAACTTTCAAACGACTGCGCAACTGATAAGATAGACACGAACCGCGGTTTAAAACAAGGGTGCGTGTTGGCGCCCCTACTGTTCAACTTATATACAGCAGACATGGAGACAGCCTTGCAGGGGGCCACCTTAGTAACACCAAAGATCGGGGCAACCAAAATACATTTCATGCAGTATGCGGACGATCTCGTAATTTTAGATCACACAAAAACAGGACTCCAAAAGGCACTCACTGCCCTCGCAATATATAACAACAAAAACAGGCTGGTGGCAAACCCGACTAAATCAAAAATAGTCATTTTTGGGCACTACCCCAAAAAAAAAAGAGCAAAATGGAGCCTTGGCCATTTAACCTTGGACAGTACCCAGAAATACTTATACTTAGGGGCTTCCTTTCACGAATCAGGGTCGTGCAGTGCCCACTTAAAGAAAGTTCAGGGTAAAGGTAAGTCCATCACCTTTGCCCTATGCAAACTACAAGCTCTTATGCATAGTCCATCAGCAACGGCCATCCAAAGAGTCCTTAAGGCCAAGCTAATGCCAGCCCTTAACTACGCACAACAGGCGTACCCAGGCAAATTAAATAAGGAGCTGGAAAAAATCCATTGCGGGGCATACAAGAGACTGTATCACCTGCCGAAATGTATAAGAAACACTCTAATCCGCTTGGAATTCGCCCTTAACCAACAAACTTTGGAAGAAATGGCAGCCCTAAGCAAATATTACTACCTCGCAACAGCGGCACGCGATAACACACTAAAGGCTGTCCTGAAATACATCTTTACGGAACCAGGGAACCCCTGGTCAGTTACCATCGAAGCTGCTATGACGCAATTGAACCTGGCGATCGAGTCGTGGAACCCAGACCTTGTCAACTACACTACCATCAAACAAGTGATAAAGAGACAAGTGCGTGCACGCTCCCGGGAGCTGGACCTGGAGTCCCTCAGGAAAAGAGCCTTCCATGAGTCCTTATGCTTGCCACACATCGCGCAAAATCCTCGAAATCATCTCATGCAGGCCGTGGGCCTCCCAGCACTGCGTAAGATCCTCGCTTACAGATTGCACCCCCTGCCGCTCAATGAACTATATCACCCGGAAAATGCAGGCGCAGGAGTCCGGGATTGCAGACTCTGCAACTATAAACGAGAGTCCCTGGCCCACTTACTGTTTTGCTGCCCCGCCCTACGTGCACCCCGCACTCTCTATCTTAGGCCCATTCTGAGGGATGCTGGGACACGTACAGTCAAGGAAGCAATCCATCATCTATTCACTTTGAGTGTAGTAAAACAGATGGCCTCATTCGGAAAATTTATTCAACAGACCCGGCTCGAGTTGACAGCAGTAAGGGCCACGCAGGAATAGAGACCTTGCCGTACGAACCCCCGGTGGACCTCTCAGGCCCCCGACCGCGTGTGCCCGTATGAACTTTGGGAACTCCTTATAAATGCTTGTCACCAGAAACTCTGTGGCCTTTTGCCCTCACGAACTTTGGGAACTTTTAACATACGCTTGACTACTGGAATTTTGTGTTTTTTTTTTAAACTTTTGTAATTTTATACTTGATCTTAATGTAATGGTTTTAAGTAACCACACAATAAAAGATATTCATTCATTCATGAGAAGTAAGGAAACCTCGTTCTTTCCATAGCAGGGCAAACTTGTGTACCACGCCAAAAGCATACTGGCTGCCGGTATATATATTGACCGACATGTTGGTACTAAGGATGCATGCTCGTGTAAGGGCTGTTATTTCCGCTGCCTGGGCTGATTTCTGAAGAATTCTAGCTGTGGGCTGTAGTGACTGCATAGGCAGCTGAAGTAGTACCGTCCGGTATTTTTAGACATGACCCATCCATCCATAAGTGGCCTTCTGCCTCTGGGAAAGCTGTATCTTTCAGACCCACCCGACTTTTTGTTTCAGCATCAGTATGGAATACGCAGTCATGGTGGGGTGGCTGTGTGAGGGGATCAGTAGTTGGTAGGGGTAGGAGTGTGGCCAGGTTAAGGGTGGTACAACGTTATATTGTGATATGGGGGCTAAGAAGGGTGAGTTCATATCCATGTAATCGGGCACTGGTGAGATGTTGTGTCTTGGTTTTGTTGAGCAATATGTCCACTGAGTGGGGGACAAAAACCGTCAAGGAGGATTCCAAAACAATGCCCTCCGTTTGGTGCACCGCCACTGCAGTTGCCGCTACAGCGCGCAGACAGGTGGGCAAGACAGAAGCAACAGGGTCCAAGACTGCAGAAAAGTACGCACATGGTCGCTTGTGTGTGCCATGTGTCTGACAGAGGAGTGAAAGGCTGCATCCAGATCGTTCATATACAAAAAGGAAAAATTGTTTGTGGTAGTCAGGAGTACCTAGTACAGGAGCAGAGCACAGGGCCTGGCGTAGTGTCGTGAATGCTTCTGTGGGTTGGGTGGTCCAGGGGACGGGGTCAGATACATCTCAGGTGACTAGAGAAAGAAGTGGTTTAATGATGAGGGAGAAATTAGGGACCCATTGTCTGCAAAAGGAAGTCAGTCCTATGAGTGCTCTGACATCTTGTTGGGTGACAGGAGTTGGGAAATTCAGAATAGTTTGAATCCTATCTGGTGTAAGAGTGCGTCCCTCCTCAGACAATAAGTGACCCAAATAGGTCACTTGTTGTTTACAATACTGTAGTTTGTCTTTAGAGACCTTGTGTCCCTTAGTAGCAAGAAACTGGAGGGTGAGCATGGATGCTTTGCGGGCAAGTTGTGTTGTGTCTGCTGCTAAAAGAATGTCGTCAACGTATTGAAATAACGCTACTCCCTGTGGAAGCTGAATCTGTCCAGTTGTGTTTTTAAAGCCTGGCCATAGATGCTGGGACTTTCAGTGTAGCCCTGAGGAGCTCTACAAAATCTATATGAGACATTCAACAATGTAAATCCAAAAAGAAAACGGGAATCCTTGTGTATAGGGATAGAGAAGAATGCGTTTTTAAGGTCTATAACTGTGAATACTCTAGCTGTTGGTGGGATCATGGTGAGAATGTTGGTAATATCAGAAACTACAGGAAATTGAGGCTGCACTATTTTGTTAATAGCTCGAAGATCAATCACAAATCTATATATCTTTTGTCCAGTAGGGGAACGTTTAAGAACTGGGAAAATAGGACTGTTACAGACATTTCCTGATACCTGTTCCACTACACCAGCGAGTATGAGGTCTTGAACAATGGCTTGGAGGGCGACGTCTCCCTCTTTAGATATTTTATACTGTGGGATCCTTGGTAGAGTTACTCCTGGATTTACAGTGATATGCACTGGAGGCATTTGGATGGACCCAACGTCCGTATCAGAGGTCGCCCATAGACATGGAGAAATAGTCGCTAAATCATCTTGTATGTGTGATAACTGTAAAAGCTGGGCAGAAGCAGAAGGTGTAATGTTATTGTACAGTATTAGCCGAACGTTATTTGGTGAACACCGGATGGTAGCTCTATAGTGTTTCAACAGATCCAAGCCTAGTAATTTCTCTGGGCACTGGGAAGACAGTAAAAAGGTAGCTGAAGTTTGTTCACCCTGTATTGAAAATGATGTTGGGTAGGACAAGGAATTGACAGAGGGCTGACCATCGAATCCAGTCGATGTAATGAGTTTGTCGGATGGAGGAGCCCTCTGGATCAGTGGTGTGGTTAGAGTGCTACGGGATGCTCCTATGTCTATTAGAAAAGGTCCCGCTGACCCTGCAACTGACGCTGTAACATATGGTCCCTGTTGATCTACAGGTACTTCCACTGGTTCCTTCCCCCATCCTAGACTGTCCCATGCTGTCCAATACAGGGATGTCATTTCAATATCATCCTCAGTGTAGTCCTGAATGGTAGCTTGAAGTTCCTGCAGTCTTGGGCCCTTATCAAATCTATTCTCCCTGTAAAGTGGTGTAGTTTGTTTCGGGGTAATATGTATTCTGGGTTTAGTTTTCCCTGAAGCGATGTTGGCTGCTAGAATCCTACAATCACCTTTCCAGTATCCTGGTCTCTTACAATAAGCACAATGTCAGTAGGTTGAGGGCCTGGTCTGGGTAGTTGACGTGGGGTACCTGAGGTATCTGGTTTAGGTTGGGGGTATGAGACCGTTGGTCTGGGCATATTACTGTTGGTGCGACGCGTATCTAATTGACTAAGCAACACTTGCTCTTTTAATTTTTTCTTTTTGTTCTCTTTCTCATCTTCTGCTGTCTTATTCTGTGTCTTGTAATATTAAGCCATAGTCAGAATAGTGGCCGGAGTGGCCGCTGGCCAACTACTTTCACTAGATGTTAGTCTGTTCCCTACTGAAGGTAACAGACCTTTTACAAAAGTTTGAATTAAGAGATGTCTGCCATTTTCAGTGGTCACATCCTGACCACTGAAGTCAGCGTATGCTTTTCCCAGCCTTGTGAAATAGTCAGAGACTGACTCACCCTGGTTCTGTTTACCGGCAGCAAGTAATGTCCAGTCTATTCTCCTCTCAGGTGCCATCGTTTTCAATTTTGTCAACAATCTTTGGGGCAATTTTAAAATATTGTCGTGTGGCTTTTTGCCCGGTTTTCTATTTGTATCTTTGAGTGCCAATTCTTCCCATGTATCCCCAAGGGCTGCCTGGTCTTCAGTGACCCGTAGGGGTTTCCACAGTTCGGCCGGAAGTATAAGTCCAAAAAACTGCATTATGTCTGTTAAAGTCAATGTGTATGAACTTAGAACCTGTTGGACGCGTTCATGGAATCCAGTGGGATTCTTTCAGATATCAGGGATGTCCTTCCGCGGTTGCAACATTTCTGCTTTGGTCCCGGGGGTGTATACAAAATTGAACAGCCATCTAGAACAGGTATTGGGATCATTAGGGTTAGTAACATTAGACCCATCGCCCCGAGGTGGGACAAAAACGGGTACCGCTTCTTTAACAGGCATTTGCTGTATCTTTTCAATAAGTTCTACCTCGTTGGAAAGACTTTCTTTATGTAAAGCTGTTTTAACCCCTTAAGAGCTGCCGTCTGCCAACGGTCGTCGCGTGCACTACCTTGGTAGTGCTGCGCACGTCCGTTGGCCGACGCGGCCCCACCCGTTATTCGAACGTTCGGCACTGGGGGCTGAACGTTCGACGCTCTAAACGGGTTAATCATCGTCAATAAAGTATCTCTTTCATCTTTTGTTGACTCACCACTTTCTACCGAACGATAGAGTTTGCGAAACGCCGTATTGAATTAACAGTTGTGGTTGATAAGCAGGGGGTCTAGAATACAATAGTGCATCCTTTTCATCTTGTTTAGTGGGTAGTACCGGATATAAACCTGTTCTATTTAACCTATATTCTCTGTCATGTCTCTCTTTATTCCGCTCTATTTCCTTCCCCTTAAGGGCTGCTATGTCTGCTTGGGGTGTTCTCTTTTTCTGGTTATTCTCTTTAGCCTGGGCCTTCCTAATTCTCTCACGTATTTCTTTCTTCCAAAGGCTGAAAGAATCAAACATACTTGCTATAACCTTCCGCCAGTGAAGTTGTTCTTCTAGGTACGTTATTTGCGGAATTTCAAATGACCCAAACTCTGGCCATTGTAATTCTACATTTGATTTTGTGTATTTCCGCCACGATTTTGTGTAAATAATGCCGGAATTACCATACTTTATGTACATTTCCTTATTAGGAGTTCCTTCCGGAGGAGCCGGCTGACTGTCTTTGAGAGTATTTTGGCCATAAAAACAGCAACATAATTTCCTTAATCTGTTAGAGACAGGCATGTCTAAGATATAGGTATCAACAAGGATATTCTCTTATGACTACAGTTTGTTCAAAATTGAGAACACATTACCTGCCCATCGGTGTTTGCAAAGACCAAATAATTAATCCAAAATCAGAATAGCCAAAGGCATGTCTAATATGCCTTTCAGAATATATATTTTTTTTAAAATAATGTCGCTCAAGACGACCTTACCAGAATACTGATGTGCCCTGCTCCCAGCGGGTTCTCCTCTTTTTCCCAAAAAACAAATCAGGTGGATCAAAAAAGGATCCCCAGTCAGAACCGGGGCTACTGTTGTAGAGGACACCGTTGAGGGAAGGTGTCATGTTTTACATACTTGTTTTGCGGCGGCCGTCTTAGAACTGTTCTTTTTCTAGGCATCTGAGCCGGTCGGGAGGCCAAAACTACCACTCCCGGCATGCCTGGCACGGGCGAGACGGAGCGTCAGGCGTCATGTACGTGGTGACGCCCTCCAGGAAGTAAAGGGGGCTTCTCGCTGATTCCTAGCGGAGCCTCCCTCTAACATACCTGGGCAGGGGGTGCACAACTGGCCCCTAGTGCTGCGGCGGCTCCCCCTCGCAACACCCTCCTTGCAACTCGCCTGGACCTAAGATGGCGGCCGCCAGTGACCGCAGAGCGAAGATAGCCGCCACGCGGGGCCTGCTCTTAACATGCCTGGGCAGCGCCCCATGGCCAACGCGTGACCGCACCAACACCTCCACCACCTTGCGCACTCTCACGCCCACCGAGCCGGATGACCGCAGGCTCTCCAAGATGGCGACGCACCTGCGGCTGGCCTCCAACTTCATCTCCCACCTGGGCTTCCACCTTCTCTCCTGGACTTCTTGTCTTTTGTTCTGTCCTGACCGACACCCTGCTGCAGTGGTCAGACAGTTTCTCTGGACTCTAGCCCTCCTCCCACTCCCTCATCCTTAACCCTTTTCCCCGTGGATGATCCTCAAATGTTTCCTCCCTGTTGTGCTTCCCCTTCTCTCCATACCCTTGCATCCCTCCCACCCTCCCTTTGTGCTGTGACTGCATCCACACTTATGGAACTCTGCTCTTTGACTTATTGTAATAACTCTAATTAATGGTATTTGCTTTAGACCTTGCACCATATACCATTCCTATGTGACTCTTAGAGCTTATCCAGTCATATCCCCTCCCTATGTATATAGAGATAACTCTAATCACTAGTGTATGCAGCAGACCTTTGACCGATTGCAATAATGCTAAGCTTTGGTATTCGCTGAAGACCTTACACCATATACCACTCCCATGCGTCTCCTAGAGTTTAACCAGTCATATCCCTTCCTATGTGTATGTAGTTGACTCTTATCACTAGTGTTTGCAGTGGACCTTTGTACTCTCTACCACCCCTATGTGACCCTTAGAGTGCTTCCAGTCATATCCCTCCTGTGTAGATAGAAGATAACTCTAATGACTAGTATCCTATGTGATTCTTAGATTGTATCCATGTGTATCCCCTCCCTGTGTTTAGAGTTATAGCTGTAACGACTAGTCGCCTGTGTGACTGTTGGAATATAGCCAGGTGTATCCCTTCCCCCGTGTGAAGAGATAACCCTACTCACTAGAACAAAATAGAAACGTGCTCCTGAAATGTGTAACGTAACTGATTCTATGTAAAGTGCTTTGATAACATGTAACGGAACTGGTGCTATGTAAAGCGCTTTGATAACCTAATCGGTTCAAGTTCCTGAAATGTGTAACGTAATTGATTCTATGTAAACTGCTGTGATAACATGTAACGGAACTGGTGCTATGTAAAGCGCTCTGATAACCTAATCGGTTCAAGTTCGCGCTATAGAAAACTCTAAAAATAAATAAATAAAAATAAAGGGAGCCAGGGATTCCAGAACGCTGCCGATAATTCTTCGTGTGTTTTGGCGTACGTCAAGAAGTCCGGTAAGGCTGTTCCGTATTCTTCCTGCCTTGGTTCCTGTCTTTGCATTTCGGGATTGTCGAAGAAGCAGGATTCTTTGTCTTCCCGCTTGTGGTGATTACTGTGCTATCTCGGAGTCGGAACTTGACTCACGCTTGGTTTCAAGGAGGTTCAGACTGTGTTGTGAAAACCTGCAAAGGGGATTGTTTCTCCCCTAGTTCTTGACATTATTTTGGGCATTCCCTGTGTTGGGATATCTTATCGAGGTACTGTGGGCTCTGAGGTAAAGAGTCAACGGCTGATGTACGATGCATTCGTTACAAAGAATTGACATAAGGAGTGCATGGGAATGGCTCTGATGTAAGAGTTGTTTTGGGTTGCATTCCACAATACTTCACGGGTTTAAAGTATAAGGAGATCTCTGTGCATTGAGTTCGTGCCTAGAACATTTGTTGCTGTACTCTGCCTTTGGGTTATGGGGCAAGGACATTTACATGCTGCACCCTGTGTCTTTGTTCCGGAGATATCATAAACCCATGATCTCAGATTATCACCAGCAGTTTCAAGGTTAAGAAGTATTAACTGACGAAGCTGCAAATCCTATTCAAAATTGTATTCCTGTTTATGTTTTATAGGAGAGAAAGAACGGGAGGAACTGTCAGTGGGTTTGGTTAAGCACTATAACGAGGTTCCCAGGTGTGTTACTAGGTTGTTAAGAATCATATCCTCAGAGTCCAATATGTCATACCTATGTTAAACCACACACTTCTTGTTTTCTCATTTTTCAGTTATCCAAATTCCTTGTTCCATCCCTAGAGCTCTCCTAGATATAAGCCCATCGTATCTTTCTTTACAGGTAGGCAGAGGGTAGGATATAGCTACATCATAGGGGAAAGGAATGTGAATTGTTTTACGTATTCACAAAATAGCATTGTGTTTGAATATCTGTTGCTTGTCGTTACAGATCTCCCTCCCCGCTGTTCCCTTCCTTTCCTTCCCGGCTTTCTATCTTTCTATTTTCTTATTTCTCCCTCGTGTGACTATCCCAGTAGTCTGTGTATTCTACTTCAGACTCTGGGGCCGTCATGAGATGGAGCCCATAACATCATCGGTGTAATCCTGAAGAGTCCTGGACCCGGAGCCTGACATAAGGATATACTGGCGATGTCGGCTACGGGGACTTGAATCTGCTTTTCCGTAGGTGCGCTCCTAAATTACCGATATTTCCCTCCTCTCCGGGTCGTCAAGCCTGGGCCACCGAGTCTCTGACGGGTCCCACGTTGATGCGCCAATTTTGTAATTCCAAAGAAAGGGAGACCACACTTCTGGAAGCAAGGAAATAAAAGATTTATTTTAATACAACATAAAGATAATCTCTAGAGATGGAAGAGTGTCTGAGACCCACTGATGGCGTAGGTGTCAGGAGACTGTTCGATGTGTCCTTGGCATGCAGCATCTTTTATAGGATGTAGACACTCCCTCGGGTGCAGGGGGATGACAGAAGGTCTGTTGGTATGCAGGAATTCAGGTGTGTGGCGCAGAATTTCTGGTGTTAGGGGCAACGGAAAGTCCGGGTAATGTGGAAGTTCAGGAGTGCGGTGGACATATTCCTGTTTGGAGGCAGCTTTCACGCCTTGAGGGAGAGGAGGGTTTCGTGACCTGGCCAGGTAATAGGCCGTTGGCAGAGACAGACCGGTTAGGGACAGACCTGTTCTTTTGTCTGTACAGGTTCCTGAAACAGGTGCGTGGGTGCAGCAGAAACTGGAACCAGGGCACCGACACGGGGTCACGTAGGAGACAACTTTGTGGAAGGTCAAGAAAGGTTTCTTTAGAGCAAGATAGAGTTTATACACGGCAACATTAAGAAGTTCAGTTACTACAGTCCCTCCTCTTGCCGTTTGCAACATCATTAGTGAATGTCGATTTTACAGAGGTCTTCAAATGCCTGGTGATATAGTATTTTGCTGTTTTCAGCCTGACGTGTCATAGGTGTGGATCTGCAGATGGGTGCACACAAAGAACAGAGTGCTGGGCCACAATGAATGCACAGGCAACAGAAGAAGATGGTACCCAAGGGGATCGTGAGGAGCACCAGTATCTTCAAGTGATCAGAATGTTCCAAAAGCCAGTTGTCCAATTCCAAGGGGCCCCATTGTCTGGGTGGATTTCGGTGGCAATCCGGTGGAGTTTGGAGATTGCTTCATAGACAGAGGGCGATGAATCAGGAATATACACACAGCAGCTGGCCCCAATGATGCGACAGGCTCCTCCTTGATCTGCCAGGATGACGTCGAGCACCATGCGATTCTGAAGAGAAACCATTTGTGTAGCATCAATCTCGGCCGTGTGTTGGGTCAGTATTCCTGCAGTGATGTTGGCAGTAGCTTCCAGGACCCTGGTGAGTCGTCTGGTGTTGAGACTGTTGGAAATGGGACCCACTGATGGCGTAGGTGTCAGGAGACTGTTCAATGTGTCCTTGGCATGCAGCATCTTTTATAGGATGTAGACACTCCCCTCGGGTGCAGGGGGATGACAGAAAGTCTGTTGGTATGCAGGAATTCAGGTGTGTGGAGCAGAATTTCAGGTGTTGGGGGCAACGGAAAGTCCGGGGAATGTGGAAGTTCAGGAGTGCGCTGGACATATTCCTGTTTGGAGGCAGCTTTCACGCCTTGAGGGAGAGGAGGGTTTCGTGACCTGGCCAGGTGTTAGGCCGTTGGCAGAGACAGACCGGTTAGGGACAGACCTGTTCTGTTGTCTATACAGGTTCCTGAAACAGGTGCGTGGGTGCAGCAGAAACCGGCCCAGGGCACGACACAGGGTCACGTAGGAGACAACTTTGTGGAAGGTCAAGAAAGGTTTCTTTAGAGCAAGATGGAGTTTATACACAGCAACATTAAGAAGTTCAGTTATTACAGTGATGCTAAAACGTGCCAAGAAAAGGGCTTGGTATTGCCCTAGGGAACAACTACTTACACCGAAGGACAAGAAAGCTGGAACTGACAACATAGTGTGTGTCACCACATTTCACTCAAAAAGTAACAACATAAAGAAAATTGTCCTGAAGTATTGGAACTTGGTCGCATCTGAACTAAACATGGAAGAGAATCCCCTATTTGCGTTCAAAAGAGGAAGGAATGTCAAAGACAGTGTTGTCAAGGCCTACCTAGAACCTCCCAAACAGGTAGATCTACGGGGTCAACTTGGACTCCCGCCCATACTGGGACATTTTAAATGCGGCACATGTAAAGCCTGCCCCTTATGCATGGAAGGCCAGACCCTCGTGCATAACAAAAGAACTTACAAATTACCATCCTTACCCAACTGTAATACCATGAATGTCATATACATCATTCTTTGCCCCTGTAACATACCATACATTGGTCAGACCACCCAGAAGGTCAAAATGAGAATCCTGCAGCACATGAGTAAGATCAGATTTAAAACACAGGGTGCGCCACTTGTGGAACATTTCCTCACCCTTAACCACGCACCTGAGAGCTTGAGATGGAGGGTGGTGGAAAAAATCAATTTCAACCCATGGGGAGGCTCCATTGCAACAGCCTTGAACAGAAAAGAGTGCAAGTGGATACACAACTTAAACTCAGTAGCTAATGGTTTGAATGAACATGAGGAGATAGCCAAACAAATGGGTCTGTTATAACAACATGGAGCTACCACACATACCTTAACCCATATTAGGACCACCCACACTTGTCTTATATGTCTACTCCTGTTTGATGTATATACGTGTACAACTTGTTTTCAAATCCTACTGGTCTGGATTAATGTAGTGTATTATCACGTAAAGATGCCGCATTATTTTAACCTAATATATATCATACAATTCTAACTATTGCGGTCTACCTTGTCACCTGGTTGTTTCAAACGTCTCACTATACTTAGTGTATTGTATAACTACGGAGGCCTCTGTTAGTTTACTTGATGTATCCATCAGTTTTCCTTGATCCTCCCCGTATTGCTTTAACCAGTCTCACCGAACGGTTGATAACGTGTTAATTATGTGTAAGACCGGATGTAAAAATGTTGAATGCCACTCCATATGAACAATTGTGAGCGTTACTCGTGCATGATTTGTCGAGCTTTGCCACATGCACACAGCATGTTAGAAATTATCTAATAACGTTAGTATGTTATGTATGTTTGGGCATTGACCATTTTCGTATGTCACCTCATATGCACAACCTTAAGCGCTAGATGTAAATTATTGTGAATAAATGATTTAATGATGTGACACATCGGGCCTTCTCCTGCAATACCTACTTCGAAAGTAATACATCCAACAGAAAGGGCTACATTTGGTTCGTCGACAAGTCCTCACATGTAAATAACTATCGTGACGCGATGCAAGCGCCACTGACCTTACGCGACTGCATGTTACAGTATAGAAACGTCTTGGGAGGGAGGGGTGAGGGGGGGTGAGCAGACACCAGACCAAATTGAGAGTGTGCAAAAGGCCGCTTTTATTGAAACAGGTGCATATTTACAACAATACAAACCTGGCAACCGCCTCACAAAACTAGTCCTCACTAAATAAGATGTTACCTTACAACCCCAAACGTCAGGCCCGCCCCTAACACATCACAAACCCCGCCCCCACCCAGCACAACATAATTACAATTCAAACAATACCAAAACCTGATAATCATTTAAATATCATCCCAACCCACCGCATAACATCACATTCCAAAAATTACCCACCAACAACTTACATTACCCAAAACCTTGTAACCACCCCACGAAACAACTATTTAAACTTTTCCAGCCATAGCCCAACTTTAGCAAAAACCCAACAACCTTCATGTCCCTGCTGACCAAGAACGCCCAATTTCCGCACGGCACCTGTTCCAAGCGACAATGAACAAAATTTGTGTTACCCCATATCCACCTGTTCCGACAAAAAGACCAGAAAATTATGGAAGCAGAAACTAAATAAATAAATAAATGAATGTAAATAAATAAATAAAAGACCCGGGGGGGGGGGGGGGGGGGAAGGAAACATAGCTAACCGAGAATAGGGAGGGAGGGAGGGAAAATTTTCAAATTAATCTAATGAGCTCCCGGCCACCAGGTCATTCAGCCTAAAATGGTGGCCGGGAGGAGGAGCCAAAGGAATATATAACTGGGCTCCCTCAGTAGGAACCGAGGGAGCCCAAAACAAGCCCAAAAGCAGCCCAAGGCTGGCGCTCTGAGGACAACCCCCCCCCCACTAGCCCCTCCCAATCAGCCCGGGGGTGGGGACCTCCCTACGGTCGGCTGCCCCCCCCCCAACCCCCCCGTCTCCAAGCAACCGAGTTAGGCTACTGACGTGCACGCGTCCCTGCAGCAATGTCAATCCACTAATTAATCTGACACTCACAACATGGCCCCCACCCTGACTATAAGCAGGAGTTGGATGGGACGTCGGCCCCTCCTTCACGTATACTGATTCATCCAGCACTTTGAGGTACGCGCTCGCACCATATTCCCCCCACCACGGCACGTTTATGTAACTTTATCCCTTTCACTTATACCCTTTAAACCACAAGTTACCGGCGAGTCCCGCAATGATTTAATTCTTCCAAAACCGTTGTTGTCCTTTGTATAAGAATACATTTTAAATCCTTTGCCACTTTGTTTTAAACAATTTTAATCACTTCACGTATGAGAATAACGGTCATCTACCTCCCAGTTAACACTCGTGATTTGTTCTTAATCCTCCTGGTAACTGCCGATTCACTATGTTATTCACTCTCAGATATCGGCCCTTAACTTGCCGCATCCGATTAAGCGCATCATGTATTCTAGTCTCCCACACGCCGGGACCTTGTAAGAAACCATGGGCAGTTGCACGCGCACGTCTAGTGCGGCCAGCGCCCGCCCGCACACACAAGTAACAACACCATGTTTAAGAGCTGCATAAGCACTAATTTCACTTTTAATGCATGTATCAACCACTCCTCAGGAATGCTCCTTCCACAATAATAGTTGGCCACAACCGCCTGCACACACAAGTAATACACCACGTTTATGAGCTGCTTTAGCACTTATTTTAACACAAGCATCTATCACTCCTCTAGTTCGGGAGCTTACCTAATCCAAGAATGCTCCTTTCCCACAGATACTTGGCCATTGTGCCCCACTGTTCCATTGTTCCAGGCTGAGACATCCGGCCCTCAATAGGGTGAGTAATTGGAATCCTTTACATTAGGTGTAACATTGCCCGATGCACCTACAGCCTCTCTCACACATGCTTTATTTTTGTTTTCAGACTGCCATCAAATAATCCTCGCTCGTCCCCTGCCCCCCACCCCCCTTATCACCTGTCTTGAGGAAGACCCGCTGTGACCACCCATTGGGGCACCACAGGGTCGAAACGTCTACGCTTTTTCTAGGTCCAGCATCACCAGGATTCTATATTAGGATAGATAGGAATCTTTGGATTGAAATCAAAATCTGGCCTACTTTTGCTATCACTTGTATATATGAAAATGCTTACACTGTATATAATGTTCACCACCTGAGCACCATGTACACTTGCCACTTATATGCACTGATCTTGACAGTCCACCTTTATTAATGTGTATATCAATGAATTAAGTAATTCTGATATAAACAACCACATCAAAATCTTTCCTTTTCATGTCTTATTTATTAAGTGCTAAATACTTTGTGTTATCGCTGTGTGTCAGAGAGCTTACTTTACAGATTGCATTAATAGCATCTTCAACCTACGTTTGTTCTACCCGACAGAACGATTCTTGTTTAACTACAATAATGAACATTGTCACATTATGTGAGTGAGCCCACCTTGTTTATTTCTTGGAATTGCCAGACGATATAGTGAAGATATAGTAGTAGGGAGACAGAATCGCAAGAGAAGCAATTGAAATAATTTCTTCAGGTGCTTCCCAACAGGTTACAAAAATTGGAGAGACAGAATGCACTCCTCTATTTTTTTTCAAAAGTTTATCTAACTCAGTGGAAAAATTACTCATTGTAATTGCGTGCGAACATAATGCGGTCTGTCCCAACAATCGCAATTCTGAGCGGTCGAAAGGCTTTCACTCAGTGACAGTTGACAGCTGACAGTTTTAATGGGAGCTGCACGTTACGATGATACTGCCATTCGTGGTTTTTTAAGATGATTAATCTGCTCATATCTTGCAGTACACTTTGGGGATGTTTATTATTAATATGTGTGGTGGGTGAATGCAACTGTGGTTTTTAATTGTGGAGGGCTACGCATTTAAAGGGTATGCGAGCAAGGCTTGCGGTTTAAATTTGTTCACCAATTTGCTTCCAGATGCTGTATTTACCGTGTATCATTTACTTTTGGTTTGGGCAGGGGATAAAACGTGGGAGGGTGGAGATTAGTGTTAGGAATTTTTTAGGTTTAAATTCTAGTGGGTTTTAACCATGTAGGTTTATGTTACACCAGGGACATAATTTTCTTTTATTGCAGAGAGTTTGCATTGCACAAAACGTTGAGAAGTCTTTTATTATCCATTTCAGTGACCCCTGACGAAGGGCCCCAGTGGCCTGAAATGCATTGGGTGAAAAAAAAAACATCTTTAGAGCTAAACGAGGTTCCAATGATTCTTTTCAACGTGTCGCTGTTGAAGGCCTGGAAGGCATGCAGAAGATATGTGAAAATTTAAAATGAATCATGCTGGAATTTGGCTGCTATCACAGTGATGTTGAATGTATGGATGAACTTTTGGAAAAATTATTGGATTACAGATTGGTTTACTGTGAAAAAAAGAGCACCATAACTAAAAGGAATAGAGAAGTTGTTGCTGGCTAGGATACATTCCTGAATTCGCAGTGCGACATATGGGTGCGCATTATCGCACCCTTTTGGACAATCTCCCAATAGGTTACCACATGATATTTGAGTTTTTATGTTAAATTAGTGGCAGACATTGGGCCATTTTCAGCCTCTTTTCCACCTTTGGTGTTTAAGATAGCCTGTGCAATACCCTCACTAAAACGCCCTTTTAATTTTTTCCATACCCTAAAGTTTAAGGATGGTTTCCTTCCTTTGGGTCTCAGAATAAGCCTGACTAAGGACCTGATCATGAGTGAAGCTGTTATTTATCGCCCCTGATAAATAACGATAACACAGGGTACATGATTTTAAAAGCCAAAAAGCAGGTCTTCTCTTTGCCATATTCCTTTGTAAAAGAGAGATATTGGCTTTATTGGTTAAGCCATGTGTGGAACTAGTGTAGTTAGGTCCTTGTTCTCTTCTGGGTATAGACTACTTCATCTATGTAACCTAGCTATAAGCCTCAAAATGTGCAAAAAAATATTTGCCAGATGTTTGTATTTTTAGGTCTCGCCTTTACCATTCCGCAGGAATGGGAAATGGGGAGAATTCAAGTCGGCTATTTTCTCTTCACACCAAAGGGCTTTCAGCCGCGGTTTTCTTGCAGTTCACGTGAATCACGTGAGCAAACATGCACGAGCATTCACTCCTCTCCTAGCAGCACTCCTCCCACACCAGCAACTCCCCCCTCCCACACCAGCACCTCCCCTCTCTCTCCCCGCAAACACAGCCTTGGCCTTTCCCACACCAGCACCTCCCCCCTCCCACACTAGCACCTCCCCTCTCTCTCCACGCAATCACAGCCTTTCCCTAGCAGCACTCCTCCCACACCAGCACCTCCCCCCTCCCACACCAGCACCTCCCCTCTCTGTCCACGCAATCACAGCCTTGCCCTAGCAGCACTCCTCCCCCTCCCACACCAGCACCTCCCCTCTCTCCACGCAATCACAGCCTTGCCGTCTGGTATCTGCCTCATCATCCTTGTCCTCTAGTTCCAACTCTCCATTGAGGTGCGGAGGTTCTTCAAGCAGCGATTGATGCTGTTTCACTGCCGCCATGTTCAAGAGAGAGAGCCTAGGTCTGACCGGAACACTGTGGATCCTAAAACAACTCTGATTCAGGGGACCCGGGTTTCCGCTCTAACATCACTCTATGATTCAGCCATCACCAGTCAAAGGGGATGCCGGGACAGCTGCACACAACATTACGGAGCGCTCATCTGTAAACATACAAAACGGACTTCACCACTTTTTTTCCACCGAGGGCTCCTTCTAAAAACACGGTAAAAATAACCAATTAAAAACAAATGACATCATATTTGTAACTGCAGCTCGTGAGAACCCATTTCAAAATGAGCTTTAAGTTTTCACGAGCAGCTGAGCTATACTATTTTCGATATGACAATCACATTGGAATATAGAGATCGTAATAACCATGCACGTATTCTGACGCTTTTAGCTAGTTAGGAATACATTTTCACAAACACTTGGAAAGCTCAGAGTATTCGGTTCTCGCATTCACGCCCCCCACCAGGCTCTCCCGCCCCCATCAGGCTTCCCTCCTAATCCGCCTGCCTCCCCTCGCGCATTCACACCCCCACCAGGCTCTCCCGCCCCCATCCGGCTTCCCTCCTAATCTGCCTGCCTCCCCTCGCTCGCATTCCCGCCCCAGGCTCTCCCGCCGTGGAAAATAAAACCTGAAAACTTTACTTTTTTCTTTGTTAACACTTCATAGACTGGCCCTGCTATTCATTTTGTAATTCATGTTTTTCGGATATGAGAACATTAAGATTTACTTTTCGTCACTTTAAAACCAAAGCTCCCTTTAATCGTTTTAGAATATTGCCATTTAATGCGACACAGTGAAAATAATCCCTAGCTGTTCTCCTCCCCTGCACTGTCCCCCCCAGCATCTGCGCTGTAATCTCACACCAACCTCTGCCTACCTCCCCATAGCCACTGAACCTCCGCAGCCCCGTCTCCCGCCGGCTTCCAACTGGCCTCCAATTTGTCCCAAGATCGTATTGGCAGCAGGATCTCGTGTGTGTAAGGAATATCTTAACACGCAGTTGCCCCGGGGCGCGTGGGCCAGACATGCGATGTCGCCCTTCCCTCCTGTTGTTTTGTATCCACAAGCGCTATGGGAGTCTGTGGGCAGCAGTTTGAACTGTGTTGATGCATATTTTGAAAGCCTGTTGCTCCCTGACTTTGCTGCTGTAGGTGAGCAGTCCCAAGTCCATTTAACCCACTATCTGCTATATTCCAGCAACTAAAAGCTACACATTTCCTGTGAGGAACAGAGACCACAGAGCCCCCACATTACGTTGAATTCGGACCGTTTACACCATGTTAATTGCACTCCCGCCCCCATCCGGCTTCCCTTCGGCCTCTCTCCAGGCCATGTTCCCTCCCCTGCCAGAGTCCACCCCGCCCCTAATTTATCTCTCACATCAAAGCCCCCAGGACCCCCTCCCCCGCTCCTGATCATCGCAGACTCCCACCAACCCCCCCCCCCCCTCATCCACATCCTCGCGTTGCAGCTCTCTCGTCCCGGGCTGCTCGCCCTCTCCTTCGGTCCTTGCAGACCCCCTTACTGTCCGCCACATCCCCTCATCCCGACCACCACAGAACTCCGCCGTTTCTTCATGGACCCTTCAAAACACCAGATGCCATCGCCCTATAACCCTAGGAAACTACCCAGCTCCCCCTCTAACTACCCAGACTCAGTCATAACCCTTCCCCTCAGGCCTCGCTCACCCCCGCAAGACCTCCAGCTCACGGCGCCCCCCCTGCAGACTCCTGCAGTATCTTAAAACCCCCCTCCGCGCATCAAGGAACACTACGTTTCATTGCCAATACTACACCTGCCGTAGAGCCGATTCATTGTAAATAGAATGTTCCTCCCGCACTGGCGGTGCTCCTAATAACGATGCTATCTTATTTGACAAATCATTAATAAAAACAGTTTTCTTCCCAATACACTAATATTTAGTGTAAATTTAGTCCGCCGGTGAGTCAGCCCGGATCGGCTGCCCTCCCCCCCCGCCTGTGTGTCTCAGGGACACCACCACACTACTCAGGGACACCACCACACCACTCAGGGACACCACCGCACCACTCAGGGACACCACCACACCACTCAGGGACACCACCACACCACTCAGGGACACCACCACACCACTCGGGGACACCACCACAGCCCTCAGGGACACCACCACACCACTCAGGGACACCAACACACCACTCAGGGACACCAACACACCACTCAGGGACACCAACACACCACTCAGGGACACCAACACACCACTCAGGGACACCAACACACCACTCAGGGACACCACCACACCACTCAGGTACACCACCACATCACTCAGGGACACCACTACATCACTCAGGGACACCCCCACATCATCCCTCAGGGACACCACCACACTACTCAGGGACACCACCACACTACTCAGGGACACCACCACACCACTCAAGGTCACCACCACACCACTCAGGGACACCACCACACCACTCAGGGACACCACCACACCACTCAGGGACACCACCACACCACTCAGGGACACCACCACAGCACTGAGGGACACCACCATAGCCCTCAGGGACACCACCATAGCCCTCAGGGACACCACCATAGCCCTCAGGCACACCACCACAGCACTCAGGGACACCACCACAGCCCTTAGGGACACCAACACAGCACTCAGGGACACCACCACACCACTCAGGGACACCACCACACTACTCAGGGACACCACTACACTACTCAGGGACACCACCACACTACTCAGGGACACCGCCACACTACTCAGGGACACCACCACACTACTCAGGGACACCACCACACTACTCAGGGACACCACCACACTACTCAGGGACAACACCACACCACTCAGGGACACCACCACACTACTCAGGGACACCACCACACCACTCAGGGACACCACCACACCACTCAGGGACACCACCACATCACTCAGGGACATCACCACATCACTCAGGGACACCACTACATCACTCAGGGACACCACTACATCACTCAGGGACACCACTACATCACTCAGGGACACCACCACATCATCCCTCAGGGACACCACCACATCATCCCTCAGGGACACCACCACATCATCCCTCAGGGACACCACCACACCACTCAGGGACACCACCACACCACTCAGGGACACCACCACACCACTCAGGGACACCACCACACCACTCAGGGACATCACCACACCACTCAGGGACACCACCACACCGCTCAGGGACACCACCACACCGCTCAGGGACATCACCACAGCCCTCAGGGACACCACCATAGCCCTCAGGGACACCACCATAGCCCTCAGGGACACCACCATAGCCCTCAGGGACACCACCATAGCCCTCAGGGACACCACCATAGCCCTCAGGGACACCAACACAGCACTCAGGGACACCACCACATCACTGATGTACACCACAAAATCAATCAGGGATACCACCACACCACTCAGGGACATCACCACACCACTCAGGGACATCACCACACCACTCGGGGACATCACCACAGCCCTCAGGGACACCACCACAGCCCTCAGGGACACCACCATAGCCCTCAGGGACACCACCATAGCCCTCAGGGACACCACCATAGCCCTCAGGGACACCACCATAGCCCTCAGGGACACCTCAGGGACACCACCATAGCCCTCAGGGACACCACCATAGCCCTCAGGGACACCTCAGGGACACCACCATAGCCCTCAGGGACACCACCATAGCCCTCAGGGACACCACCATAGCCCTCAGGGACACCACCATAGCCCTCAGGGACACCAACACAGCACTCAGGGACACCACCACATCACTGATGTACACCACAAAATCAATCAGGGACACCACCACACCACTCAGGGACACCACCTCATCACTCACGGACACCACCTCATCACTCACGGACACCACCTCATCACTCACGGACACCACCTCATCACTCACGGACACCACCTCATCACTCACGGACACCACCTCATCACTCACGGACACCACCACATCACTCACGGACACCACCACATCACTCTGGGACACCACCACATCACTCTGGGACACCACCACATCACTCTGGGACACCACCACATCACTCTGGGACACCACCACATCACTCTGGGACACCACCACATCACTCTGGGACACCACCACATCACTGAGCACCATAACAGCATCACTCAGCACCACAACAGCACTGTCCTTGCTGGCGAACAACAAGCATTCCCATAGCCAATAGGACTCGCATTAGGAAAGTGTAAGCTATTGGCTTTGTAAATAACAATGCTATTAATTTATATATTTTCAATGCCAACACATATTTAAAAAAAATAATTGTCATTTACAATACCAATAGCTCACACTTTCCTAATGCGAGACCTATTGGCAACGCCAGTGCTTGTTAGAAAATGTATGCAATCCTATATAGTGGTCAGTATGATAGAGCGCGCAGTTCTCCCGGGTCACCTGAGTTACCAATTCTTTACACGCACTGGGCCCTTGGCGTGCAAACCTTTACTACCACACTAATTTATTGGGGTGAACCGGGTGAGAATTTCTCCTCCTGCACGCTGCTATGAGCAATTAAGGTTTGATTTCACCTCTGCATACCATGTACCTGACTTACCACAGGCACAATTCTTACGACGGACCTGGAGCTAACAGGGAAAATAGTAGACAGGCCTAACATCAGATACTCCTTATAATTAGTACAATACTTATCCACAATTTCTGTAAAATGACCACAGACACCTGAGGATGTTTAAAGCTTTATATAAAGTTCAAGAGAATATGACAAGGCAACAAGTGATAGGCAGAATAATGCATCTAACATCAAAATCAAAACCATAAAGTAGCTATAGGTAAGTGCTAAGACCATGTGTATATATGGGAAGACTAGAGGTAGGACTTTAGAACAAACTAGTCACTGCAACTTTATACTAGAACATAGGATGTGGATGGGACCTAGAACATGTACTTAACCTAAGTGTTTAAACTATTCTTACTAAGTTCACCGCAATCAGGCTAAAGGTAAGGGAAAAATTGGAACATACTAATCCAATATAACAGTTGGTAATTCTCTAAAGGAGGGGAGAGAAGTGGAACAATTCTAAAAACAATTGCATATAACTTGTTCTCAATGAAATAGAGCAATATCTCGGCAAGAGAGCTTTATTTAGGAAGTAGAGAGTGAAGACGAGAAAGAGGGAGAGAGAGAGAGAGAGAGACGCAAACCCACGGACTGATAATTACCTAGTTCAGAATGAAGACTAACCCTGGCCACGGGTCAGTTGGAAGGACGGGGATGAGGACCCTCAGGAAGGAATGCCAGAATGCGAGCAGGTACAGCTCACGGACAGTAAGGACAGGATACCCCTCAGGATTTGGGATCAGGACTGGGCTCACCAAGGTACGACCAACACCCACAGCTTCAGTAGCAACGCCAGCGTTACCCCTCTCTGCAAGTAATCCGCCAGTAGCCCCGATTTGGGTTTTCGAAATCTCCCAGCAAAGTGCTTCGCCAGCACTTAGGATTATTTCCACCCCTTAGGAGTTTGTGGAAAGTATGGACAGAGTGCTCCGCAGCACTTCAGATTGAGCACCTATAGAGTTCGTAGGGTCAGTGACAGGTCTGCTACTCGGACAAGTCGGACAATTTTCCTAAGCTAAACTAGGGCAATTATACTGTTTTGGGGACCCTCAGACCACCCACTAATGTTGCAAGTGACAGTTTCCCATATTATGATTGGTCAGGAGAGGTGGTGCGGTCATTACCACCTCCTAGAATTCTGCTTTCTCATACTTAATATGCAATTTTGCACACCCGCCCCCCGGGTTCACGTTCCCATGCATGGAATACAGCAGTGTAAGACAGTTCACAATAGGTAGCAACAGTATTGCTTTTTCCAAGGTAAGACTCCGTATTCCCAGCGATGTTCCCAGGCGCATTGTGCTTCAGGAGCCAGCTGGCTAGATTTAGCTTCTGCGCAGTTAGAACTTTCCCTGGTCAGCTGACAGGGTTCAGAGGAGCCTCAGCATGGCGTCGCTCATGTATGCCCCAGCCCACAAAGACGCGGTACATGAAAAGTAAGCGAGAACAAATTAAAATCACACATAAAAATGATCGCACTGTATACCATGATAATATTCTAACCAACCCTTACTTTATAATGACTATAGCATTATGGATTAGTGCGAAAAGACAGATAGGCTAAAGCAGCAGTAGCAAGCGGAGAGCGTGGTGAGAGTCAAGCGGCCATATTTGCAATCAGTGCGCATGAGCACAGAATCCCTCCAGAATGCGAGTGCGTCACATCACATGGGTATGACCGACGCATGCGCAGACTGAATTTCGGCGAAGCAGCCATTTTAGTGCAAGCTTCGTTTTAGTACAAGAAAAGACAAACAAGCAAGCATCCTGGGGACACCCGCGTGTTGGGAAAACACCTTATAAATGACGAATAATGATGTTAATATTATTACGCAGTTTAGACAAGGGTTTTGCATACGAGCAGGGCGCCTTACATGCGAATCCTTGCTCCATCAATCCCCTCTTTGATGATATTTACTATCATCACTACATGAAGGAAACAGATGCCAACTTTTCTCATTCATCCACATCGTTCATTTCAATTTCAATAAACTTATTGTTTAGTTTTCTTTCAGCTTCTCTATGAGAGTGGTGATTTTTCGCCTTTTTATAAATTGCATTCTTTAATTCTTCCAATTCCAGTTCATCAATATTTCTTTTCACCCCCCTCTGATTCATTGTATACTTCTTTTTACACTTCTGGCACTTGCAGCAGATAAAAATGATCAATACAATTATACCTATCACAACTATTGGCATCAGTATTTTCCACAAAATATTTCTACCTAGGTTAGAAAACCAACTACCTATAGAGGAGAGACCTCCAGTCAGTCTCGTCCAGGCACTGTCAACCTCCAATGGTTTGAGTTCCCTTTCCAAATTAGTTATGTTCTTCACATATTGTTTTAATTCGATACTTTTATCAGGAATGTAAGTGCAACAATGTTGCGCTTTCAGCATTCTACAGACTCCGCCCTCTTTTGCTAATAGGGTGTCAAGGGCAAGACGGTTTTGTAAAACCATTGATCTGATCGCAACCATTTCAGTATTGACCAGCAGGAAACCAGCAGCAGTGTCCGTTGATAACCGGTCCACTACTGTAGACAATTTGCAGATTCTATGAGTGTTCAGAACTACCCCCATTCCAGGTATCAGTGCACTAAAAATATCACCTACAATTTCACCTACACTTTCACGTCTACTACGCACTAAGCCATTAGTTTCTTCATCGCTTCCAGCTGCGTTATTCACATGGTATATTTTCGGGAAAACAATGCCAAAGTAGCAGCTTCCATACCAGTGATCCGGCAATTTGAAATAAGCCTTGTTCCCACATATATAATATATTCCGGGAAACACAGGTTCTGACCCATTTTTGAAACCCCAACCTCCAATTACCTTGTAATTATGTTCACACTCGCTGGAACCGATGAATACATTGTTATAGTACTCTGTCTTCTCCCTATGGATACAAAGTTTCCCTTTTCGTTCAAAATCCAGCAACAAGGCAGGACTAGCTTCGCTTTGCGAGGTGTTTTCCAAGTGCTCAGCCCACCTAGGGACTCTATCCTTTTCGTCATTTGCCTTTTTCTGAAACTTTTCTCTCCTTCTGTCTGCCATCTTTATAAACATCTTTTCCTGCTCTTGCAGAGAACAGGTCAGATTATCTTCTCTGGCTTTATCTAAATCTATGTTACCTATAGTCAGGAAATATTCTCCCATATAGCGGGTCACGTCACTTGTAGTATGTACACGGTTCAAGTGTCCTCTAATAGGAAGTTCAGAAAATACTACGTCATCATTTGAATAATAGTACTGCAAGGTGCTTCTATAGAACAGGCTAGCTAATATACTACAGGAGATTCCATAGGTCAAAGGTAGATGGTGGTATGTCACACCTTCAGCCACTGAAGTTGGCAGCTTCATGCAGACGTAACAGTCCTCTATTTCCATGGCTTCTACGTAATGCACTAACAAGTTAGCAAAAACATTTAGATGCGTCCTGTTTCTCATTTTGTGGAAATGCAGTCCATCCTCATCTGGTGCTTCTAAATTAGGTCGTGTGTGTGTCAGTCCTACTCTTTTGTCGCGTCTTTCTAGGCTTCGTGGTGTTTCTGCAGTCTGTACAACCCCTACGTCTACTGCTTTGGGTTCAGTAGGGGACAAGTTGGGATCTTTACTTATCATAAAAGGTAGAAAAACTGTTAGTCCTATCCACATTACTATTAGCATGGCTATACTACACAAGCATATCTTACAACAGGTTTTGAGACACCCACACCGGGATCTCCCAGAGACACTCGGATCAGACATTTTTAGCTTACAGGTGGCCTTTTGCTACCCCTCTTCGTTTCTCTGCACCAAAGGCTCACTTCGGGGCTCTCTCAAGGAGGGTCTTCGTCCGAACTCCGATCAGCAATGGACTCGTCGTCACTGTTGCCACTGGGGTGTGGCTCGTCAATTTCCTCCAACACAAAGTATGTCCACTCAGGGCTCCGATATAGTCGGTTCTGTTTCTTTATTCTGTCACTCTTTCTTAGTGATTTGCCTTGGGCTGCATTTCTTTCACTTTGAGCCCTTTTTCTGTCTTTCAAGTTCTCTCCGACTGTCTTTAGTCTGAGCCTCAGTCTCTTGACGTATCTGGGTGCACTTCTTCCTCCGTGCCTCCCAGTGGTTGAGGAGACTTGGCCTTCTTCGTGCACTCTTTTCACTTTTTGTTGTGGCACCTCTGTTTTCCTGACTGTCTGACTAGTACCAGGTCTTTCGTCTATTTCTTCTGCCTGGTCCCTATTCTGACCCTGCTCAGATTCAAATCGCACTTGCTTTTTGTTTCTGGTTACTGTTGTTTCCGTTGTCTGAGCACTTTGATCTAGTTCTATCTGTTCCTGTTCATGCTCTTCGATCTCTTCGCTTTCTTCTGCATGAACGTCAGCTCTAATTTCTAACTGTCCCTTTCCCGACTCCGGAGTGTCAGGAGGAGTCTCGAGGTCTTGATCTGACCCTACTTGGCCTATGTCCTGATCAGGTGCGTTGTGACTTTCGTTGCCCTGACCTTCTTCCTCTATTTCTAACTCACCTGGACTATCCCACTCACTGTCTAAGTAAGAATATTTCCTGGTTCGTATTGGATCGTGAACCGGTTCGTCGGCGGGATACCATTCAACGTCTCGACTTGTGCTCGGCAGTTCAATGTCAGCTAGTTCCGGACTCTCTTCCTCGGAAGCCTCTTCAGCTGCACTGCCTTCAGCTCCAGTCGCGTTTTCTTCAGATACCCGCTTTGTGTGGCTGGCGTGGATCCACTTCGGTACACCAGCACACTTCACAGCAGTAGTAGTGACGAGGATCACTTGTCGTGGCTTTCCCCACCTTGGCTTCAGGCAACTGCTCCGGGTGTGTTTCTTTAACACCACCCAATCTCCTGGTTGCAGTTTATGTGCTGGAGTCTTTGGCCACTCGTCTTCTGTCTCTCCAATCTGCTGAGAGAGAGAACGCACTTGGTCACCCAGCTGCTTGCAGTATTCTAGCACCATATCATCAGAAATGCTTAGCAGTTTGTGTCCGGGTACCCATGCCTGGCGCATCACTCTTCCCATCAACACTTCATGGGGACTCAGGCCAGTCTTTCGGTTAGGGATACTTCTCAAACTCATCAGCACAAGGGGTAAAGCCTCTATCCAGTTCATTTTTGTGGAATCACACATTTTTCCCAATCGGGACTTCAGGGTGCCATTTATTTGTTCCACTACCCCAGAAGCTTCTGGATGGTAGGCACAGTGCAATCTTTGCTTCATTTTGAATGCTTTACAGAGTTCTTCTAGGACATCGTTGGCAAAATGCCCACCTTGGTCCGTTTCGATTGTCTCTGGGATTCCGTACCTAGGTATCAACTCCCTGAGCAATAATTTGGCTGTGGTGAGAGCGTCATTTTTCTTAGCTGGATATGCTTCCACCCACCTGGAGAATAGACAGACTATGACTAAGATATATCTATATCCTTTGCATTTGGGCATGGTTATGAAGTCTGCCTGCATTCTAACGAAGGGACCTACTGCCTTTCCAATAGTACTTTGCTCCACTACAGTCTTCTTTCCTGCATTGAATTGCTGACACACTAGGCACCTCTGGCAAAGCCTTTCCGCCTGGTTCCTGAACTTTGAATTACAGAACACCTGGTCAAACACCCGACACATCGCGTCTCTTCCCATATGTGTTGGCTCATGTATCATTCTGATCATGGGGTCGATCAAGCTATCAGGCAGTACAGGCACCCCAGTCGGATTTACCACCACACCATCTTCTCTCAACTTGTATCCATTTGCAGCCCACCTGCCTTTCTCTTGCCTGTCTGTGGCTTGTTGCAACTCTTTTAATTCTTCCCATGTTGACACATTCTCAAACAACATAAGTTGGCAGCTGGTTCCATCCCACAGTCCAATTTGTAGGGACATATGGTGTCGGGCACAAAATTGTGCAATTTGGTCAGCGTACCTATTACCGGCAGTCACATCATCATTTCCAGATTTGTGAGCCGCACACTTGACCACAGCCAATTCTTTGGGCAATTGGATAGCTTCCAGTAAGTTATGCACCACCTTTCCGTTTCTGATAGGTGTGCCTGAGGAAGTCATGAATTCTCTTTGTAGCCACAACTGGCCGAAGTCATGAACAACCCCGTAACAGTACTGGCTGTCGGTGTATACAGTTATTCTTTTGTTCTTACCCCTCTTACAGGCTCTGGTTAACGCGATGAGCTCCGCCACTTGTGCAGACTTCACCTCGCGCATGTAAGATGCTTCTATAGTTCCTGTCAGTGTAACCACAGCATAGGCAGCACTCAGACTCCCACTCTCATGTCTCAAACACGAGCCATCCACGAACATTGTTTTATCCCCGTCAAGTAGCGCTATTTCACAGATGTCTGGACGGGGTTTAGTGCTAAATTCAGTTAGATCGATGCAATTATGTTCCCCTTCCTCTTCAGCTTCTACATCCAGAGGGATAGGTAACAGTGTCGCAGGGTTTAGGACATTGCACCGGGAAATAGTTACATTTTCAGCACCAATCAAAATTCTCTCATACTTAGTCAGCCGACTAGGTGTGAGGTACTGGGTCTTAGTTCTAGTCAGTAGGATGACAACAGAGTGAGGAACATATACAGTGACGGGATGTCCCATGACAATGTTCTCACTCTGTTCCAGACTGACGCAAGTAGCAGCAACGGCTTTCAAGCATCCAGGTAATCCAGCAGCCACCGGATCTAGGGTGGCCGAAAAGTAGGCCACTGGTCTTCTAACTAATCCGTGCTCCTGGGTCAGGACTGAAAGAGCACAATTCTCTCTCGTGTCACAGAACAGCTCAAAGGGCTTAGTGTACTCAGGCATACCCAATGCAGGAGCGGTACATAGACAGTTTCTCAACGTTACCCAAGCATTCATGCTTTCACCGTCCCAGTGGACGGGGTCTTCTACTCCTTTCTTTGTCATATTTATCAGGGGTCTGGCTAGAGCCGCAAATCCTACAATCCATTGTCTGCAGTAACCCACAACTCCCAAGAACATTCTCACTTCTTTCTGTGTTCTGGGCAGTTCCATTGCTTTAATTATTTTGATCCTTTCGGTAGTAACTTTCCTGATTCCTTTTTCTATCTGGTGCCCCAGATACTTCACGGAGTTTTTACAAAATTGCAACTTGTCAGGCGACACTTTATGTCCTCCCTTTCCTAAGTGATTCAGCAAGGCAATGGTGTCAGTGACACAATCAGTCTGGGTTTTAGATGCCACTAACAGGTCATCTATGTACTGTACCAAAACAGACTCTCTTGGCAGCACTAGGGATTCAAGGCACTTTTTCAGTATCTGGTTGAAAATCGATGGACTTTCGGTGTACCCCTGGGGGACACGATTCCAGACATAGATATGACTGTCAAATTCAAAACTGAAAAGGAATTTGCTTTCTGGATGTAATGGGATGGAAAAGAATGCGTGGCACAGGTCAATGACAGTGAACCATTCTGCATTCCAGGGAATCTGATATAGAATCACTGCAGGGTTGGGTACAATAGGACAGCAAGGCACAAAATTTGGTTTACCTTGCGTAAATCTTGCACCACCCGGTACTTTCCACTAGGCTTTTTGATCCCAATGATAGGCGAATTACAGGGGCTGCTCATCACTTCTTCTATTATTTCTGCTTCGAGCAGCCTGGTAATTTCAGTCGCCACTCCTGCTTTTACTTCTGCACTCATTTTGTACTGTCGGGTTTTTGGGTATACAGCATTTGTTTTTATCGCTATTTTAACTGGGTCCACATTTGCCATCAGGCCTACATCTTTTCCTGTGAAATCCCACACTTCTGGTACTACTCTTAACTGGAGTTCTTCAGGTAAATCCTCAATTGTCAAAGGCTTGATATCAGCCTCTTGTCTGACTAACATTAGTTTGTACAGGCCATCTTCATCGGGGGTCTGAATTTCTACGCCATTTGGTGTGCAGAAAATGGTACAACGCATCTTGCACAACAAATCACGTCCTAGCAGGTTTACAGGACTGGAATCACAGACCACAAATCTGTGCATTTCCTTGAAATTTCCTATAGAAATTTCCATTGGTTCAGTTACAGGGGTACTTATTATTTGATTTGAGACGCCCACTACTTGGATTGCTTCTCCCGAGAGGGGTAGGTTAGGAACATCCACTGTTCTCACAGTAGATCTGGTAGCACCAGTGTCCAACAGAAAGGTGACGTCTTTTCCTTCAACCTTTCCTTCAATGTATGGTCCAGTCTGGTCTACCGGTAAGGAGGCGCCAAGTGCGCACTCCTCATCCTCCCCTCTCAGGCCCCGTCAATCTTGATCTTCACAAAGGAAGGTATCATTTAGCAAGTACTGTGGAATGACTGCGTTTCTTTCACTCTCAACCTCCCATACTTCCGCCCTCTCATTCTGCTGACCCTGACTCTTAAAATTCTGTCTAGGAGCGCGAGGTACTGGAGGTATTTTTACCTGTTGCTGGGTTTTTCTTGTCCCCTCTTTCTGCACCTGTGGATTTAAACCATTTACAGGGGCATTACCGGCCTGCAGGTGTGGACACTCGTCTCTCCAATGCCCCATCTGGCCGCACCCATGGCACGGAAACTTTTTCATGGCCTCTTCACGACTCATTTTAGGTCTGGGTTTCCCCCCCCCCCAGTAGTGGTATTCTGAACATTATTATCAGAAGTCAATTTACTTAACTGTTTTTCTTGCTGTTCAGCTAATTTTACCTGTGCCCACATGACTTTCTCCTTGAGGGCTTTCTTTTTGTTTTTGATTTCATCTTCGCGGTATTTAGCATATTTCAGGACATCATCTATGGGCTTTCCCTGCCAACTGATTTTGTTGTCTCGAATCCATTGCGAGATTTCAGGCCTTAATCCTAGCACGAACCTATAACTGAAATGGGTCATGTCTTTCATGTCTACATTATCAATACCACTGTAAGTTTTGAATACCTGTAGTAACCTTTCATAAAACGAATGCACCGTTTCATCACGTTCCTGGGTGGTTCTATCTATTCGGGTCCAATCTGTCTCCTTTGCTGGCACCTTTTTCTTAAGGTACTGAATGACCTGGTCATATTTCCTCATTACATCAGGTGAAGGGGCTCCCGTTTTCTCATCTCTGGGATATTCATCATTAGGCCAATCAATTTCTATTTTACATTCAGTCCATAGGTCTACAGGGACAACGATGTCGAAAAACCCATCCAGGTCTTTCAAGAGGCATTTCTGAACTTTTATGAAACGTTCTACCTGTCTGTACCAGTCAACTGGCTTCTCACGTAATTTCGGGAAGTCGTTTGTAAATGACACAATGTCTTGTCTGGACCAAGGGACATGGACATATTTTCCTCCCGGGACTTCTCTCATGGGGCACAATTTTTCTGTTGGGGTTACTTCCTTTAAGACGAATTCTGAAGTTACTGACCCAGCCCTGCTGCCTTCCTTTTTCTTTGCCCACCTGGTTCTCCATTTCCCCACTTCGCCCCATTTCTGCAGGAGTTTCAACAATTCTTTTACTTGGATCTGTTTTCCCATCACATTCAGGCTTTCTAAATCCTTGTCTGAAAAGTCCACTCTGTAGGGTTTCTGAAGAATTTTGGAGCGACTAACATCAATTCCCATTTCTGCGGCTGTATCCATTATCTTTTCATGGAGCACCCTAGCACTCCGGGTAAGACTTTTACTGATAAACAGTAACTCTTCTTCATTATACGAGCTTAGGCGCTCAACTCCTACGTTCCCAGCCATCATTTCTTCTATCTCTATTCTTAATTTATATATTTCCAATGCTTTAGGTTGGGGAGTGGTCTCTTTCTCTAGCTCCTTTGTCCATCTGTCCAAATCTTCTGGGGAAACTAAGGTGGCACTCCTAGCCCCGGTTGCACTTTCAATCAGCACCTCTTTTGTTCTAGGCTGACTTCTTGCCCCTGCTATACTAGTCCTAGATTCTCTAATGGGCAGATCCATCAGAACCCCAGATTCACACTCACTTACCTGATCCTCATCTATGAATATTTCCTTTCTCGGGGTCGGGATGCTAGGAGTAGGCAGTATCGGGGTGATAACAGGAGGATGGGGACTAGTCAGGTCATTTCTATACAGTGGAATAGCTGGACCAATAGTTACTGGAATAGTCAGGGAATCAGGATGGGGATGCATTTGGGCAATGGTTCGAACTAAATCTTCTCGCTGTTTAGTCAGGGCTTCTTTCTCTTTTTCCTGCAACCCCCTTTCTGCAGAATTGCCATGCAATACCTGAGGTACTAAGGACGGATAAATACTCGGGGCAGTCGGAGCAACCAATCGAGGTGGACTTTCTCCGAATGGCTGATAATTCGGGACTGTGGATTTAGGTCTGCAAAACCCATCCCTTTCACTGGTTTTACTGCCTGTAGCTGTTCCGTCTGTATCACTGTCCCTCCTACTTCTGGGATAATTTGTAAAGGGATTTTGAGAATGCACCGGTTCTAATTCTGCAACATAGGGAGGTGGATTCTTCATTAACAAATCTTCCAGGTGCTCATCTTCTATGTCCCCCATAGGTGCTAGGTGATGGGTTTTTTCCTTACATTTTCCTCTCTTTTCTTCTGATACCCCCATCATAGGAAATAGTCCTTCAGTCAACATAGACTGCCTCCACTGTTTCATTTTCTGCTCTTTGGTTGGCGTAGGAAGCCTGGGATACCATTTACTCACTCCCTTATCCATCCGGGGTTTATCTCGCTCTGCAGCCTCAATCTCCCATTCCTCCAGAGCTTCGTACTGGGTCAACCTAGGTCTAGGGTGTAACTCATTCATGCGGGTCCTTAAGTTAAACAGGATCCGACCATTAAATGTACCTTCAACAGGGAATGCTAGGACTCCGTCATCTACAGTATACTTTGCCCAATTTTCTAACCAGACACAAGTGTGATACCCTTTATCAAACAACATGAAAGAAGCAGGGGTATTTGGCGGGGGAATGAGTACGCCTTCCCTCGTTCTAATGGGCTTGTCAGTTTTAAAAAAATTCTTTACTTTATCGGAGAATGACAGTTTTCTCTTTATTCCATACATCATGTGCGGTCTACCTCGTAAAATCTGCTCCTTATGAAATCCTAGGTACTTTGGATTTGGTATGAAGTCTGGATACCACATACAACTCTCCAGACTCGCTTCTAGCTCGGCTGGATTAATTGTGTTTACCTTTGTGCTTCCAATGCTAGCGCGACTTATTTTTCGCACCACCCAATCAGGTCAGGAAATACAAATACTGTTAACCAATGGGTGCGCGGCCTTTTCGCAAGACAGAGTCTCACGCTTCGGCACTCACCCCTCCTTTACAAATTCAGCTCCACTACCCACCCGCTGTTTTGACCAATACCAGCGCGGCACGGAGTGACGTCAGAGCAGCTCTCCGACTGACTCCCTCCTTCACAAGGTAACGGAAACTTTTTACTCTCTCTAAAGTGCGAGTGCAAGTTTTAGTCAATAACACACAACGTTTGCCACTATGTCTGAGTGTTCTAAAGAGAGAAAAGACTTTTCTTTCGCTACTAGTAAACCACTTCTGTCTACTTTTCATTCACTCTGGATAGACTTCTTTGCCTGTCCCTTCACACTAGTAACATAGAACCCGTTATTCTTCTGACTCATCCACCTTAGTCGGGGATATGTACTGAGCCAGGATTTCACCAGCGAACTATTTTACTTACCAGACAAGCCTCGGAGACCCTACTACTCCTTCCGTATGCGACCCTTACTGGGTGATATCGCAATGAAAGTTTTATAAAGGACTCGTAGCTATCATTCACTCTAAAAACAAAAGGTCCTAATTAGTGCTTCCAGTTACTCTTTTAACCCTGCACTAATGATTCAAACCCTAGTGACTTCAACAGCTAACCGGATTCTACTCACCGTTAGCTAAAATACTTCCCCGGGGATTCGGACTACACTGAACACTTACAAACAATTCTGGGTTAATTCAACATGCAATATTTATAGCAGCAATGCAAAATCATGTACATTTATATAAAAAACATTTCATAATTTTGAAAAAATTACAGTAGAAATCAGCAGCACGTTTTATATTCAAGGTTTGTTTATGACTATCCTGTCTACCTAATCTAACTAGTCCAAACCATCCTCTGGCTGCCAGAAAATTACTGATAGAGCGCGCAGTTCTCCCGGGTCACCTGAGTTACCAATTCTTTACACGCACTGGGCCCTTGGCGTGCAAACCTTTACTACCACACTAATTTATTGGGGTGAACCGGGTGAGAATTTCTCCTCCTGCACGCTGCTATGAGCAATTAAGGTTTGGTTTCACCTCTGCATACCATGTACCTGACTTACCACAGGCACAATTCTTACGACGGACCTGGAGCTAACAGGGAAAATAGTAGACAGGCCTAACATCAGATACTCCTTATAATTAGTACAATACTTATCCACAATTTCTGTAAAATGACCACAGACACCTGAGGATGTTTAAAGCTTTATATAAAGTTCAAGAGAATATGACAAGGCAACAAGTGATAGGCAGAATAATGCATCTAACATCAAAATCAAAACCATAAAGTAGCTATAGGTAAGTGCTAAGACCATGTGTATATATGGGAAGACTAGAGGTAGGACTTTAGAACAAACTAGTCACTGCAACTTTATACTAGAACATAGGATGTGGATGGGACCTAGAACATGTACTTAACCTAAGTGTTTAAACTATTCTTACTAAGTTCACCGCAATCAGGCTAAAGGTAAGGGAAAAATTGGAACATACTAATCCAATATAACAGTTGGTAATTCTCTAAAGGAGGGGAGAGAAGTGGAACAATTCTAAAAACAATTGCATATAACTTGTTCTCAATGAAATAGAGCAATATCTCGGCAAGAGAGCTTTATTTAGGAAGTAGAGAGTGAAGACGAGAAAGAGGGAGAGAGAGAGAGAGAGAGACGCAAACCCACGGACTGATAATTACCTAGTTCAGAATGAAGACTAACCCTGGCCACGGGTCAGTTGGAAGGACGGGGACGAGGACCCTCAGGAAGGAATGCCAGAATGCGAGCAGGTACAGCTCACGGACAGTAAGGACAGGATACCCCTCAGGATTTGGGATCAGGACTGGGCTCACCAAGGTACGACCAACACCCACAGCTTCAGTAGCAACGCCAGCGTTACCCCTCTCTGCAAGTAATCCGCCAGTAGCCCCGATTTGGGTTTTCGAAATCTCCCAGCAAAGTGCTTCGCCAGCACTTAGGATTATTTCCACCCCTTAGGAGTTTGTGGAAAGTATGGACAGAGTGCTCCGCAGCACTTCAGATTGAGCACCTATAGAGTTCGTAGGGTCAGTGACAGGTCTGCTACTCGGACAAGTCGGACAATTTTCCTAAGCTAAACTAGGGCAATTATACTGTTTTGGGGACCCTCAGACCACCCACTAATGTTGCAAGTGACAGTTTCCCATATTATGATTGGTCAGGAGAGGTGGTGCGGTCATTACCACCTCCTAGAATTCTGCTTTCTCATACTTAATATGCAATTTTGCACACCCGCCCCCCGGGTTCACGTTCCCATGCATGGAATACAGCAGTGTAAGACAGTTCACAATAGGTAGCAACAGTATTGCTTTTTCCAAGGTAAGACTCCGTATTCCCAGCGATGTTCCCAGGCGCATTGTGCTTCAGGAGCCAGCTGGCTAGATTTAGCTTCTGCGCAGTTAGAACTTTCCCTGGTCAGCTGACAGGGTTCAGAGGAGCCTCAGCATGGCGTCGCTCATGTATGCCCCAGCCCACAAAGACGCGGTACATGAAAAGTAAGCGAGAACAAATTAAAATCACACATAAAAATGATCGCACTGTATACCATGATAATATTCTAACCAACCCTTACTTTATAATGACTATAGCATTATGGATTAGTGCGAAAAGACAGATAGGCTAAAGCAGCAGTAGCAAGCGGAGAGCGTGGTGAGAGTCAAGCGGCCATATTTGCAATCAGTGCGCATGAGCACAGAATCCCTCCAGAATGCGAGTGCGTCACATCACATGGGTATGACCGACGCATGCGCAGACTGAATTTCGGCGAAGCAGCCATTTTAGTGCAAGCTTCGTTTTAGTACAAGAAAAGACAAACAAGCAAGCATCCTGGGGACTCCCGCGTGTTGGGAAAACACCTTATAAATGACGAATAATGATGTTAATATTATTACGCAGTTTAGACAAGGGTTTTGCATACGAGCAGGGCGCCTTACATGCGAATCCTTGCTCCATCAAGTATGTCTCTCATTTGATACCATAACGGATCTGTAAGTATTTTAATTGACAATTAACACTTTGCAGAAATCATGTGCTCACAGAATATATTGTGGAGTGTGCAGGGACTGTGTTGGAGAGGAAGTTCTTAATTATGTTAGCAGGGTTCCCTAAATTTAGCCGCAAGAAAAAGCAAAGTATGCAAAGTAATGCAGCATTTACTATTTTGTCATTTTTACACACAATACCAGGGTCTGGGCAAAGGGTTCACCTCGTTAGTACTAGTTTAACGCTCAATACAGTAATATGCAACTGAAAAGTGGGCCAGTCAACTTTTGCAAGCGAGCTTCCACTGCGCTGCAACACATGTTCCCGCGTTTTTAGTAATCTTTGATCAGTCTGAGGTACAAACATTTGTTTTTTGTTAAAATGGGAAGATTTTGCAACAGATGATGGATTATGTGGCAGATTAGGCAAATCTATAATTATGGGGGAAACGCCGCGCCCAAAAAAATTGCAGAATTTTAGTGGACTAGTCCATACAGCAGCAGAAGTTGTGTGTGAAAGTAGGAAAGTTTGAAAAAAAGTATGCGGGTGAAATTTGTTGACCTTTCTAGAGCAGATTATGGGGTCATGGGTTTTTTATTTTATTTTATTTTAGTTAATGCGATTTTATATAGCGCGAACATTACCCGAAGGGTCTCCATTACGGGTGTCAATGGATGAAATACAAAATGCAGATGAAATTTGAGACTGACTGACTGAACCCGATTGCAAGGGATTGTACAGTCGTCTAGTTTCTTCAAGGTAGCTGGCGTGCTAAATTTACTGTTAATCTATGCTGTTTGATGTATTGATTTGAAAGAAGCTTTAAAAAAAGTTCATATTTAAAAAGTACTCAAATGCTACAGGGTTCATACTTAGGAGGCTGTGTAAGTGCTCGCATTTTAACAGCGGTGTACGTAACGTTCGTCAGCAGCTGACAGCAGCCGTCATACAGCACTAGGAATGTAGTAAAAACATCTCTTTTGTTTCATTGACGGGTCGTACACAAAATTGATTCTGCTTCTGGTTGGATAGTTTATTTCGAGCGATGATGTTTACCCAATCAAAAAGCTGTATTGTATTAGAGGCGGGGAGTAGGTTAAGTCCACTGCCAGATACCGCTAAAACCATTCTACAACCGCCCTGCGAGACACTTAGAATTCACAAATTAGATATAGAAGAAGGACTTAGGCAAGTGGATCTCTTGTAGGCGATTTCTGTTGTAGGTAGAACATGCGGCTATTTCAGATTTTAAGCCTTCATCGTCTAAAACAACGGATTTTGTAGGGGAAAAACATTATGATTTGTATTGAAAATACTGTTTAAAAAAAACAGTTTCGTTTGCGTGTAATGAAACAAGTATACTGTTGAATATTGTATTAACTGATAATTATTCTCTGGAGTTTAAACTGCTGTAGTAAATGCAGATATTTTATAACTATTAAAACTATGACCATATTTTTAGTACATGCATTGTAATACCTGAATTGCGTTCAATGCGAAGAATAGAAGACACTCAACTTAAAGATGGCGATATGCTCTACGCACTGGGAGGTGCCAGTCTCATACGTCTGTGTCCGGAAACAGGGACTGGCTGTGGAAAGTTTTCTGGAACAGGAGAGCGCGGCCCTCTGCAGAAGGCGAGAACGTGGGAAACCGGGCAATGGAGTGACGGGAGAACGGACCTGAGCATGGGCAGCCCGGGGAGAGCCGGGGAGGTGATCCAGCTCAATGTGGGGGGAAAGAGGTGAGAGGGCGTGGGTTGCATGCAGAGTGCAAAGGAGGTGTTGTCATTTAAGTGCATGCATAAGGAATGAGAGACTCATGTTTTGGGACAGGGATTGAAAATCATCTGAATGTAGAAGGCAGGAAGAGATTAGGTAAATGTGTGAACTCACTTTGAGCAGAACTCGTGTTTGTTGGAGATATTTGGTATGCCGTGCAAAGAATCGATGATGGATGGAACAGTAACTGGGATTAATGATAGGGTTTGGAGTAGGATGTGAGCATATGGGTAGTGTGCATGGTGACAGAGTCAAAGCAAGAAGAAAGGAAGAGGTGTGTGTGGTCTGGTAAGAAGTAGAGATAACACATCTCAACATGTCTATTCTTCGAGCAGTATACTGTTGTCTTTTTAGAGGTTGACCCCTTCATAGTCAACGGACTCTTATCAGTGTTTTCTAATTGTGAAAATAGTTGTTTGGTTGAGCGATTCAATTTAAGCTTCTGAGGCATTTGATTTGGGGCGCGTTGTGTTGACAACGATCACAAGGATGTGCCACCCAAAGCTTGTGAAGGATGACGCACATCCCCTATTAAACGTATACCGACTGCACGCTGTTGGGAAAACAGCACTTTGCCTAAATGGTCTGTACAGAGGTATTTGTTTAATACAATAACCTTCCATGTTATTATGGTTTATTTTTGGGGTTCCTCCTTATATCGTTTCAGTGTTTGTGATGTGGAGTAATATTAACGTGTCTTCTCGTCCCAAGTTTGCCTCATTTCTTATTACTAGATTATACAGCTCTTAAGTCTCTGAGTGGTCTGCACACTTCCATCCATGTACATTGCTTGTTAGCCCTGCAGCAACTGCATGTCAGCTAACCTAGTGCACAGTAACCCCGCACTGCTTTCTATCATGTAGGAAGGATTGAAATCTGTCTGCCTCTGTCTTTCCAGTCTGCTTACTGATTGTCCAGCGCAGCGAAATCCTTATGACTGCTGGCCTTAATCCACTACCAACACTGCACTGTTTTCAGCCATGAGGACAGCATTGCAATCTGTCTGCACTGTTAACTATAGCGCTGCATACTTTCTGCGGCCGTATGGCACTTCCATCTATGAAGGCTTCCAAGTGCTCTTCGAGCCTGGGCGCTGCCAATGCAGAATGCGCACTGTTGGATGTAACATTGTCTGCCACTCCTTAACACAAGCAGGACTTTAAGCTCTGCATTCCTGCTGTCAGTATATAGTGTCAGGAGCATATATATATATCTCAAAATGGCAACTCCACTTAACCTATTTTTCCTTATCTAATATGCCATAGCAAAAATGCAATAACAAAGCAATGGCTCTGCACCCACATTTTAAAGGTGAGACCTATTGACTTTGCCCGTGTTTGTTTTAATGAGACTGTACTTTCCTGAGATTCTGCAAAATAAATTTGAACAAGCATAGACATGTTGTATTTTTTCATTGTAGCAGCGTTATCAGCCACTAACTGCAGGAATTGGGGTATTGAAAGTTAAGGATAGAGCAAGTAGAAACCATTGTGACATTTGTTGCTAAAAGTGGACTGAGGTCCCAGCATTATACACACAAGATGGAACAGAGAGGCCTCACAGTTTTGTAATGGTGGAGAAAGCTGCATTTTGTATTTTGTTTTGTATTGTGAACCAATGTTAATTTATAGAGCTATTCTATAAGACTTGTATAAGCATGATGATTGTTTGATTGGCCACTAGAGAATACAAATGGCCTCTTTAAACTTCACACAAAAGTAGAAGATCAGTCGTCTCAGTGGTATGACCAATTATGCCAGTGATAACAACCGTATTGTGTATTTCTTGCTAAAATTGAGAGTAACCTGGAAAGATATCAAGTTTGTATTTGGGGACCCTAAGTGCACCTTAAGAGGGTGAGAGTGCAATAACTACTTAACTAGAGATAAGCACTTGTGAAAACGAGCCTGAAAAATAATTTTGGTTGTTTTTACCCCTGGCATCTGCGTCCAAAAGATGCTTATAACCTTTTATTATTCGTTAAGTTCAAGGCTGGTTGTAATCTTAATGGAATATTACCTTTCATCAGTGATAGGGAATGTTTTATTACCCATTCATTTCTCCTACTTACACTTCACTGATTCTTTTTAGGAACTCAAAAAGAATAGTTTCAGTATCCCAAGTACTACAAGCTATGTGTCCTTATAAAGAGGCATGCAGAAGACTAAATTGTCACTCTTTACTTCAGTGGGAGATAGGGCTAAGTATAGTTTTTCTTCTGTGCCTATATTCGCCCTAGTTGGTGGCATAATTTGGCAGTCCCTATTGTGTTATTGCTCGGCACTGTAGAGAAACTTTGAGGTTGCTCCCATATTACTTGCCGCACAGGAGAGTAGCAGGCGGAATTGTCTAGAAGTAAAACAATGGCGGCAGGACATATTGGAGGTGGTAGTCAAGGTGAAAGTACAAAGAGAAAGCTGGGGCAGGGTGGCCTTTTAACAATTTCAACAAGGTCAGTGAGTGGTGTGGTTAGAAGAGTAGGAGCCCAGGAAGGCAACTGACTGTGCAAAGGGAGTTTCTCCACGTTGTTCCAAAGTTTTAAATGAAAACCTGTACAAACCTGATCTTAAAAATGAGGTAAGCGTGTATTAATGATAGAAATGTACTGCTATACTACATGAAAGGTAGATTACAAAAATTAAAGAGAACATTTCAAAATAAAACTAAACTAATATTCTCAAATTAAATTCATACAAAATTATGGCTGAGAGAGGCTATGTAGAAGTTTCATGGCCATAGGTTCTTTTACTTTGACACAGTCCTTTATATCACCAATCGTCAGTGATGCCTGCCCTGTGATATTGTGGTCTAAGTTTGTTCTCCTTGCTATAGCCCTTTATCATGGTTAGCTATAGTAATATTATGGCTTGATGCCTTCTTCCCTGAGGGTCTTCCTTTTCCTAAATAGATAATGACAGCATATAGAACTATTGTGAAGTGTGTATCCCAGATGTATTTCTTTACATCATTAACGGAATAGTGAGAACGTTTTTGGCACCGCCCAAGTCCATTGCAGGGGCTCCATGACTTCCTCCTCCATCTTATTGATGGCGCCGTAGGCAGCTGTCTTGTCTTGCCTTCTTTAGAAACTAGTAGAAAAAAGTGGGAGACCCAATATACCCTTGGAGGCTTGGGCAGAACAACTAATAATAAACGACTGTACGTACAAGGGATTTTGTTCAAAACACTGTTAGGTTATTGCAATCTATTACTTAGCGGCATGCCGCTTGTATTATCAACGGTAAGCGCTTGGAGCCACAATACTGTTGCGTAGCCCGGACTAAATGTGAGCAGCCCCATAAATATTTCCACAAGATGCCATCTGCTTTTTGATATCGACCAAGTGAGCGGCGCCATTCACATTTTCACCAGGAGTGCGTCTGCTTTTGTTGATATTGTGTGGAATCTACTTTAGCCTATTTACAAGGCCCTTCCGTTGTCCGTGACCTGGAATTGTTTTAAAAGCTGCGATTCATCTGGTACAAACTATGTGCCTAACCAGAACTAAGGGACTATTCTAACATTCTACTGTACGTCCTGAAGATGGTCTAACGGACTATTTGGCCAACAAAGACCAAAACGTCGACAAGTTCATCCATTTCTCTAGCATCTTTATGCGTTTAGGGACTGTTTTCTGCTGTTTTAAATTAATTTCCTACATGTCATTCTTTGGAATAGATATTTACACCTATGATTTGAAGGTTTTACTTTCTGTATAACATTGAATAACCTCTTTCATGGTGCTTTGTTATAACCCTCTGTATCCCCTTCCGATTTGTTCACAATAAAACTGTTTTATATTTTGAAAAGTACATACCTGTGTTGCGAAAGTGTTCATCATAGATTAATCACATTTCTAAATGAATGTATTTATGTTTAGATTGCTCAATAGTCAGCCACCGTTTGGGGCTTGACCAGTAAGTAATAGATTGGAATAACCTAACTTAGGGGTCCATTAGGATGGTGGACGGATCGCCACCGCCATGCAGGCGGTGGTGATCCGTCCGCCATCCTTGCCCGTCCGCCACCTTTCTTCCCCCCCCGCGGGGGGACCGTGGCGGAGGGGAACACCGTCCGCCGCTTTTCCGCTGCGGTCGCCTTGCGACCGTGGCGGTAAAGGCCTGATATGGTGTCGGTGTCTATCAGACACTGCCAGCCATATTAGGATGGCCTGGGAGGAATGCCTTTCCGTGGCGGCAATGCCGCCACGAAAAGGCATACGCTTCCTGCTTTGGGGGCCCGTTGCGGGCCCCCAGGGTGAAGGGGGGGGGGGGGGGTGCACTGTCATGTTGTGCTGTGAAACGCACAACAAGCATTTTTCACATTGCAGCGGCTGGTGCTTTAAGCACCTTCCGCCGCAATGTGAAAAATGCGGGATGCATCCGCCACTGGCGGGTGCATCTTAATTGGAGGCACGGTTCCTCCTCCCTTGTGGCGGACGGTACCGGCCCCCGGCAGGCCGTCCGCCATCCTAATGGACCCCTTAGTGTTACGCTTCCTGCTTTGGGGGCCCGTTGCGGGCCCCCAGGGTGAAGGGGGGGGTGCACTGTCATGTTGTGCTGTGAAACGCACAACAAGCATTTTTCACATTGCAGCGGCTGGTGCTTTAAGCACCTTCCGCCGCAATGTGAAAAATGCGGGATGCATCCGCCACTGGCGGGTGCATCTTAATTGGGGGCACGGTTCCTCCTTCCTTGTGGCGGACGGTACCGGCCCCCGGCAGGCCGTCCGCCATCCTAATGGACCCCTTAGTGTTTTGAACAAAATCCCTTGTAGGCACAGTTGTGTATTATTAGTTACTGAAAGCCATACACCAATGTTAGAAGCACAGTTAAAACTTCCTCATGCACAGGGGGCATGTATTAATACATTTTAGAACATTGGAATGTTTAGAGCTCCATTGATGACAGTGGAGTGCTCTGGGCTTCTAATGGCTGATTTAACAGCTGTTGTTGTGAACAAAGGCCTATCGGAGCCTGAGGGGATTTGAACTCCTTGGGTCCGAGAGGCTTTGTTTTCACTAATTAGAACATTCTGCCCTGTGGCGAAATGCTCTCATAGCCTTGGAGCCCTCTGTATCAGGGTCTACCAGCCATTAAAGGCCTGCTCCCTTTTTGAAGACCCTCACCTTTGGTTCGGGCCTTTAACTCTGGAGCAGGCATTTAATGACAATTAGGGCCCACTACGTCGTGCTCTAGGGCTATAATAATCACTATGAGTAGAAAAAGATGATTTTGTGCTGAATGTCTTTCTCTTTAAGAGGACTGTTTGTGGCAGTACAGAACCGCTGAGACCAAAGAATGTTTTCTTATTGATATTTCTTTTCACTGGTGGCCATTGTTGCTACCTGTACAAAACCATTGTGGTTAATGTTTTTCTTCATGATAAGTAATTTTCTTCAGATAACTCCAATGATAGTTGTATCCATTGTGTTCACAGGGTTTTTAGGTCTCCCCGTTGACAGCGCTTGCGAGAGATATTGTATACAAGGGGCTTGCAACCCACCCATTGCTTAACATTCATTGGCTTCATTGTCGCACTCTTATTTTCTGATTTTTAATTGGCCAGCGCATGTTGGTTTCACTTCCTCTTCTTTGGAGTGTGGACCATGTACTGATTACTTCAGTTTGATTGCTGTCCTACCGCTTATAGCGCTTTGATTGTGGTACTACTTTTTTATTTTTTCTTCTTCCCTGTCGTCCTTGTTGTACCTGTAGCTATGCTTTACTGTGCCACACACACTTCAAAGATGCCCTTTTCTTCTTGGAAATGGATGTTTATTACGACAGCAAATGTTATCTTCTTTTATTGTGACAACAGATGTTATGTGCTTCCAAATGCATTTTCAGTAAGACATGGATGCAATTGCTGTCTTTATGTGCCTTTTCCACACATGGGGAGATTAACTGATTTGCTCGGAATCACAGGGGTGTTGTGCTGAGACCTAACACCCATTGGCAAAGCCAATAGGTCTTGCCTTTCAGGACTATTGACTCTGCCATTCTCCTTTGTTCTTGCTGTATAGCAGGGGCATTGCCGACTTTGGTAATGCTTTGTGGCCTTACTGTATAGCAATGTAACTGCTGTGCAGCATGTCTAAAAACAATCATAAAAAACCTATGATGCACCCAGCGCTAATGCATCTTTAAAAAACTGTGCATTAGCTATGACTTCTCATAGCACTTTCTTAAATTAGTTTTAGCCACACTGCAAAGCATCTGCACTACTGTACAGTATGGCTACAAACATTCCCAAAGCCGATAACTCTCTTGGTGAGACCTATTGTCTTTGCCAGTGCTTGTCTTTGCTGCAGTCCTCTTTCACTGAGAGCCAGTTGGGGCTTCTTAGAGCCATCGTTTTTGGGTGTCTTTTTCTCTTTGGAGTTCCTTGTCATCAGTAATTACCGGCGATTATGTTCTGATTAGTGGTACAAGGAGGTCGTTTTTTTGCTGAATCGGATCCTCTTCCACCTATTTTAGGAAAGGAAATGCCCCGGTTACTTACCGGTAATCTTCATTACTCCGAGTCCTAGTCTTCCTCGCAACAGTAATTACTAATGAGCATCCTGCTCCCACAGAAACTCCAAGCAAAAGTTATCATACTAGTCTCCCTATCCCTACAACATGGCCCCCAGTGGCAACCACCAATCACATAAAGGGATACAAGATCCACAACACTACCTGTAAACCAACGCCGTATATATGAAGCCACAACAAAGGGCCGGGAGGGAAGGGAAACTATACTGTGGCGAGGAAGACTAGGACTCGGAGTAATGAAGATTACAGGTAAGTAACCGGGGCATTACCTCCTCGTCCGTCTTCCTTGTCACAGTAATTACTAATGAGCAGATACCAAAGCAATATCAGCTTCATGGATAGAAAATACAGCCCACACACGGAAGGCAGCACAACAAAAACGGCAGTGACAATAATGGAGAGATATACACCTCAAGAAACCACTGAACACAGAACCAAAGAGACAAATGGCAACAGAAGCAACAACCTCAAGCCGGTAACGAGAAAAGAAGGCATGAGGAGAAGGCCAAGAGGTCGACCCGCAAAACACCCCTGGAAATAACCGGAAAGGCGGTCCAAGAAACCGCAACAAAACTAGTAGAACGCCCCCGAAACGAACGAGAGGGAACCACAGACTGAAACAGACAGCAAAAGGAGAGGCACCCAAATCCACAGAAAAGCAGCCGTGCGAGACAAAGAAAACACCAAGGCATGCCACCCAACCAAAAATGTGCAAATGAGTCAACGGGAAGCATCACCTCCACCGACTGACTAATAAGAGCACAAGCAGGCACAAAAGACGGAAGAGCACGCAAGAGCACCAAAACCTTCATAACGCCAAAAACAGCAAGTCCCCCTACTCCAATTGACCAACGGGAACCCCGTGCAATGCACCCAACATCAACAGAAGGTCCCACAGGGAGGAGATAACTCAGGACAAGGGAGTAGAAGTGCCAGAGAAGCGAACGACGAGCCATCACAAGGCCCCCAGACACAAAAGGGAGACCAAGAAAAGCACCAAAGGTAGCCCCGACGAACATTGAGGGGAGAAAGGGCCAAGCCCAACCAACACCGACCCCCCCCAAAAAGCGACCCAACCGAACAGCCTTCAGCTCCCTGCAAACGGAGAAAACAAGAAAGCAGAGCCACCGACCCCAGCCTTGCAACCAAGAATCGGTCAGAGTAGCCTCCCCAGGGCAATAGACGGGCACACGCAGTGACCATCCGAGAGAGAACACACAGAAACGGACGACATCCGAACAGATGACTGAAACCCAGCCACCAACCTAGAACCACCCTCACTAGGGCAGGCACAGGAACCCCCAAATCGAAATCCAGACCTTGGGGGTGCCAATGAGAAAAACAATATAACCCACCATGAGAGACAAAGGGAGAGGAGCCCAAGGCACCACCAACAAGTAAGCGGACAGGAAATCTGGACCCCCAACCAAAGGCACACCGGAGGGCAAGTCCCCGACACCAGGGACTGAAAACAGACGTCCGAGGCAAGGACAGTGCAAGATGCCCAAACACCAAACCCAACAGCGCCCCAAGGGAGCCCCAATGTACATCCGATCCACAGAAGAACAAGGAAGCAAGAGAGTCCGTGACCCACGAGGACCAGGCAACTCACACGGACATGGAGCATTGCAGTTTAAAAGCAGGGTTTGAAAATGTGCCACCGTAGGACACTTTACAGCATTAGCAGGATTCGAAGCCGTGTCCCGTGAGAACCGTAACCACCACAGGCACAAGACCTACCATTGAGCTACAGCTCATGGGTCAGAGAAAAAAGAAGCAGACCCAACCAGACAACCGGGGAAGGAAGAGCACAGTCCCCCTTCCACCAAAAACCCCAACCAGAGGTGCCAGAACCGCAGCAACGAGACGATGGGAGGAACACAGTCCTAAGGGCCAACAAATATGAGAGGTCAAAAGGACAGAGGCATGGAGAGAAGCATCCCGCCAACTAAAGGAATCCAGAAACCCAATGAATGAGCAGAGGCAGGAACACCTGCAAGGACACCAAGCGGAATTAGACGGGATCAAAACATCAAACCAACCAAGGCAGATCCACCACCTGACATAGGCCTCTGTGAGACATCCCATCAAGGGGAGACAGCAGGAAAACAAGCAGAAAACCAGTCCACGCCACCAGGAGAGCCCATTGGACCGACACAGTCCGCATCCAGTCGACAACAAAGAGAGACCGCTGACCTCCCACAGGATCCACACCTGGAGCAACCCGCGGAAGAAGAAGAGGAGGAAGAGGTGGCAGGCAACGGGGACCAGCCAGAGGAAGAAGTACCCCGGCCACGCCCAAGACCACGAAAGTCAGAGGAGCCCGCCCACAACGAGCAGGAGCAAGTGCAGAATCACAGATCAGCACCACCAAGTGAGCACCAAAAGGTGAACACCAGAAAGAGAAAGGCACAGAACCAAAACTCGCAGCGCAGCAACGGCCCCCCAAGACCAGAACCACAACAGGCGTCAGCTCCCAGCACCCGGCATCACAAGGCGGCTGCCCAACCAGGCACCAACCCGGCGCAACCGGCACCCTCCAAGAACAATCGAGAACAGGAGTGGAACAGGTCAGAATGGGCACAGGTCCAAGGAGGCAAAGGAAATGAAAGAAAGAAATTGCCCCATCATCCCATCAGGCCGAGAGCGGGAAAACTACCACGGCCATTCAACATAAGCAGGAAAACCAATGGGAAAGTCCTGCTAGGGAGAAGATTCCTCAGAACTGGGGGAAAACATGTCTAACAACACCAATCCATGTAGCCTCCAACACCTTCAAAACAGATGAAGAGAGAGGCAACGACACAGGCCCCTCACGACGAAATGCGAAAAGAAAGGAGAGATCACCACATCCACCACAGACTCGGAAAACAAGTTTGGAACGAAAGTGCAGAAGAAAATCACCACGACCAGCCCCCCCACCCCCCCCCCCACACAAAACGACCCATAAGACCCACATCCCCGCCTCAACAAGACAAGGGAGAAATCAGGGTCACAAACGGCCGTAACAGAGGGAGGAACCCAGGCCACATCATCCAAAACGGCAGTCACCGTAGAAAGCGAAGGGGCCGCATCCAGAGACCCAGAAGACCCCAGAGCGGCAGCAGAATCCAACGCAGCACCTGCCACCCAAACAAAGCACACACACAAAATGGCATGCAAAAACACCCACGGTAAGCAAGAGCGCTGAAAAGACCCACTATAGCCTGCAAAATGTGAAACAGGACCACATTACCAATGTATGCCTGTCTCTCTGTGTTATGGGCGTGCCGATGGCCGGCCTCCTGCATTTAGTAGGAGCAGAGTATGCAAAAAGAGTTTAATTGCACATACCCAGCAGCCTGAACAGGGACTCGAATCCCGGGACCTCAGAGCAAAAGACTGATGCCCTACCGACTGAGCAAACCAGGGACTTCCATGAACCGAAGGCGCGCCAAAGGCAAGCCCGTCTGCGCCCATCCGCGCCAGACTGGGCGACGGGCCGAGGCCCCATATGCTACCCTCCTTGCCCTCCACAACTTACGCACAAGAAACCCTCCTTCAGCTCAGAAAAGCCATCCCCTCGCCATGCCTTCACACGCTCTCCTTAGAAAAACGTCATACGAGTTGTTCTCACTGTGCGTATACTTTAACTCCTTCCACTGTATCAAAGAAGCAATGGACCAAGATGGCCCTTCTCAATTGTAGGTCCTTACCCAAACATGGCACAGAAATCAATCTACTCCTTTACGAGGCAGAGCTAGAGGTGCTGTTTCTTACAGAAACCTGGCTGTCCCTAGCATCAGACCCCGACATAGTCCAAACACTGCTGCCAGGCTATCTAATCCAACGCCACGATAGACTCTCGAATAGGGGGCGGAGTCGCGATTATTTATAAAAACCACCAGTCCTGCCGCCTTAGAGACAGGACTGTGAAAATATACACTTTTCTAGTCAGCTCTCCCCGTTAAAATCATTCTCAGGTATCCTGGTCTTCCGCCCGCCAGGACCACTAAAACAGTTCTGTAGCTCTTTGTTGGAAGCTACCACCTCCTATACCTGCGTACTCCCCAATTTCACTATTCTGGGAGATCTAAACATTCACTTTGAAGACCAGTTAGACAAAGCAGCGGGAGACCTAATGTCAGACCTGACCTCTTACAACCTTCACTTGAAAAACCATTGGCCCACCCACACCAAAGGCCACCTTCTGGATCCCATCTTTTCGAATATTCCCAAATTAGTTGCAGATGAGCCCCTTCCAATTCCCTGGTCAGACCACTATGTAATTCCCTTCAAGTACCAAACTTCTCCGGAAACCTCAGGCAAATCCCCTACCCAGGTCCCATCCCGCCCATGGGCGAAGTTAGATATAAAAGCCTGGACTTGCAAACTTGAAAGCGCTGGCGGACCAACAACTTCACACCTGGATCGAAAAATCCCTAGACTTAGTCCTGCCAAATAAATCTTGACCCAGTAAAAAGGGAACATTTAAATCTCCCTGGTTTACACCAGAGCTGTGCGAACTTAGGAAACACTGTAAAAAGCTAGAACGCTTATGGAGAAAGGACTGGGCTGCTCAGAGTAAGGGAGAATATAAAGCAGCCATGAAGCATTATAAAGCCAGCATAAAAATCACCCAAGCTGCTTTTTTTGAAGGGAAAAATACAAGCCGCGGCCAACTCCTCAAAAGAAACTTATTACATCATAAGATCATTGATGAAAGTCCCAGAACCACAACCGATCGCTGACCTCTCAGGTCTAAGATGTAATCAGCTAGCTGAGTTCTTCTCCAAAATTGACACTCCAAAATTGACACTATCTTAAAAACCCTCCCGATCCCCAACATTCCCCTAGGCCTGCCTTCCTCTCCCTTTGCATCCGACGCTCCTTACCTGAACTCCTTCTCCCAGGTAACAAAGGAAATGTTTCTAGCAACCTTAAACTCAATCAGGAGCGGTGCACCGACAGATCCACCCCCCATTAACAAACTAAAACTGGTAGCCACCACAGGGACTCCCCTCTTCACCAACTTAATAAACTCCTCCCTCAACCAAGGCACTGTCCCCCCCCCAACTGGAAAAGGGCCACCGTTAGAGCGTTATTAAAAAAATTCCCACCTCGACCCCTCAGACCTGGCCAAATTTACACCAATCTCACTTCTCCCTGGAATCAGCAAGGTGCCTGAAAAGATTGCTAACCAACAGCTCTCCACCTTTCTGGAGTCCAATGGTCTCCTGCGCCTTTCCCAGACAGGATTTAGACCAGGGCAGGGCACAGACACCACCCTCCTAGCAGTGGTCGAAGAAGCGAGAACCATTCTGGACGCAGGGGGATCAGTGGCAGTGATCCTCCTGGAACTTAGTGCTGCATTCGACACGGTAGACCATGCTATCCTTGTCCACCGGCTAAGTAGGGCTGGAGTCACCGGCCCTGCCCTGGCCTGGCTTAAATCTTTTTTGGAGCACAGAACCTTCGAGGTGGCCGATGGGCACATCCATTCTAGAATTCGGCCCCTTCAGTGTGGGGTCCCCCAGGGCTCCTCCCTGAGCCCCACACTTTTTAATGTGTACATGACACTCTTGGAAGAAGTTGTGACACCTTTTGGCATAAAAGTAGTCATGTATGCCGACGACACCCAACTTCTCGTCTCCTTAAACCAGTCGGCCCAATGCTTGGAAAATTTAGCCACATGCCTACAGAATATCTCAAAATGGATGAGTGATTCTCTCCTTAAACTTAATGGGGAGAAAACAGAGATTCTACTACTGGGTGACTCCTCCAAACTCCCCACTAGGCTTCTGTGGCCGCCCTGCATGGGAACACCCCCCACTCCTAAAAAGGAAATTAAGAGCCTAGGCATCTGGCTTGACCAGGACCTCAATTTTAAGACGCACCCAGGAAAACCGCCGGAACTTGCTGTGGCCTTATGCGCATGGCACGCAAAATCCTCCCCTTGATACCTCCCCAGTCCAGGAAACTCCTCATTCTGAGCCTTATCATCTCACGGTTGGACTACGGAAACGCCTTGTACCTGGGTGCTCCAAAACTGGCCATTAATAAACTCCAATACATCCAGAATGCAGCAGCTAGGCTACTTACCGGGACAAAACCTAGATGCTCCGCAAAACCCGCTCTCAATTCTTTACACTGGCTCCCAATCCAAGAAAGATTCATCTTTAAAACCCTCTGTATCTCGCACAAAATCCTTCATGACAGAGGCCCCCCTATCCTGAGTCCCCTCATCAAACCACATAAAGCCAATAGGCAGTTGAGATCAAACATCCTCTCCCTGGCCAGTGTCCCCAGAATAAAAAGAGCACGCTCAGGGGGCCGTCTCTTTTCATACAACGCCCCTAAAGTATGGAATGCCCTTCCCCTCAACATCCGAAGGGAAACCAATCTATTGGCTTTCTGCAAGTTACTGAAAACCTTTTCCTCTGAAATCTCCCGTCCTGGATCTAGCATGTTGAGTAACAGCGCTGGGATGCCTACGGGTAGCTACGCGCTTTAGAAATCCGATTCAAATTCAAAATTCAAACCCCTGCAACCGCGACGCAACCAATGCGCCCATCTGCATCCAGACGGTACGAAGCCACGCCCCCTCACAGTCGACAAACGCGACCCCAGAGCGAAGCTGCTGAAGGAACGGAAGGCCCCCGAGCCCGGTAAGGCGAGCCCACTAATGCAGGACACACTGAAAGGCAGCGCAAAAGGCAACCCGAATGCGCGTAGAGCGAATAGGTGCCGGGTTAATGCAGGGGGCACAATCAAGAAACACGCCTGAGCCGCTGAGCAGGGCTGAGCGTGAAGCTAACAACCATTAACAAAATACGCAGAGTCCACTAGAGCAGGACTCGGCACACGCACCATCCAAAAACAAAGGAGAAGACGCTGAGTCCGCTAGAGCAGGACTCAGCACACACACCAGCTGCAAAACAAAAGGAAAAGACACTGAGTCCAACAGAGCAGGACGCGGAGGCCAAACCAAATTGGCACAAACAACCCCAAGACCCCTCAAGGCAGCTATATCATGACAGGGGATAAAGGAAAAAGTGTCCACCAAGGGGGGAGCAAACAGTACAACAATGGGAATGCGCCCCCCTCCCCCCTAGAACGGGGCACAAGAGTCCGCTATAGCAGGACCGCCGCCCCCAACATACCTGATCAATAGGAACATGAACAGCACACGGAATAGTGCAGAAACAAAAAAACATGTTGTGTTGTGGATCTTGTATCCTTTTATGTGATTGGTGGTTGCCACTGGGGGCAATGTTGGAGGGATAGGGAGACCAGTGTGTTAACTTTTGCTTGGAGTTTCTGTGGGAGCAGGATGCTCATTAGTAATTACTGTGGCGAGGAAGACGGACGAGGAGGTAATGGATACTAGTGTGTTTTTTAAAAGAAAGAGGTCTACCTTTTTCATAGGAAACATTCAGCAGCTTTTTGTTGATGCTGGGAAGTGACTTTAGTTGTAAGACACTGATGTCTAAGTACTAAAAGTGTGTATGTAACGGTTGAAAACTTAGCAAAATTCTCAGTAGTGATCTAGAAAACGATTTCTAAAAAAACACCTAATAATAAATCCTTCTTTCTGATCTCCATCTAGTGCTTAATTATTTCTTTTTTGATAAGTCGGTCCTCCTAGATGGTGTTGGCGTCTCAGTCACGGTCCTCTTGCCCACTGTGCAATAGGATCTGAAACCGCTCCTCATTGATGAGAATTATGAAGGCAGAAACACGTTCGAATTTCCTATGTTAACTTTGAGAGGGGACGTGCTCTAGTTGTTTGAGCTGCTGCTATCCAAGACTGTTTTGGATTGTTCCTTTCTGTGATGAATGTTGTCATGATTTTTTATAAATCAAGTACTAATAATGATAGGTGGTAGGTTCCCTCCTGGAATGATATAGACAAGAAACGATCACATGGAATTCAACCCACCTGAGTGATTACTAGTGGCTCAAGCCACTAGCCAGTCTTTTTCTTTGGCTGTCTGTTTTGTTTTCAACTTGGAGTTGGGGCTCAAACTTACAGATGCATTGACTTGTTGGTTAAGCTATTCTGTGCGAACTAAAAATATAATTTACCGACCACGTAAGCGGCCTTTGTGGAGAAAAGTTCCACTGAGTAGTTATCTATGAAGGGGGTTTCTGTACAGACAACGGGGTTTGGTGTGTTTTTGAATAGTTACGTCTTCGTATATTTTCTTGTCGGTTCTTTTTGTTTTCTTATTTGGAGTTGGCGGTATGCCTTGCGGAGCTGATCGAGGAATAGGCAGCCGGATTCTCTGGCGCGCCCTCGAACGGGAAGCGTACAGGCTAAGATAAGGACTTGGAAACACTTCTGGCTCGGAAGGAAGGGGGCCCGTGTTCATTTATCCAGGACGACAAGATAAACAAGCATTTGCGAGAGTTTGAGCTTTTGGCATTGTAATGACAACGCCTTTTATTTATGCGTTGGTTTTCAAAGCAGATACATAAAAGGCAATGTCATTTACATTGCCAATAACTCAAACTCTCACAAATGCGAGCCTTTTTGCATTACAAATGCTTGTTTTTCAAGTGCTGGAGATTGTTGGAGGAAATGCTGCAAGGCGCAAACTGAGATCCAGAAATTAGAACACAACACGAACGCCTCACATAAGTGACAACAGTTCCACCATGGCCTTGCTTGACACCATGAATCTTGCACCATGTTTCAGTCATATAATGCCACTGCAGCCATCTGGCATCCATGTCACCAAACTTTTAATTAGGTCTTTTAACGGGTGCGTACGTACTACAGCTGATATAATGGCTCAGTGGACTTTCAGCACACAAGTTCAAACAAACTCTGTGTATGAAATCATTAAAAGAAGCTTTGGCGTACAATTGTTTTCCCTTTCAGAAAAACACATGTGTTGGTGCAAGCACGATTCGGAAACATGTACGATATTTGCCGGAAGCAGGTGTTGTGTTTTGAGTCGGTTACCTGTAAGGAATGTGAAGGCCGGCTTGGCTTCCGTCTCCTGGATCTTAATCTTGTTGAAGATGGGAAAAGGGGTCGCGTAGTTGCCAGTGGAGCTCCTCCACTAAGGAGGAGCGTCGCCACACTGCTTCAGCTGGAAGCTGAATACAAAAAAATAAAATCATAATAACGTTTGTCTTTATCATTTTGTTTTATGTACTTAGCTTGCAGTTGAAGCCAGGTGGGTGGGGCTAGACAGGATAACCTCCTGTTTTTAAAACATTTTTAGTTCAATTTAAGACAATGTTTGTCCATCCAACTTTCTATGTCTGTCAGGCAGCTGTGTAAATCCCATAGGCCACCCCCCTGAAAGAGCTGTGACTCTTTGCCATCACTACCACCGACAGTCAAGTGTTCAAGGCGACAAGGGACCAGGATGCCCTTGGGGTAACAATGCACGTGGAATTAGTAATTCGGTAGATGTTCTTTCCATATAAAGATGAATATACCCCATTTGCCACCTTGTGCTGCAAAACTTGGCTTTTCTTGACATGTGAGTTAGTGATTTTTGCTGCAAGTTGGTTTACCAATGCCACATAATTCTAGTTGCCCTCTTTATAAATTAGCTGGATGATCCTCAAATGACTATGGGCTTGCTTCCAAAGTAATCCTGTCAGTACTCCTAGAAAGAATTAAGTACATTTGTTCTGTTTTTGCAGCTTAATATAGCAAGAACTCAACCCAAAGGCACTGGAACGCTTTACATGAGCACCAGTTACATTACTTAAGGTCACATTAATTTTTAGTAGGCACATGGAGAGATTAAAAGATTTGCCCAGAATCACAGAATGTTGAGCCCACACAAGACTCGAACCGGGTTACCCAGTTCCAAAGTCGACAGTTCTAGCAATCACTCCACATCCTAACGTTTGGCTACCCATCCTTATCATACACATAAGTAACTATGCAGGCTGTGACAATGGCATTCACTACAACAAACACATCTGAAGCTACAAACCCCTGCTCAGGGCTGCCTGTTCTTGACTCTCCAATGGTCTCCGCCTCTCCCCAAGCCGGTTTTAGAGCTGGACTTGTACTTTCACTTTTCAGCTTTCCAAATGTAGTTAAGATGAAGGTTACAACTGGTAAGAAAAGGGTGACAGAAAGTGGCGATTGCTGCTGCCCTGTGTGAGCAGAGCTGCTCCTTGCCCCAGGACTTGCCTACCCTCTCAGTGGACAGATCTACATTTGCTTGTCTGCCGTAGAAGCTGGTTTAGCTGTGTCCGTGGATGTGGCCTAGGCGGAGTGAGGGGGGGGAAATATTTGGTCAATTATATTAATTGACTTTTCAGCCCACCATGGGGTAGATCGGCGGTGTAATACACAGCAGCTGGCGACCCTGCTTTAAAAGTGAGGGGAATTACCTGGAATTTGAAACAAGCAAACAGAGCAGCCCCAGCTCTACCCTGCCTCCTCCTCCAATGAGCAGCTGCATCAGAGCTGCCGACTCTGGACCTAGGGATAAGCGTACAAGCCTCTGCGTCGCTCAACATCCTGTGAATGTGGTTAAATCACTTAATCACCCCTGTGCTCAGGTTATAGAATTGTACACATATACATAAAAAAGCAGCGATCTCGCCAGGGTGTGTGAGGGTAACCAGTTTCCTGTGAGGGGGAGGGGTGGGAAGACTGCACAGGGAGATGACTTGTGAGACGCATGATGTAAATAGATGTAGTAATGTAAGTTAAAATAAACCAAGACTAGAAAGTACAAAAATCTAATTAAAAGCATGCTGACAAAACGGGATAGAAAGTCACCAAGTCAATCCATAGTCGGTGGCTTGGACGCACCATTGTTCCCGCCAGATAAAAACGTACACATAGAGAGAAGTGCTGTCCCCATGCACGCCACTGCTCACTCCAGCGGCAATACTCTATGGAAATGAACGTTTGAAAAAAGGTGTGACATACACCCACCATTAGCCATTTGCATGACACGAGTTTTAATAGACACAAACAATAGCCAATCCAAAAGCATGGGAGGAGTCAGACCCCACAAAGTAAATACAACATATCCCCTGACAGCGCAAGCTCCGTAGGCTCGACCTAATGATGTAACTCGTAGGGCGATGAAACAGCTGCAAAAGCAACTTCAAGAAAGAAGAATCTATCTGCAACTTTGAAAGTCTGCACTGACTATTCTCATTTTAGCTCGACCATGAGCATTTGAAGGGGAAGACACCAAATTTGTGACAATATTCTAGAATTTTGACCTGTAAACAATGTTGACGTCTATTTTGGTGGTCTCCAAAGATGGCCCGAACTGTCTGATGCAAACAGCCTGGTGTACAAAGCTCTGCAGAGCCAACCCTTGGTCATGGTTAGATGGCTTTGTTGTTAGTCTCAATTCCATGCTTTTTATTAGTGGTTTCCCTCCCCATTCTGTCTGATCATGCCCTGTGTCCTAGTTGTTTTACCCTTCTTCTGATTGGCTGTGGTGTGGCCTTCCACAGCTGATGTCATCGGGCAGTACTATTCATGTGTGTGTTTTAGGTCTTGCTTGAATGAGAAGCTATTGTGGACTACCTTATGTGATCAAGAGAAAAAGGGCTTCCATAAATACTATTGAGAGAGTGGCTTTGGCTCCGACCACATGTTGGTTTGAGGACAGCATTTGATAGGGCAAAAGTTGTGCATTTTCACAGAAAGGGAGTGTTAAGATTGCATTGTTTGGCTGTGGGTATGCTAGTTGCTCTGAACAGCGGTACTGTACTCGTTATAGGGACAAGGCTATAGGTATTATCTGTCCAGTAGGTCAAATGTATTTATTGTGAAAAGCATATTTTAAAGTCCATACACATTTAAGTGTGGATTTCTATTACTCTCACAGGTTACTTTAGTAGGCAAGTGGTTAGATGTTGTTTACTCCCTCTGACAAACCATGGAGATAAGTTTGTTTGCACTGTCATAATTCTTGTTAGACTTTCTTGGGAGAGGTATTATTTTGCTTACCCAAAAGTAATTGTGTATAAATAATTTTATGAATGTATACCTGGTGGTTGCCTTGTGGTAAAGGTTACACTCCATACAGGAGGCCTGAGTTGGTTATAGGAGAAGATTGTGCTAAAGGCAATAAGTCTGATTGGTTCACTGGGAAAAAATATGTCCAATGCAATTGGCCTGATCTGTTTTTTAAAAAAGTTGTGCCAAAGGTAGAAGGCTTGGCTTATTTCTTTGGACAAACTTTTCTTTAAGACAGTATGCCTTTACTGATGGATTGTTATGTCACTGTTGTATAGGTGGTAGACGGGTAGGTTTGGTTCATGAAATCTCACAGATTACCCTATTAGGCACCCCAGCCCGATGACAAATCCTGGGGGTAGACGATTTTCACTGTGATAATCCTTGTGTTAGGTCCCATTCAGAGGAGCTGTAGATTATTTTGTCAACAGTAATTTTGTAGGTATTTATAATTTTTATTGTAGTATGCATGATGGTTGCCAGTTTATGCTCACTTTAGTACGCATGTGTTGTTTAAGATGTCAAACCAATGGAAAAGACTGTTAACCTTACTGGTTCTTTAAGAAACGCTTTGCCAGATTCCATCGGTTTGATCTGTTTATTTTGAAAAGTTATGCGAAAAGCATCTGTTAAAGAAAGAGGAAGCAGCAGTGGGCCTTAGGATCGCCGCAGCTTAAACCCAGTTCCAATTATGTAATGATTAGTGTGCCGCCAGCCCTGGCGTCAGCTGCTGAATGCCGTTGCTGTGATTCCAGATCAAAAGATTCTTTTTTTGTTTAGTGGGGACGCACAGTTACAAAAGTCCAAGAAAAGCGTAGTTTGTATTCAAAATATTCTTTCTTTATTTGTTAAGATTCATAGAAAAACGTTCAGTGTTATAAAAGAATCAGCCAACGCGTTTCTCTCCCAAGCAGGGAGCTTCCTCAGGGCTGAAAACCAAACATAAAAACATACAACGTAAATAATACATATATGGACAAAACATAATCGTGATATACAGTTAAAAAGAGACACAAGATCTTAACTCAACAAGGTTGAACACAACATGCAAACACTAATAATTTAAATGGTAACTAGCATGATTGCAAACCATCTTTTTTCGAATGGGTTACTCCTATACATTCTTATTTATAAGTCCCGTGTTTGGAATATTCAATGTCCTAGCATGCAAATATAATAATCCAACCACACACCTAAATTGCAATGCAGAGAAAGAAGGGAAAAAGGGAAGAAAGCAAATGGGCACATTTATGGTCTCCAAAAGAAAACTGGGTATATTTAAGAGCATCCAGAAAGGGGAAATAGAAGAAAGTGGAAAAGAAAGAAAAGATATGATATACAACAGAAAAGGGAAAGGTTACCGGGAAGGGAGTTGAGGCCCGTCCAACATACACAAGTCACCCTAGTGTAAAGGCATTTAAAGCAAAGGGATCTAGTACGTGGCTCTTCATTTTCACTGAGCCAAAAAATAAAACCGCTTACCAATGTATAAGAGTAAATATATTCGAAAGTCGGTAGTCTTCCGGTGTATGTAGTAGTATGAAGACAGACAGATCTGTGTTCGCCGTGACTTCAAGACTAATTGAAAACAATAGCAAACATTACGAAGTGAATACTGATAGTGGGGCGACCAAAGACAATAATCCCTATTTATGAGTCAGCACAAACAGAGTGTACGTGTGGTGACGAAGACTGTGCTTCATATGTCACTCAAAGTTATTTCAATTAAAGTTTGGACACTGACCTCCTTTCAGTGTCATGCAGTTACTTATCAGTGGGGACACAGTCTGGTAATTCAATAGTTAGATCCTAAGGTTGAATCGGCTTAGGGAATTCAGTGCACGCAATCAGGCACTGGAGAAGAATACGTGAGATGACCCCTGATGATAGAAAATTCTCAGACGTGCCGTGACAAACACACACATCCGTAGTAATACTAGGCATATGAAAGGTACACTCACGATTATAGACACAAATATTATTCATAGAAAAAGATTTTTTGAAAAAGATTTTTGGATGCAGCAGCCTGCCAACCAGAAAATGTGAGAGGGCATCTACATTCAATTGTCTCATACCTCTTAGTGTTGATAAATAGACAATGGTCAGTAATGTGTAAAGTTGTACAGCCTCATTAAGGCATAGAAGAACCGGCTATGTTCCTCAAGTAGTCAGCGAGCGATGTCCATGAGTCCGAACCTGGCAGTGAACATAATTAGAGGGGGTATATATTTCAGCCACTAATAATTTATTAGACCAAAAACATATTTCTGTCAAAGAATTAAACCTATCCTAAAGTACGCATCCCTGGCCAAAAATGGAGCGGTTTGCATCTGTTAAAGGCTTATAGGGATGGATTGTTATTCTACTGTGCTAAAGCCTCTGGATAAATATCAAGGAATCGCACGCATATTACTGTAGGAGGCAAGAGTTTTCAATTGATGACCGACTCGAACAAACAAAGGATGTAGAAGATTTGCACTGTGATATTCCCTGTTAGGCCATCTTAAAACGTAGTTTATGTTGTTTTGACTACTATGACATTTTGTACATATGTGTAATTTTGTATACCGTGTACCTGATCTGATGGTTGCCTTGTGGGGAAGCTTATGTTCACTACAGTATTTTTCATTATGGAAAGTTACAAGCAAAGCAGTAGGCCTGATTTCTTTATTATGATACTCCTGTTAAACCCAAAAGTCTTTAACACTTTCGCTGCTAGCCCCCCCCCACTTTTCCCTGTGCTAAGTCTTTTTTTTTTTCCGGGCTATTTGGAGGCAGTTTGTGCTTAGGCGCCTGTATCTTTTTGTCCAAATAAGGTATCCACGTCAAATTTGCACCCTTTTCTTCCAAAATCATGAGGATTTTCAAGATAACCAGAGTTTGTGGATTCTCCTGGAGAGGACCTACACATTTTCCAAAATCCAGCAAAAAACATTTTTGAAGTGGAAAAATGGGGAAAAAGTGCTGCAGAAGAAAGTGTCTGTTGTTCCCCTGCAAATGGTATCAACAAAGGGGTTGTGATGCTGAAATCACCATCTCCCCAGCTTTCTGGGACATGCAGACTTTTGTCAGAAAACCAACATTTTCTACACAGTTTTGGCATTTTACTGGGACATAGCCTATTTTTGCTACTTTTTGTGCTCTCAACCTCCTTCCAGTTAGCGAAATGAAGGTGTATGAAGGCAATAATGGATCGCAGAATCCTATACATTTCTGAAAAGTAGACACAATTCTGAATTCAGTAAGAGGTCATTTGAGTACATCTTTCAAGATTTTTTTTATAGATACTAACAGTTGAAAATAAGAAATATTAAAAATGAGTTGACTAAACAGCTATTTGTGCCAATATTTTCACCTTTAACTTCTTCTAAGTGTGACAGATTTTTGAAACATTATACCGTAACATCCGCGGGACCCTTCTGGTGTGGGGATATATAGGACTTGTATGTTTATCAAGAACCTGAGGAACCCAGAGCCAATAACTCAGCTGCGTCTTGCAATGGTTTTTCAATGTGTACCGGGTATGCAGCAAATCATTTGGTAAAATATAAAGAGTGAAAAATAGGTATCAAGAACACCTATGTATTTCCAAAATGGGAACAAAATATAGAGTTTAGAAGCAGTAGTTATTTGCACATCCGCGAAATTGTGGGTGCCCATACTAGCATGTGAATTATAGGACATTTTTCAAAGTGACATCTTTTTTACATAGTCTAACATTTGGAAGGCAGAAATGCATAGAAAGTCAATAGGTATTAACATTTGCTCCATAATCCTGTGTTCCCCTACGACTCCTGATATAAACGGTACCGCACTTGTGTGTGTAGGCCTAGTGCCAGTGACTGGCAGTGGCCCGAAACGCTACAAGGACAAATCAAGTTTTTCTAGTGAAAACTGACCCTTTTTCGCAATGTGCCTAGCTGTGGATTATGGACTCTAGCTCAGCCCTCACTTGGGGAAACCTAGCAAACTTACACATTTTTAAAAACTAGACACCCAGGGAATCCAGGATGGGATGACTTGTGTGGCTCTCACCAGGTTCTGTTACCCAGAATCCCTTGCAAACCTCAAACGTTGTCAAAAATAACACATTTTCCTCACATTTCTGTAATGGAAATTTCTAGAATCTGTGTGGATGCACAATTTTCCACCCATCCCGCATTCCCCAAAGTCTCCCGATAAAAATAACACCTCACTTGTGTGGGTGGACCAAGTTCCTGCGGCAGCGAAGGGTCAAAAACGTATTGTGGAGACATCAAAAATACCTATCACAAAACGAGCTGTTTTGCACGGGGGGTCACCTGGGTTTTTGGCCCTGGGCTTGGCGGCCACCTAGGGAAACCTACCAACCCAGACTTTTCTGAAAACTACTCAAACAATAAAGGAGCTAAGAGGGAATACGGAAAGGGTCGCCCTCCACTCACAATCAGTAATACACAATGAGACCCAATCCAAATGGCAAGCAAATGTAACAGTGACACAAGGGGGGTCATCTACATCCTACTCCCCACTACTCTCTTATCCACATTATAATGAGATACTGCACTGTGCTATGCCTTATTTAAAATATCTGTTCTCCAAGACAACACAACAGAGCGAAACGCTCAAAGTGACCCAAATCTTAATGGTTCACAACAGTCCACACCACACATTGGACCTTACTCTAAATAGAGGAAAAATGTGCGAGAAGCAAGTGACCCCTCACGGAAACACCACCAAGCGGGGTAACTGGTATGCAATTTCCAGACAGGCCCCTGTCTCATCATCTTCAAACTAGACACCCGAGGAAGGCTAGGGATGTGTAGCTTGCGTGGATCCTCCAACGTTTTCCTACCCAGATTCCCCTGCAAACCATAAATGTTTCTGAAAAAAATCAAATTTTCTTCACATTTCTGTCTGGGATTACCGTGCTGGCACAAATGTCCTACCACAGCCTTTTTCTCATTCTCATTGATAAAAATAATGCCTCACTTGTATGGGCGTCCTTTGCAGGATCGCCTAAAAACTTGTTTTATGAAAAATACAGCTCTTAGAGTTTGCTGTGCTTTCCCCTCAAATCCTATGGTTTTTGCCCTTCCCAGTCTCTGGCCTTTGGCCTACGCACACAATTGAGGTATAATTTTACTCGGGAGACTGAGGGGAATGCTGAGTGGTAGGACATTTGTCCCGGCAATGTGGTTTGCCTTCCTCTCCTCGTGTACGTCTCTTCCCTGGAGCTTAGTCTCTTTATGATCCTTTTGATTGGTGAACTGTATCCTTCCACTGCTCAAATTTCGGGAGCTACTTTTTTCATTTTCTTTCAGTACTGCATAAGAATGCATGTGATTTCTAGCTCATCCCCATGTGTGTTGCTCCTTCCACCTCTCCAAGCCCTCCTCTGCTGCTCTCCACCTCTCACAGCTTGTCTGTAAGAGCTCAGCAACATGAAAATATCTGTTGGTGTATTGCTGACAAGGAGACTTTAAGGGTTTTTTGTTCGATTTCTTGCAGCCCACATATTGCCTGAAAGCACACGCTTTGGCACACAAAAGGTTTTATGGTGCTGAGGGAAGGGCCATCTGCGGCACTCTCAGCTAGCACGTGAGGCAGACAGTGGACTTAGCATGACACCGCTCCAGGAGGCCCATAAATCTGCCAGGGCTTCATGTTTTGCTGTGGAAGAAGGAAGGAGTTTTCTATCCGGTGCTCTGTTTGTCAGTAGAGATCCCTGACCTGAAATTGAATGGAATGATGATCGCATTGTTCTATGGGTGTGGAATGTTTTGTGCTGGCTGCTGGAGGAAGGTATCGAACAGGGAGTTTGCCTTCGGTCTTGTAGGTGGTGCTTTTATGTGTAATTTGTATGTTTGCCGTTAACCAAGACCTTTTGATTTTACTAAAATGATTTGCATAATATACTTATAGGATATTGTGAGCCAGCTCTCTTCATCCATTTGTCTGTTATGTTGTCCTGCACATATATTTTCCTCCCACTGTAGCATACAGCGTGGAGCAAAGGGTCAGCCCGTTTGAGCCATTGGCTAACTTCACTGTAAGTGACGTTATTCTTAAGGTAACCAGGCGCCCCGGATTTGCCGGGACAGTCCTGTTTTTTCACCAGCTGTCCCGGCAGATTTCAGCAATTTTGGCTCATGTCCCAGTTTTTAGAGGGAGTCCACTGAAACCAGCGAGAGGCACTTTTTGGTTGTTCTAAAGCAGTGCTATTAAACAGCGGTTATAAGTAAGCAATTTAATTAACAGGAAGGATACTAGTTTAAGAAATTACATTTTATATATTTTTTTAGTCCCTCTTCTGTGTTGATAACATCTGTCATTCTGCACTGCTCCTTTGATTTAAAATTGTAGTCCTTCTATTTTTGCAAAATGTCGTGGTTTTTGGTTTTTAAGAACTGGTCACCCTAATTATTCTGCCCTTTCACAAATACCGTATCCCCATTCAAAGTAGTTCCCTTCAGTGCTATAGAACTACCATGGCTGTGTGCTTTTTATGACAAAAAATATTTTTGCTTTAAGTTCGTTTTTTTTTATGTTGAGAGCCCAGCATATTTTCGAACAATAACGTTTTGCATAAATCAAGACAAAACAAGCATTGACAAAGCCAAAAGGCTGACGGCCAATGCCAGTTATTTATTGGCTTTGCCAGTGCTTTTTAAGTAAGTGGAGTAATCAAATACATGGTCATATGTTTTAATCTCTCTGACGTTTCAGCAACTGTCTGTATTGGCTTTCATAGTTTGGTTGTTCCGATCCTAGTCCAATATGAACTGTGGTAACTGTTCTTTACCTATATATTGTTTATTCTTAGAACAAGAAAAGCTAGTGTCACGTATAAAAGAGACAGGGTGATTTTAGCCAAGGAGTTTAATTTTTTGTGTTGATTTTAAGCAGTTTCACTCATTGGAGTTCATTGTGGGCATAGGTAGAACTAGGAGGTGTGGTGTTATTTGAAGGAGCTGTTGCGCCCTGTAAGACAGGCTCCTACGATAATTAACCTTCTGATAAGTGTGGTTGGATTTCTCTCACCAAGTGACTATTTTCCTCTGATGTAAGGGTTGGACCAGTTTGCTGTAGAGTTTCTACTTTTGATGCTGCACACCTTCTGAACGTGGGTGGTGCATCACAAACGTTTTAACCAGGCTCTCTTTAGTAGACTCTTGAGAACACAAGCCTGTTGCCATTCACAGAAGCTTGCCATTTTATTCAAGGTGTTTTCTAATGAGTGAAAATGGCATGATTTTGTGATACTTGGCTTAGCCTTACAAATTAAATAATAGACTGACTTTTGAACCCCCTGGTTGATTGACTGTACGTTGCATCAGATGCATGCTTTTTTTAAGCAGTAGGCCAAACTTCTACCTGTCGGTGCGTCAATGAGCTGTAGAAGGCATAAGGCCCATATTAGAATTTGGCAGACATGATTGTTAGAATATATTATGATGTAAAGAGGAAATCCCGTAGCTGAGGTTAGGTTATAGATGAAGGATGTAGTGATCTTAGTTGCTAGGATGGTCTTCCGGTAAGTTCTGTAGCTAGTCCCACCAGGAGCAGCCTTCCTGCTGTTCAGCCCATACTCCACATCACAGGCATCCTTACATTCCATTACATCACCATGCACACCAACAAGCCCACTCACACTGGCGGAGCAGCAGGGACAGAGAATCAGGAAAGATGCAGAATACCATAAACCAGATACCACACATCTTCCCCTTTTACAGAACACATAAAATATTGCGAATACAAAAAGGAAACATCGCAGTTACATGAAGGAACTTGCATGTGAGAATGTTGCAATTGCAAAATGGAAACAGCATTCCTTAGAGCACACACGGCATTTCAAAAGTGAACATGCATAGAAAATACTGCAATATGCAAGATGGAAATATCGCATTAAGATGGAACCCAACGCAATTCATAAGAGGACATGCATAAAATACAAAAGAGAACATGCGTAGAAAAAATAGGAATATGCAGGATGGAAACATCGCAGTACATATACTGACTCACCAACCAGTGCTGGTGACACTAACACTACCTTGAGAACTGGTGCAAGAGAAAGCCTACAGAGGCACACGAAAGCAGCAGCCGAGAGTCGCGCGGCACGGTGCAGGAGATCAAGGGGTGGCCCCATCGGGAGCCCCAGGGGCCAGGAGGTTCTTTCATTGCCTACCAAGTTGCAGACTGCTCACCTCCTAAGCCAGGTACTTGCCCGGGTGTTGCCCAACAGTAAGGTATATCGGGAGCCGGGCGGCTCGTACAGCTCTGGCCGTTACCACCTCCTTTGCTGTTTGACACTGTTGGCCTGTTAGGGTTAGCTGTCTCCAAGCGGTTGACCCTGAGCTCCTGGTGGAGCCGGTGGTGCCTGTTGGTAGCAGCATTTTTCTTCTTCTCTCTGCATAACATATACCAAAAGTGAAACACACCTCCCCTTATGCAGAGGAAAAGAAAATAACAAGAATGCAAGATGGCAAACTTAATTTGAGGTAAGTCTTGAAAATAAAAACAGTCCTACAATAACATCGAAATAAGGAAGGAACAATATATAAAATACATATATCCCCTCCACACGCAATACCAAATCAAGCGCACACCCTAAGTAGACGAATACAGAGCAACCAAACCTCTCCATGTTTATTTATTTATTTATTTTATTGAATTTGTATTGCGCTCAGCTACCCACAATGGGTTTCCCGGCGCCAGGGACAGACTGAAGAAAGAGAACAAGCAGGTGCAAAAAAGAGATCACAAAAAGGGGAAATCAAAACAGAAAAGTCTTCAACTTTTTACGAAAGGCCAGAAGATTGGTTTCTGTTTTTAACGCCAGCGGGAGAGCATTCCACATCTTTGGTCCAAGATATGCAAATGAGCGGCCTCCCATTTTTGCCAGTCGGATTCTTGGAATCAGAAGATTGCCATTATTAGATGACCTTAGAGAACGGCCAGGTAAATAAGGCTGGGCAAGGTTATGAAGGTAGGCAGGGGCAGAACCCTGACGGATCTTGAACAAAAAACACAGTGTTTTGAAGGTCACACAATCTGAAATTCACAGCCAGTGCAGGTCACGCAAGGCTTGCATTGCAGACTTTCTCCGTGGAACATTGCGCAAGAGGCGAGCAGCAGAGTTCTGTACCACTTGGACTTTATTAATTGTTGCTTTATCCGCTCCAAGATAAAGCACATTGCCATAGTCAATGCGAGACATCACAAGGGCCTGGACGACAGTTCTTCGAGTGGACTCAGGCAGCATCCATAGGATCTTCTGCAGCCAGCGTAAGGTGTTAAAACAGACTGCAGCGACCTTGGTCACCTGCTGCCTCATTGATAGTTTGTGGTCAATCAAGAATCCGAGGTTACGAGCAACAGGCACAGGGGTAGGCAGAGGACCCATGTCACATGGCCAGTGTCTAGAGCCCCACAGATCTTTGTGCTTGCTTAATATAATAACCTCGGTCTTATCTCCGTTTAGCTTCAGCAGATGGTCTTGCATCCAAGCTGCAACACGAGATAGGCCAATTTTAAGGGCAGAGACTTCCTGAGCCCTGCTGCTAGAGAGAGAAAACACAATCTGCGTGTCGTCTGCGTCTGAATATATAGACAGACCGGCGTCCTCTACAATGGAGGCAAGAGGTCTGATGTAAATATTAAACAACAATGGGCTTAATATAGACCCTTGAGGGACGCCGTAAGCTGAAGAATGAATCGCAGATTCAGCCTTGTTTGAGAAAACCTGAAAGGTGCGCTCATTAAGAAATGAGGCCACCCAGGCAAGCGCAGATCCATCAACTCCAAGGGAGCGGAGGGACTCCAAAAGAGTGGAATGAGACACGGTATCGAAAGCAGCACTTAAGTCAAGAAGAATAAGCGCAAAGGTCTCACCGCTATCTATACCGTGTCGGAGTCGCTCAGTCACCCCAAGGAGTGCGGATTCGGTGGAGTAATTAGCGCGAAAGCCAGATTGGGATGGATGGAGATATCCCACGTTTTCAATAAACTCATTGAGCTGGGTGTTAACGTGGCGTTCCAATATTTTGGAGCAAGCTGGCAGCAGGGATATAGGCCTAAAGTTGGCAAGATTTGTGATGTCAGCACCAGATTTTTTGAGCAAAGGAACAACCATGGCTTGTTTCCATTCCTGTGCCACCCGAGATTCGGTAAGAGAGATGTTCAGTAGTTTCATTAAGAATCTCTGTGGTTCGAGGTCAAGTTGTTTTAGTATCTTCATAGGAACTGGGTCCCGAGGGGAACCTGACCTGATACTATTTAGACAAGACAGGAAGGAGGAATCATCAAATGGTAACCAGTTATGGATAAATGCAGTGGGAGAGAAAAAAACACTGCAAGAAGAGCCAGGTTGGAGGGAATCAGTTGGCAGTGAAAGGAAGGACAAAGATTGATAGATGCCTTCGACCTTGGATATAAAGAAATCCCCAATGGCATTACATTGTGTGCCATTCAAAGCCGGTAAGGAGGGAGTGGTATCTGCTCCTGTGAGTTTCTTTACAGTGGCGAAAAGAGTCCGAGGACAATTTTGCGCTTGGGTAATGGTAGAGGCAATATAAGTGGCCTTGGCACGTTTGCAGTTTGCATGGTAGACTTTCAACTCGTCTTTGTAAGTCGCCTTGCAAGGAGCAGAGTATGAGATCCTCCACTTCCTCTCCAGGGCTTTACATTTAGCACGTTGGATTTTCAACTCGTCAGAGAACCAAGTTGCAGGGGAGCGCAGGCATCTATATTTGCTACTAGAGCGAGGGGTAAGAGCAGTCACTGCGTCTGTCAGCCAACATGAAATGGGAGTGTTCAAGTCCTGCTCTGTGTTGATAGAAGCCGGAATTGTCTCAGTCAGACGCTGATTAAAGGCAACCATGTCGAGCCTGTCCCATCGGTAGGATGATTTAATTTCCTCCACATGGACACTGGCCGAAAAAAGACCAGGTGGTAACATAAAGTGTATCGCGTAGTGATCAGACCAATTTAGCGGACGCGCCGATTGAGTACAATCGAACGAAAGAGTAGAAATAATTGGGTCCACCACACAACACACCAGCTGGCCAGACTAGAATGGAAATGAGAGAACACAGAACACCAACAATTAAAATGTAAGAGACACAACATCAAATACAAAACAAGGTACTCCCAAATACAATACACCACACAGGGCTCTCCTACTCTCACATCGAAAACCACTAAACCTGAAAAGAAAGCAATGGGTGGCTTACATCCAACAGATCATCCCTGAAGATGGGGCATCTAGTGAAAAGCAGTGAATGGGTGAACTACACCCCAGTAGTGTATCAACAAGCAATAGGTGGCTTTCACCCAACATGTTATCCCTGCAGCAAGGGCGTCTAGTGAAAAAGCAATGAATGGGTTAACACCACCCCACTAGTGTATCAACAAGCAGTAAAAGCAAAGAATGGGTTAACTACTCCGCACTAGTGTATCAACAAATCATAATCATAAAAACCAACTCAACACTAAATAAGTGCCAATTCCATGCACAAGAAACTTGCGCACAGGTAGAAAAGCCCACTGTCATTGGAAGTCTTATAATGTAGCAGAAAACAGTAAAGTTCTCTTGCACAGGAAACTTGCACATTCAAATAACTGAAAACTAAACTAATGTGAAAGAAAAAACATAGGTGACCAGTCCACGCACAAGAATTTGCGTACAGGTGGAAGATCACACTGCCTCAGGAAATCCCAAGAATTCACACACAAGAATTTGCGTACAGGTGGAAGATCACACTACCCCAGGAAATCCCAAAACATAACAGAAATTTCAGTAATCATTCCCAAGCATGGGAAACTTGCGTACAAGAAAATGACACAAACTCTGTAGGTAGAACATCATGACTGAAACAGAGTAAGTAACTACACCATACTTTAAAACCAGCAATAACCCTTAAACTGATAAAATCCATTGAGAATGGTGAGTGAAAACACTGCAGCAAAATAAAGACTAGACTAATGCATGACACTGAAAACAACTGCCATACAATAGCGTGGAAAATCCAAGATAGCTCCTTCATTGCACGCAGTACTTAAACCAGGTGTGGCTGTCACTGAGGAATGCAGCAACTAAGCGATGACTGGCGGGCAAAGAGATTATCTGGGCTACGATGTTAAACCAAGATTTAAGATGGCAGACAGTTGAAGCAGTAAGGGACCACATTTAACCTGAGCATGCCCCAGCATACCTTGACGCTTCTTCCCGCTACACAAGCGTCCTGCCTAGCAACCTCTGAGAAGGTAAATCACAGCACTTTCCACCATACCAGATCTCGGGAGGATCCAAGCTGGTACTGGACAGCTTGCTCCAAAATCAAGATGGGGGCACACACTGAAATACGTACCATGTGGCTCTGGGTATAGGCGTGCACCTAACGGAGCCCAGCACGCGCAGCTCTAATGGAACATGGACACGTCCTCGATCCTCTCTCTACAACTTCTTGCGCCCCCATGGAAACGGTGAGGCGGAGCTCACACCGAGCTCTCCGCAGTGCTTTACGTTACCCCATGGACATGGTAAGGGGTGCGTGAGCCGCCCACAGAGTCATCTTGCGGCCCATTCCAAAGCCGTACACCAGTAACAGCACAGGCACTCGACCCGCTCCAATGCCGACAACAGTGCCGACAAGGGCCTACACAAAGAGAAAGTGCAAGGCACTGGCACCAAGTAGCTCGCCAGTAGTGCTGATAATATTCACATGTACCGATGTAATAGTTTTACAGCTAGAATTCGTCTTGGCTGTAGCTCTCATCTATCTTCTGGAAATAAAACTTGCCAATGTTTAAGCTGACAGGCAGATAGAAGCAGACCCTGCTTGTGGGCTTCATGATGAGACAGGACACTGGTGGGGCTGCAGGGCGGTCTGTGAACTTAAGTCCTTGTAGTTCAAATGCACGATTACTGTACTTTTTTCTTTCTTCAAGTTTCTTCCTCTGTAGCTGCCATATAGCCACAGTTACTCTAGCTATCCCATCACCACAGCATCACTCAGCACCACCACAGCGTCACTCAGCACCACCATAGCGTCACTCAGCACAACCACAGCGTCACTCAGCACCACCACAGCATCACTCAGCACCATCACAGCATCACTCAGCACCATCACAGCATCACTCAGCACCACCACAGCATCACTCAGCACCACCACAGCATCACTCAGCAACACCACAGCATCACTCAGCAAAACCACAGCATCACTCAGCAAAACCACAGCATCACTCAGCAAAACCACAGCATCACTCAGCAACACCACAGCATCACTCTGGGGCACCACAACATCACTATGCGCTGCCACAGCATCACTGAACACCACAGCATCACTCGTCGCCACCACAACATCACTCAGCGACACCACAACATCAATCTGTGCAACCATTCAACAACAACTGGTTCAAATATGTTCGCTCAATGTTTCAAGCTTTATTACAGATGTCACAAAAAGATGTTAATATTTCACTTCTGTTCTTGGATTTTTGTCACAATAAAATACACTGAACATAATCTTCAGAAAAGTTATTTACAAAAGTTTAAGCTATTGCTATTATAAATTACAATAACTTTTATTTAAGTATTAATTATTAAACAAAATTAAAAGCCATTGTAATGTGTAATAGCAATACATCTAAGTCACGTAAATACAACACATATTGCATTACAAATGCTATAGGTGTCACATTTGCGAAAGATGTAACTATTGGCATTGTAAATGACAAAGCTATTAATTTCGCTATTTTCAAAACCAACACATCAATAAAAAAATTGTCATTTACAATACCAATAGATCAAACTTTCCTAATGCGAGACCTATTGCATTGCAAATGCTTGCTTAGTTAGTTATTCCCAGGAATGTCCATCCTGTGTAGGTGATAATCTATAGTGTTTCCATAGCTCTGTGTGGTATTCCTAATTTGCATTTAGGGTGGTTAGAAATTCAGAAATGAGCAGGAAGGCAGACATGCCCCTGGTGGTGGTGGTCTCTGCAATTTACATGCACATTGGGTTAAGTTCTTCCCATAGTCTGAGTCCAGTCTTCTACCTAAGTGAACGTTTATCAGTTCAACAGTTCAGTAAAACCAGGACTACTGGATTTATGCGATTGTGCGGCTGCTGTATTTTTGGGGGGCATAAGTATGGATCTAATTTGCCGCATAATCAGCTGCATAATCTGCAGATTTGAACAAAAAATGTCTAGCTCTAACAGTTCGAAAGTTACTAAAAATGCAGCAACATGTGTTGCTGGTAGTGGAAGGCCCTATACACAGGGTGACTGGTCACCTTTCTGTTGCTTATTGGTGATAATGAGGTGCAACCTATGCCCAGACAGTGTTAAGTGTAAGAATTACAAAATAATGAAGTAATACTACCCCAAAATGTGTCAAATTACACCACATTAAATTCTAAGACAGTGGGAGGATGAGGTGTGGCAGGGTAAACATAACCGACAGCATAAAGGGTTGGGTAAATAGAACAACCTCTTTAGAGACATTCCTCCGCGCACACACTTTTTTTTTATCCCTTGTTGGACTCTATGGTCAACTCTGTCATTATTATCGTCCTTGCAATAACTACCTTTGTCAGCTCAGAGATCAGGAAAAACAGAGAGTGGCCCCACGAGTACCAAAAGTCAGGCACCACCAATTATGAATATTTTGAGAATTCCGTTGTGGATTTTGGAAATTATGCATCCTTAAATCCTAGATTATTCATAACCCTTTGCAACTGTATTATGCTGTAACTGACTAAAACACCTCTTCACTGTAATTTTGGATACAGCACATTTGAAATGTGTTGTAAGTCGCTCAGTTTAAAGACCATGTTCTGCTAATTATAGTCACCCCACTCCAAGTAACGAAGATCACAGTGATGACGTGTTGTAGCCATTGCTGGCTTTTTAGGCATTAAAAACGTGAAGACGCTTTGGAAATTAAAACTGAGCAAGAAAAATATAATAGCAGCCCCTGTATTTGTGGGTAGATTTTGCCACAGCTTCTTTTCTACGGCTTGGTGTCGATGGCGACCTTGCTTTTGTTCTGCCTGCCATATAAGATTGCAAGTATGCACTCTAGTTCCCTGGTCGATGTCTGCGCTGCGACTTTAACCAATATGGAGCTCAGGGGTTTACTGTGATGTCATAGAACACTGAAGGGTACCCTAGCAACCTTGGCCATCTTTGACGTGCGAGGACACCTTAAGTTAGTTCCTTGGAGTTGTCTCGAGCAGGCCAGAACATGGGCTCCTGTAAACAGATGTCGTATTTGCAGTACCGCTGCATTGTAGTCACACTGGAGTGTTGATTCAGGTGAGACTTCAGGCATTTGGAATTTTGTTCAGATACCTGCCTAGTTGTTGCTTTCTCCTTCCCACACTTGGTCTCTCCCCCATGTGCGGCTTCTCCAGTTCGGTTAGCGCCCTCACCCCACCCCACCCCACCCATTCCGCATTGCTCCCTACCTCCCCTCCATCCATTCTCTTCTCCACCATTCAGGCTTTATTTTATTCAGATTTCTTCCCAACACCGTGTCCTACCTCTTCCGTTGCTCCTCCTCCCACCATTACTTACTCCTCGTCCTTCCCCACTTACTCCTTTGTCACCCCCACCATTTGTGGGTAGTAAAGTAATATATTGTATCTATTTTTTGGAAGCCCTGTTAGATGGCTTTTGTTGTTGGGCGCCCTGCTGTCAAAAGAGGTTACACAACTATTTTTTTTTTATTTGGCATCAAGTGGCCCCTACTATTTTGGACCGGTAAAAAACACAAAATAATCATTTAAAAAAACAAGCATTGGCAAACCCAATAGGATTCGCCTATGCAAGATCTATTGGCTTTGTCAGTATTTTTCTATATGTTGCACAGCAACATGGCTTAAAGTGAAAAAGAATACAAAGCTCTATGGCGGGGCAGGCTTTGACTGCTCCATACTGCTTTTTTCCCCTTTTAAGCCATGTTGCACAGCAGCCCGCTTCAAATAGCGTGGGGGTGTTTTTTGGGGGTCAAGCAACACAAGGGAGGTGGGTAGGGAACAAAGAAGAAACAGCTAGAGCATGCAAACAAAACAGACAGTAGGAGGAGGGCAGGGCGGTAGGGTAAAAGAACAGACCTCGGGGGAGGAGGTGTGGCATGGTAAGCTAAACGGACAGCACAATGGGGTGGCGTAAACAGACCAGCCTGTTTAGATACAATCCTACTTTTAATCCCATTTAAAGCCCGGTTAGGCTCTATAGTCTACTCCATCACCATTATTGTAATTACAATCTGTACTTGTGTAATGTAATCTGATGCCTATGTAAAACGCCCCAATGCACATGGGCCATGGTCGTGCAATATTAAAACTGCATCATATGGGAGATTATTTTATAGTCTCATGATCAGACTCCAGAAAGAATTCAATTCTAATCCGTTAGATGGCCAGCCAGTTTAACAAAATGCTATCACGTGACAGAGGCCAGAAAGAAGCTGCAGTCTAAACTGGTGAGTAAATTCCTTTAAGCCAGGGCTTAAAGTGGGCCGGGTCCTGCTGGTGCTCAGCCCCTCATTTCTAAAAAGCAGTTGCCGAGACGAGTCTCTATCGGCCTCTGCATTTTTGCCCTCATCCCCAGGGTGAAAAAAAATTCTTAATTGAGCTGCAGTGCCACCCTTCACTGCCTAATATGTAACTTCACAGAGGCTCCGTATAGTTCTTTCAGTCTTCTAATGTAAAAACTGTAGCATTTTCACCGTTATATACAACTAAACCGTAGTTGGTGCTTATTTATCTTATGCAACTAACAGCCATTGACAAAGCCAACAGTCCTGGCGTGTTGTAGGTGAATTGTTGTTTTATTATATATATGGTGGATGCAATGATAGAAACAGCGAAATACCAGTCGGGATGCACACTACGCTAAGCTTAGAAGACCATTTCGAGATTATCGTTTACCCTATGTGTTTTTTTTTATGCCACACCCTGGCCACGCCCCTTTGAGAGACCCCCAGTTTTTTTTAATCCCACTTAAAGCCCTGCTTTTAACGACAAGAGAAACCTCCACTGCTGCTCATATTTCAGAGAGGTACTTTACTCACAGACTTGCTCAATGGAAATACTACAAAAAAAAAAATACATGCATATAGAAGCATTCTGGCAGTTACAGATCGAAAAGTAATTGCCAAACGTGCATATCCGTCAGGAGTGGAGCTATAATTTCGTGAGCACTAGACGAACGCAACTAATCTATAACATATTATCTTTCACACATAGAAAGGGAGAAACATTATTTCTATTTGTTCTAATTGTTGTAAATTCCATGCACCTGAGCTTGGATATGACTTATAGTGACATTTTAAAGCAAACGGATAGCACGTTTTGTTGTTCTGTTTAAAGTGGGTTATTTTTAAAGACGTGTTGCTGAGCATGTTTTATCAAGAGACATTCCTTTTAAGAGTGGAATTGGCTATCCAGCTTCCTTACACACATCCACTTGCAGCCTTCAACTTCCAAAATGAGCCAGAGAAGTGGCTTTACGAGTCCTTTCCGCAGTAAGGCAGCACAGAGGGTTAACATGCTTGCTGGAAAGAACATGTACCATGCAGATCACAGAACGGCATTTTGTGTGTAGTGCTCAGTGGGTTACAGCTCTGGTCGCAGATCTTTTTGATAATGAGCATTTCAAGCGTAATCTAGTACAGTGAGCTAAGAAGTGACATCAAAGGGCTGCATTCAACATGCATGGCACAGGTTGGAAATGTATGTTTTGCCCCAGTCTTTCATTATATAAGTCTGCTTTGGGTTTCCAGTCTGGCCCTGTTCACTAATCCTACAGTTCAACCCAAGCAAGAGAAAAGAGTTTTCTTGATATTTCATGCAGAAGTTGTTCATCAGAACCTGGCAACAACTAGGCTACAGGTGACATTGGTCTTGTACACATTTTATTGAATTTTATGTTGATTCGATAAAAACAAAATATTACGATACAAGATAACTTAACCGTTCAACATGGCGCTATTTCGTCCAAATGGAGGCTACCTACAACAGACAAACTAAAGGCCTAATAAACAAGAGATAATATACAAAAGGGTGGCCCCTAGAATCAGTGACAATATCAGTGGCAGTGTTTCGGACCACCATAGTTTTGAGTTTCTGTATATAGTGCGGTCATGCGATTATCGGAGCAGGCAGTGATGACCCCCCTGTAGCCCACCCATCTCTGCCATGTTTTCAAAATATTTTTGAAGACATCCTGAGCTTTGTGCAGCATTTTTCTCTATTCAGGCACCAGTCTTGACCCCTCGTCCACTCTACAGTTAGTCTTCCAGTATCGAGCAATGTCTCTTTTGGCTACTGTCCGGGCCAGCCACAGGAAGATGGTTGTGTATCGGTCTCCCTCAAACTCAGCAGATAAGTAAAGGAGGATCAATTTAGGTTCTTGTGGTTTCGGGCACCCCAGTACTCGGCCCACTACTATCCCTGCTCTGCGGAAGCCAGGCCGAATCTGCCCTGCCTCGCTCGCCTCTTGCAGGGCAGCCGCAAGATGGTCCCCAAGCTTATCCCATAAATAACTTAAAGAATTAACATGGGACTCTTAGTGCCTGCATTTTTCCTGACTGTAGGTCACCTAGAGCAGTTTTTAGTTCCTGTGGAGTGAGATCTTTATCTAGGCTCAGTCTATCCGTCGAGGGCAGGTTTTGAGGGACAGATCCAACAGAATTCGGTTGAGCTGTGTGTCTGGCAGATGACGTGAGGCGTATGGATCTGCATAGATGTGGGTGAATTGCTGTACCACAGCTGGATCCCCGGATATCCATGAGCCTGCATAGTCTAGCAAGTAAAGGATCGGAGTGTGGTGTCTGATATTAAAACAAAGGTGGTGTAGCAGTTTACTGGCCTTGTCCCTCCATTGATAGATCCGGGACTGCGAGGCAAGCCATATCATTTTTGCTTCATCTAGGAGCAAATGTTGCAACTGGGATTCAGCATGAAATTTGCCTTTAAGCAGTCTAAGGTTAGGCTGCTAATATAATGCGAATATAATGTGTTCTTCATCATTTGGATTTGCATTTCTAGATCCCAGACTGTTTGCCGTTTTCTTTTGGTTAATATCGGTTTATTGAATACAAACAAATAGAAAATTACACATGCCGCAAAGAATGAAGGACAAGGGTGGGGGGCAACAAAAAATGGTGGCAAAATAAACCATCAGTCCTAAGACCCTGCAAAAGGGGGTAGGTTCAGTTTTCGAAGATTTAACACACGTATACGATGAGGGCATAGGGACTGTTGTTTGCCATTTTCTAAGCTTTTTCCTGGTCCCCGGGGACATCACAGAGTTTTGGTTTTGGGTGAGGTATTTGTCTACTGTTTCTCTCAAGTGTGAGGTGAGGGCAGTGTCTTGAAGGGACCATGGGTTTAGATGCCATTGAAATGACTGTAGTGAGTGTGTGGTGCGCAGGACACGTGTTATCATGGAATGTTCTTAGAGTCTGTGAGGAAGGATTTGCGTGTCTATCACAATACAGAGTTCAGTCTCCGGGAGGAAAAAGTACTGTAGGTGGGAAAACATGTTCTGTGCCCCAGAATAGAATGTGTAACCCCTATTCAACTGATGGAACCCGCTCCAGGCATCCGAGAAGCTCATCGCCTTCATGAACAGATTGTAGTGGGGAGCTGCTGTGGTTCAGTCAACTGACTTTGCGGAATCTAATCACCCTGTTACAATCTCTGCCCAATACTAAGGGTCCAACCGGGAGGGTACCAATGAGTCCTGTACTTACTTTTAGGAAGGATTTAGTGAGTGGGGGTCGGTGCACAGACATTCACTTGTATCAAGGGTTCCCCAAACAAATGACCAGTGATAACAACGGATCTGCCCCACTGTTAGCCAAGTCCTGCGTACTATATAGGGGAGGTGTCCTCTGAGCAGAATTGCAACTCCCCTGGAGCCATGGGTGAAACCTGAGTGAAAACACTGGGTTTCGTCATAGCGTGATAGAAAGGGAACTTTCTTCCCTAGCAAATGTGTTTCCTGTAGAAACAGGATGTCGGCGTGGAGCCATTTGGCGGCTGGCAGGACTGCTGTTCTCTTGACCTTGTCTAGCAGGCTATTGACATTCCAGGACATTAGGTGAACTTGATTGAGCCAGGATTGACTGTCGTCAATCATCCTGAGTTAGGGGTGCGAGGGCCCTAATGATGTGTGGGACAGTGTCAGTCAGGTTTCGTGGGTGCGCCATCAACTTAAAGAAAAGCATTAAACAATAACAGTAGCTGAAACAATAACCACTTCCGTGCTGATGACTGAACCGCTCCGTCATCAGCCGTGGTAGCGCTGTACTGATGACTGAGCGGTTCCGTCATGGCCCGCCCGACGCGCCTGCCCGGTGCGGATTCCGGGCCTGCGCTGGGCGTTCCATTGAGCGGGCGGGGCCATGACGGAACCGCTCCGTCATGAGCACAGCTCAACCGAGGCTGGTGACTGAGCGGTTCCGTCACCAGCATGGGCGCGCCGCGGGCCCCCCGCCCCCTTAGCGCTGCAGCGGAATAGCCGCCGCAGCGAAGGTGTTAACCAGAAACAAAATCGTAAACTTCCGAATCCCTCCACCGCATATTCCTAAAACATGAAGTATCTATTGTGGTGCAGAACAGCCTCTGATGCCAACAGGGGGACGCCATGTCTGAATGGATCCCACCCCTATTAAACTAAACTAGGATCAGTATCAGCCGATTTGCACCAAAGCTCAGTCCCTGTCCAGCGCAAGCAGCCACACTCTGGGGAGGAAGGGGCCTTGTTGATTGATCCATCCATGGCATTTGCATACCGCAGCCCCTGAATCAGTTATAAGTCAACAGATGTTGTGCCTGTAAATACTCAACCCCGGTTGCCATTGGAATAGAGAACACATCTCAAAAGTGTCATTCGATAGCAGTCTTTAGTATTTGTTATGTTTGAGGCGCCCCAAACAATCGACTAACGACCCAAGGTAGGTCCTGTCGTCTCCACATCTGGGGAGGTCATGCCCACACATGTCACTTCACTTCGAGGACTTCACACCATAATTGTGTTATTGGGTTTCCTGCTCCAGGAAGAGAGTGATTGGTTCTTGGTGTTACCCCTATTTCTTGTTTGCCGCGGGGAAAGTCGGGCATTCACATCCACTGGGGAGGTCTCATGTAGAGGAGGTGGTGAATGCGGACGAGGCTGGCACCATTCGTCAACCCACTGAAATACCGTCTCTGTAGTATCGAAGAAGAGGGTTTTAGATTGGAAGATCACTTTAAGTTTGGCAGGAAACCGCAACATATATCTAATGTTAATGCTGCACAATTTTATCTTGACATCCATGAACGATCTGCATTGATCATGGACCATTTTGGTGAGGTCTGGAAAGATCATTATGTTGTGGGATTGGAACTGGAGCGATTCCTGAGATAGAGCATGACCGAGTTTGATATCTCTGTCCAGGTAATGGAGCAGGCGTGCAGTCATATGTCAGGCAGGGGCCCTAGGGGGCGGTCTCTGGGTCAGATCCGTGTGTGCTCTGTCAATGACAATAGCGATACCAAAGGGGATGATGGACGGAGAGTTTGAGCAAATCAAACACTCACCCCCAGTCAAGTTATCTGGGTTTAATCCATCATCCTTCTTTAGCTCACTCCACCACCCCAGTTCGGACATGGCCATATTGCTCACTCTACCACTGGATTCAAGATAGCCTGGCTGATGAGGATTATGAATCCGAAACCGGTCCCAGGATGCTTGTTTCCGGTCCAGGGAAGACATGGCTTGGCATTTCGGACTGGACTATTCCCATGAGGCACAGGGTCAGACTGATTTGCATATGGTTATGTCTGAACTGGGGTGGTGGAGTGAGCTAAAGATTGATGATGGATTAAACCCAGATCAGTTGACTGGGGGTGAGTGTTTAATTTGCTCAAGCACTCCGTCCATCATCCCCTTTGGTATCGCTGTCCATGACAAAGCAGGAGGACAAGAACGTGGTGGGTATAACAGATCGAGGGGCACCAAGTCTTCTGCCAGGGTTCGTCTGATAGACTACCAAACCTCGGCGAGGCCAGGTGCACAAGTGCCACTCCGGTCAGACCCGCCAGTCCCCCACAGTGATCCATGGGGCGGCACTAGCGGTCACCCCTACTGCGGCCCCTAAGGTCTTGTAGGAGCCAGCATGGGCATGCAATGTAGGGGGGCTCTCGTTTGTACTGCTGCTGGCAGTGCAAGCAGTCTATGCAAGTGAGGCTCCCACAGGCAATGGCCACCGGTCCACAGATATCAATCTGCACCACAGTTGGCCCTCCAGTGTCTAATTCTCAGGTACCGGACAGAAGAGCGTTGGGTGCAGCGCACAGAACATAAGGACTTTGGAGTGGCCAGGAAGCAGACCTCACCCCAAGGAGAACACGCCAGTCGCCCACAGAGGCCTGCAGGGTGGCACAAGCAGTCCAGGGTCCATCTGGGGTATCGAGGTTCAGTACGTCCACCAGGTGACCATTGCCGTGGGTATGGCAGCCCCTGCCGAGGTAAGTAGTGCCCACAAGTACATATGTAAAAAGAACAAAAAGAACAATTGATAGACAGAATGCAGGACAATGTCATACATTCACCCCAGTACAGAGATCTGGGCCTAAATCTATCCAAACTGAGGTGTTGTGGTGAGCAAAAGAATGATGGATTAAACCTAGGTCCTTGTGTCTGGGGGTGAATGTTTGCATTGCCCAGCATTCCGTCCATCAATTGTTTCTTTTGCATATGTCGCCCTAAGTGGGAAGGGTATGCACAGACGTGGGTATCGTGCTCACTACACCACTGGATTCAAGCTAGCCTGGCTGATGAAGGGTGATGCCCTGAAACCGGTCCCACGATGCTTGTTTTCGGTCCCGGGAGGACCTGGCTTGGCAGTTCGGCATGGACTGTTCCCACAAGGAACAGGTTCAAGACTGATTTACATATGGCTGGGTCCAAACTGGGGTGGTGTGGTGAGCAAAACAATGATGTATTAAACCCAGATCCTTGTGACTGGGGGTGAATGTTTGCATTGCCAAGCATTCCGTCCATCAATTGTTTCTTTTGCATATGTCGCCCTAAGTGGGAATGGTATGCCCAGACGTGGGTCCCGTGCTCACTACACTACTGGATTCCAGCTAGCCTTGCGGATGAAGGGTGACACCCTGAAACCGGATCCAGGATGCTTGTTTCCGGTCCCGGGAGGACCTGGCTTGGCAGTTCGGGTTGGACTGTTCCCACAAGGAACAGGGTCAAGACCGATTTGCATATGGCTGGGTCCATACTGGGGTGGTGTGGTGAGCAAAAGAATGATGGATTAAACCCAGATCCTTGTGACTGGGGGTGAATGTTTGCATTGCCCAGCATTCCGTCCATCAATTGTTTATTTTGCATAAGTACATATGTAGCAATTCAGGCCCCATAGGACAGATAGTGGGATCCGTCAAAGCCACAGTCCGAAGTATCGGAGGTTTCAGGGCTAATTATAGAGTGCATGTGTTAGTACTCCCTTTCCCTTACCCCACCCTCCTCCCGCTGTCCATTCTGTTTACCCCACCTGCTGTCTGTTCTTTTCAACCACCGCGCATGCACTGCTCTGCGAGGCATGCTGTATTCCATCTGTGAAGATGGAACACAGCCACGACACGCTCACCTCTATTCATAGGTTGGTTGGCTGGTCTGCCTTTACTAATTTAATAGTTTTCATTGGTGTATAGTACACATTTGTCACGCCTTGTCCTGTCTTGTGGGTGTTTCATTCCCGCCCTGGCGACGGACACTGCTACACGGATACTTTCGATATGGGCTATATGTTTTCTTGAACTGCACTACTTTTTCTTACCATACTCTGCTCGGCCCTGGCTGGCACACGGCGCTACTTGCTTTAATGGTTCCCCTTCTAGATCCTCACACCCTGCAGCAGCTCAAAAAGTCCTCCAGCTCTGCCAGCAGCTTCTCCTTTTCGCAACTAGCACTTACGATCTGCCTCAGGCGAATTGCACTTGCGCAAAGTGTGATGTGAGTGCCAGCAGAGAAGAATTAAGCTGATCCTGGTTGTCTTCTAAACTTGATTACACATGGTTAATGTTTACAAGACTCATCAGTGACCAAAAAGAGCTTCACAAAATTCTTTGAGTTAATGCTTTATCATGCGTGGCATAGTGTTTCAGTTACACTTTGTGAAAGCTAAACTGTTGCTCTGGCATCCTCCAGTTTGTTTAATGTACCTGGTTCTCCCGGTTGTGTTAATAGGGAACTTATGGAGTGAAATTAATATAAGTGCATTACTGTGTAAGATTGGGTGGAGTCATTTTACTATATTAAAAGAGATAAAAATCAGTGCACATTGCACAGTGTGAAGAACAAAACACAGGGACACAGGTCTGTAAAATAGAAGGCAGTGAAATCGACGATTGTGCTTGAAAAGCTGAGGCAAATGTCAACTTCACCTCAACCTGCCTCTTAGTATCTGGTGGTCTCTGACTACTCCCTTGGGTCCCAGGCAGAAGATAAGAGATGCAGCCAGGCATGTGGTAGGAATCATGAACAGTTTATTCCTTGGATTTTCTCTGCACCTGTCTCCCATTGGCAAAGTGCGTAGGTCTCGCCATTGACGCTGTTTGGCATATTAATGTTTATTACATGTTTTGGTGTTTGCATTGCCCAAAGTCTAGGGTAATATGCTGCATGGGCTAAACATTTATAAGTTCCCAAACGCGAGACCTATTAGCTATGCCAATGCTTGTTTTTTTTTAGCCCACCCTAGCCCACCTGATGTCCATTCTGCTTAAATCATCACAACGTCCATTCTTTTTAATCCCTCCCCTGTGTCCTTTTTTGCCGACCCCCACTATGTGTTCTTTTTAAGTACCGCTTCCACCCTCCCACCACTCCCTATCCCGCAGTCTGTTCTTTTTAAATCCTCCCTCATACTATCTGTTCTTTTTAAACCCATCTGTCCTTTCTTTTTAATACACACCCCTGCCTTTCCGCTGCCTGTTCTTTTTAAGCCACCCACATTATCCTCCCACTGTGAAACCGTCAGAAGGCCGCATAGGTGGGTGGGGAGCGCAGTCACAGGAAGAACCTGAAACGTGCAAATCGGGGATTTCAGTAATCCTACATGGCTACAACACCCCAAACCTCCCTCGCCCCTGTTATAGTCTGTGCTCAGCAGGAGGTCCCTCAAGATTTGCAGGTGAACGATGAGAATGCAGGAACATGGTTTTCAAGTTGAATGTGTCCCAGCCTTCAAGGAAAAAAGAGTATTGCCAACTGCCTTTTTAACGTTGCTGTTAGAAACGGAGAAGAAACTGACTATTTTTAGTGGAGTAGTAACTTAAAAGGACTAAAATGAGGCATGTTAAATCTTTTACATTTTGCGGGAAGACTGTGGTGGCAGCAGCATCTCTGAAACTAGTACAATCATTCGACTCAACTCTGATTTGATTGTGCTACAATAGTTAAAATGAGTTGGGAGAGTGCAGGATGCTGGAAACACAAGGGCTGTAAGACGAGAAATCAATTAATATATGGCAAATAAAAAAAAGAGCTTGGACTCTGAAGGAAGCTTTTCAAGCTCTGAAAGTAGAAATTCAGACCTCTTTGTGCACTCCTATTAAGCACGTCCTGATTAGCTTCAGCGATTTTAATTTAAGAGTATTGAAGCTCATTCTTGGGTAAAGAACTAAATCAAAGGCCAACCATATTAAAAGAACACTATGAAAGAGGTGGAACCAGAGGGGAGTTGTTGCGTCACTGGGGTCTGGTTGACGTGTGGAGAACAGTAAACCCGCAGACACGTCTCTGCTCACACTATTCCCACCCACACTGATTACAGGTCCGCATAGATCGCTTTGTGGGGAATGCAACACTCCTAGCAGACTGCTCAAACACGGACTACCTCAGCTGTACGCACCCGGACCAAAGCCTTCACATGCTACAACTACAAGGTGACCGTGTAGAACGCACCACCCGAATGTGGAGGCTACAGCCCTTAGCGTTGGAAGACCCACCCCCCTCTTTAGGACCTCAGTGGGAGCAGCTATAGATACCTACTTCGAAACCAACGCAGGCGCGGTCCCTGATGCAGGTGTGCTATGGGATGCATGCAAAGCCATAATCAGAGGGAAGTGTCTAGGACTTAGCTGGAGTATTCGTTGCCAGTTAGACCGAAAGGCAAAACGCATTGAAGATACACTTGCCAGCTTAGAAACTGACTTTAGCACACAACACTGGTACTCAACAGGCTTTGGACAACCAGAGACAAAAACACGCCGAGGTTATTGAACGGCTGCACTGCTTAAACTATGCTTCACATGCAGCGTGCACGCTTGCGGCAGCAGATAGGCGGGCAGACTGCTAGCAAGAGCACACACAACAACCGGTTTTACATCTGCTGTTCATTTTGGGACAGCTGCTGATTCACCAACATGACATTTACTGCGAGTTCATCGCCCATTACACCAGCGTGTATAGATCAGCAATCCGCGTAGCGCCAACAGCGCTAGAATCCTTCCGATCCTCACTCACTATGCCTTATGTATCCGAGGAGCAGATGGCTGAGCTTGATGAACCAATCACACTCCTCGAGGTACAGCTGGCAATAGAGGCATTAGCCACAGGTAAAGCGCTAGACCCGATGGGATGCCAGCTGAATACTATAAAACATACCAGTCAGCTTTAGCCCCGCAACTTCTGTCACTGTTCCGTAGCTCACAGGAAGCATCTATATTACCGGAGACACTCCACAAATCCTTGCTCGTCTTGTTACCTAAGCCAGACAGAAATGTGGAAATAATAGGCTTGTATCGACCGTTAGCATTATTAAATACGGACTGCAAGATACTAGCCAAAATACTGGCAAGCAGGCTGGCCCCAATAGTGCTGCACCTAGTACACACAGATCAAAATGGGTTTGTACGTGCCCGCTGTACATTGATGAACTTGAGATGCTTTTTTAGGGTAGCTCACTACTCGAGGGAATGCTGGACACACTCGGACTGCCTGGTGCTTGACCTAGAAGAAGTCATTTGACACACTAAAGTGGGCTTTTTATTTTCTGCTTTAACCCCTTCGATGCTGATGACGAGCTCAGCTCGTCATCAGCCACGGTGGTCGTGTGCGGATGACGAGCTGAGCTCGTCATCTAACGCGGCTTTTGGAAAAAAGCCGCACTGCGGAAAAATAACCGCCGCAGCGATGCGGTTAAGCAAATACAGGCTGGGTACCAACTTTCTAATTTCTTTTCAAATTGCTGTATACTCATCCTACTGCCAAAGTCAAGACGGGCCCATATATATATCTCAGTCAATCCTAATTGAACGCGGCACACGACAGGGTTGCGCGCTCTCCCCACTGTTGTTCTCATTGGCAATTGAGCCACTAGCTGAGTCCCTGCGCAAGCAAGACAAAGGAAGAATGTGGCAACCCCTTGGGATATGGCACACATGCAGTCTCTCTTTATGCGGATGATCTGTTAATATATAACTCCGGGATATCAGGAAGCCGCGCGAAACAATAGAAAGAGTGCTACTAGAGTTCGCATCCCTATCAGGACTTCAAATAAACTGGCGGAAGTCATGCCTGTACCTCCTTGCCGAGCCAACCCCTGACCCAATGTTGTCGATCAACAGTATATCAGTACACTGGCAGCAGACACTTTGGGATTCGAATCTACCGAGAACGAATGGACCTATTGGAGAGAAACCTCATGCGCGCTATCACAGCAGTTAGTTCGCAAATGGCATTCTGGCGTACCTTTCCATTGGCTATCATGGGCCGACTGAAAATAAGGATGCTCCCAAGACTCATTTTTCACTTCACCAACTTACCCCTGTATGTCAAGCCAGCACTTTCCCGCATGTTCAAGCGTAATATGCGACTGTTCATATGGCATGGCACACGTAGCAGTTTAGCACTGGCCAAACTATCTCCCAACTAACAGTGGTGGCCTGGTTGTGCCCAATATGGAACACTACAACCTGGCAGCACAGCTGCAGTGGGTGGCCCAATCGATTGGTGGCCTACACCTCGCAGACACCGCTACATAGCAACCAGGCTACACCCACCCCCAAATAATAACATTATTTCACCCCGGAAGGAGAGGAGTAACACCTACCCAACTGCTGGCAATAGTAGCTTATACCTGTTTCTGTCGTAGCCTAAGACTCACGAAAACAGTCACCCCATACGTGCCTTCCCTACCCGTGCTCAGCACGCCCAGGCAACATTATGCAATCACTCTGGCAGAGCGCTCCACTTATGGGAAGAGGCAGGAATCCAAACTCTAGGGGGCTTATATCACGAAAAACAACAGATGCTGTTAGATATTCTTTCCGAAGAATACAGCCTGTTGCAAGGCCAATTCCTACTTCACGCCGCGTAGACGCGGGCGCTGCGAACACTGTGGGGTGACATAGCACAAGAGCCCACAACACATTCGGCAATCCAATATTTGCATGAACTAAGCGACACCTTACTAGATGGTTGGCAGAATCACTACGGACACATGCAGCACTCCCGCTGACATCTCTTTAGATTCTCTGGGACACAGACCTACAGTTACCAAGCACTGAGCGCGAATGGGGGCTATCCTAGAATGACCCACACATATTCCTCGTAATACCAGATTCCGCCTCATGCAGTACTTCATAACACACAGATTTTACACGACACTAACCAAGATTAATCACTACTTGGGCCGCAATGATGCCCAATGCCCCAGGTGTGCTCTGCTATAGGTCTGCACTGCAACCGTCTCCTACTGGGAAACTGTCACTATGCACTTAGCCCAGTGCACTATTCGCACGGTTGAGTGGACCTGGAAGGTATGCCTTCTGGGTCTCTATCAGAGGCCTAATAACATAAAGTAACAACTCGATTCATAGACCTTGGACTCATTGGAGCCAATCGGTTAATCACCAGGTGCTGTAAGTCTCCTGAACCCCCAGCAGCGAAGGCCTGGTTCCAATCCCTAATATGCTGGGCTCAGGTGGAAAGCGTAGCGCTTCATCGCGAAGATACAACTGGGTTACGTACATTGCCGCTGGCAGCAGTGTAGGCTGCGATACTAGCAGACTTCCGCAGCTCCTGGCAGGAGTATTCGGAAACACAGTACGCTTCCTCAGGGCCGCATGAGAGGCAAGAGCTAACTAATAACCTAGAGTAAAATAGACGTCAATATGGGGGCGGGGTGTTCAACATAGGAAACCTGCAAGGTCCCAAACATTGTGCACCTCATGTATCTATCCAAGTCACTATAGGGTAATTCAAGCAGCAAGGAATGGCGTCATACAATTGTAATATACAATTAATGTGCAGTTGAGGGGACTGGGTGTGTTGTGGAAAGGCAGCGATACACTAAAGCTGACATGTTGTTATCTCACCATGTTGAATTAGTGGGCCTTTACAATTGTGTTTTCTTCTATAATATTAATACCCTGTTTTATTAGGCTTTCCAAATGCTCCGCGTAAGCAAAATCCATTCTACGCAGTATTAGAATGATACCATCTGCTTTGTGATTTCTTCCATCAATGTAAACTTGCATATGATTGCCAATGTTGCCTGTGTAAATACATGAAAATGTAATAAACAAATTTAAAGAAAAAATAAGAGGTGGAACCAGCAGGTCAAGACCAGCTGCAAGGTTTTACAAAGGAAATTTGAAACACAATTTGCCTAGCTTGCTTCGGCCACTATCTTGCAATTTCCTTTCAGTCCATTCAGGGCAGTGACAAGCATGCTAGGTTGCTAAAGGCTAACACCGATCACAAAGGCAACAGAATCTAGTTATTTACTCCAACACGATACCCTGCACATTAACTGACTGCCACACACCTAAGGAAAACGTTACTTACATTTGGTAACAATATTATTGGTGAATTCTATATCTTGCTGCAGTTTCCTCATTTTATGAATATTCCCCAGCTGCCAGACTAGATACAGAATCTTATTTCCCACCTGTAGCTGCTCAGCACTGCCATGTTGCCCATATGGCTTTTTCTGCTCCATATGTGGCATTGTAATCGTATATATGATGCAGGCTACTGTGCTGGTGCTCTGTGTGTTTTTGTTCTTTTCTTACAACAGAGAGCGAGAATCTTGTGTCAGAAGGGTACACCTCGAACTTGTGTGCCTTTTAATAATACTGATTGCTGCTCCCAAGACCAGGCCATGAGAAGAAGACTCATGGCATGTGGCAGCTGATGAATAGTCTGCGGTTTCAGTTCTATTTTTTTACCGGTACCACAGTATGAAGACTACCAACTGGCCCTTCTCGTGTGTAAATCTATGCAGCCTGTCGTGTTTGGGTCCCCTGATTGCAGGTAGGATGAATGAGTAATGCTTGTGTGCACAAGTGTTTGGGTACTCTGAGAGAAAGTCCTCCGTGACCTCTTAAGTTTTAGGTTGCACCACAGTCTGAACTCCTGTCTCTGCTCTCCCTGGCCTTGCACTGCTCCTTATCTTTTCCCTATCCCTGTAGAAACCATTGAAAAGCCAAGTGCACGTTTCTGGGATTAGGTCACATTTATTTGAATGAAGTAAGAAGATTCGTTTGTGTTCCCTTTCCCTGGGCCAGGCTAGGTCCTACAGGTCAGCATGTGGCCTAATGAAGGCAACCTCATTAAACAAGCATGTGCAATGCAATAGGTCTCGCATTAGGAACGTTTGAGCTATTGGTCTTGTAAATGACAATTTTTTTAAATTATGTGTTGGTTTTGAAAATAGCTAAATTAATAGCTTTGTCATTTACAATGCCAATAGTTATAACTTTCACAAATGTGACACCTATTAGCATTTGTAATGCAACATGTTTTGTATTTACATGACTTAGATGTATTGATATTACAAATTACAATGGCTTTTAACTTTTTAAAATAATTAATACTTAAATAAAAGTGATTGTGATTTATAATGGCAATAGCTTAAACTTTTGTAAATAACTTTTGTGAAGATTATGTTCAGTGTATTTTATTGTGACGAAAATCCAAGAACAGAAGTGAAATATTAACATCTTTTTTGTGATATTTGTAATAAAGCTTGAAACATTGAGAGAACATATTTGAACCAGTTGTTGTTGAATGGTTGCGCAGATTGATGCTGGGGTGGCGCTGAGTGATGCTGTGGTGGGTGCTGTGTGGCGCTGTGGTGCTGTGGTGGTGCTGAGTGGTGCTGAGTGATGCTGGGGTGGTGCTGAGTGGTGCTGTGGTGGTGCTGTGGTGGTGCTGTGGTGGTGCTGTGGTGGTGCTGTGGTGGTGCTGAGTGGTGCTGTGGTGGTGCTGAGTGATGCTGTGGTGGTGCTGAGTGATGCTGTGGTGGTGCTGAGTGATGCTGTGGTGGTGCTGAGTGATGCTGTGGTGGTGCTGAGTGATGCTGTGGTGGTGCTGAGTGATGCTGTGGTGGTGCTGAGTGGTGCTGTGGTGGTGCTGAGTGGTGCTGTGGTGGTGCTGAGTGGTGCTGTGGTGGTGCTGAGTGGTGCTGTGGTGGTGCTGTGGTGGTGCTGAGTGATGCTGTGGTGGTGCTGTGGTGGTGCTGTGGTGGTGCTGAGTGGTGCTGTGGTGGTGCTGTGGTGGTGCGGAGTGGTGCTGTGGTGGTGCGGAGTGGTGCTGTGGTGGTGCGGAGTGGTGCTGTGGTGGTGCGGAGTGGTGCTGTGGTGGTGCGGAGTGGTGCTGTGGAGTGGTGCTGTGGTGGTGCTGAGTGATGCTGTGGTGGTGCTGAGTGATGCTGTGGTGGTGCTGAGTGATGCTGTGGTGGTGCTGAGTGATGCTGTGGTGGTGCGGAGTGGTGCTGTGGAGTGGTGCTGTGGTGGTGCTGAGTGATGCTGTGGTGGTGCTGAGTGATGCTGTGGTGGTGCTGAGTGATGCTGTGGCGGTGCTGAGTGATGCTGTGGTGGTGCTGAGTGATGCTGTGGTGGTGCTGAGTGATGCTGTGGTGGTGCTGAGTGATGCTGTGGTGGTGCTGAGTAATGCTGTGGTGGTGCTGAGTGATGCTGTGGTGGTGCTGAGTGATGCTGTGGTGGTGCTGAGTGATGCTGTGGTGGTGCTGAGTGATAATGTGGTGGTGCTGAGTGAAAGGCACAAAAAGCGAGTCTAACAGGGCAGAAGGGCAGAAAAACAAGGGGAAATCGAGAGTCTAACAGAGGGCAGAAGGGCACAAAAAACGAGTCTAACAGGGGGCAGAAAGGCACAACAAGTATGTATATTTTAAAAAGCTGCTACACTGGTATTAAATAAGTTAATAAAATGCTTGTAAAGGTGATTGACAATTAGATGTATGGCTAGTATTGCTGTTAGCTACGCCAAACATCAATGCTCAGAACGTCCGACATTGAAAACTGCTGCAGCATTCTTTGGTGGTAACTGTATGCCACAGGAAAGATAGCATTGACTTGTCTAAGGGAAACAAGGAGCAATGGGAAGTGCTTGTGGGGACCTGGCATTGCACGGGGATATTAGCCAGCAACAGCAGGAAACTTTAAACAAGAAGGAATGCACAAGAGAAAGAGTAAGAGAGGGTGGAAAAATACGTGAGACAATTATGTAAACCATGTACATCTAGGGCATATAGAAGGAAAAGATTGGTGAAAGTGGAGATGAGGGAAATGGGGGTGTGCGAAATTTGAGTAATTGGCTTTTATCTAATTACGTGCAACTTTGGGTGAAATACATGTGATTATGCAAAGTGTGAATTTGTTATTTTGTGCTATATTTTAGCTCAAAATTAGCCCAAGCACCAATTTTCAATGCTATGACACATTTTGTGGTGAAATAGCTCAAAAACACAAGTTTTTAGCATTTTAGTTCACATTATTCTTGGGCTATTGCCATAAAATCTTGATGATTTTGGAGCATAATTATGTGCTGTTGCATAATGGATTAATTTCGCAAATTCATTAGCTTAATTAAAATTTTAGCCAGGCCTAGAGAGAGAGAGAAAACACAAAGATATAGAGTGGGGATAAACCATTATACAGCTCTCAAACATAAGAGGTTCAAGACAGAGGCTGGAGGTCATAGGAGAAAGAAGGCCTGTGGGAATATGTAAACAGGAAATACAGGGCGACACGTTGTTGTAAACTGCAAACGGAAGGGGCAGAATAACAGGAGATGCTAATGAAAATGAGCAAAGGGGAAAGAGTGGCTATTGAAACCAACACCATCCTTTTAGTACACACCGTAATAAACTAACATGGCCATGCACTACACGGACTGAATTCTTGTAAACTTTGTTGGTTTCCAAAAGGCACTTGATTTAATCTGGCACACAGGACTCATCCTAAAAAGCATTCAAAGCTGCATATGGGAAGTGGTGTGGCATAGAGCAACGTACTCACAAACTAAACGCAGCATAATAGGGCCGAGAAATGAGCTGCTTGCTCTCTGCAGATCGCCGGTCCGTCTGTCCCCACAAGTATCGGGTCCAGATTCACTGTTCTTTTGTCTCTGCGCTCGTGTGACACAAAGTGGCACCATAGCACCAAAACTAACTTTTGCATGAAACATACATTTCAAACCATAAGGATGATACGAGTCCATCGACAACGGGGTTTGCAAACCTCGTTTTGGTCTGTTTAAATGGCCTAACATGGCAGGCTCAGCACAAGTTCTTCTAGAATGTATGCATAGCCAGAAGCGCTAAAGAAACACAACCTGGCAACAAACAAAAACATTTCAAATAAAACGGGGACGCTAAATATTGAGTGACACTGATGCTTCAGATGTACTATTTCTGTGGAGTTACATATTGTATACAGTTTCCTCTTGAGAGGTTGTCATCAAGCAGACATTTGTGCTCGAAGATGGTATGTCAAAGATGCAGTATAGTGGTGGCTCGGCTTTACATTGTGGCGCGCGCAACCCTTAGCCTCATGCTAAAAGACCATTTTCGTGCAAGCATGGCTGATGACATCGCCAATGAGTGACTCTTCGTAAATGGGACGCTGCACATTCTTTATCATGCACTCAAACATAACATAAAGGAACGCGGCCGCGAAATGAAAGCCTTTGATGCAGCAGGGGGAGGAGCGGATCCCTTTGAAGTGAAGCTGCTGGCGGCACCACGCTGGGGAAGCAACAGATGGCTGGCTTTGATTCAGTGATGCCAGGCAGGCAGGTGGATAGAAGCACGTGCACGGGACACATGCACTTTGCATTTTTGAGAGCTTAGTATAGCTTTTAGTTTTCCCCAATAGTCTCGTCCTATTCATTCCTTGCGGAATGGAATAGGACGAGACCTAAAAACAGTGATCTCCTGTGGAAAATCCCTTTGTCAAAGCTGCACACCTTGGACATAGACGATAGGCAGCTTGCCCAACCATGGCATCTTGTATTTTGTTGTCCCAGAGAGTTCAGGACTGGGCTTCAGGTTCCGATTTGATAGGTTACAGGGTTCCTAATCCACAATCTAAGAGTCACAGGTTCCCCTGGCACCTGCTTCCATAGGATGCTGCTTTACCATGCAGCTGCGGGACACCTGAAGGAAATGCATGTTTGACTCTGTGGCTACTGACTTCATTCAAAAGGGATGTGGGTCCTTTTTGTTGATTTATTCTTCTGCTTTCTTTAGCTAGTTGTGCTTGTTCTCGGAACCCAAGTTCATTGTTCTGAGCGACCGATCCGGGAGGTTGGAGAGGTCCATTCCATCTACTGGTATGCTCATTGAATTTGAAATCCATGCAGAGGACATGGTGTGTGCGGAGAGGCGTGAGAAGACACACAAGAGTGCTCCTTTACCTTTGAGGGCTCCTCTGGATGCTGCACAAACCAGATTACCTTAGTGCACCTGCAAAACACTAGCCCTCATGAATAACAGTCAATTAACCAATGACTAAGGAATGTGGGCTAACCAATGTGAAAAGCACTTAGAACAACCAGTGCCTCGGAGGGGGCTGATCTTTTGCCCGCTTGATTGTATTAGCTGTGTAAGATAACTGATTCTATCTCCAGCCAGACATCTGCTTGATGGAAACCGGATTTAAACTTGTTTTTCACAGGTCGTCAACAGGTTGTCTTGTAAAAAGAAAATCTGATCAGATTTGACCTGTTGAAAAGAGCTATAATCTGGTGAATGAAATGCTGAGTTGCCTAGTGACTTTGTTCAGGGTGGACGAGAACTCTTTTTAGGTCTCGGCCTGCGTAGGCTGCGCTTGCGCAGTCTCGCTGGCAAGAAATTATGTCTTCTAGTAGGGAGGTAAACGAGCCAGCTCTTCTCCATTGGCTGGCTTCCTAAACGGCGGCCAGACATTGGAGAAGAGCTCTGTTTGTCGCTTTAAGCCTCGTCCGTTTCGGATTGAGGGGCATGTTTTTTCATGTTCTTTCTATCCTTGACGTCATCAGACCAAAACACGCCCCCACTCTGAAAAGGACGGGGTTTAGCCGCAGCTGCTGCCACCATTTTGCTTGTTATTTTCACCCAATGCTTGTGGTAACATTTCTCTCCTGTAAAGTAACTGGTTCTGCTGTACAGCGCTCTGACACCTTCAGGGAAAGTCTGCGCTATATAATCATGCATTAAAAAAGAATAAATGCTACCGGGTCTGAGATTTGCAATGATGTATCTCAGATTCTAAGCTATTCCTAGGAACCTCTGTTCCCGGAACTAGATGTGCTCGGCTCGCGTGGAGGGAGGAGCAGCGGACCGAGCACTCCTGCACTTCCTGTCTCCCATGCCGAGGTCTGTGCAGAGGTGAACGGGCAGAAGATTGAAGGGGGCGGCCTGGGCACCGTGCAGGATGAATGCGGCCAAGGCGGCGGTAAGGAGGAGCGCCCAGGCGAGGGGAATGTGGGAGAGATGCGGCATGTGAAGGCGGCTAGGCAGGCAGGCGCGTGCTGTGCGGGCTCTCAGTGGGATTTGGAGAGCGGTAACTGCTGCTTAGGAGGCAGACCTCGGGTGAACACAGCAAGGGAACACCACAGGAGCAGCCTTAGAGAATTCACTTGAGTAGCATAAGGAAAGATCCAGAAGCAGCACTGGGAACCTCACGGGACCTGCTATGGGGAACTCACAGGAGTGCAGGGGAACTCACGGGGATATCACATGGAAACTCGGGGGTCCCTTCGTCACATCTGGCACCGTTCTGTCATTGCACTTTCTAACAATCTACGTTTCCAGTTGGTCTCTAACCTCACGCGGCTGAGTTGGCATGCTAGCTTTCGGGATGGGGAGCGCGAGTGTGGGGGTTGTATACCTAAGGTGGTGGCTACTCACACATACTCTAACTATCACGAGTGGGGATCAAACAAACAACCCTCTTGTTCCTCTTTGGGGCCAGAGATTGTGCTCTTCAAGCACTGCCCCGTATTTGTTCAAACACTTTGTCACTGCTTTCTTTCTCCATCTGTGTCCTATTTGTGCCTTGCCCTCTATATTGCTCTGGTTGTTTGTGCTTAGCAGTGCTGCCCGGGGCGCCCCTGTATGCGCTCAGTACCACCGCTCCGGGTGTGTTCCGCTGCACCGCTTTGCCCCGTATGCTGTGTGTGCTGAGCCAGTGGCGTAACAATAGCCCCTACAGCTCCTGTGGTGCGAGGGGGGGGGGGGGGGGGCAAGCTCCCACTGAGAACTGTGCACAGGAGCATGCTTCCCTGCTTGTGATCGGTTTTCTGTGCCTCTGTTCCCTGCTTGTGATCGGTTTTCTGTGCCTCTGTTCCCTGCTTGTAATCGGTTTTCTGTGCCTCTGTTCCCTGCTTGTGATCGGTTTTCGTGCCTCTGTTCCCTGCTTGTGATCGGTTTTTAGTGCCTCTGTTCCCTGTGTGTGATCGTTTTTAGTGCCTCTGTTCTGTGCCTCTGTTCCCTGCTTGTGATTTGTTTTTAGTGCCTCTGTTCCCTGCTTGGGATCGGTTTTTAGTGCCTCTGTTTCCTGCTTGTGATCGGTTTTTAGTGACTCTGTTCTGTGCCTCTATTCCCTGTTTGTGATCGGTTTTCTGGGCCTCTGTTCCCTGCTTGTGATCGTTTTCGTGCCTCTGTTCCCTGCTTGTGATCGGTTTTCTGGGCCTGTTCTCTGCTTGTGATCGGTTTTCTGTGCCTCTGTTCCCTGCTTGTGATCGGTTTTTAGTGCCTCTGTTCCCTGTTTGTGATTGGTTTTTAGTGCCTCTGTTTCCTGTTTGTGATCGGTTTTTAGTGCCTCTGTTCCCTGCTTGTGATAGGTTTTTAGTGCCCCTGTTCCCTGCTTGTGATCAGTTTTCAGTGCCTCTCTTCTGTGTGTGTGTATGGCTCTGTGTGTGTGTGTGTGGCTCTCTGTGTGTGTGTGGCTCTCTGTGTGTGTGTGTGTGTGTGTGTGTGTGGCTCTGTGTGTGTGTGGCTGTGTGTGTGGCTGTGTGTGTGTGGCTCTGTGTGTGTGTGTGTGTGTGTGGCTCTGTGTGTGTGGCTCTGTGTGTGTGGCTCTGTGTGTGTGTGTCTGTGTGTGTGTGGCTGTGTGTGTGGCTCTGTGTGTGTGTGGTTCTCTGTGTGTGTGGCTCTCTGTGTGTGTGGCTCTCTGTGTGTGTGGCTCTCTGTGTGTGTGGCTCTCTGTGTGTGTGTGTGTGGCTCTCTGTGTGTGTGTGTGGCTCTCTGTGTGTGTGGCTCTGTGTGTGTGTGTGTGGCTCTGTGTCTGTGTGTGTGTGTGTGTGTGGTTCTGTGTTTGTGTGTGTGTGGCTCTGTGTGTTTGTGGCTCTGTCTGGGTCTGTGTGTGAGCATGGCTCTGTCTGTGTGTGTGTGTGCCTCTCTGTGTGTGTGGCTCTGTCTGTGGCTCTGTCTGTGGCTCTGTCTGTGTGTGTGTGTGTGTGGCTCTGTCTGTGTGTGTGTGTGTGTGGCTCTGTCTGTGTGTGTGTGTGTGCGGCTCTGCGTGTGTGTGTGTGTGTGTGGCTCTGTGTGTGTGTGTGTGGCTATGTGTGTGTGTGTGCTCACCTATTGCCATTGTAAATGACAATACCATTCATTTATGTTTAAAAAAAAAAAAGAAAAATGAAAAAAATGCCAATAGCTCTAACTTTAACAAAGCAGAGACCATTGCTTTGTAAATGCTTGTTTATCAACCTAATGATTTCACGCTTGACAATGTGACTTAAATAGGAAGAGTGTTCCTTCCCACTCTTACATAGGTCGTGGAACTGCAAAGAGCATAGTAAACAAATTGATGCTGTCCTCTTTGGTCTTCGTGTCCTTAACCTTTTTCTTTCATTTGTTTTCACCAGGTTCAGCACCTCAAGACAGACACTGACATGGATCTCCGATTCTTTCTTCTCAAGGTGAGCGGCTTTTGGAGTCTAAGGAGAGAATTGGAACCGTGGCAACTGTAGGTGGGAAGGGATGCACACTATGATTTCTGGGGTCGTAAAGATGCAGTTTACAGAGGAGGGATAGAGTTATAAATCTTGGGTGTTGTCAAACAGATGATCAGCTGGAGATTGGACCAATCGATTTTGTAAAGTGATGTCACTGATGTACTGTGGAACGAAAATTACGGCCAATCTGCTTTTCCGCCTGCTTTATAGATCCTTTGGTTCGAACTTGGCTATGAAGCCAATGGTCATTCGAAAGGGCGGCTTTTACTTTCACTGAGGATACTCAAGTTTATTAGATGTCATCTTGTGCAAAAAATGGTGATGAGCTCCTCATTTTTGGGTCTTCCATGTACTATAACGGATTTGAGATAGTATAAAGTGACATTCATATTATAAGTAAAGTTATTAGCTCATACAGTTATTTTATACATTTTTTCCTGTGGACATATACATATGCTTGCATTGACAACACTTTGCAGGTTTTATAAACGCGATCGGTTCTTAAAAGTTGGTGGCGACTGCTGCATTCGGGTGCATTGCAGATTCAAATCACCCTTAAGACGTTTGAGATGGGCAAGACAAGATGCCTTCATCTAGAAGCAGTATCGAGGCTGCACAAAATGTAGAGATCCATGCTTCCAGTTGATGGAGCAAGGGGTCTGCATTTGGCCCAAGTCGGTATAAAATTTAAGAATTGGTGTTGCGAATCATTTTGCTCTCTTTCTGCGTGCAAAATCCCTCCCATGAGCATTTTTCAGGTATTCACATCCTTCACAATCTTCACAAACTGCTGTTGTAAGAATATCGCAGAGTTCCCCATTTTTCAACACTTAGCACACCCAGAAATGGTTGGTAGCCTCTTTGAAAAATGCAGCAGTGAATTGCACAGAGCCCCCTTTAATTAGTCGCTACAAATGGATCACCCCAAACTTCATTAGCATATTCATATGAAGGCAACAGCATCAGACAAATGTGAGAAAGTGCCACACATGGAAGGCAACAACCTTGTGTCTGTATTTGTTCAAGTGCGTTAATGCCCGAGGCTGAACGCCGAAGGGTTGTAGTGTGTACGCAAGACTTTACCTCATGTTTCCTAACTCCGTTCTGTTGTAGAATATGTCTTTAAAGTGTTGCTGCAGTGGTTTGGCCGGCATTAAGATTACTGACGGCCATTTCCCCAATAGTTGAAACATTCTGCAATCACTGGGGAAATGCTGGTCATTCTTGGAAATCTCTAAGGCAGCAGTAGGCTGACAGAACCAACCATTTGAAATAGTAATTACCGAAAGGAAAGGGTATTGCTGCCGCACACTAGTGTATTGCCACTGCGGCCCTTGCTTGCATGTAATGCTCCGGAACAGGAACAAAAAAATCCGGAAACTCAATCCTGAACGCTAGTCCTCCCTGGAGCAATATCCAGAGATTAGGGTTTGATGACGAGTTGAGCAAAGTTGGTTCTCCTTTTTTTGTGGGGACGCAATGAAGTGCGTGTGGGGGGAGGGGGTGGGAGGGGCACAGACAAACACAGCGCACAAATCAAAGGGCCCAGTGCTTTCACATCCAAAATTATCAGGTGCGACGGTACTGGCCCCAATTTGACTGGGTGTGAAAACCTACCTAGTAAAATTATAGGAGTGCTGATGCACATGTTTGATAGGTCCTAACCCACCGGGGAAGCATGAAAAGCTGCCCTCAGCAGTCCCTAGAACCTCTCTTGCCTCTGTGCTGAGACCACTTTAGTCCCACGCGTTTAAATACCAACATATTAGATGTGGAAATTAAGAGATTTCATATTTTTTTTTTAATCGGGAGAATGTATTTCCCTTATTGAAGCGGAGGCAAATTCAGGTGGGAGGCAGCCAAAATAAACTTTTTGGGGGTGTGGGGTGGGGTTCAGAAATGTCAGGAGTCTCCCCCCTGAATCGGGACTATTGGCTCGTCTGCCCCTGCTCAGAGCCGGTGGTAAATGTGATTACAAAAGTCCACGGAATCTGAAAACCTATAATTTTCAATCTTTTAGTTCTGGTTCTGCAAGGTTATTCTCCGTTCCAGGGAATGACACTTGTGATTGACTTAAGCTCATGAGGAGATAGAAGTCGAAAATGTTCATTCTGCCCTAATATCGCCCAACAGAATGTATATCCAATAGACTTTCGGGTAATTGGACGGCTAGTACCTGTGTCTTTTAATTCATCTATCTGAAGTTGTTACAGGTTTCAGTTCGCTTAGCTTCTCAGTCACATAACACTCCTAGAACGCTAATAAGGCAGTTTATGGCCTTGTTAACTAGATGGCCCCATTGAACATCCTAAAAATTCAAATTGTCTAAAGAATTGTTAATTTCTGTGAATGCCTCGAGTTTTTACTTACTAAAACTGCTTCCGTGCCGTACTGGGAAGCATCTTTTATCTTTTGTGACCCTGCCCTTTCTTATGTTTCTTAAGTATATTTATACGGGGCATAATTTTTCACACAAAACTTGTCCGTATCATTTAGCAGGAACAGCAGAAGGATCATCCCGCGCATCTAGTGTTGATAGCCTGAACCCTTTATTTATCACGGATTTAAAAAAAATATGTTTATACCGCCTCAAATATGTCAAACAGTGAATATGCATTTGTTAAGTACGGTTCTGGTAGAGCACCACTAGTGTGAACAGCGATTTAAATTCAGTAACTCACTGCTATGACGTAGGACCAGTTATTAACAAATGTTGTTCGCTGTTGCTACGTCATGAAGACATTCCAGGCTGCTCTGGCTGGGCTGTGTGAGAGCCAGGCTGCAAGCTGGAAGCACGTCCAGACTATGTAAAATACAGAAGGGATCTGACACCATTTTGTTCGTAAAATGAGGTTGAAAATGTTTTTCGCAAGTGCAGAAGTCCCTCGGGCACAAAGCTTCTCTGGATTAAAGAAACCATCCACTTTTTATCCATCTAAAAATAACATGCTGATTGAGATATTAACCTTTGCAAGAACTGGGGTGCGAGAAATGGACAAGACTGAACAGAGAAACCAGTATCTCAGAAGCAACCTACCAAAAGAGGAACAACAGGCACTATTGAGACTCAGTGAAGACCTCCTAATTAAACCTGTGGACCAAAGGGGAGCAACTGTGATCATGGATAGACACAAGTCGGAAAGAAAACTTGTGAAACAACTCCTAAACGAAGAACACTACAGGCAAATACCAGAGGATCCGGCTCTTAATTCTGAATCAAATAGAAGAACTAATACAAACTGGTAAAAGTGTCAGATGGCTGTCCAAAAAAGGAGGACGTTTTTTAAAAACTAAAATCATCCAGGACACAAGTCAATTACATTCTTCCCAAGATTAACAAAAACTCATTTGAACCACCAGGTCATCCTATAATTTCCATAGTGAATTATATACTTTAACCACTCACAAGATAAGTTAATCTATTCCTAAAACCTCTTGTTTGTGACATACCAAGTTACCTAAAGACACCACAGACCGAATTACAAGTTAGAAAATATTGCATTGGATGAAATGGAAAATACCCAGGTCACACTGGATATTATTAGTCTGTACACTAACATCCTGCAAAAACATGCCTCTAAAGCAATTGAATATTTTTGGGACAGCCGACTGAGACCACATGAGGTTTTCACTGAGTATATCCTGAAAATGGCACAGATATCTCTAAAACGAAAATGTTTCCACTTCAACAAACAACTTTTCTTGCAAATCAAGTAGACCTTCATGGGTTGGTCCCTGTGCTGCAAATAGCAATAATGTTCATGGCCCTATATGAAGAGAAATTGATTTTTGGAAATAATCCATATAAGCATCACATTGGTATATAGAAACATTCTAATTGTGAAGGAAGGGACAAGAGGAAGAATTACAAGAAGTTTTCGAATGGTTAACTGCATGAGTATAGATATGGCTATTGAAACAATATATTGTCGACATTATTATAATGATCAGGAAGGGACTAGAGATACAATTACAAGAATTTTCCGAATACATTAACCTTATGTACTTGGCGAGAATACCTACTTGCTCCAAAGCTCCAGACAAGGCTCATCGCCTTGTCTGTGCAATTTCCTTTAGTGGATCCACAAACCTAATAAAAAATGCTATCGGAATACATTGGAACGTTATTTCACGATTGGAACAATTCAGTAATTTACCACAATTTGCTCTAAAAAGAAATTGTAACATTAAAGGCTGTTTATTTCCAGCTGATACAACAAAGAAGCCACAGACTGTCAACACGAGAAGCCTCTTGGAACTTTTCCACCAAGGAAAGGAAACCACAGGTGTGGGAACTGGTCCGTTTGTGCAAGTGCAATTGATGGGGAAGAATTCAGATGTGACACAAATGTACTATAAAATAAGGAATTCATTAATTGTAACAAACCCCATTGTGTGTTCTTCAGTGTGCCCGTGTGGCAAACCATACATAGGTAAAACAAATTTGGGAAATACAACCATGATTTGGGCAACACAAATCCAGAATCTGATGCAAAACACTGAAGGCACTAATGGTAGAACATTTCCTAGAGGCAAATCATACCACCTCAGACAAAGTGCACAGTCATGTGACAAGGTACTCTCAACATTATTAAGTCCTCAGACATGTCTTAACATGTCAGAGGACTTAATAATGTTGAGAACACCTTGTTGAGATTGGAAGCTCAGATGATCCTACGTCTGAAGACAACTGAGAATTGAGATGTGTCGAAAAATAGGCAACATCTTTGTATAACTGTTAAAAAGATTATCAAGGCCATCCTCTATACTCCTATGCCACTACAATATAAAACTAAGGGAGTGGGTAGCTTTTCCATCCATTAACTGTGACTATGTTCCCCAAGAAAAACACAGTAACTGATTAGCAAGAGCACCTTTGCCTCAGAGTCCTGAAGGATTCGTCGTAACCCGGCAATATTTTTTTATGTTTGTACAATTGACAGAAGACTACTAAAACCAGCACACACTGCTTAGCCTACACATGCCTGAACTATCAAAACACGAAACTCTGCATTCCCATTAATGAGCTGTGATCACTCCTAGGGGCCCGCTGCCCACAAATACATCAGTCACGCACCGAACAAGAGAAAATAACGTTCCAAAGATACACACAGTAACTGAACCACAAGAGTGCCTTTGACCCAATGCGCTTACCGCATCGGTTCTTTACCTGGGTAAATGGAGTTGGCACCACATAAAGGAGCATTACATGTATGAAGCTGAATGAGGAATTTAACTGGAATATGTGTGATTCACACCCACTTACCTCTTTGAACATGTAAGGGGAAAGAAGGCCTGAACTGGCGAAAGTTGGATCCTGTCTTGCTTCACCTCAATGATCTCCCAAGAAGCAAGGCGAATGGACAATGTACAGTGCACAAAGTTATCCGGACAACAGCTAAGTGTCCGTTCTGCCACTCAATGGCAACATGAGAACTATTCAAGATTTGTCTAGTTACAGACCTCACAGGAGGCTCAGCTTATGCAGTATTTGAGTAGTGCTGTGTACATGCTAACAGTCTACAAACACTTGGGTAAACCTCTTTGAGCCTCGCATGTTGACGAACGACTTGGCAGTCCATAGGCTTAGTCTAGGCCACCATTGCATTGCTTTATTCTTTCTTCCTTAATATGTGTTCAGCTGCAAGAACCAACATGAAGGAAATAAAACAAAAATGGATTATTACCTCAATGAACACTTGCGCATTAAGAAGCTTGAATAAAGCCTGAATACATGCAGAGGCTAAGTGGGGTATGTGCCTATATCCTATTGTAGGCACATCAATAAATATAAACCTAACTAATAAGTTTGTTTTACACATAATATTCAGTGTCCCACATCCCTCCTTCAGGAAGATCTTCACCAAAATAATGGTTCCCCTATTGAAGGTCGAACTGTGTAGGTGCACACATGAGGTTGGGGAGAGCGAGGCCCATTGACAGAACCATTTTAATACATTTTCAATATCTACTAACAAGGAAGGGACGTGCGCAAAACTCCACTCCCTAACCATTTGGGACCACCGATTTTTCAAACCTAAATGATTATCTTTTAAGTACTGTATGTTTACATAGGTTTGACAATGTTCTGTGTCTTTATATGTTATAAATGTTGTGTTCTTTGATATGAAAATTGTTTTGATTTGGTTAAACTTTTATGTTCGAGGCATATGGGCTGCAGATGGTACATTATGAATAGATCGCCATCTGGTGTTGGGCTCGGATGATTGCACTTGTTTTTCTCTTGGAGAGTCTTTTGTAGCTTGGTGACTCCTCCTTTGGTTGCTAGTGCGCATGGGCATCGGCTCCATCCTTAGATTGTTTTTTTCCGCCATCGGGTTCGGATGGGGATTGAAGCGCTCCAGATCGACTTCGGAAAGAAGTGACTTTTCGGCGCGTATTCCCTTTCCAATTCGACGGTATTGTTATCGAACGCAATTTCATTTCCATTCCGACGCGTTTCGACTCAAACATCAAAGAAAAACTTTGATCTACGTCAACGAACAGGAGACCTTTCTCGACGTGGTCAAGCCCGGAGTCCATGGAAAAGACTCCATTTAAAAAATGTCCAACGTGTGGTGCTAAGTTCCCACACAAGGACCTACACGAGGTGTGCAACCTCTGCCTATCGCCTGAACACGAATCCAGGGACTGCGAAGCCTGCGCAGCATTCTCCTCCAAGTCCACGATTAGAAACCGTCGAGCTCGAAGACACGAGGTTTCCAGAATGCAGTCGGAGGCGATCCCGGAGCTGTTCGAAGACCAGAACCTCGAAGAAGAAGAGGATCATGAAGAACAGTCGGGGTCGGAAGGGGACGAGTCAGAGGTCGAGGAATTCGACGTTCAACAAACCATGAGTGACGACGTCCCCTTACCAAAAAACCGACCCCGTGCGGTAACGACCTCGTCTTCGAGCCCGGTCAAACCGCAGAAGAAAGTTTCCGACGCCCCGCCTTCGGGCCCGGCAACGAAACCGAAACTGAAACCGAAACTCTCGGTCTCCCACCATGTCGGATCCGAGAAACGGTCGACATCGACTTCGACACCGAAGCTTCATGCAAGGGAAAGCTCGGCATCGAAACATTCCATGTCGAAACCAAAATATGCTTCGACGTCGAAGACTCACTCGACACCGAAAAATTCGGACTCGAGCAAATCCTCGGTGCCGAAAACACCGAACATTGACGATCGAAAGCAAAGGCACCTTTCGGAACCAAAAGTTTTGGTACCGACACAGGAGCAACAAACAGATCCGAAACAAAAGATTTTGTTTATCGATCCACAAACTGGCAAAGTGGTGACGAAGAAGAGGAAGAATGAACAGCTAGAAGACAAAGCTCTTCCTTCTAAGAAGAGAACAATGGGGACAAATACAACTCCTCCTCCTTCTCCTCGACCTAGAGTCACACCCTCTTCTCCTATTCCTCACACTATGCCAACTATTCCTCCACCTTCTACACCAAGACCATCTACACCTCAGACAGATGTAGACAGTGATACAGGGGAGGGAGAACCTCATGAGGACGATGACACTATCCCAGATGAGGAAGACCCATGGGAGCATTATGACGCAGGGTCAGATGATGACAACGACCCACAGTTATATCCCTCAAAACCTTCACCACCTGATGATAACACAGGTTTTGTACAGCTCATTAATAGGGCAGCAAAATATCATAAGGTAGATCTACATACAGAACCTCAAGTAGAGGATTTCCTATTAGAGACACTACCTACTGCACAAAGAACATCAGGTACTCTACCTATGCTGAAGGGTCTTCTCAGTCACACAACAGACATATTCAAAGACCCAGTGAGGGCTAGGGTGTTAAACCCAAGAATTGATAAAAAATATAAGGCAGCTCCAAAGGACCCAATATTTATCAAGGGGCAGGTACCTCTGGACTCGCTTGTAGTTTCTAACGCTCGCAAAAGAGCGAACTCATTATCTACAGAAGAAGCCCCTCCACCTGATAAGGAGTCAAAATTAATAGATGCAACAGGCAAAAGAGTAGCATCACAAGCGGCAAACAGCTGGCGCATAGCCAATACACAAGCGCTACTTGCACGCTATGATAGGGCGCATTATGATGAGTTAGAAAAGCTTATCACACATCTCTCTAAAGAACATCAGAAAAGAGCAGACCAGCTTATACAGGAAGGAAAGATAATAACTAACACTTCCATTAAGTGCGCCCTGGACGCGGCAGACACTGCAGCAAGATCCATCAACACCAGTATCCTGATAAGAAGACATGCATGGCTTAGAGTCTCAGGGTTCAAACAAGAAGTACAAACATCTTTTTTGAACCAACCTTTTGATCAGAAGACACTTTTCGGCTCAGGCACAACCAAGACTTTAGAAAAGATGAAAAAGGACACAAACGGCTAAGTCAATGGGAGCATTACAACAGCCAACACAAAGGGGTTCCTTTTGTAGATCCACCTATAGAGGGGGCTCAAAAAGTACAGGAACAAGTCAGCAATCTACCTCTTTTACACCAACATCACTCAGAGGTAATTCAAGAGGCAGTTAGAGGTAACAACAACAAGGGTAGAGGTCGCGGAAATAATAACAACCGCAACTCCCCAACCCCAAAACAGTGACTTAATACAACTCCCCCCAGACCACATAACACCGGTCGGGGGACTTCTATCACAGTTCCTACCTGTCTGGGAAAACATCACATCAGACAAGTGGGTGAGACAAATTATCCAACATGGTTATTGCCTAGAACTCACAGCTACCCCACCAAACATCCCCCCCAGACAGCGTCCAATGAGTCAAGACCTATCTGACTTTGTTAAAAGAAGAAGTACTATCACTGCTACAAAAGCATGCCATAGAGAAGGTTCCAAAACATCAACAAGGGACAGGAGTATACTCTCTATACTTCCTAATCCCCAAAAAAGACGGGTCTCTAAGACCAATCTTGGACCTCAGACCTCTCAATGCATACATAAATTCGGAACATTTCCACATTGTCACGCTCCAACAAGTACTTCCTTTACTGAAGAAAGGGGACTTTCTTTCTACACTGGATCTAAAAGACGCTTACTTTCACACCCCAATTCACAAAGCCCACAGGAAATACTTAAGGTTTGTAGTGGAAGGACAACATTATCAGTTCAAAGTCCTTCCGTTTGGGGTCACAACGGCACCAAGAGTGTTCACAAAATGCCTAGCAGTGGGTGCAGCACACCTTAGAAGACAACAAATACATGTCTTCCCTTACTTGGACGATTGGTTAATAAAGGCCAAGTCACAAGAAGAATGTCTTCACAACACACAGAAGACCATTCAATTGCTGCACCACCTAGGGTTTACGGTGAACTACAAGAAATCCCACCTACAACCAAACAAGATTCAACAATACCTGGGGGCTACTATAGACACAGAAAGAGCCAAAGCATACCCCAATCCAATCAGGATACAAACAATGGTCACGTTGATACAAAGATTTCAACCACAACACTCACTACCAGCACAAGTGTTTATGCAGCTGTTAGGCATGATGTCCTCCTGCATACTACTAATACCACATGCCAGACTACAAATGCGTCCACTACAGGAGTGTCTAGCGACACAGTGGAATCAGGCTCAAGGTCAGATTACAGATATGGTGTTGGTAAACGACCGGACGCATCGCTCTCTGAAGTGGTGGAACACAACAAACATTTCCAAGGGACGGTCGTTCCTAGAACCGATTCCACAAGTGATACTGACAGCGGACGCATCGCTCTCCGGATGGGGAGCGCATATGGACAAATACACAGTGCAGGGGAAATGGAGTGTGCAGCAAAAGAAACTGCACATCAACTACTTAGAACTACTAGCAGTATTTCTAGCATTAAAAGCTTTCCAAATGCAAATAACCAACAAGGTAGTCCTGATCAGAACAGACAACATGACTGCAATGTATTATATTCAAAAACAGGGGGGGACACACTCTCTCCAACTATCCAAACTAGCACAGGACATTTGGAGATGGGCCATTCCTCAAAAGATCTATCTGTTAGCAGAACACCTACCAGGAGTTCAAAATCAGATAGCAGACATCCTAAGCAGAGAGTCAGAACAAGTACACGAATGGGAGCTGCACGACCAGATACTGCAGCCATTCTTCCAAAGATGGGGGCAACCAGAGATAGATCTGTTTGCCAATCATCAGAACGCAAAATGCCAAAACTTCGCATCCAGGTACCCACACCACCGGTCCCAGGGCAATGCACTATGGATAAATTGGTCCAACAAATTTGCTTACGCTTTTCTCTCTCTCCCACTAATTCCATTAGTGGTTCGGAAACTGCAACAGCACTCAATGACAATGATACTAGTAGCACCCACGTGGGCAAGACAGCCGTGGTTCACCACGCTACTGCAACTCTCATAGGTGCCACATCAAAAGCTAAGATTATTACCCATGCACCTTACGCAGAACCATGGAGAAATAATGCACCCATATCCCAAACAATTGAACCTAGCGATCTGGCTCCTGAGGTCATAGAGTTTGGCTATTTAGATTTACCTCCAGAATGCAGGGAAATCATTAAACAAGCAAGACGTCCTACCACCAGAGCATGCTATGCAGCAAAATGGAAAAGGTTTGCTGTACACTGTAACAGTTATCACATCAACCCTCTGGACGCATCCACTAAACAGATTATTTGCTATTTACTACACTTGCAGCAATGTAACTTAGCATATACCTCTATCAGAGTTCATCTCGCAGCTATAGCGGCGTACCTACAAAACAGACAACATCTTTCCCTGTTTAAAGTACCAGCAATTAAAGCTTCCATGGAAGGACTCAAAAGAGTCATTCCACCAAGACTACCACCTTCCCCAGTCTGGAATCTCAACATAGTACTTACCAGACTAATGGGACCACCCTTTGAACCTATGCATAGGTGTGAAATACAATTCCTCACATGGAAGGTGGCCTTCCTCATAGCTATCACTTCACTCAGAAGACAGGGGTGTGGAATTTTATAAAATATCTCCTTGTCCATCGGGCAGGATGCTTCATAAAGCTACTTGTCCTGTAACAAAATCCACTTGTCCCTTTGGTGCCATGTAGTGGGGTGACAAATTATGGCAGCAGTCTCAATATATAAGAGCTCTGATATAGCCTCTTTGATTATGCCAGGGCTGTTCATACCAGAGTAGTGTTTGAATACTTGCAATCCCCTTATGTTGCCACGTTTCCGCAGATCTACATACTGGGGCTGAATTTAGTGGTGAGCAATAGTTCCTGGGTTAGAATGCCCTTTGAGTCTGGGCCAACCTACTAACTTGCATGTTTTAAGTCTTTTCAACAACTATTCTCTAATCTTTCCTAATACTGAGAAATGTTGGAAATTTACCTCTGACAATGACAGACGTAAACCTTCTTCCAGAGTTGGGGAAAAAGTGGTTGGAGGGAAAGTGAACTTGCAAACACTCAGATTTTCGCATGAGCAAATTTACACATGCATATTTGCTAATGCTAAAATGCAGTTCACAAATATTTTCTAGGAGTACTATTTCTTGTTCTACTACTGTAAATTCTTGGGAATTCACAAAAGCTGTAGAGCTGCAATTTATGCAAGGACATATACCATGGGTGCACTTTTGAGACTTTCTTTAATATTTGGGCCCCTAATTTGGTCTGGCGGTGACCATGGCCTTTTGTGTTCATGAAAATTCTGTCTCTCTCTCTCTGTATCAGCTGGCTTCACTGTGCATTACAGCATTCTGCTCCTTCACAAGGAGTATATCAGCACACAAAGTAGTTATGTTCAGTGCCAGTAACTACTGTGGCAGTGTGCACTATGAGACCAAAAACTATTTTTGCTTTTGCCAATGTTTGTGATATTGGTGAGGGCCCAGCAGCACCCACACAAACAAGGTTTTACAAAAACCATGCCAAAATAAGTCACACATTGACAAAACTAAAAGCTGACCAATTTCAGACCTACTGGCTTTGCAAATGCTTGCTTATTTTTGTTTCCCATAATCTTATTGAAACTGGTTACACTGATTTTCCATTATGAATATTTTTCGGAAATACTGGCATGCATCAACAGATGTTACTAAATGATGCTGCAAACAAATGGTACCTGAAATGTTACTGTAGTTGAGCGACATGTTTTTTATGCCTTCTTTAATTTTTTATGAACATTTTATTTTAAAAGCAAAGAGTCATCAATCTTGCTTTCAAATTCTGCAAATATTTCCATCAAATCAAAGAGCATTTCAGGAGCATTATACATAGCCTCATATTGCTAAACTTTGAAAATGTGGGTACACATGTTAATGCTGAAACCACTGTCAGTAGTGCAGTCAGAGCTTACAACATTTACTTTAAGCGCTCACCCTAATAATAAAGGCTTTCAATAAATAAACCATAAATACAAGTTTGAACAACATTGCCATATGGGCACAAATATTACCTTAACTGCAGACAGTGCCCTTCTTTGATCCATAATGTGGTACTGTATACTGGCAGTAAGAGTTTGTGCTGCAGGGGGTTTGGCCTACTTGTCCCAAGGACAAAATACCCATGAAAACTTGTTGCCCTTGACCCCAAACAATATGTCCTGGGAGTCGGGCTATAAGATTTCCACATCCCTGGAAGAGTAAGTGAGTTGCAAGCGTTTACAATTCAAGAACCATTCATGCAGTTACACCAAAACAAAGTAGTTCTTAGAACAAACCCAAAATTCTTGCCTAAAGTAATTTCAGCATTCCACATCAATCAGTCAGTGGAACTATCGGTCTTCTTTCCAAAACCACAGACGGTAGCGGAAAGGGCCCTACATACATTGGATGTCAGAAGGGCAATATTGTATTATATAGAAAGAACACAAACTTTCAGAAAGACAAAACAGCTATTTGTAGCGTTTTCTCCTACACATAAGGGCAATCCCATCTCTAAAGCAGGCATTGCCAGATGGATTGTAAAATGTATACAAATATGCTACTTAAAAGTAAAGAGGACATTAACTGTTCCTCCTAGAGCTCACTCTACACGTAAACTAGGAGCATCTATGGCATTCTTGGGAAACATTCCACTAGATGACATATGCAAAGCAGCTACCTGGGTTACACCGCATACCTTCACAAAGCACTATTGTGTAGATGTGCACACAACACAACAAGCTAGAGTGGGACAAGCTGTATTAAAGACTTTATTTCAGACAGTTGCAACAGACACGGGCGACCACCGCTAGGGAGAGAACTGCTGTATAGTCTATTCATAATGTACCATCTGCAGCCCATATGCCTCGAACGGAATATGCTACTTACCAGTATGCATCTGTTCTTGGCATAGAGGGCTGCAGAGTGGTACATGCCCTCCCAGCCTCCCCGGAAACCTGTGTCTGTTCCAACAATATCTTATTTAGATACACTTACATGGGCATTTCTAGCTGTATTCTATCATACTACTCCATTCAACCCTACTATGGCAAAACAATCTAAGGATGGAGCCGATGCCCATGCGCACTAGCAACCAAAGGAGGAGTCACCAAGCTACAAAAGACTCTCCAAGAGAAAAACAAGTGCAATCATCCGAGCCCAACACCAGATGGCGATCTATTCATAATGTACCACTCTGCAACCCTCTATGCCAAGAACAGATGCATACTGGTAAGTAGCATATTCCTTATCCATATGTAAGGTCCCTGTCAATAGTGTGTAGATGTTTTTCACAAAAAAACCCTAATGAATTAATCTGAATTTGTGGTCTATGTTTTCATTTTTTGTGCTTTCCTAAGTAGTCACAGGCCTTGTTATAAGAAATATGTGGTGTGGATAATATGATGTGTAAATGAGACAATAAGCATCTTTGAATTCTTAATAAGTGATTACTATAGAAGTACACATTGACTGGATCCTTTGGGTACTCACAAAAAGAGATTATTGCAATTTATGGTCAACGGTGGGGTCTCTATTGCTTTTGATTCAAATTGATCCCTCCTCCGTGTGTGCTTAACTGGATCAAAACCCGTCCCGCATTCTCTATCCTTGCAACCACCACATGGACCAGGCTCTTCAGTCAGTCACACGTCACCAGAACACCTCTTGTATACCTCATCTCATGCACACGCGCCTCACGTTTTGGAACATGCTCAATTATTCATACTGAAACTGATCAGATGTCCGTGTCAGATATCACCTTGCTTATTTGTACATTAGTAGGTGCTTGCCTAATGGCTTAAGGAATAAATTACTTTTGTTCTAGTTGAAGGGGCCTACCTGAAGCTCAACATAACCAAGAAAGAATTCCTGTTATTTGCCACGAACAACAAAGTTACAGGACAAACATGGCTCAACGAGATAAACCTTGACGGTTTCGAACCCCAACTTTCACTGAATGCCGAATCATTTAGGCGCTTATGTACGAAATTGTGAATACCAATTTGGGTATGGCAAAATGGAATATGTGTAACTTGTGATTTCCAATTAGTGATTCCTACGGATTCGCTATTGCTATTGGGAAATCACAATTTAGTTAACTGCGAAATTGCTGTTTCCAAATAGGAAGTTGCAATTTTGGAAACAGATCGTCATGCAATCTCTTGTTTGTCAAATAGATATCACAAACCCTAATCCAGTCTTGGAATGGCTGAAAGCCATGACCAGATTGCAGCGGTCCAGCCTCACGCCTGGGGTCCCCCCCGTGCAGTTGATCTGGGAGGCATGCAAATGATCAGCGGACAACACTGACAAGGAAAGTCATTATTTGAAAGTTTAGCAAAACTTTTCATTGTCAGTCTTCCCTAGCAGTTCAATGATTTAATTGAACTGCTGATTTTCATGCAGGGTGTGTGAAAACTGATGTCTGATACCATCAAGGGTGTAGCCTCTGCATAAATTGTATGTGAAATCTCTCCTGTTGCTATTCAGGTTGTTCTGCAATGTCACTGAGTATTTGTAGGGCGCAGCATTAATCGATGATTAGAATCTAAGCACAGACCTCTGCTACTTGCTTTTACTTGTGCAGTGGGCATTCACCCCAGGGGACTCCATTCAGAGTTGGGTTTTGGTGTGACTAGATGGTTTGGGGCCTAAATGTTATCCTTATTCAGGTGTTTGGCTTAGGGAGGTTTGTTGACTGTGCTGTCTGAATAGTACACGGATGTGGACACTTGATTGTTACCCACTAGTCATCATTGGTTGCTATTGTTTCAGAAACTTCTTTTACTCTTTATAATGTCCATTCTGCTTTGTTTGTTGCAGCCTATTGAGTGGCCGTATCTCTACCCTGAAAGATGAAACGGGAGCTGTAAGTTTTAAAATATGTTTTTTTTGTTTATTAGTTGTTTGAATGTATATATTCAGTTCTAATGGAATTGTTATGCCTCTGGTTGATCATCTTTGTGCATTATTAAAAGGCTCACCTGATTTACACTGCAATTATGTGGCTGCCCCATTTTCCACGCATAAATATGGATGTGTTGCCCTTGCCACGTAATCCATCTGCTACATAAATTTGCAGATCTGTACAAAAATGTTTTGTTTCTATGACCAATTGATCAAAAGATACTGAATAAAGTACTCTTTATAACGATTAACACTTCTTATTGGCTGATTACTGAAATCCGGTGTTAAACTGCTGCAAGTGATGTGAAACCAATTATTTGCCCATTCAATACTAATAGGCTAAAACGCCAAAATACTGAAATAATTCTGCCAGCAAATGTATTGTATCATGCTGCATAATTTTCTTTTTTTTTTCTAATGAATAATTCTGCCTGCAGATTTCTCACCTCTTGAATCTCCTCCAAGTACCAGTCTGGAACCTGAACAATTTAATAAGACCTCCTGCACCATAAAGTGAAGGCATGGCGCCTCTCCGGATGTGACATCACAAATCGATATGTGGCTCACCCGTCTGACGTTCTAATGTCAGTTTTTTTTTTTAGGCGCCCCTCATTGTGGTTCTGGTATTGCTGTATTCCGGAATTTCACTTTCAGAATATATTTTGTAGTGGCTTTTGAGACAGTGCCCCTAAGTAAAAGTCAGGAACTTATCAGTCCTTTCTGTTTTTCTTAAGTACCCTTTTTGTACCCCCATAAGGCATGTCCTTGGGGCAGGTATTCGGCGGCTATCGTGGATCCTGCGGGGTAGCGCCAGGAGAGGAGGGGGTGGGCTTCTTTTATGTCTCAAGACTGCAGCAATTTACAGATGTGTTGCCTCTTCAGATCGTGTATTTGATATGGGTAATAATAATAATAATAATCCACATTTGTAAAGCGCAAACCATCACCTGTTAGGGTCTCTAGGCGCTGGGGGCCGTCGGGAAGATTAAGCAAGCTATTGCCCAGAGTCCCATGGTGCTGGGCTAATCTGCTGCCGCCCCCGGGGATCGAACCGTGATCCCCAGATTCCGGAGTCAGTCACCCTGGCCGCGGCGCCACACCTCTCCGAGAAGGGTTGCTCACCAGTTAAGACTTCCTGTAGAAATTTCAGAAATTTTGAACAAAGGATTGTTTTTCCTCCGAATATTGTTTTTGGTTGTGGTCAAATCATTTGGTCGACAGGCCCAGTTTCCAATGGGAACCGCAGCTACATGCCTGCAGGATCTTTGACCGTGCCTCCGTAGGTGTCTCTACACTTGCGGCCATCATGCCCCCTGATGCTTCGGATTCCATTGCGTCCCTAGCAGTGCCTTTTGCTACCCATGGTAGTGAATATTGTTCGAGCCCATATCGATATCATCTGTGACGCCAGTTCCCGATCCACTTTTAGAACTAAATTGGGACAGGTGAGTTTTGCATACAGTGGGACACTCGGGGAAAGCCAACCTTGGGCTTCTTGCTGAGCTTTGTACAAGCTTCAATTGAGAACTTTGATGTTGAGATGGGAGGTAGTGGGGTTGACATATTCCATCTTTTTGGGCCTTCAACACGACAGTGACTTAAATATTCCTATTGAAATTGGCCTCTGTTGTCCCTTTTGAAGACATTCTTTCTTGTAAGGTTGTCCTATGCAAGGTGGCTGAAGTAACTGAATGTCCTTTGCAGGTTGTAGATGTAATGATGAACATATTGACTGAGATCCTCCATCCCTGTTCCTCTTCAACAGAACCTTTGTTGCCTTGTAAGAAGGCCTCCAATGACAACAACGCACTAACGTGTGCACCCACACCCCGATTCCCCTCACGCAGGACCTAGTGAACTATCCACATGGGTGGGGCATTTATCGGCAGCGTCGGGCCAGCGGGTAGCTGGCAGAGGTTGGAATAATCAGGGTAATTTGTTGGGCAAGTTCACACAGTTAATACCACGTTAGTCTCCCCTTTCACCACTTCCGACCCCATCCCTCCCCCCCACCCGTCCCGCATATGCAGCACTGAATGCTAAGATCAACACTACAGGCAATCATACTTAGTCATCGTATGCACTGAAATCTTAAGCAATGGACGCAATGTTACCACCCCAACAGTCTGAGATGCGCTACAACTATTGAAATACACTAATTGCGGACTGTAATGATATTGAAATATTTGTGTACCTCACATCACATACGATATTTGTACGTGCATATGAAATCTCCTTTGTTTAATTACCAAAAACGAATAAAGAAATTTAAATTTGAACAAAATGAGGCCACCAATGGCATAATATGCTCTTGTGGGCTAATCCAGACACCATCCAGACTGTCCACTGCCATTGTGCCAGACAACCTAAATTAGCTATCCTTTCATCCTTCTTATGGAGGACTAATACTTTGGGCTCCTTGTTACTTCAGAATTTGTATCGGTTTCTGCTCTCCATCCAAAGGCATCACAATTGATGGGTAACAAATTGTTCTTATTGGGGAGCTAGGCTGTACGTTCATGCAGCTCTGAATGCCTATTGCCATCCTGCTTCCCTGCTTGAGAGATGGTGCAGATGCTGGTTCCCCTTCTGCCGGATCATGTGATGGGATGTTTGAGTGAAGTGATTGGTGATGGATTTTGGGGCATCAAGCAAATTCATAGGTCCAGTCTGAATTTGAATGAATTTGGTGGCCATGTCTATGCGCTTCTCTGTGATCTTTTTTAGAAACGCTTAGCTTAGCTCCTCTGGTGTCCATGGATATGTTCAGTCAAACCTTATGGATACATCCTTAATGGTTCCCACTTCCTTGATAAGAAGGCTTACCTGGCCTTAGATGAAATTACACAAAGACGCACCACTGCCCACTCCTGAGGCTTGTATTCTTGTGTGAATGTCCTGTCAACGGTATGATAGATTCAAATGTTATACGTTGAAATAGCCTTACAGGCAACACCAGCCTTCCCAACCTGGTTGACAGCAGTCTGTGCCCTCATGTGTCTAAAGGGAATGTGGTGTCTGCAAGGAGTACCCAGGCCAGAAGCAGCAGTCTGAAGTCTAATGTTTGTTTAATTTGTCCTGCAAAGGGTGTGAGTCTTTCTTCTGTCTTGCATCCTGACGGACAAATGTTGTGTTCTTACTAGGTATCTTTGGATTTCAACCGACAGTTCTGCCTTGTGGCGTGATTTCAGCACTTCATGTCATCACACAGTTTATGTTGGTTTTGACAGTGCATCCTCATTGATGGGTGGTGCTGTTGTTGCTGTGCCTCAAGCAGTGGCTAGTGGTGATAGAATGATTTTCCCCCCACATATGTTAGTTTTCTGTTTGTGTGGGGACTTCTCTTCCCCCACTTTATTCCCTCACCTTCAGCGTGCATATAGCACCTCTTATTTATGACAGGGCTTTGTCGTGTGCCTTAAGTTATTTCGCTTCCATCAGGAGGGTTCAAACTTCCAGAATGCATGATGGGATGTATCATGTCTCTTGCATCTGTATCCTTGATGAATGTAGCGCCAGGACTCATACTTCAGAGGTAGCCTAGTCAGAACTGGGGCAAATTATATAATTTATAGCGAGTGGGCTGGAGTTGGGATGGCACCTAGACCTGTTATTCTTCTCTGTTCTTGTTTTCCACTTATGTTAATGATGGATCTCCTGTAATTTGGGAGCGAGAGGTTCTTCAAACAAACCTACAAACATGGTGCCTAGGACTAATTGAAAACAACCTGGGCTAATGTGTTTGCTTTATGGTGATGAATGACATATTGGCTACCCCTCTGTATAAGGGAGTACCAGAACACATTTGTTTAGTGTGCCAAAGAGAAGGCATTTCACCGAGTAAGGCTGCATCTTCTAGTACACTTCATTCTTTCTTTCAACCAGTAAAGTTTGCTTGGGTTTTCTTTTCCGCTTGCTTAGTAATTGTTTGCTTTATAAGGGCTACCTGACATGTTTTCTCTTCCCCGTTAACCAGACCTCTGCGGGGCTGGGTTTGGTTCTTCTTTTCTGTTCGGTTCATTACCCTAGTCCACGACAAATGACTGTTCTTTTTGTCTGTATATTTTTTGGTCTTATGGATTTACTGGTTTGATAGGTGCATCCTTCCCTTGTTTTGATCTGTCTGACAAGTTGATCTTGCAAATGCAGGCTTATTCTTTTTTTGGTGGCGCTACACCCCCTCCATCTGTATGTAATTGTGAGCCTTAGTTTGTTTTATTATGGCTGTGTCATGGCTAACAGAGCCTCTTTGGATATGCTGGCCCCATAGAGGTTAGGCAGCATAATGGTGTTCTTTGGGATGTTCTGCACTTTATTGAGGCAAAGGCATTTTTCTTTGTCACTGTCCAGCAAGGGGTCCTAACCAAGATACCGGTTAGAGTAGAATGTGGGATTCGGTTATGATCCTTGCCAGAGAGCGCCTCAGCCTGGTTTCTTGGTAGAATGTTTTCCTCAGACCCACGTCCAGAATAGGGTTGCCATCGGGCCCTTTTTAGCTCTCTCCCAAGCAGCGCTTGCACTGTTTTGTTCGAGACATGCTGTATTCAGGATATGGGCATGAAGCTCCGCCCACTTTCTGCTCATCTTTTTAATTGGCTCGTGCCACTGTCCTTTGTAAATGCTGGCTTTTCATTTGTCAATAAGCTTAGTAGTCCCTCCTTAGTACCTCCTTTTTTTATTGTATACTCCCAAGAGGACACCCCTTGTTACATGTCCTGTTAGTCGCTATGTTATTTATTAGTTTTGGCGTACTGTTATCTCCTTTTTGCTTCTTTAAGCTTAGGAACTGCAGGTTGCCACTCTTGCTCCCTCTCCTGGGCTGCAGCTGCCTCCTCCCGCCTGCTTTTTGAAACTCCGGGCCAACAATATGCTTATGTTTAGTATTTGCATTTGTTGCTTGCAAGCTTGTATAGGCGACTCTCCTCACTTCAAACGCCCCCCACCTCCTGCCGCGAAAACATCACATGAACCTTGCCGTGCTGTAACTTTCACAATGGCTTCAGACTTCCCCTTAATGAGGCGGCAACAGGTCTTCATCTTCAATCCTCACTGCTTCTCCCTCCCACAGCATGCGCTGCTCTGCCCGACCTTCTCCTCTGCTTCCGGGTATCTTCCCGCTCCACTCCACCATGGCACTAATGTACCCGCCTGGGCTTTGTAAGTGCTGAAACAGTGTGTGTACACTTTCTTAAATGGGCCCTGCGCTTTCAGTTTTATTGCAACAAGCATTCCCACCTGTATTTGCAACTATCACAAGTCACTACGGCAAGAGATCATCACAAAAGCTAATGCTTTAATTAACATATAACCCTCCCTTGCAGAAGTTAAATCCGAAACCTTGTCCTCTTTCATGTACGCGTGTGTTGAGAATGCTTTACATCTCCCGGACTTTAAAAATAAAACAATAATAAAAAATATAAAAAAAATTGCACTTCAGGATGCTCTCAGATGTCGCTGCTATATTGGGGGCTATAAATAACGTTTTGCTGAGAGAACAGCAGTTAGTCATATATTCATGCATGTTGCCACTACTCCCACATTGGACTCATGATCACAGTTCTCCTACTTTTTTTGGTCGAGCCTACAGCAGCTCATGCGCTGTCGCTCGACTTTTAGTAAGTGAGTTTTAAAAGTGCTTCCCACCAGCTTTTGTTGGCCTAATGCTTGCGTTCACGTGAACGTGCACATCTGCCAGCTTTCTGCGTCCGAGGCGCCACCTGGAGCGTGTGTTTTGCCGGCGCGCTTGCGCACTCCCTCACCCCTCCCACTTGTTTTCTCCCACAGGCTGCTCTGCGATCACCAGAGAGTCGTTCAAAAGTACAGGAGGAGGCGGGGGTGGCAGCTTCCCCGCCCCTCTGCTCTGGAGTCAGCGTGACATCGCATAAACCGAGCCGCATCTCTGGCATGTCACACTTGTGGGATCTGAAGGCTTCCCACTGATGCCCCATTTGTTTGTTCTCCCATAAAGCGGCCTGTCAGCTTTACAGCTTCTCAACTGCTAACGTGCCTTGTTTGTGTGAAAGCTGCATCGCTCTGTGGCGTCCTGTCCTTATGGCTGCACTTGTCCCAGGACAAAGTGCCCACTTCACAGGTGCTAAATGCAATGAGTCACAAACAATGCTGCTTCTTTAGACTCAAATGCTGCACATATGTGGGAATTAATACATGGTTCTGCTAGACCGCAAAAGACGAAAGAAAGTCACGAATATTATCCCTTATAGCCAGGCACCACGAAGACACCTACGCGAAAATTAGGTGGGGAAGCCTGGGGCAGCTTACTCCTTCATTTAGAGTGGACAGGGGGGGGTAAGACAAAGTTACCTTATGGCCCCTACCTTGTTCTCCATTTTTATAAATGGCATTGTAAAATTTATGGAAGATACCCCAACGGATGCACCTAAATTGGCGGGCGTAAGAATCACAATTCTTATGTACGCCGATGATACCCTCCTACTAGCAAAAACCCCTAGCTGTTTGCAGCGTGCGCTAATCATTTTTTAGGAATTTTGTGACATGTGGGACCTTGAGATAAATGCAAAAACAACAGTTGATGGACAGAATGCAGAACAGTGTCATACATTCACCCCAGTACAGAGATCTGGGCCTAAATCCATTGTTTTTTTGCTCACCACACCACCCCAATTCAGACATGGCCATATGCAAATCAGCCTTGACCCTGTGCCTTATGGGAACAGTCCAGCCCAAACTGCCAAGCCATGTCTTCCCTGGACCGGAATCAAGCATCCTAGGACCAGTTTCTAGGTATCAGCCGTCTTCAGCCAGGATAGCTTGACTCCAGTGGTGTGGAGAGCACAGGACTCCCGTCTGAGCATACCAGTCCCACTCGGGATTCAAATGCAAAAACAACAGTTGATGGACAGAATGCAGAACGATATCATACATTCACCATAGTACAGAGATCTGGGTCTAAATCCATCGTTTTTTTGCTCACCACCCCACCCCAATTCAGACATGGCCATGTGCAAATCCGCCTTGACCCTGTGCCTCATGGGAACAGTCCAGCCCGAACTGCCAAGCCATGTCTTCCTTGGACCGGAATCAAGCATCCTAGGACCGGTTTCTGGCTATCAGCCGTCTTTAGCCAGGATAGCTTGACTCCAGTGGTGTGGAGAGCACAGGACTCACGTCTGAGCATACCCGTATCACTCGGGGTGAAAAATGCAAAAACAACAGTTGATGGACAGAATGCAGAACAATGTCATACATTCACCCCAGTACAGAGATCTGGGCCTAAATCCATCGTTTCTTTGCTCACCACACCACCCCAATTCAGACATGGCCATATGCAAATCAGCCTTGACTCTGTGCCTCATGGGAACAGTCCAGCCCGAACTGCCAAGCCATGTCTTCCTTGTACCGGAATCAAGCATCCTAGGAGCGGGTTCTGGCTATCAGCCGTCTTCAGCCAGGATAGCTTGACTCCAGTGGTGTGGAGAGCACGGGACTCACGTCTGAGCATACCCGTCCCACTCGGGGTGACAAATGCAAAAACAACAGTTGATGGACAGAATGCAGAACAATGTCATACATTCACCCTAGTACAGAGATCTGGGCCTAAACCCATCGTTTTTTTGTTCACCACACCACCCCAATTCAGACATGGCCATCTGCAAATCAGCCTTGACCCTGTGCCTCATGGGAACAGTCCAGCCCGAACTGCCAAGCCATGTCTTCCTTGGACCGGAATCAAGCATCCTAGGACCGGTTTCTGGCTATCAGCCGTCTTCAGCCAGGATAGCTTGACTCCAGTGGTGTGGAGAGCACAGGACTCACGTCTGAGCATACCCGTATCACTCGGGGTGAAAAATTCAAAAACAACAGTTGATGGACAGAATGCAGAACAATGTCATACATTCACCCCAGTACAGAGATCTGGGCCTATATCCATCGTTTTTTTGCTCACCACACCACCCCAATTCAGACATGGCCATATGCAAATCAGTCTTGACCCTGTGCCTCATGGGAACAGTCCAGCCCGAACTGCCAAGCCATGTCTTCCTTGGACCGGAATCGAGCATCCTAGGACTGGTTTGGCTATCAGCCGTCTTCAGCCAGGATAGCTTGACTCCAGTGGTGTGGAGAACACGGGACTCATGTCTGAGCATACCCGTCCCACTCGGGGTGACAAATGCAAAAGCCAAGGGAGAAAAAAAGTGTATAACTTGGATCTAATGCAACAGTCACTGCTTCTAAAATTCATCTGTTTTCTTTGTTCTCTGGAAATCGGGAATATAAAGGGTCCCAAGGTCCATGAAAATAAGATCAAAAGGCCCCAGTCTATGGTGCCTATTATGCCACATATGTACACTACACAAATCCACGCCACATTACACAATTCCACTCCACACAGTTACACAACTAACAATTCCAATCCAACACCCATGATTCCACTCAAATCTCATACATCCACTCCACAACACAAGGGTAAAAGACATTGTAATTTACAACGCCAATAGCTCGAACTCAAAAAAATGTGAGACCAATAGCATTTCTAATGCTTGTTTTAACCCCTTAAGTGCTGCGTTGGCCACGGCAGCACTACCTCCCCAGTGCTGCGCACGTCCATTGGACGTTCATTCAGCACTAGTTCGAATGGACAGCGCAGCACTGGGGAGGGAATTGCGCCGCAGCTAAGGTGTTAAGTATAGGCAGGAAAAACATACTAGGGAAAACTGTGAAATCTGGTACTTTTTCCCTCAGATACAAAGTTAAAACAGCAATTATGTGTAGAGATCTGTTAAAATGTCCCAGAGAGCTGTCTAAATCGTTTTAGAATGATTAATAGCGCAAACGAAGGGATAAGTATCATGTTGTAGAAGAATCGTGGTGCTATTTTACAGGAATACAGTCAGTCAGTCATATACTTTATTCGATAACTTAATATCATAAAAAGGCACAAATACCATATCGTAATCAGAACCTTAAAAAAAGTTTCTTAAAATCTATTATGTTTAAAAATCATTTCATAGGACCACAGGAATACATTTTCACATTCCAGCTTTTGACTATTCCAAAATAGGAAAATGTAAGGAAATGGTCGGTATTTTTTGTTCCAAGAAAGGTGGGATCCCTAGTTCAAGAGAGTAATACTTTGTTATTGATTATTGAGGTGAGAAATCTGTAGGTAGAAGTATTGACCAGAAGAATGAGTTACTTGCCTTCTGTAGCAATATTTATGGGGGATACTTTACCTTCATGTAGATTACTCACCAACCTGCCTGCCTCCCTCTTGGGAGGAGTAGTATTGCATGTTTAATAAGGTTCCTAGTCAGTTTTCAGCACTACATTCCTGCCAGTTTGATCTCTCCCTCTAAGGTCATGGAAAAAAGAATCAGATCTGAGGTCAGAGCTCCTGAGTGGCACCTATAAGGCTCTGTGACTTCACATCTGGGGGTATCATCAGAAATGAGCTGGACCCCTGGCTCTATCTACTGGTTGAGGAAAGTTATTTCAATATTTCCAGATCCATTCTGGTTCCTGGAGGAGGTTCATGAGGTGAGGAATCTGAAGGTAGGTGGAGTATTCAACAGGAATTTTAATACCCAAAGTAAGTACCTTATTCGCCTTGCAACATGACTCAGTCAGTCTAGCCTCACTATTTGGTCTTAAATTGCAGCACAATTTTAGTTGCCCAATTACCAGGTCCTGGGACTGTGTGAGTCTTCACCAGGTGTAGATGCTGGTGTAGAACTCTATGCCAACAAGTGTACCTAAATTTTCTTAAAATATTTTGATGTAAAACATCCCCATCCCCAAAAAGAAGCCTCCCAGTGACACCAGGACCCACTCCAAAATGGAGTCTTATCCTACCATGACAGAAGTGTTAATGTAGGTCTTCATTCAACGTCCTCATTTGACGTACCCAGTGCTATTGTTTGGTTGTTTAGCTCTTTTGAGTTCCTTAATCCATACATTATGAGGCTTTAATCTTTTATGACTCTACTTTCTACAACACACAATTTTAAAAGACATCTAGATGCTTCAATAGATTTGTCCATCTTAAAGAATCACCCAGGTTTTCCTTGTAGATTTTTGTTAGGAGAGCCCTGTGTTGTCGTAAGATAGATGTTCTTTAACAGACCCTCTAGTCGCCACTCGGCGACTGATTATGAACATGATGGCTATTTTGGACCTTATTCTACACATTCTTGATGTTTGACGATTTAAGGTGACAGCCATACTTGTAGCCAATTGGTGAGTATCAGGAAGCATCCAGGAGCAAGCGATTTCAAAATTGTCTGCAAAATTGGATCCGGCTTGAAATAAAGCAGTCCTCTCTCAATAGCATTGTTACTTATTCCTGAATTTTAATGCAGTAGGTGTGATATTTGAAATTACCTCGAACCTTAATAATGTCAAACCTTTTGGCTTTACCAGTTTTGATTTCACAAGGTTTTGCCTTGGTAATTGTTTTCGACTACACCATTTAATGTATTGCTATCAGCTAACCAGTTGTAATGCCTTTTTGTTCTGCCTTTGCTATTGCTGTCACATATTGAAACCAATTGTACAACCATTCCATGGTTCAACAAAATTGCCTTTTGTTTTCTGGTCTTCTGGGGCCCAGTGTTAAATAATTCGGCAGATGAACAGTATATTTTGTAAGGTCACAACAGGCCTCGAAAAATCTACTTGCTATGAGGGAGTCAGATTTTATCAGGTCGAGCTATTTAGAGGACCTTCACATCCGTTCTGTCGAGTGAACTTAAACTGGAAAGGAACAGGTCTTCTGTTCATTGAAAAAGTGAATGAACAATTAAAACACATTTAAATCTTGTTATTATCTTGATACATTTTGCTGTCCAATAACAGAGGTCAAATGCTAGTTTGTCTTTTTACTGATTGCTGCTTATCTTATTCTTGAACATGGTGTTTACTTTGTCACTCTTTTCACATTTAGAGGTTTTTGTCAAGTGATCTATCTGACAATCATTGTGAAACAAAAGGCTGTAAGAAGTCATGTTTTTTTCTAACACCGTATTTAAACAGCTCGCAAATCAAAAAGTACAAATATTTCAAAATATATCAGGAATTACGAAAGCAAATTGTTTTGGGTAATTCAGAAGTGTGATGCAAACAAAGATTTAAATAGGAGCAAAACAAATCAGAACACTTTACTTGGTGATGTACAAATTACAAATATTTGTAGGAACTCTAATTCCAAACATTGTTAGTATGCTATATAGTTTTATCAGTAAAACCACATTAGTTGGAAATTGTGTGACCATTCAAATAAAAAATCTGCTGATTGCCAATGAGTATGCTACCACTTCATGCATATATTTATTGAACGTGATAGTTTTTAAACATGACTTGAGAAACATTCCTGCCCCTGTCCTGAAGACTATGCTGTTAATGAACTAAAAGTTAGCAAGTTAACTGTCATGTGTATCGTATTTTCTGGCTAGATTTGTATTGTATGTGGAGCAAAAGTTTAGTCTATTAAATCAAACTAAAGTGTTTTTGTACAGCAGACATGCTGAACTCGCGCGTTTGAAGGTGCTCCCTTATGTGATCAAGAAGAAAATGAAAGTGAATCAAAATATTTGCCCAGGATCACATAACCTGAAACCAGTTTATAGGTCAAGAGCATTATAATTAGCTTGATTAGATTATTTCAGTCGCTATACCTCCAGGTCTAGTAACATATTTATGATTTTTCGAGGCCTGCACAATTTGCAGTTGCAAGAGATCTTGATACCAAAGATCTGTTTCTATCTGTTAGGTCTGCCACTCCTATTCTAAATACAGGTTTACTCTTTCTTTGTCTGTGTTGGGTTTCGCTGGACCTCAACAATAACTCATTTTGTGTGCTCTTTCTGAGAAAAGCATGGGTTGCTTCTCTTTAATTCTAGCTGAACCAGCAGTATGCTGCCTATTCATTTTTTTTGTTTTAGTTTTTTTCTACCAATTTTGTTTCATTTAATTCATTATGCCTTCTTCCAAGGAGTTTTAGTATTTTTCCTAATTATATTTGTAAGTTTCCCACTTTTGCCCTTTTAAACTCCCGTAACCTATTTCTTCATGGCATTATTTTTTTAAAAACTGTTTGCACTTGGGGATTTTTTTCTCCAATGCCACTCTCCCCTCCCCTCCCTGAATTAGCTATGGCCCTCCCCAGTTATGCCTTTTAGCGAGTGAGAAAATCCACCTACTACTTACTAAACCTGTGTATTGGGTTGTACATTGTCCATCCCAGCCCCCTCGATCTCTATATTCATGGCATTATTATGCTGGTAAATTAATTGTGTGCCGCCTTACATTAATGACAGTAACCTTGTCACTTGCGCAAGCCAAAACATATATATCTTCCTTGATATATTTAGATCGTCTATTTCTCCTTATAGCAAGAGCCAGACTTCATGCTTCTTCATGGATCTTTTGACTCCTCCATAATAACTTTTATGCTTTCTTTCCTCTTTCCTTGTGAGGGTCTCTACTTCTACGAATGAGCGTACTCTGCTCTACTTGGCAAACGCTAAGATTTAAAACCAAATGTATAATAGTATTTTCACAAGGTTACACACCACAGGTGCTCGCTAGATCACACTGAAAAACTATGGAAACAAAAAAGTGTCTTTACTTTTTCTTCCTGGAAAAAAAAAATGCTCTCTGCTTATTCCTTGCAGGTGAAATTTAACTTACAGAAAATTATTCAAACAGTTTTTAATAATACTTCCTTTCTTTTCCACTGGTAAAAACTCGGTATTCTCTACAAATTGCTCATTTTGGGCACAGTTGGAAAAAAACGGAAAATGCTGAAACTATTCTGACCTTTGACACTATATTTAGTTCTCGCTTGCTTTTTTTTTCAATGTCGATTCTGTTTCTCACACAAGTTGTTACGGTTGTGTGGTCCAAGGTACATTGAGGTACTTTGCACGTTTTGAAAGACTATGCTAGCTAGTACTTCTCCCTTTTGTATCCTATTTATTCTGAATGCTTCCTTGAAGCAAGGCATGCTGCTAATTTCCTTAAGTACAGCCAAAGTTCACCTCTTAAAAAAAGCTTGACATGTTTGTTCGCCTTAATTGGGACGCTGTTGTGTTGTCCCACCCTCTTAAGCTCTCTGCTCACAATCCTCTTACACCATTACAGTAATTTGTGGCTCTATTATAACACAGAGGGGGGCATGATTCGTGTTGTGTTGTTATGGTTGGTGCTCTTGATAGTAGCAGTGACTTTCAGCATCTTTGTTTCTTTCTGCTACAGGACAATACAACTCTCTTGTTTATGCTAATTGGATATGCGGGTGGCCGGAGGAGTGCTGCTGAGGGGTTTTAATACTTTCTGTTTCAACAAATAAAGAGTACAAGGGTACCACAATTCATTTTACACATTTACAACACTTGTAAAACCATAACATAAAATTGGGAAACACTGTACTTTTTAATCTCTCCCGCCCTCCTTTGCTACCAACGTTATATATTCTCTTGTTGCTTTCAGAAATTTCCCCAATGCAATTGTAATATCCAAAAAAGTCATTTCTGTAAGGAGGTCAATGGCATCTGCACGGGAGGTCACCTCATATTTTAAAAAAATTGGACGTAAAAAGGTTTTCCGAATTGCTAAAATCCATGTACAATCAAACAATATATGTAAAATATCATTTCTTACTCCTAGGCCACATTTACAGGTTCCGTCCGGGTGGATCAGGGCCATTCTTATTTTTCTTTCAATCTTCCATGGATTTAGGCCCACCCGAGCCTTCAAGATTTTGTGTCTTAGCCATCTATTGGGCAGTAAATCCAAGTATGGGAACCGGACCTCCTTTTCCCATTCATTCTTTACCCAATTCACAGATTTTTTTTAACCTCAGATAGTCCATGTCTTGTGATCTGGAAAATTCAAGCCCTTTGTCTCTAAGCATTTTTTTAGTGCAGACTATATTCCACAATGGTGGAGAGAGGCTCAATTTCAAGCGCGCAGCTACCGTCTGGAGAGAGTTCTTCATATCTCGCGCCCAGCGTAAGCTGCTCGCTTGCATTTCCCCTCTACACCAAATCAATACCTTCTCTTCACCACCAGACTCCTGTCGGTTCCAAAATCTTATTAAGGACGTTTGAGTTTTTACATCCCATGATGTCAATCCCACCTCCATTCTGATAGCTTTAATCATGGAGCTATTTGGTAAGGCCAACAACATTTTCAAAGTTTTACCTTCTTCCCGGTCCCACCCTCTTTTACCACTCAGGTAAAGCACCTCTGCACCATAAAGCACTTGTGGGGGGATCATCACTTCAAATGCCTTTAAAAGCGGTCTGTGTGACATGTCACCGTAATCTTTATTACATTTTTTCAGACTACAGACCAAGGAATAAGCCTTAGCCGTTCGTGCCTCCACTTGGGTATTCCACTTTAGTGTGCTATTAAACCAGAGGCCTAAATATTTGTATTCACCTACTACGTCTAGTTTATCCTGTCCTAAAAACCAATTAAAATTATTTGCCCTCTATCCAAAGCATAGGATCTTAGTTTTTTCCATATTTACAGTTAAAAACTTTTTTTCACAATATTCTTTAAAAACATTTAATTTCCTTTGGAGGCCCATTTTGGTTTGATCCAGGATCACACGGTCATCGGCATATAAAAGGCATGACACTTTATTGCAACTCATACGTGGACTCACACTTCTTTCAACTTCCAAGGCAGCGGGGAGATCTGCTAAGAAATTTGAAAAAAGCAAGGGTGCCAGAACGCACCCTTGTCTCAAACCATTCCTTACTGGGATTTTATGCGTTAGTGAGCCCTTTGTGTCTTTAATGACCTGGGCCCAATTGCCACTATGTAAATCTTTTAAGATGTTTAATATACCCTGTGGCATTCCATAATTTTCTAATACTTCCCAGAGGCTATTTCGGTCCACTGTGTCGAACGCCGCCCGGAAATCAAAATTGTTATGGTTGGTGCTCTTGATAGTAGCAGTGACTTTCAGCATCTTTGTTTCATTCTGCTACAGGACAATACAACTCTCTTTATTATGCTCATTGGATATGCGGGTGGTCGGAGGAGTGCTGCTGAAGGGTTTTAATACTTTCTGTTTCAACAAATAAAGAGTACAAGGGTACCATGCGGTAAAAGAAAGAAAATATCAGCAATGGCAACCAATCCATATTTCGAAAATTGTTCTATATCAGAAGCAAAAACAAACTACACAGAAAAGAACACACTCCTTCCAGTTATATTAAGTAATTTACTGCTTCATCAAGGTGCTCGGTCCTCAAAGGTGTTCACAAGGTGAAAAATATAGTGTAGTTTGCAGTGAGTATAAAACATAACAATAAAGACACATAAGTCTATTCAAAGTGACAATGTCAGTACCAGGTATAATTCCTTAGGTTTTGATAAATCTCCAATTGCCGTAAATTTCAACCATAGGTGATTAATGGGCCATCATCAGGACTGTAGGTGATTAGATGAGCAGTAGACCATTCATTATGCCGACTTGCCACAATTGAAGTTCACAAAGTTGTCAATATAATAGGACTCGTAGTGGGCCCTAGTAGTAATGAATCTGAATTACGTGAAATGAACTTCCGGAAGAAGGTGAGAGGTACATGGTCCCATAGGAAAACAACTGGGCATGCACAATCCAGCCACAGTTCACTACAGCAGTGTGCTGCAGATTCGAAATCACGAAGTCTGAGTAAGTAGTGCTTAGTTTGAACTTGAAATACCAGCGTGGACGCAATAGGGTTCTGCAGCTCCCGCTTGGTGTTCCCAGGATACACAGGCCCCTGAGGAAGGGTCCCCGACCCGTAATGCATTGGGATGATTGATGAAATGCATTATATACATGTGATATCAAGATGAGATCGAAATTATGTACAGTTATATATGTGAATTATCATTGTGATGCTACAACATGCATTAAAAAACAAAATGAAGAGAAGAAAGAAAAAACGATTTTTTGTGGAATTTATCTTTAATCGTAGCAAGGTTAATTTAACCACCGGAGTGCAACAGGGGGACACTAAGAAATTCCAACTTAGTGCTTTATTTTGCGTATTCAACCCAGTTTCTTCAGGCCCGAGGGACATGCCCTTGTGCATCCAAGCAGATTACTGCTAAAGAACGAATTTACACCAGAATCAACATAGTGTGTCTCACTACTCTCCTTACTTGATCTTTAAATTGTCCCATACTGGACAGCTTCAAGTGTGCCAGAACCTATTGGTGATGCTCATTTTCAGGGACCGTTTTAATTGAGGTCTCAAATTAGTCAAGATTTGTGCCTTCATTCAAGAATTCTTAAACTTAGTTATTTATACTATGACTATTGTCAAGGTAGCCTCATGGAATTTTAAAACGCCATAGAATGTATATTATTATTGATATGTGTATAGCACTCACCTAGCCACATGGGTGGAGTAGCACTTCACATGTAACAGGAAATTAAATTAGTGTTTTGCAACATATATAATCATTTTTTAAAATATTTGTATTTATTGATTTTCAAAAGAGTGGTAGAGTGCAATATAAAGACAAACAACATTTCGGTGGTGCGTAATCGAACCAATAAATAGCGGGAACATGTGACATACACAACATCGTTGTGCAAACGATGTATACTGTGAGGACAGCGGTGACAAGATAGACCTATATAGAAATCGACCAACTTTGTATATATACACCATACAGGGTGACTCAACTTACAGCTGGATAGTGCGTAAACTCCATTAAGAATACATTAGTACATATACTTATGATCACTTTCATCACTTATTATTGTCTAATAGACTCCAGTTGACCCTGTTCTGCGCATTACATTCACTCTGGCATGTCCGCATCTGCGGCCTCCCCAGTATGATTAGAGTTAATATGTGTGTCCGAGGCCCATTCGATAAAAGGTTCCCATACCTCCCTAGGCCGGGAGGTCGGTGGCATGAGCTCCCAGTATGTCGCTAGTTGTGTTAGGCCATATGTTGCTTCTCTTAGCCATCCCTTGACTGTGGGTGACCTTCTCTTCCCCCAAACAATTGCTATCTGTCGCCTAGCAAATAACAAAAGCAACGCATGAAATTTACGTTTTCTTAACATGCGTGTTTTTTACGTATCCTAATATGCCCACCAAAGGGGAAGGGGAAACCTTGAGATCTAGGATTTGGTTGATTGATTAAAAAATTCGAGACCAATATATACTAAGGGCAGGACATTCCCAAGCCATGTGGAGGAACGATGTGGCATCAGCGCTGCACCGACAACAACAGTCGCTTTCTCGTAACCCCATCCTGTGTAGGCCAATAGGCGTTCTATAATACAGGTGTAAAAATGTTAAATGGATTAGTCTGAGCTTATAGTTAGGTGAGCGTTTAGTCATCTGTGCACAACAGTATGTCCATGGCAACTCCGTGTCCCATTTAGCACGAGCACACACAGTCACTCCAGGCGCATCTGATTGCATATGTGTATTTAGTCTGGTGATCAGTTTACGTGGGGACAGAGTGGTCTATACGTTTTCCAGGGCATTCAGGGTAGACGGTTGAGATAGAAAATCTGTATGTAGCTGTCGGCAGACTGCTCGAAGGGTATGATACAAAAATATTTCCCCAAAAAGGACCCTCTCTCCCTCAGCCGCTGTCGGGTAATCTCTGAAGTTCGCTCCTGGGTATAAGTCTGCAAAAAAAATATGTATATATATATAATCATTAGCTAAGATGTAAGACTTTTTTGGATGGTTTTGGTGGTAAAGATGGAGTCTATTGAGCAAGGGTGGGCATTCAGTCTGAGATCTTCAGGCAGTGTGTTGCAAGACAGGAGAAGGTTTGGTTTACCTTTTTGGGTTTTTTACTTTTGGGATGCCCAGGATCAAAGTGGACTATTTACAGTATTTCTTTTCCCTCCCATGACTAGGAGTATTTTTTTTAAAATACTTGAGCAGGTATAAGTTTAAGACTTTGTAGGTGATGCAAGTCACTTTAAAATGGCCTTATTTTAATTATACCCCTTTAGGATTAGGCTGATGTGATTAATTTCTTCGCATGTTTAATGACGTGGACTTTGAAATGGAAAAGGCGTGTTATTTGGCATTGCGGAAATATATTAATTTGAGTCATCTATACAGGAAATTGATTCAGAAGGTCATTGCTAAGAACCGAATAAATGAGAGAGAAGAACATGGCGGGACAATTCCTAAAATCAGATAGACCCTCCTTGAGTACTGGAAAGTATCACATATCTGCAGAGTTGTCTCAGCAGAGAGGCCAGAAACGGAGGAGGCACTGTCAAGTGGTTGATAAAGCAGCACCCTCCCACCCTGGCAAACTCTGCTGGTGCGATGGTCCATTGGTAGGGCTCATTGAGGGCGGGTAGGGGCTGACTCCATGGAATGTTGGGCCTGGGCAATTGCCCACTCTGCCATTTCTTAAAATGGCTCTGCAGTCAAGCCAATCCCAAACCAGTATTCCGGGCATCCCTAAGTACCTAAGAGCATACAGAACCTTCAAAATATTTTGGATACAAATTACACAGGAAACAAAATATAAGGACATGATAAAGACTGTAAAATGTAAAAAAGTGTTTCTTTAACACTTGGAAGTATTCCAATTTATTGTATTAGATCACAACTTTGCTTTGACATTTATTTGAATTGGAAGTTTCAAAACATGAACTTTAAAACCTTTATTAACCCTCCCTCCTGACAAAGCCATGAGTGAACAAAGCGTACGAATTGTCAGGTGTCGATTATGTTTTAATCAATATTATTTTGTGGATGGAGGAACATTACAGGCTATTTAATCGTATACAAGTGAGGGTTTTACACAGAATCCATCTTGAGCTGAATTACTTGAGTATTCTCGCGAATGTCACTATCATGTAAACTAGATTTGATTAAAATAACACAATTTAGTCATGAAGGTGAGCTGGGATTTGAACCCAGGTTTCCTGGTCCCACATAGTGAAATTAAACAACTGACTAGATCACCTTCTTTTTCTCAATTCCCTTTAGCACCAGAGGACAGGGTTTTTTAACAATTCTGTCAGATAAATAGTGTGAGAAGTTGGCCCGATATGCAACGTTCGCTATTCTAGCGACCGCTATGTATCGTTCCAACGACCCTTATGGTGTTTGGTTGTAAGTCAACCTATAGACCAGCTATCCTAGTAGCGTGGATACGAGCAGTCTAAGGCTAAAGACTCGAGAGGGCGTGTTAAGCCAGCTGTTTACCACACATGTACCCCTTGAACACCCAGTGAAAGGACACCACACAAGTGTTATGAAAATAAACAGTATATTTATTAAGAATCACAACAGCCCTGTACTCTTTATGAGGACAGGGTACTAAGCACAAACCAAATCTCTTTAGCAAATACTTCAAGTGCACAATTAGGAACAAGTGTCCGAGGACACTGAAAGATTAAGGTCTCGGGCGGACCCGATAAGGCAAGTCGGAAGCGAGGGACTCGGGACCCTAGAGTAAGGAGGCTATGCAGGCACCGAAATGCCGAGTTACCTAGCCACGAGGGCTGCGGCTGCACAAGTCTTACAGGCGTCGGGGTCTTCGCTGACGAGCCAGGAGCCGGAAGAAAAGGAGTTGCTGGCCGGCGACCAGTGCTGAATAGTTCGTAGAGATCCAAGCCTGGATCGGAGATTGAAGAAACCTGAAAGCAGAGGGGACCAAGTTCGTACTACTAGCCAGTAGTCAGAGGGTACCAGGAAGGCACCGGTTGGCCGTCACCTCGACCAGGTGAGTGGGCGACGCTAGGCTCTGCAGTCTCACGGACCAGGAGGCGTTGTCGGCGACCACGGCGGAGGTGCGAGCTGTCCCACGAAGGATGATGCTGTCGGCGTCGCTGGGCCCAGGATGGGGCCACAAGCCTTGGCAGTTCTCAGGGCCACGGGGGGGGCCTAAGAGGGCGTCTTGAGTGGACCAGGAGGGTCCGGGGTGCTTCTCGCAAAGATGGAAGCAAGGGCCAGTCTGGAGCAACCAGACCAGCAGTGATGATTCTCGGATGTCGTCACAGAAGGACACAAGCCAGCGGCTAGTGACCAGACAACGTGCTGAGCAGCGAGCAGAAGTGCCCCACGCAGATCGTGGAGATGCTGGGAGACTGCACTTCGGTGCTGGAGCGGCTCAGGGTCGGGGCTTCTCGGACCCCAGAGCACTCACCAGAGAGTTACCTCGATGGTCGTGCTGGTTTTAAGAGCGTGCAGGTTCTGATGATGGCCGGTCCCTCGAGGTCTCGTCGCACCCATAGATCACAGCTGAGCTGATGATGTGGGTAGAGGTCAGAGGTGCCAGGGAAGCCGGTTCTCGTCGAGCTGGGCCGTCGGATTCCTTGAGGAAGGACTTACAGCAAACCGCAGAGTTCTTAGTTGGTGCCCGCTGATGCAGGGTGACTACTCCTTAGTCACAAGGGAGAAATCTTGAGAAGAGTCTTGAATGTCCTTTCGTAGAAAGTAGTTCTTGAATCAAAGATGATCTAATTTGGAAGGGTCCCCGCTCCGGTCTTTATTCTAAAGAAAGGGGTGGGTACATGACTAGGTCCTGCCCTAAGGGTGGGACCAGGAAGGGGGCAGTTACACCCCTCTCCCCTGCTGGACTTTCCCCAGGCCAGGGCTGTCGCCCCTGGAACTGGTTCTAACCGGCAGATGCGTAGTGAGCACCGGGGTGCCACTCCGCAGTCACCTTCACGCAAAAGCCCTACCTACCCAGAATACACAAACCCTGTCTGGGACGGTGCGAACACCGCCCTCGACGGGAAACCCTTTGTCCAAGCGCTCCTCGCTGGAAGGACTCCCAGCAGCAGGAGGTCAGACTCGTGTCTGTGGTGGCAGCGTCCATTTTGTGGAGCTGAGGCTTCAGTTAACTTTAACCGGGGTTCACGGTTACGTGCATGTCGTGTCCCTCTAGAGGGGTGGGATGCTAACCTCATCGCCAGTATTGGTGAGAGGGCAGCACCCCGATTCGTATGACACCTTACTCGACATGCCTGGATAACGCGACACCGGAGTTACCGTTATGGTACGCGTTAGTACACTGTGTTAAGTAAATACAGATTAAATAATTAACACAGTTTAATTTGACACAATGTCTCTATATTAAAAGAAGTCTGCGGTACAACATATGCTAACATCACTGGCTTGCTCAGTGGTCGAAGGGCATCAAAAAGAAGTGATCCCGAGTGCAATAGGGATGTGGTCAGGTAGCATGGAGGCGGAATCAAAGGCAACACTAAAAAGAAAAAAATATTCTGTGACAATTTTTTAAATCTTTTACCATCAGGCAACTACATATAAAATAATGCACACCTTAAATGAAAAGTATATACGTTTAAAACAATCAATGTGAAATACACTATTTTATGTTATGAAACATTCGTTGGTTAATGTGATCAGTGCAGATGTATGTGTATGAAGCCAGAAGCCCATCAAACTGAATTCTGTTTGGTTCAGCAAGCTTTAGTGACTTGTGTGTTGTTAGTGCTGGGAGGTCCCTGCCCGTCACAGAAAGCACTGTGAATGTGTAAGTCATAATTTTAAATGTGCATTACACACAGTTTAAGGTAGGCTGCCACAAAATGTGGACATGAATTTAGGTTAAAATTAACAAAGTGTTTTGAAAGAGTACATTTTAGTAATATGGAGATGGCATCCCGTGTAAACCGTTTTACAACTGTCCATTAAAAGCATGCACTCCACAACTCAGCTTGGAAAACCCCCTACAATACCTGTCAAAAATAATAAATGTTTGTCTTCAGAACGCTCAAAGTGTCTCCATCAATCAGCGCCACCTCTACTGGCTCCCAAGCAGCCTTTACATTTACAGATTTACCAACTGCACAGATCTACATTTCTTTTCAGGCAGCCAACACCCTGGCGAGAATGCTTGTTACTTGTTTATGTATCTACCCCTCCCTCAGGATCACTGCGGAGGAGAACTTCCACTCCAGTTAAGGCATTTCAACAGTAGCATAGGTATTTTAGCACAAAGGCTAAAATTGCACACAAATGCTATCCATCGAATTCTTCATCATGAACAACAGACTTTAGGGTTAATTCATGGACAGTCTGTGAAAATACGGACAGTTGGTCAACCTACTTACAAAACAAAAATAAATAAATGAAATACCAGACAATGTCAATGCTAAAATTAGGTCTTGCCTTTGGGACTTGTTGACCTTTCCTATGGTTTTAGCCATGCTGTACAGCAGTGATTCGCAAAGTGTGGCCCGGGGATTGCATGCGGCCCTCATGACCTTTTACATGCATCCCCCTGGGTAACAGCAGTGGTGGGCTTCTGTTTACTGACTCAGCACTAACATTAACCCGTTTACTGCGGCGAATATTTCGCCGCAGTGCGGGTGTTCGGAGTGGGCGGGGCTGCGTCGGCCGTTGGTCGTGCGCAGCACCAGGGAGATAGTGCTCGCGTCGGTCAACGCCGACGACAGCAGGGAAAGGGTTAAAGAGAGGTTAAATAAACGGACAAGTATTTATGTAAAGGTTAATTAAAGTTAACAAAAAAAAAGAAAGTAACTAGAGAGACCTGCCCGGTTTAATTTTAGGAACACCTTTATTTTCAAAGACCTCTACCAGCAAAAGTGTAAAAATATGATCATGTCTCTTCCAGATTCAAAAGTGTATTCATTTAAATGCAGAACCATTTCATATTAGTACCTTAGATTATATCAGTGCATTGAGATGCATTTTTTTAAGTGATAGTTTTCAAGCATGAATTTAGAAACATTCATGCCCCCCTGACAAGAATGTCAATAGTGAATTAAGAGACAAACCATCCTGTGGGTGCACTGGGTTGCTATTATGCTTGAACAACATTATAGTTTATTAAATCAAATACAGGAGAAGGTTTTGTACAATGCACTTCTTAAAGTCATGTATTTCGAGATCCACTTAATTGCGAAAATGAAGAAAAATTACTGAAAGTCCAATAAAACAATTGCATAGGATCACACAATTTGGTCAACTGGGGAAGCCGGGATTGGTCCCAAGTTTTCAGTTTTCACATTGTGCACACTAAATTTACATGCTTTGCTTCTCCTACATCCTCATTAGTCCCCAAACCGCCACCATGCTGGCATCAATGCGGCCCTTGGTCCCACCACAGACCAACCAGTTTGGCCCCTGGGAAAATGTTTGCGAGTACCGATGTTGTACAGCATCCTTAACAATTGACTGCTTTTAAGAAGCCACAATTTACGCTCTTATGCTTGGACCACAGGACCATGAACAAATCACATTTTGAAACCACATTCTTCTGAGTCACATACCAACCCAGAAAAATATTTAAGTGACCTGATTGTCGTCTTAGAGGATTTAAGGTACCGATTGAAGCCGAACTAACCTTTCCTCCCTCCAAGGTCGATGACATGAGTACCATGTAATTGGGTATCAAAACCAGTTCAAATTGCTACAGTTAGTTTGATTTGTGGAGTATGCCATGTCAATGGTTGTTTTGTTTTTGTTAATGTTTTTGATTACTATTTAGTAGGGGATAAAAAACTGCATCCTCATAATTGGAAACATCACCGTAACACTATTGCTGTCAACCCCTTGGGACTTGCTCCACTGGGGCGAGGGGTGGAGGTCAAAGTAAAGTCCAGGTGGCAATTTATGTTGAATAGGGAGCAGATAAACTTCCTAAGACATTATACAAGTGCTTTTGACAGCCAACATCAATTTTGTAGATGTACTTGGAAAATTGTGTTTAGTAACGAAATACCTGGACATTCTTACAGTGTTTAGAATGTTATAAATGTTAATGTGAGAAAATAAAAGGTAAAAATGAGCATCTTTTTTGTTAAAATGTATTGGATGATATATGTTGTATCCCTCAAATCTTCCTAGATATTTAACTTCTGACATGATGGTATCTTTTTACATTTACATACTAGTTTAATCTGAAACAAGCACCATAGAACGTAATTTCTTGGACATTGTTTTTGAGCTGTCTTGACGTGCTCCTCCGGTATTGTTTGAATGGTTTGTCTCGCAGTGTTTTTGCAGCGTTTATATTAATTGTGATAAATTGAAAGACGCTACTGAATATCCATTTTTTGTTTATTTGTCTTAGAGGAAAAGCCCTCAAACACCACGTCAGTGTTTGAGCTCCCTCTTAATATTTAGCATTTTACAAACTACATAGACAATAACATGCCTTACTTTGGGGCTCTGACTAAATTATTTTACACAGTCCAGAGGGTTGCCTGAAAAGTTTGACAACCATTAAGCTGGTATAATCTGCTGCCAAAAGAGAAACTTCTCCTTAAAACTGCATTCTTCTATGCAATACAAGTTTTCCATAGTTTCCCTGCTTGACTGCACCCTTCTGTGAAACACCAGAAACCAATGATCTGTGTATCTTCTTATGTGTATTTACTCTCCGCAACATGTCTTGATTTACCTACTTTTTTTTCAGATTTTTATTGACCGAGATCCAACCATATTTGCTCCCATTTTAAATTTTCTCCGCACCAAAGAACTTGATCCGAGGTAAGTCTCAAAATCTCTAATATCTAAGGTAAAATTGGGATGAGCAATATATTGAAATCTTTCTGCTGATGAGCAATATAGGGGCTGTCATTCACCCCCTATGTGTGTTGCTGAAGAACCAAGGGTAGGTTTTAATTGTTAAGTTAGAGTAAACTACACCAATCTTTAAACATCCTCTTGTAAATGGTCCTATATTTGTGAAACAGTACTTTAGGACACTAATGGCAAATTCGACTGTGTGTGAATGAAGACTGCCGAAAGATAAGTTTCAGAATGTGCCACTTCTTATACTTATGGTGGAAGCGTGACTTTAAAATGTTTATTTGGATTGATGTTTACTAGCATTGTTTGGTGTCTTGAGCAACAGCCTTTCTTTTTCTGCACGAGTCCTTGGTCCAGTTATCCTCCAGTGCTAGTAGATGGACTGTTAAGCTGAGCCTCTGAGATCTTTGGCATTAAGTACAAGTTTGAAGCAGAGATTATCTGAAGATGGCCAGATCTCGAAGATAAACATTTTTCCTGCACCTACTAATAGAATAATTGGGCATTGCTTAAAAGCAAGATTAATTTGAAATGTGGAGGCTGAAGTGGCCAGCAGTTGTAAATGAATGTTTTATGTAAAGTGTGCAGCTGTATTAACGTGATCCTGTTTTCTTCTCAGGCAAGTGAACACCAGCTTGCTGCTCCATGAAGCAGAGTTCTATGGAATAACCCCTTTAGGTATGCCTTAATAGTTTTATGGATTATGCTGTAATTCTTAGTACGTCTGTTTTCTTCACTGATTGTAGAGCCGACTGCAATATGTCTCGATTATCACACTGGTCTACAATGAATATCTGATCTGATTGTTGACACCAACTTTTATTCCAGTGTTTAGGGTTAGTATGGAAGTTCAGGCATACTTTAACTATTGCTACTAAAGTCCTTGATTTATCACTTCTTTTGTGATCATATATGGTCAGGCCATCATTGATTGCTTTTAAAAATCTCTTGCAGCCTAATCTACAGTATGGTAGATGACTACAGCTGTAATTTAAAAAAAATGTAATCCCTCCATCGATATCTCCCACCCTTTTGACTGTCTTGTACCTAGTGTTAATGACTAGATGGGCATTATAAACAAATGATATATGAGGCACCTTATTGAATACAAAAAGCTATTAGATATGAGGCAGGATCTGCAAATGTTTGATGTAAGGGCCACAATCTTTCCCCCTCCCCCCCCCCCCCCCCCCCCTCATTCTGAAGGGCTACAATCTTGGATTGGCCTTATATTGGTAGATTTCCTTCCCTTATTTAGGGAAATCTGCAGGAATCAATCTCTGACCTGTGTTTTGTTAAAGCATTCTTCTCTGATGAACTTACTGCCTCCCAAAGTAAACCTGTGGTTTGATGTTGTGGAATAACTGTGACTGGCCATTTGAAAACACATACTGTTTGTGAGTCACCATCCATCTGGTTATTGGTGTTTATACTTTGTATTGTCCTGTCTCGTCCAATGAAGCTCTTCCAGTTTTGCAGACAAATTCACTTATATTTTGTAGGTATTCACACACACGTGTAGAGGGCTTTCATTGTCTTGGCTTGGCTTGTGATTTTAGATTAGGAAGTCCTAGTGGAGGCAGGAATACTAGCTAGGAGAGAGAACGTATTGTGCTACTTTTTAGCATTCATGCACCTTCAGAATAGTTTTCATGATGTTTGCCACTTGCGAGTAACAAGGTGTTCCATGGTATAAGTACGTGGTGATGGTGCGGGGTAGCAACGTCAGAAGAGTATGATAAGCAATTGTTCCAGAAGTTCCATCCTAGCTCTAATAGGCTTTACACAAAAGTGTTTGGTGTTTGGCTTACCTCCTGCACCCCACCATTAATTTCACAACATTTTATATTGTGCAGTTCGTCGTCTGCAGCTGTGTGAAGAGTTGGACAGATCCTCGTGTGGGAGTGTCCTCTTCAATGGATACCTGCCACCTCCAGGTAAGGTGATCCACTCTTTTGCGTTGTCCTTTTCTTTAAAAAGAGATCATTTCAATCTACTATCTGACTTTGGATGCAGTCAAGCTTGGGCTCTGGTCAGAAGAAACCTGCAAAGAGATTCAGTTCTCTCCTTGTAACTTTCTAACATCTAAATCACTTGCTCAACCCAGACCAGTAACATTTAACCAGACCTATTGGCTCCAGTAAAATGTGTTTCTATAACAGCCTCCTCAAAGATTCCTTCCTTTAGTGCCTCATCCTTTCTCTGTCATTCCACACATCAAATTTCAAACCCTTTCCTAAACCCAAAACCTGTGCGTGGAACAGTGTTAACTTAAAAAATTGCATGTAGTTTGTGATTAAAAAATACCTTTCTTCCCGCATGTATTTTCACTCCACACAATATTTTGGCAATGCCTTCTCTCAAGAGCCCAAGCTAATTACAATTTGAAGATCCAGGTCACTCTGTTCCTGTGTGCCTAAATTAATTAAGGAAAATAAATACCTGGTCCAGTTCATAGTAGTAACTGATGTTGTTGCGTATTGGTGCCGGCGGGTGAGGAGCGATCCTTGCAACAGTATTCTTGCTATATATATAGAACTACCACTTTTTGACACTCATTTGCAAAAAGGGATCACCTCCCCATAAAACCTATCACCTTATTGCAGTTCATGTTGGTAGTCTTTTTTTTTTTTTAAATACTTTTTTACAGCATTTGTTGGGATGGACGATCGATAATAATTTAATACCAGACTGGTTATGGGAACGGAACAGGAGTTACACATCATTGTTTTTCATTCATGCACATAATCAGTGAATATGTTGAATTTAAAATTGACGTATTTTTATCTAGATTCTTAGGTTGCATTTGGCCAACATAAAGAACCATTATTTTTTTCCAAGCAAAGTTGGCTAAATTGCTGGATTTGTTCTGATAGACTGTTGGTTTGACTGAGGTTTGGAACTCTTGGGTAGCTGACACTATTTGAATCTGCACATATTTGTGTTGGAATGCACGTTGGTGACTCTTTATTAGACATTTACCAACTTGATCTTCATAAACATACAAGTGGTGTTCCCGCAGGCTTGCGGCTCGTCGTTCTCACTTCACTTCAGAGTTAGTTGGAGGCTGGCTGGTTTTGTGGCAAATCATGGCGCAGCCCTTCTTGCAGTGCTTGCAGAGGCAGCAGCATGGATCAGCTGCAGTAAGTTTAAAATCATTCATAATTGACACTGGTGCGCGCTGTGAGTTCGAGGGACAATGGAGACTAAGTCGAGTGACCATTGCTCAAACCAGATGGATTTGTGCTCACGAGGGAACTATGTTCACTATCACAAGAAGCCCACGTTATGTGGGATTTAGCTTACAGAGGTGGATCAGTCTGACAGCACAACCTATTAAAGAAACAATTTGACTTGTTAAACTCTTTCAGCCACAATTGTACAATCACAGAATATTTCGACATGTTAATGTTCAGTTGGGCCGAGTCTACATAGACCTATTCAGAAGAAAAGATAGCAAAAATGCAAATGCTGCCCATCCAGATCCCAACAAAGACTGAATTACTTGGGAACACCATCCAGATGCGCTGGTACAGTACGTTTATGTAAAGATTGCTACCAACTCCTCTCATACAAGAAGATATTCAGAAGGCACATACATCCATGGTGACAACTGCATAACATAAAAGGTTTATTTGTAAAGTCCACATTACTGTTATTTTTTTATTTATTTTGTTATTTTATTTTAGAGGTTTTATATAGCGCTGGCTGGACCTAGAGGTATCAGAGCGCTTTACAATTGTAACAAAGGTGTTTAAATACAGGTACAGTGTGTATAAGTACAGAAAATTGATTCAAAAATAAGCAGCCCACATAGGATAAAGGTTACACTAGATGAAAAGTAAAAAACAATTGCTAAACACCATAAGATATACAATATAGAGGTCGCAGTTTGGTGGGAAGGTTCGATAAAATATACCTAGGAGCACGAAGGACCAAAAATGTGAAAGAAAAACTGAAGGTCATAAGGTGTAGTAAGAAACGGGAGGTAAAGGAGAGGCAAGGAGGGGAGGGAAGGTGATACGATTGAAGGGGAAGGGAAGGAGAGGGGGGGCAGGAGGGGGTTCACTAGTCGTAGGCGGAGCAGCTGTGTGGGGGGGGGGGTGCTGAGGAAGGCGAGGCCACTCGGGAGGTAGTTAGAAGCCCCCGTATTTATTAAGGAGAAGTTTGAGTTCTTTTTTGAAGCTGGGGTAGGACGGGTTACAACGGAGGTCTGGTGGGAGGGCAATCTAAATAAGAGGGGCATTGCCTGAAAAGGAGCGTGACTGAGTGGAATTCTTTTTCTGAAGGGGGGGAATAAGTAGGAGGGTGTTAGAGCTTCTCAGGGATCGCGTGCAGCCTGCTTTGGTCAATTTGATAGCAAGGTATGTCGGAGTGTTTTGGTGGAGGATTTTGTGCGTATTGCAGGCGGTTTTATAAGTGGATCTGCCTTCAATGGGGAGCCATTTGAGGGTTTTGAGGGCGGGAGAGATGTGGTCAAATCGTTTGCTGTCTGTGATAAGCCTGGCCGCGAGGTTGAGCACTGATTTTAGAGGTGCCAGGTGTGTTTTGGGAATTCCGGTGAGGATGGCATTGCCGTAATCAATGCGCGATAGAACAAGAGATTGAACTGCTAGTTTAAAATCATCAATTGGGATGAAGGGCTTAATTCTCTTAAGGTTACGGAGGGTAAGGAGGGCTCCTTTGGCAGAGTTTTTGATGTGCACGTTGAGAGATGGGCGGTTGTCAAGGGAGATGCCCAAGGATTTGACTGAGGTGGCTAGGGACAAGGGGCAATTGAGGGCATTAAGGTCTGTGATCCAATTTTGAATGGGGAGCTGGTTGTTTTTTGGGGAGAAAAGAATAATTTCAGTTTTTTTATGGTTAAGTTTGAGGTGGTTGGAGTGGAACCAGGCTTGAATTTTGATGAGGGTGTTTGTTGAGGTGGAGGATGTCAGCATGGGTTTTTATCTTATGGTAGAGTTGAGTATCATCAGCGTAAAGATGGTAGTTGATCCCGCTTGTTTGAGAATGAGGGTGAGGGGTTCCATGAAGAGGTTAAAGAGAGAGGGAGAGAGAATGGATCCTTGCGGAACTCCTAGAGAAATGAGGGAGGGGTTAGATAAGCAGTTTTGGATTTTAATTTGTTGAGCACGGTGTTGCAGGTATGAGACAAACCAATTATGAGTCATACCATTAAGGCCGAATCGTTCTCCAAGGACTTTGAGTAGAACAGAATGGTTAACGGTATCGAACGCTGCGGAGAGATCGAGGAGGATCAATAGGCTAGATTCGCCATTGTCGAGGGAGTGGTGAATGTCATCTACAATGTTAAGCATGGCGGTTTCAGTGCTGCAACCTTTCCTGAAGCCTGATTGGAGGGGGTCAAGTAAGTTAAAAAGTTCAATGTGTCTGTCAAGCTGAAGAAGGACACATTTTTCCAGGGCTTTCGAGAGAAGGGGCAGATTGGAAATAGGACGGAGGTTGTTGAGGTCATTAGGGTCGGCCGTAGGGTTTTTGAGAATGGAGGGGATATGGCCTAGTTGTAGGGAGGAAAGGACACAACCGGTGGCTAGGGAAGTGTTAATGATCGAGGTCCAGGAAGGGGTAATGATGTGTTTGAGATTTTGAACAAGTTTAGAGTTGAGGGGGTCTTTGGTGTGGGAGGAGGGTTTAAGTTTCGCAATGATGTCAAAGACATCTCTTTCAGTAACTGGCTGGAAATTATGCCAGGCTGCGTTACTTTTAAGGAGAGTGTTAGGGGGATCGGAATCGTGGAGGGAGGAGGGAATGGAGGGGATCGGGAGATCAATGTTATATAGGATCATGGAGGGAGCAGGGGGGGTGGGAGGGATGCAGGTGAGTTAGGGGAGATGTCTAAAATGGAGGTAGGGGTCGGAGTCTGGAGGAAGGTTTGTTCTATTCTAGCAATTTTTTCAGAGAAAAAGAGGGCTATTTCTTCGCATCTAGTGGTCGAGGCCAGAAGTATAGGAGGAGTGGATGAGGTTTGATTGCGAACAATGTTAAACAGTTCTCTGGGTCTATTTTTGGCTCGGTCCAGTTGTGCTTGGAAAAAGGATGCTTTTTGTTTAAAGATGTGTTTTATATAAGATGATCTTGCAAGTCTGAGGCGAGCTAGGTGCAAAGGGGTAGGGTGTTGTCTCCACGTTCTTTCCGTCCGTCTAAGTGAGCGTCTTTCATTATTAAGCTCAAAATTGAACCATGATTTGGAAGGAATGGTTCCTTGGTTTTTAAGCTTCAGCGGGGCCAGGAGGTCCAGGGTATCCACAACTGCTTTGTTGTAGTGTACTGTAAGCTCATTTGTGTTCAGTGAGGGAAGGATGGCGAGAAGTTGGGCATGGAGTTTGGATTCCAGTAAATCAGGGGGGATATTATTAAGATTTCTGGACAGTTTCATGGGTTTAATGATTTTCGTGGGAGGAGGGATGGCAGAGACCGCTATAGAGAACAGAATGAGATGATGGTCGGACCAGTCGATGGAAACGATGTTGGATAGGAGGGCTGGATCTTTGCTTGTAATGATGGCATCTAGGATTGCTCATTTGGAATGGGTCGAAGATTTACAAAGTTGCTTGAGGTTATTGATCTCGAGAAGGTTGGATAGGAGGGTGATAGAGGGGTTATTGGTCTCATTCCAATGGAGGTTGAGGTCCCCCAGAAAAATGTTTTGGGAGTTGGAAAGTGACGATTTTGTAGGCGAGGAGGTCAAGGATGCTTGTTGAGTGGTCATTGAGCCAGGTTTCCGTTAGGAACGTGATGTCGATGGATTCACTAAGAATAGTTTCAGAGATTTCAATGGCATGTCGAACAGCGGACCGGCAATTGACAAGCATGCAGGAAAGAGGTTTAGGGGGAGTTTTGGGGAGTGGAAGGGAGTGGATGGAGGTGAGTTGGGGAGGTGGCCTAGGTGAGCTAGGTGAGCGGGGAGTTCGGCTAGTCCCCAATGTGACGGGGATGCTGGAGACAGGGGGAGGCTGGATATCAGTGGGTGAGCAGGGAGGGTAGGATTTGCAGAGGTCTAGGATCTCCATAGGTGAGAGGGGGCAGGCAGTGCGGAGAGGTCTGTGTGCGCAGCAGTGTAGAGGAGTTGTGCAAAAAGGTTTGGGGGTAGTGGGATTAATATGTCTGGAGTGAGTGGTGTTTATCCGGAGTGGGAGGGCTCCGTTTTTGCGGGAATAGAAATCAGATCTAAGATGAGCGAGATCTCTAGAGAGAGTGGGGAGAGTGCGTTCAATGTTTCCAAGAGAGTTAGATATAAGACTAAGGTGGGAAATTGGAGAAGGTGGAGGGAGCGGCATGGAGTGTTCATAGTAGGGCAAGAGGAGAGGCATGGAGGGGGAAGGTGGGTATATGGCCATAAAGGGTGAAGGTGGTGAAGAAGGAGGGGGCAGGATTGTTCGGAAGTAGGGTGAAGGGCGGGTCAGGATGGTGGGAGTTATGAGTTTCAAAGGGAGAGAGGATGGGTCTAGGGGAGGAGGTGTAGGGGCTATTCTGGAATAGAGTGCGAGACGGTTCGGGGTGGTGGGTGCAATGAGTTTCGGGGGGGGGAGGCTGGGTTTAGAAGAGGAGGAAAAGGGTGGGGTCAGAGGAGTAGGGGAAGGGCACGGAGAGTCCGTAAGGTGGTGGGGGTTAGCACACGTGGCGTGGGAAGTGAGATGTGAGGGAGGGCAGGTCGCGTGTGCGGGGGGATTGGGAGCTGCGGGGAGTAGGTAGGTCCTGGGGAAGAGGAGGGACAGTGGGAGTGGGAAGGGCCAGAGGGCTGAGCGGGGGAGTGGAGGTCAACAATTGTATGGCATTGTTGGACGTGGACATGGTCAGCAATTGAATGGCATTGTTGGACATAGACATGTCTGCGGAGGGGAGAAGAGGATAAGGGAGAGGGGTTAAAGTGGAGGACAAAGGGTGAGAGGGGGGAAGGTTGTTGGTGGAATTGTGAAGTTGGATGGTCAACAATTGTAAGGCATTGTTGGACGTGGGCATATCTGCTGAGGGGGGTATAGGATGAGAGAGAGGGGTTAAAGAGGAGGGCAAAGGATGAGAGTGGGGAAGGTTATTGGCGGACTTGTGAAGTTGGATTGTCAATGATCTGAAGTGAAATTCAAAGGAGTTGAGGTGGGGAACGGCAGCTTGGATGAGGATGTTACCGGTTTTAAAAATGGAGATGCCGATTTCCCCAGGAAAGGTAGGAGAGGGAGTCGTGGATAGTTTGTGGCCATGGGGGATTTTGAGGCACTTCGTGACTGGGAGAGATTGTAGGAAAGTGCTTTTCCATTTAGAGGGGCGTTTGGAATAGAAAATGTAGTTGGTAATAATAGGGGAGGTGAGGCTGTAGTAGTTGTCAACGATGAGTGTTGCAGAGTTAAGGATGAGAAGGTTGTGTTTGAATTTTTTTGTGCGTATTTTGAGAGATTGGTGGGGTAGAGAATGGACCAAGAGTTTGGGCCGTGTTTGGATAGATGCAGGGGAGGCATAGTAGGGTTGTGAGGCGGAGGCACTAAGAGGGAAGATAGGGAGGTAAAAGGGGGTATGGCAGGCTAAGGAAGGAGTGGGAGGTAAAGGGGGGTGAAGCAGGCGGTAGTAGGAAGAGAGGAGGGGAAAGGGAAGGGAGGAGTGGAGGACGAGAGTGAGAGAGGAGGGTATGAGGAGACTAGGGCAATAAGTAAGAAAGGACAAAGGAATCAGGCTGGTAAGTGGGGGGGCTAGGGTGAGGGAGTATCCGCAGATTGAGAGGCAGCAGTCTTTTGGCGCTGAATAACAGATGTTTATTCTTACCCTACTCAGTGGCAATTATTTTATGGAACCTGGGAGTATGAAAAACTCTGTTAACCCATCAGGATTTGAACCTGTGACACTGAGATCAAACCCAGGTTCGTTGAGTGGAGGCATTAGTCCAGTGAGTCACAAACCCGGCTTCCTGAGTTTGACCACACCAACAAGGGTAGGACAGTCTTGGTTCTAGCAGATGGCGAGATCCATTGCTCCACGTGGGCAGTTATAGTACTCCCCAAACCACTCATTGTAAGTCCAAAATATATGCACTTGGCAGCAAGATCCCTGAAGACATAGAGTTTGGATACCTCTGTCTTTCTAATGACTCTGTGCAAGTTTTAAAAGATGCCAGGTAACCTGTTATGTTATTAGATACTGCCAAGCAGTGAAATGAAAATACCTATGCAACAAGAATGTATATGTCCCATCTGAGAAATACTCTAGTGTCATCTCAACATGCATATCACTCTACTAAAAATGAATCTCACATATTCCTCAGTCGTTGTTTAGGTTGTTTTTACAGCATGGAGAAGTTAGACACAATACAAATAGGTCACTGTATAAGATTGTGGTTATTAAGAATTGCATGGAAGACATAAAGAGGCTTCCACCACCAGTAACGGATCCATTACCCCCCATAAGATGAATATACTGCATTCATAAATGGGACTAGTGTTTGAGCTAGTGCCTTGTCTAATCTATCATGGGAAGTGGTCTTTTTAGGTCGAGCTGATGTGGCATTCATGCGAAGCATGAATGCATCAGCTCGACAACTTATTTTGCCGGTATTTAGGAGAGTGAACAGCTACCAGACGCGCGCTTTGACGAGGTCGGATTTCACCTCGGGAGCGAGCGTCTGATAGCTGCGCATGCGCGGTGCAAAGCCCTTGCTCACACACAGACACAGGCAGCCCCCACCCCTGTGCATGCACGCACGCACACACACACACACACACAGGCGCACGCATGCACACGCAGGCATACGGCACACATACAGGCACACATACAGGCACACTATCCCCTACCTCGCATTCTCTCAATCACACACAGTCACGCATGCGCACACACATTCCCTCGCGCACACACGCGCGCACACACTCCCCCACCCCCCCAGGCATACACACAGGCACGCACGCACTTCACATCAGCCCTGGGCCCCACTCACCGACTGCGCTCTTCCGGCGGGGCTCCTCACGGCGCGGCGCGTCTCATCCTCTAAATCGGGGCTCCCTCAGGTCAGAGGAGCCCCGCAACAGGCGCCACACTCCTCCTTCTCCCCGGCCCCCTCCTGGGGACCTGGGCTACCCCGGACGGCAGGGCGCTCCATGCGCCGGCAGCTCGCGGACCTCGGGAGGCGGGACTTCCGTTTGGCCGCAAGCGGATTGGCCGGCCGGGCAAGAGCTTCCGGGTCGCCGCAAGATCAGCTTTCAGCGGCGCCGGCACACGGAGCTCGCTTCTCCAGGCTCGGACTGCCCCTGTGACTTGGATTTTGCACACCAGGACCATCCGAGGGAAGGCGGTGAGGACTCGCACAGCACGGCCGAAGCCGGGGGCATGGGGGCAACACGGGGCTGGCTGATCCCCGCTCTAGACACGCTGTGCCTGGCGGGGGCCACTCAGGAGCTGCTCTCACGCCTCAGCTTCCAGTACGGTAAGCTGGCTGCTCTCTGCCAGTGTTTGTATTAATGAGCGGGTTGAGGGAAGGTTAGGGGTAGCACTATGAGAAGTAGTGACGTCCGAAGCCGGGGTGCTATCCCACGAGGCCTTTCATGCACTTACCTTCTGTACACACCGTTTTCCCTCCTGTTCCTCGTCCGAATCCATTATTAGCCTGTCCGTTGTGTACAGTTGTCTGTGTTCGGCACTGTATAGTTGGTTTTACTACTACTGATTTGAGGGAATAGTTCTATTGGGTAATGTACCAGGTGCGTCACTGGGAGACCTGCTCTCATCCTGGCATCCCCCAGTGAATGCTGTGTTAGTTTTTCCCAGCTCCTAGTGTGCCATGAGGATGGCCTCGCAGCGCTGTTGGGAGTGTTCCGGTGCATCACACCCTGGTCTGGAGGGTGCGATCACAGCTAAAGTCTGATTCCGGGTTGTGTAACTTGAAGCATCAGTGATGGAGGCGTGGTCCACGTGCAGTGTCCTGTCTTCATGAATCGGTCACGCGTGTGCTGTAGCAGGCAGCAGCATTTCATGTGTGTGATCCAGGCGCTAGTTGAAGCGTGGTGTCCTGTTGAGGATGTACGCTAGCTATTCACCATGCTAACTCCCGGGTGTATTATGGCTGTTGACCTTTAGTGTATTATTGTGATATTGGTGTGCATCTAAGTCACGTAAATACCACACATATTGCATTACAAATGCTATAGGTGTCACATTTGCGAAAGTTAAAACTATTGGCATTGTAAATGACAAAGCTATTAATTTCACTATTTCCAAAACCAACACATAAATAAAAAATGTGTCATTTACAATACCAATAGCTCAAACTTTCCTAATGCGAGACCTATTGCATTGTAAATGTTTGTTTTGCTAGCAATCACTTCACTTTGAAGCTGATACATACAGACAAGATAGTGGTGTTCACATTCCAGAATAACACTGTGGTGATTTCATCTTTCCATATTAACCAATCTATTTTATTCTTTGGATATTTACAGAAGATGGGGAAAGGGCATTTTCTTGACAGATGTCTGCATAGCAGCCATATGCCACTTACATTGTTGGGATATGTGATAACAAAATAAAACTCTGTCATATGGAAAAGAAATGGCAGCTTGCAAGACTGAACATGCCATTCATTCAAATGAAATAGTAAAATATTGCATACATGACCGATACAGCACATTCCACTTCAAGATCTGTTCGGAGCTGCAACTTGCGAGTTCTGTTCTCATGTTTGAAAAAGCATTGGCAAAAGCCAATAGGTGTCTCCTATGCAAGAGCTATTGCCAATGTGTTTTAGCCATTATGTAGACCTGTGTGGCTGCTGTTCAGCATTACTAAAGGTTAGTGGGGTACATTTGAGTAGCGTGGGGTAGATGGGAATGGGGTAGATTGGGGGAAGTGGAGTAGGGTGGGGTGGGGTACATTTGAGTGGAGTGGCCTAGATTGAAGTGGTGGTAGATTAGAGTGGGGTTGGGGTAGAGGGGAGTAGAGTAGATTGGAGTGGAGGAGTGGAATAGATTGAATTGGGGTAGATAGAGGAAGTGGAGTAGGGTGGGTGGGGTGGGGCACATTTGAGTGGAGTGGGATAGATTGAAGTGGTGGTAGTTTAGAGTGGAGTTGGGGTAGAGGGGAGTAGAGTAGAGTAGATTGGAGTGGAGGAGTGGGATAGATTGAATTGGGGTAGATTGGGGAAGTGGAGTAGATTGTAGAATTGGGGTAGATTGAAATGGGATAGATTGGATTACGGTAGATTGGAGTGGGTAGATTGAGGTTGAGTGGAGTGGGGTTCATTGGGTTAGTTTGGAGTGGAGTAGCCTGAGGATGAGTCGAGCGTAGTGGATTGGAGTGGAGAGGGCTTACTTGGAGTGGGGTATCTAGTTATGTAGTGGGATAGATAGGAGTGGAGGGGAGTAAATTGGAGTGGGTAGATTAGGATGAAGTGGGGTAGATTTGACTGGGATAGATTGGGTGGAGTATGGTGGGATAGATTGGATTGGAGTGCAATCTATTGGAGTGGGGTAGATGGGAGTAGAATAGAGTGGTATGAAGTAGATTTGGATGGGGTGGAGTAGATTGGAGTGCAGGAGCCTGGGGTAGATGGGCGGGGGTAGGTTGGACTGGGGAAGACTATTGGGGTAGGTTGGAGTGGGGTAATTTGGGGTGGGTAAGGTACATTGGAGTGGGATGGGGAGGAGTGGGTTAGATAGGACTGGAGTGGGGTACATTTGGGTGGCATGTGGTAGATTAGGATGAAGTGGAGTAGAGTAGATTGGGTCAAGTGGAATGCAATGTGATAGATTAGGGTAGAGTGGAGTGGGGTGGATTGGAGTGGGTAGAGTTGAGTCGAGATTAGAGTGGAGTGAGAGTTTGGGGAAGAATGGGGTAGATCGGGTAGATTAGAGTGGGGTAGACTGGAATGGAGTACAGTAGATTGGATTGGAATGGGGTAGATTGGAGTGGAGTGGGTTGGACTACAGTGTCGTAGAGTAGTGTGGGGTAAATTGCAGTGGGTAGGTGGGTAGGGTGGAGTGGGGTAGTTTTGAATGGGGTGTGTTTGATTGGAGTGGGGTAGACTGGGATGAAGTGGAGTGGGGTCCACTGGGATGAAGTGGAGTGGGGTCGACTGGAATGAAGTGGAGTGGGGTAGACTGGAATGCAGTCGAGTGGAGGAGATTTGGGTAGAGTGGAGGTGTGTAGATTGAGTGGATTGGAGTGTGGGAGATTGGAGTGGGTTGGGGTAGATTGTGGTCGATTGGAGAGGGGTAGATTGAAAAGTGGTAGATTGTAGTGGAGTAGGATAGATTGTAGTGGAGTGGGGTAAATTAAAATGGGGTGGGGTACATTATATTGGGGTAGATTTGAGTGGAGTTGGGTAAATTGGAGTGGGGTATTGGATTGGGGTAGATTATAGTGGGTAGATTGGAGTGGATTGGAATGGAGCCTGGTAGATTAGAGCATAGCAGGATAGATTTGAGTGGAGTGGTGTAGATTGGTGTGGAGTGGTGTAGATTGCAGTGGGGTAGGGTCGATTGGGTTAGATTGAGTGGAATGGGGTAGATTGAAGTGTTATCGATGGATGATTCTTCTGGAGTAGATTGGGGTAGACTGGAGTGGGGTAGATTGGGTTAGAGTGGGGTAGACTGGAGTGAAGTAGTGGGGTGGGGTAGAGTGGAGTGGGGTGGAGTGGAGTGGAGTGGGGTAGAGTGGAGTGAAGTGGGGTACATTGAAGCGAAGTGGAGTGGTGTGGGGTACACTGGAGTGGAGTGGGATAGATTGGAGTTGTCGTGTGGCCTGGAGGGATGTAGAGTGGAGTGGCACGTTGTGCCGTGGAGTCGGTGGCATGTCGTAGATTGTCTTAGATTAGATGGGAGCGTAGAGTGGAGTGGCCTGTTGTGGAGTGGAGTGCTGTAGAATGAAGTGGCGTAGTGTAGGAGTGGAGTGACAACACCTTTCAATTGAAATGACCATTGCATTTGCACCAAAGTGCGGTTTTACAACACCCAAACAATAATCTGTGCAAATGTCATCACCTTGTGTATTGATGTGTTTTGGTCATGTTCAAATATTTGTTTCCACCACACTACAGAATTACAAAAAAAATGGCTTCCTTTGTAAGGAGTCTGGTGTATTCTGAAACATCAGCACAGCTCATTTTTTTGTGTTGTGTGAACCATACACCCTCTTCTCTTACATGGATACTCAGCTGGATTGTCACATAAATTCTCTCACTTTGAAGTCAGATAAAGAAAAGAAAACACCAAGCTCCCTCAGAAGAGAGAGTTTTACATTTGACCTCTGTCTTTGAATGTACAGCAAATGTGACAAGATGAAAACAAGATTTAAATGCCTGCTTATAGAAAGCGAGTTCCTGGAAGAATACAGTAAATGGGCAATGGGAGAGAGGAACTCAAGCTAGACCGCCTAAAGCAGATAAAGCCAGCAAATAGAAATCCAGAAAATATGAGTTACAAACCACAGAGGCAATTGTAAGCAACCGGTGTAATGCATATCTGATAGAGACATCTAGCCGCAGATTCCTTAACTTAGAATATCCCCAGGTGTCAGACTGGATCCGGAATTTTTTTGCAGCAGTACATCTGCGTGCCGGGTGATGGCGCCATACGACCCCGCTCTGACGTCGTCCACGTACGTGACGTCCACAAGGTCATATAAGTCCCTCCTGACGCGCTTACGTCAGTTTCCTTCTTTTCTGCGTGCAACGCGGATCCGGAGTGAGCGGTTCCTCTGGCCTGATTTCAGGCTCCCTTTTTGACTCTTCGCGTCAGGAACAGTGTGCGATGCCTTCGGGCTTTAAAACGTGTAATTCCTGTGCGCAGCAGATGTCCGCGACGGACCCGCACCTTATTTGTATGTGGTGTCTGGGCGAGCACCATGACTCCACGGACTGCGAAGCATGCCAACGCCTGAAGCCGAAGCCTCGGCGGGAGCGCCATATGAAGCTTCTCTCGGCACGGCTGTCCCGGTAGGTGTCTTCTCGCCTCCCGGTCTCTTCATCAACAGCAGGCCCCTCTACTGTCCAGTTCTGCCGTCGATCGCCCTCTGGGGTCCAGGGCAGTCGTTCGCCACTTGGTAAGTCGAGGCGCTTGTCGCTGAGGTCTTCGACCGCCCCTTCTTCTGTTGTCAGGGGCACTGGTTCCCGGAACATTCCGGAGGTGCGATCCCGACAGTCCCCCCCTCTATCAGCCCTTTCCAGGTGTGGGGGCGACTCAGGCCCAAATGGAGGCTTATGCCGGGGCTCTGCAGTCCTCCTTTGGGCGTCCTCGGAGCCTCCGCTTCTTGTGGGATCTCCGACGGACTCGCTCGCGGGTTCGCCCACTGTGCTGATCGAGCCTTTGCCCCCAAGGAACGTCGGAGATGTGGTGCCTTTAGGGCGCGGCCCAGTTGGGTCCCCCTCTACGTTCCACATGGAGTTGTTAGGGCGCGGCCCAGCTGGATCACCCTCTACGACCCACGGCGCCTCTGCCACGCCGCATAGCCATGCTAGGCTCCCTGTGGCACCGCAGGTGGTTGCCAGTGCTCATAGCCCTGCCTTGAGCTCATTCCGGGCTTCGGGGCAGGTGGCCGCCTTTCCGGAGCCGGGGTCGGTGACGTTCCGGCGCCGGAGGCTCGCCTCCTCGGCTCCGCCTCTGCTCCTTTCTCGGGAATCAGAACCTGTCTTGGATGAGGCGGAGTCTGTGCTGGGGCGGCGCCAGAAAGCTTGCCTTGCCGGTCCCGGCACCTTCTCCTTCTTCGGTAGGGGAGATTGCCATAGTTTCCGCGCCGGACGGCGCCGGCTGGACGCCCGATGGAGCCAAATCAGCAACTGACGAGGCACAATCGGCACCGGCACGTGTCGTTTTGGCGCCGTGTCGACGCCGGGTTGTCGACTCTTCTGTAGAGGCCTCTGGAGAGAGTTTGGCGACGCCCTCACGCCCAGCGTCGTTGGAGGTATTGTTGCCAGTGCCCCCCTTGGAATTTGTGGAGCCTCCTCAGGAGCTCCCAGATTCGGCAGTCTCTTCGCCTCCCCAGGAGCCCCATCAGGCTCCTCATTCTTCCATGGGGCTTCCTTCCGTGGAGCATTGGTTGCACCTTCAGTATCTTGGGAGGGTCAGCTTACAACCCTCCCCCACTGATGAGCGTTTGTCCCCTCTGCGGAAGGCTGCAGAGGCTTGCGTGGCTTTTTTGAGAGTGGTCTCATTGGCCACCAGCATTTTAAATATGCAACCCCCTTCTGCCCCTTTGTCTGTGGACCCCTTGCTTGAGGTCCTTCACTGTGGGTCTGGAAATGTGAAGCCGGTTTTGCCTTTTGAGGCTTCCCTTTATGATGCCCTTTTGGGTACTTGGATCCGGCCTGCTTCAGGTGACACGGTGGCTCCTTCAGTTTTGCGCCGCCACCGTCCAGCTCCACATGATCCTGTTTGTCTTTTTGTGCACCCTGATGCGCAGGGGTTTGTGTTGCAGACTACTTTTCCTTCTCTGCCCCCTCTAACGCTTCCTCCCTCTTGGGAGTCCAGATGGCTTGAGTCATGGGGTAGGAAAATGTTTCCATCCACTAGTGCAGCCCTACAGTGCTCTCGTTGATCTCCTTCACCTCCTCCGGGATGGCCTTAACCTTGCCGAATTCACAATCCGCTCAGCCTTGGATACTGCGGATTCTTTGGGCTGAGCTATGGCGGGTTCTGTTGCCTTAAGGCGTCACGCTTGGTAGCGAGATAGCGTCTACCCTGAAAATATCCGGGAGTGACTGGTTGACTTACCCTTTGATTTCACACCGAATTGATGGTTCACAGGCTCTTTGCGGGCTTTCGTCCTCCCACTTAGGCCTTCTTAGGCCTGTCTTCCGTGGTGGTACTTTTTCATTTTGCATCCTTAGATGCGCTCTGTGTTTAACATGGGCAGTGAACCCTATTTTTTCTTTTATCTGTGGTCAAGGGTGATTACCCTTTTATTGGCATCCCTTGGATGCATTTTTCTTTGAGCTGCCGTATGCCTGCTGTGGTCGTGTCCCACAGGTTGCTGTCTCTGGTCCTCGGACTGTGGTATTGAGCCGGTGGCTCAGCTTGGTAATGTTATACAGCTCTGAACTCATGTTCACTGGTTCAGTTTGTTACTGTGCTCTTTTGGCTAGGCTTATTGCCGTAAGAGGTGTTCCCCATTGTTTGGGGTATGCATACTCCATGTGGGGTACTCGTAAGCTATTTATTTGAAGGTTTTATATAGCGCGAACAAGGCTGTGGCGAGTAACAGAGCGCTTTACAAGTCAAATGTAAGAGAGGAAAAAAAGTAGAAAACAAGAAATAGGTGAGACAGCGCTACATAGCTTATACAAGTACAGTCAACTATCTTGAAGGATCAAATGATAGCTATTGAGCACAGAGACAAAGATAGGTATAATATACAGGAGGCTAGCAGAACGGCCAAAGTTTACGTGAATTGAGCCATGAGGATCGCTTTCACTTCTTTTTTGAAGGAGGCAGATGACGGGTTCGTTCTTGTTTCAGTGGGCAAAGCGTTCCAGATCCTAGGAGCCATACCAGGGAATGAACAAATATACGTTTTTTTTTGGCAAATCGTTGGGGTTTTAGAAGAAGTGTCTTGGCACTCCTGGAGGTTCGGCTGCCAGCAGAGAGCTCCAGTTTCCTGGGGCGGCTGGTGACATTTAAAAGTGGTGAAGCGTACAAACGGAAAGTAAAACAACACAAAAGAAATGACCAATGCAACAAGCTAACTAACTAATACGCTACCATTAGTGCAATAAACGCGACAATAATATAATCGGGTATACAACATGATCTAATAATTTGCTATAGAACACACACAAACCTCAGACCCTCACAACCTGCGCATTCCATCCAGGAGCCGTGACATCAGAATTTAAGATTTTGCCAGAGATGTGCTGAGCTTGTGAGGTCGGCGTTCTCTGGAGCTCTAAATTAAGTTTCTCTTCCTCTTTTAAGCAGCAGAATAACAGAGAAATATCTCTCTCGACATTTGTAACTTGAATGGCCGAAAAACAGATGCACAATTGCTTCCCTCTCCTGCTGTATTTCTTGGTGAAATTTTGACGATTCCGAGTTCCAGGCACGTCAACTAGCACTCATTTTGCAAATATCAAAGCAGCCAGCGATTTAAAAAAAAAAAAAAAACAACAAAAAAAACACCTGAGCAATGGGATCACATTTGAAAGGTAAGAAGAAGCAGGGGGTGGAGCATGGACATAAATTGTGCGCGGCACTTCCGCCACCAGAGTTTAGGAAATCAAATAGCTTTTAAAATAAAAAGAGCTGAAGGGCAAAACGAACAAAAAAGACACAGACGGTGTAAATTGTAGGTTTACTACATCGTTTCTGTACAAATTCTCCAAAGTCGTAATTTGCATACCATCAAAAGAAAACTAACTATTTTCCGCTTACTCTACCCAAATATCTTGATGATCATATCACGGATGATGCGTTAAATATCCGGCATAACATTTGCTGTACTTAGCTTCAGTACAGGCACCGTCAAAACGGATTTACATCGAACTGACGTGTTCTGGAGGTGTCAGAAGTCCAAAACAATGACTTAAGTAAATAGACCTACAACAGTCCAGCATGAACAGCAGACCAAGCAAAGGAAGGCTGTATTCCAGTTGCGTATCAAGGCAGGGGGGGGAGGCCGGTTCGTGGTCCGGGTCGGGCGGGGGTGGGTGCCAGGGAATTAAATAGAAAAAGAGTAAAACTTACCTTACAGTAAGTCTCCGCCACCTCTGCTGCTCCCCTGGCTTGGCGCCTTCCCGAACGGCCCTGGGGTGGACTGGCAGCCTCGTTCAGCCAATCCCGGCGCTGCCAGCAGCGCCAGGCATGGCTCAGGGCATGGTTAATTTTCGCCCGCAGCACGCCCATTAGGAGGCCGAAGGGCTCGTAATGGGCATGCGCAAACAAGCGAAAAAACAAGTGCGCATGAGTGGGCACGGTGCAAAAATTCGCCCTCCGTCCCCACTCATGCGCACTTGAGTTGCTGCATGCCCCCTGGTGACGTCTGACTGACAATCATGTCAGTCAACATGACGCCAGACCGCCCACCCCCTTCAGGGCGGTCTGCCGTCATGCTGACTGAAATGATTGTCAGTTGAGTTCTCCATCAGCGTCTTTGAACTGATTCAGTTTACTTACGTTCAAGGACGCTGAGCGGGCGGGGGGGCTACGCCCCCATGCCCCAATGGACGCACCGAGCCTGCCAGTTTCTGAGCTAGGTAATGCGGGGAATTGTGGCCAAGGGCCTTGTGAGTCATACAGGCGATTTTAAGATGAATTCTAGCTATTATATAGCTTTGCTTATCTCGCCTGGAGATCCTGTGGACTCCATGCGTCGCTCAGTGTTCTATGTTTTTCCCTGGTGCCATCTGTTTATGCCATGGTCATCCACCTCCTTGGGAGGTTTCATGGTCTGCCCTTACTGTACTAGGTATGATCCGGTATGGACATGTTCATGCTCCTGGCTAGTTCTGTCTCTACATAATTATATGTTTATACATTTATGTATACCTGCCGGTTGCCTTGGTATTCCTCTTCTTTAGTCGCCACCTCTTTTTGAGGCTGCAAGGTCTGGACCAATATCTCCATGTGTAGGGGAGCTTTTCTGAGTTGTTGCAAGTTGCCCATTGGTTCCTTCTTGCTTCCGCTTACTGGGGTGATTTCCCAATCTGACATATGCTCCCTTTTTGGTGTTCAATGGTGTACGTGTCTTTTCTTGAGTGTTGGGCTTGGATTCTGAGACTCTTCCCACCATTCGTTAACTTGGTGTTTTTGGCCACTTCTTTCGGATATGCCTTTTTTCCAAATTATCACCTACTATTGTTAAAGCTTCGCCTGCGGGACAGCTCTTCGGATGGCAGTGGTCCTTGACTAATGCCTGCAAGTGTATATTGTGGGTTGTTTCTCACTTTGGCTTCATATTGCCCAGTCGGGCACTCTTATGCTTCTTGTGTAAGCCACTTTAAGGTCTCTATGGCCGTTTGCCTTCTGCATATTTCTACCTGCTTTAGTGGGTTTAGAATTGATGCTAATTGCCCCCAATTACCCTTTTTTGGATTGGGTGTGCACTTGGCGTGTTTCTTGTCCCGCCGGTTATTCCCAACGCATTGCTCAGGTTCTAGCTCTTGCCTTTGGGCTCTTGACACCTGCTCCTTCGGCTTCCTTCTATAGGCTAGTCTGTTAGACTCTGGTTGCATCTCTTCAAGTTCCTTTCGAGCTTGGGTCGGTGTACTCATTGTGCGCCATTAAGCGGAAAGTGGTCCTTCTTCCTCTCTCTCTCTTTGCTCTGGTATAGGGCTCATGCCTTTCTACTTGTCATTTTCATACGGGTATGGTGTAGCGCCATTCTGGCGTTTTTAGCATATCTACTAACCCGTTATTTCAGCTCTTTCGAGCTACTTGGGTTGCTGTCTGGCTGTTCCACCACAGCTTTCCCCCCTTTATCCGTCACTCTGTTGCCGGATCGGATGCTTGGCGCTTTCTGTTGTTCTGTCGCAGACCCACCTCCCCTTTGGTGTATGGCTGTGGTATCTATACTAAGTTAAGGAGTCTGTGGGTTGATGTCTCTATCAGATGTACGAGTTACTTACCTTCGGTAACGATGCATCTGGTAGAGAGGTTGTCTAGCCTCAGATTCCTTAACGCCCACCCAGCCTCCCCGTTCTGCGAGAACCATGCAGAGTGGTGTGCTCCGCTGGCCTCTTCAGTTGCCATTGGGTTAGTTCCCACAGGAGCTCAGTTTGTGGCTCCCCTCTGAGTGTTTCCATATACAGTTAACCTCTGCTGAGGGGCTTCTTTCCTGTGATACAGCAAGTGGAGATTCGTTTTCCTCTCCAGTTACCTTCCCTTCCTTCCGTCTTTTCTATTGCCTTGGGCCCTCAAGGGGGTCGGTTGTGCTCTGGTTTCAACCTCCGTTATAGGGAAAGGGCCAGTCTTTTCATCCTTACTACAGTGCTCCGTTTTTAATAAACAACACAGTTCTACACGGCAATATAAGTCTATTTCGGCCTGTTGAGATGTTCTTCCCTTGTTGCACTCAGGGAAGGGTCTTCGCTTAGCTTGCGGATCTTTTCCTAACAAACTTTTCGCTTACATGCAGACAGTGTCTAATTCTGTCTTTGATGATGGTGTCTCCACTATCCTCCTTCTTGTTCATGGATTTTTCATCCCTTGCACACTGTTCCCATACTTTCACCGTTTTTTTGTTGGTGGCTCAGCGTTAAAGTTTCTCCAAAGAAAACTGACGTCAGCGCGCCGAGAGGGACTTATATGACCTCGCTGATATCGGGTACGTGGACGACGTCAGGGCGGGGCTGTGTAGCGCCGTCCCCCGGCGCGCAGAGGTGTTGCTGCAAAAAATTTCCGGATCCAGTCTGACGCCTGGGGATATTCAAAGTTAAGGAATCTGCGGCTAGACAACATCTCTACCAGATACATCATTACCGAAGGTAAGTAACTCATACCTCTAGGTCAACTTTCTGAAAGTCCCCAAGATGTCTTTAGGAAACTAGGCAGCTGCGCTGTCTAGTGGGCTGCTACCTAAAAATGTGTCTACTCTGTGCCTGATCTTGTACTTTTCGTGAAACCATAAAGTGACTTGATCATTCTTAGAAAAGGACGGACAACAAAATAAGATATAACTGCAAAATGGGGCAGTACTGAAGAACATACTGCTTACTACCACCACCACCTCCATAGGAAATTCTACTTTTACATTCATAAAGATTTATGTTGCAAAGTAAACGGATAATTACCGACGCCAATAGTTTTGCAGCTTGAAGATGTTGGGAAGCACATGCTAAGCACTCTTCATAGCGAATACGTTGATCATTATCAAGATATTTTCTCTTTATTACTATTACATTATTGTGCTTAAAACGCAATGTAAGGAGGATGTGTGGCTACTGATTAATATTATGTGGGTGATATCGTTGAAGATATTCCCATTTGTCGATATCCATAATAAGAAAATGTTTGATTCCGACAAGACAGAGTTTTCAAAATAACCATTAAATAAGGCACTATGGAAAGCAGGGAAGCTTAGAACATCTTCAAACTGCACAAGTATTGTTATAGATAAGTCATTGTTGACTACGAATAGTTTGTTTAATTTTCAATACTTTGGCTGCACCTTTCTTGTAATTTTGCTATCTGTGGAGGCACGCATGTTTAGTAAGTCGAGGCTACAGCCCACTTTACAAGCCTGTACAGGCCTGCTATCTGTGCATACGGGAACATATGTTTGAGCAGGGCCACTGGAGTTATGGGGCAGGAGAGGGCCAAATTATGTGGCAGATTTCAGCAAATTATGCATCAAGAAAGGGCAAATTATGTGACATAATATGGCACATTTTTTAATAGTATTTCATTATTTTGTCTATTTTAAACTTAGTAACACTGTCTGAGCATTAGCTGCACCGCGTTAATACCAGTTTAACACCCAAACATAGCAATAACCAACAGAAAGGTGACCAGTCTAGCTTTGTGAAGGTCCTTCCACTGCGTGGAAATATGCATGGTTGCATTTTTAGTAACTTTTGTACCATTTGAGCTAGAAACAAAATGTCCTTTTTATTAAAATCTGTAAATTATGTAGCAAATGCAGCAAAATATAAATTATGTGAAAATCCCCAAGGCCAGTTCCTCTGGTGGCCCTGTGTATAGAGAGTAGAGTGATGTAAGGAGCAGTGGCGTAAAGTACATTGCTGCAGAGTAGAACAGAGTGGCATAGAGTGTAGTGAAGCAAAGTATTATGCTTTAGGGTGCAGTGGTGTAGACTGTTACAGAGTAAGGTATAGTGGCATAGAGTGCGGTGGTTCAGAGTAGATTGGCATAGAGTGCAGTTGCGTTGAGTGCATCACTTTAGAGTAAAGTGGTGTAGAGTGCATTGGCATAGTGAAGTGGTATGAGTAGAGTGCATTGGCGTAGAGTAGAAAGAAGTGGTGCAGAGTAGATTGTTTCAGAGTAGAGCGTAGTGTGGCATGGGGCACAGTAGAGTGGAGTGGTGCAGGGTAGAGTCCAGTGGCGTAGAGTATATTGACGCAAAGTGCATTGGCATAGAGCGGCCTAGACTGGTGCTGAGTAGACTGCAGTGGCTTAGGGTTCAGTGGCAGAGTGCAGTTTTGCAGAATAGACTGTCGTAATGCGCATTGGTGTACAGTAGAGTATTGTGGAGTGCCTTGGTGTACAGTCGGGGCCACTGGAATTATGTTTCAGGAGAGGGCCAAATTATGCTGCAGGGTTGAGTAAATAATGTGGCAAGAAAAGGTAAATTACGCGGTGTAATGTGGCACATTTTGCAATAGTATTACTTCATTAGTTTATCAATTTTAAATTTCGTAACACTGAGTTTTGGTTGCTAATACCTGTTTAACACCCAAACATAGCGATTACCAACAGAAAGGTGACCAGTCCAGCTTTGTAAAGGGCCTTCCACTGTGTGGAAACACGTGTCGTTACATTTTTAGTCACCTTTGAACTGTTTCAGCTATAAACATTTTCTATTTGTTAAAATCTGCATTTTATGTGGCAGATGATGGATTATGTGGCAAATGCGACAGATCTTAAATTATGTGAAAATCGCCGCCGCTGAAAAATCGCATAGTTCCAGTGGCCCTGTGTATGAGTCTCTCTTCACTTGTTTGTTTGCTTCTGTGAGTAGGAAACTTCAGAGAAATAACATCCTTTGATAAAATTGAGCCACAGTTTAGGCACATCTGCGCTGCTGTCGCTTGGCTACATAATTGTACCTAAAAATAATATTTTTGAAATCCTTAAAAGGGCCTTTTAGCCCACCCATTACTTACCATTCGTCTGCATCATTATCACTCTTCTTAATTGCGTTGTAATTCGGCACCACATCCCATGCGTATTTCTGCGTCACTTCCCTTCTTTTGTGGCGCATGGACGAAATGCAAATTGATTTCTTTTACTTGGTGTCGGTCCGCTGCTCGCGCTATGATTGAGGTACTAATTCAGTCCAACACAGGTTTACACGAGCACAAGTTACATTATTCAAGGTTTCGTAAAAATTTTTAAGTGTTTGCTTTCGAGGTCACAGTTCCGGGACCTATGTCCTTGTTTTAATGTGTGCCTTTGGGGGCAGAGATTCAGGAACTTTGTATTACACAGCAATTGTGCAAGGACGACTCTTTGTATGTGCATTTGTTTTGTCCTTCTCTACACGCCACTCTACTCCACTTCAATCCACTCCATTCAAATCCACTTCACTCTAATCCACTCCAGTCAAGCCCACGCAACTCCACTCTTATCCACTCCAGTTAACTCAAATATAATCCACTCCACTCCACTTCAAATTTAGTCCATTCTAATCCACTCCACTCTAATTGAATCCACTCCACTTTAATCCACTCCACTCTAATCCAATCAACTCCACTTATCTCTTATCCACTTCACTCGATTCAACTCTAATCCACTCTACCAGCAATCCAATTGAATCCACTCCACGCTAATCCACTCCTCTCCACTGGAATGCATTCCACTCCACTCCATCCTACTCTATGCCATTCCACTCTTCGGTACTCCACTCTACGCCACTCCACTCTACACCACTCCACTCCACACCACTCCACTCCACACCACACCACTCCACTCCACTCCACTCCACACCACTCCACACCACTCCACACCACTCCACACCACTCCACTCCACACCACTCCACTCCACACCACTCCACTCCACTCCACACCACTCCACTCTACACCACTCCACTCCACACCACTCCACTTTACGCCACTCCACTTTACGCCACTCCACTCTACACCACTCCACACCACTCCACTCCACACCACTCCACTCCACTCCACACCACTCCACTCTACACCACTCCACTCCACACCACTCCACTTTACGCCACTCCACTTTACGCCACTCCACTCTACGCCACTCCACACCACTCCACGCCACTCCATGCCACTCCACTCCACTCTACTCCACACCACTCTATGCCACTCCACCCTATGCCCCACCCTATGCCACTCTACCCTACACCACTCCACGCCACTCCACGCCACTCCACGCCACTCCACTCCACGCCACTCCACTCCACGCCACTGTACGCCACTCTACTCCACTCTACGCCACTCCACTGCACTCTACGCCACTCCACTCCACTCCACTCTACTCTACGCCACTCCACTCCACTCTACGTCACTCCACTCTACGCCACGCCACTCTACTCTACGCCACGCCACTCTACTCTACGCCACGCCACTCCACTCTACGCCACTCCACTCTACGCCACTCCACGCCACTCCACTCCACGCCACTCCACTCTACGCCACTCCACTCTACGCCACTCCACTCTACGCCACTCCACTCTACGCCACTCCACTCTACGCCACTCCACTCTACGCCACTCCACTCTATGCCACTCCACTCCACTCTACGCCACTCCACTCTATGCCACTCCACTCCACTCTGCCACTCCACTCCACTCTACGCCACTCCACTCCACGCCACGCCACTCCACTCCACTCCACTCTACGCCACGCCACTCTACTCTACGCCACTCTATTCCACGCCACTCTATTCCACGCCACTCTACGCCACTCCACTCTACGCCACTCCACTCTACGCCACTCCACTCTACGCCACTCCACTCTACGCCACTCCACTCTACGCCACTCCACTCTACGCCACTCCACTCTACGCCACTCCACTCTACGCCACTCCACTCTACGCCACTCCACTCTACGCCACTCCACTCTACGCCACTCCACTCTACGCCACTCCACTCTACGCCACTCCACTCTACGCCACTCCACTCTACGCCACTCCACTCTACGCCACTCCACTCTACGCCACTCCACTCTACGCCACTCCACTCCACGCCACGCCACTCCACTCCACTCCACTCTACGCCACGCCACTCTACTCCACGCCACTCTATTCCACGCCACTCTATTCCACGCCACTCTACGCCACTCCACTCTACGCCACTCCACTCTACGCCACTCCACTCTACGCCACTCCACTCTACGCCACTCCACTCTACGCCACTCCACTCTACGCCACTCCACGCCACTCCACTCTACGCCACTCCACTCTACGCCACTCCACTCTACGCCACTCCACTCTACGCCACTCCACTCTACGCCACTCCACTCTACGCCACTCCACTCTACGCCACTCCACTCTACGCCACTCCACTCTACGCCACTCCACTCTACGCCACTCCACTCTTCAACGCCACTCCACTCTTCAACGCCACTCCACTCTTCAACGCCACTCCACTCTACGACGCTGTACTCCACACCACTTACTATGTCACACTCCACTCCACCAACTTTTAACCATGCTGGACAGCAGCCACAGTGGTATACAACATTGCTAAAACACAGTGCCAAAGCCAATATCTCCTGCATAGGCGAGACCTATCTGCTTTGCCAATGCTTGTTATCTAAACTTGTCTTGCAACCATCCAGGGAAACCATCGTTAATTCATTTACCTTTTGGAATCTTTAGTGACAGTTGAATCAGAAAACATGCAGCTTTGCTTGGCATGGTCATACATTGGGTCTGCTTTTCTAAATACGAGAATTGGGGTTGTGTATATTACATACAATTAGTAGAAGTGGTCTCAGTTATGTGGAGGTTAAGGTCAGAATTCAAATCCAGAGAGTCGTAATGAAATACATTTCTGGCTCCGCTTGCTCCTTTGATACATTTTTGTTTGTCGGAAGCAGAAATTAAATAATTATTTTGAAATCAAATAAAACTTTTTATCAGTGCAACCTTCTGACCAAGACGGCTGGGGACTAGAGTGCTCCTTATTAGACACATGCTATATTTCAGTAGTTCTCAACCTTTTGACTTCTGTGGATCCCCACTTAATCTGTACTGGAATCCGGGGACCCCCCACTGATCATTATTGGAATCTGGGGACCACTACTGATTAATCGATGGAAGTCGCATAGCCTCAGGCGTCCCCAGACGAAGGGCTAAGAAATGCTGCTATATTTTGTTATGGTCTCCTAAAAAGAGGCGCATAAAATCGATTACCCATTGACAATTTTGTGTATTGACATGCACTGATTTATTCTGCTTTAAGCTTTGTGGGGCTCAAACCACTTATTCAGCATATGTACTATTGTCAGAGCCAGGATATTTCATCCCATTTTCCAGATGTTGCTGACACTGTGTGAAACATTAATGACCTAGTGCAATACTGGAAAAGATATATGAAAAATCTCCCCCTATTATTTCTTGACCTTGAAACCAGATCTCAAAGTGGGAGGTTGCAATAAGTAAATCTAAGCATAGAAATATTAGAAATCAAAAATCTCGAGTCCTAAAATCACAGCTTCAAAAAAGGCCCGTCTCTTCGGGCCAAATGCAGTGTTAAACAAGGTGAAAGCAGGATCAACAATATTTGGCTACGTATTAATTATGGTTTGTCCACGGTTAGGCTGACTCTTGATGACCGGCAAAACTATTGACCGGCATCTTGGACAACACTTCCCCTACTCTTTCTTAGTCTTTTGTTAGTTCTGTCCTCTCTCACTTCCCTTCCAGTCATTTGATTATCGATTGGGATGGGGTCAGAGCTGCCAATGCTAACCACCGAGGGAGGCTCACAAGTCAGCAACTAGAATATCAGTGTGTTGCCTGGAGGAAGGGTGATGCCATCCATCCCCAGCCCATCGAATTGGCAATGTTGCTTCCATTCCTCTTTCTTTCACTGGTTCACTCTGCACCTGAATTGGGCCTGCAGGGCCACAGTCAAAAAGAAGGTGGAAGGGGGTGGCAAATGGTAATAAAAATAGAGACATTGGTGATAAACTACACAGCACCATACTTATATATATTTGAAGAAACATCGAGATATTATTTTTAGAATGCATTAATGTATTAAATCTAGTTGGGCAAAACAGGGCAGTTTTCTTTGGCCAAAATATTTGCACGAAACCGTACAGAATGCTTTTTCCTGAGAACAAAATGGTTTTCAATAAAGTACAAGGCAGAGGTGAATGTTTTCGATCTGTTTTATTGCAAAAGTGATAGGAGACATCAGATCTCCAGCATTGGTGTTTAAAGCGTAAGTCCATATTTCTGTAATCCACCTAAAAATGCAAGGCTTTGGACTAAGACAGATGGAGAGGGTTGTAGCCAACCCACAACTCATGGTTAGTTTAGCTTCTGCCTACGTAGCCTAGTTTTAACTCCACTCATATTGGTTTTGAACATTGCGAATTATTGTTTTCACTTGCCCCACATTTGCTAGTTTGAATCACTTTTTTGTTACCCATTGACAAATCATGGTTTACAAATTCTGAGGCACACGCAACAAGTAATAACAAAAGGACAGTGATTCTAAAGACAAAAGAAAAATGTGTGTTCGAGGCATATGGGCTGCAGTTGGTACATTTATGAATAGATCGCCATCTGGTGTTGGGCTCGGATGATTGCACTTGTTTTTCTCTTGGAGAAGTCTTTTGTCGTCACAAGACTGGTGACTCCTCCTTTGGGGGGCTAGTGCGCATGGGCATCGGCTCCATCCTTAGATTGTTTTTTTTCCGCCATCGGGTTCGGATGAGGATCGAAGCGCTCCGGATCAACTTCGAGAAAAAGAGATATTTTGGCGCGTATTCCCTTTTCAATTCGACGGTATTGTTATCGAACGCGATTTCATTTCCATTCCGACGCGTTTCAACTCCAACAATAAACATTTTCTTCTATGTCCACGAGACCGGGAGGCCTTTCTCGACGTAGTCCAGCCCGGAGTCCATGGAAAGGACTCCATTTAAGAGATGTCCAACGTGTAGTGCGAAGTTCCCACACAAGGACCTACACAAGGTGTGCAACCTCTGCCTATCGCCTGAACACGAATCCAGGGACTGCGAAGCCTGCGCAGCATTCTCCTCCAAGTCGACGATTAGAAACCGTCGAGCCCGAAGACACGAGGTTTCGAGAATGCAGTCGGAGGCAATCCCGGAGCTGTTCGAGGCCCAGCACCTCGAAGTAGAAGAGGAACACGAGGACGAGTCGGGGTCGGAAGTGGATGAGTCTGATGTCGAAGAAATCGACGCTCAACAAACCGTGAGTGACGACGTCCCCTTACCAAAAAACCGACCCCGTGTGGCACCGACCCCGCCTTCGAGCCCAGTCAGACTACCGAAGAAAGTTTCCGACGCCCCGCCTTCGGGCCCGGCAACGAAACCGAAACAGAAACAGAAACTCTCGGCCTCACACCATGTCGGATCCGAGAAACGGTCGACATCGACACCGAAGCTCCATACAAAGGAAAGCTCGGCATCGAAACTTTCCATGTCGAAACCGAAACATGCTTCGACCTCGAAGACTTACTCGACACCGAAAAAATCGGAATCGAGCAAATTCTCGGTGCCGAAAACACAGAACATTGACGGTCAGAAGCAAAGGCACCTTTCGGAACCAAGAACTTCGGTACCGACACAGGAGCAGCAGACAGATCCAAAACAAAAGACTTTGTTTATCGATCCGCAAACTGGCAAAGTGGTGACAAAATCACTGAAAAAGAGGAAGAATGAATAGCTAGATGACAAAGCTCTTCCTCCTAAAAAGAGAACAATGGGGACAAATACAACTCCTCCCCTTTCTCCTCGACCTAGAGACACACCCTCTTCTCCTATTCCTCACACTATGCCAGCTATTCCTCCACCTTCTACACCAATACCATCTACACCTCAAACAGATGTAAGGGGAGGGAGAACCTCATGGGGATGACAACACTGTCCCAGATGAGAAGACCCATGGGAGAATTATGATGCAGGGTCAGATGATGATAACGACCCAGAATTATACCCCTCAAAACCTTCACCACCTGATGATAATACAGGTTTTGTACAGCTGATTAACAGGGCAGCAAAATACCATAAGGTAGAATTACATACAGAACCTCAAATAGAGGATTTCCTTTTAGAAACGCTACCTGCTGCACAAAGAACATCAGGAACACTACCTATGCTAAAAGGTCTTCTCAATCACACAGCAGACATATTCAAAGACCCTGTGAGGGCTAGGGTATTAAACCCAAGAATTGATACAAAATATAAGGCAGCCCCAAAGGACCCAATATTTATCAAGGGACAGGTACCTCTCGACTCGCTTGTAGTCACAAACGCTCGTAAAAGAGCAAACTCATTATCTACAGGAGAAACTCCTCCTCCTGATAAGGAGTCCAAGCTAATAGATGCATAAGGCAAAAGAGTAGCATCCCAAGCAGCAAACAGCTGGCACATAGCTAATACACAAGCGCTACTTGCACGCTATGATAGAGCGCATTATGATGAGTTAGAAAAACTCATCACACATCTCCCAAAGGAACATCAAAAAAGGGCAGACCAGCTTATACAGGAAGGGAAGATAATAACCAACACTTCCATTAAGTGCGCCTTAGAGGCGGCAGGCACTGCAGCAAGATCCATCAACACCAGTATCATGTTAAGAAGACATGCATGGCTTAGGGTCTCAGGGTTCAAACAAGAAGTACAAACATCTTTATTGAACCAACCTTTTGATCAAAAAACACTTTTCGGCCCAAGTACAGATGAGACTTTAGAAAAGATGAAAAAATACACAGAAACGGCTAAATCAATGGGAGCATTACAACAGCCAACTCAAAGGGGTTCCTTTCGTAGGTCCACCTATAGTGGGGGGTCAAAGAATATAGGCACAAGCCAGCAATCTACCTCTTTTACACCAACATCACCCAGAGGTAATTTAAGAGGCAGTTACAGAGGTAACAACAACAAGGGTTGAGGTCGCGGAAATAATAACAACCGCTGCTCCCCAACCCCAAAACAGTGACTTATTACAACTCCCCCCAGACCATATAACACCGGTCGGGGGACATTTATCACAGTTCCTACCTGTCTGGGAAAACATCACGTCAGACAGGTGGGTGAGACAAATTATCCAACATGGTTATTGCCTAGAACTCACAGCTACCCCACCAAACTTCCCCCCCCAGACAGTGTACAATGAGTCAAGATCATCTGACATTGTTTAACCGGGAAGTACTATCACTGCTACAAAAGCATGCTATAAAGAAGGTTCCAAAACATCAGCAAGGGACAGGAGTATACTATCTATACTTCCTAATTCCCAAAAAAGACGGGTCTCTAAGACCAATTTTAGACCTCAGACCTCTCAATGCATACATAAACTCAGAACATTTCCACATGGTCACGCTCCAACAAGTACTTCCTTTACTGAAGAAAGGGGACTTTCTTTCTACACTGGATCTAAAAGACGCTTACTTTCACATCCCAATTCACAAAGCCCACAGAAAATACCTCAGGTTTGTAGTAGAAGGACAACATTATCAGTTCAAAGTCCTTCCGTTTGGGATTCACAACAGCACCAAGGGTGTTCACAAAATGCCTAGCAGTAGTGGCAGCACACCTAAGAAGACAACAAATACATGTCTTCCCTTACTTGGACGATTGACTAATAAAAGCCAAGTCACAGGAAGAATGTCTTCAAAACACACAGAAGACCATTCAATTGCTGCACCAGCTAGGGTTTACGGTGAACTACACAAAATCCCACCTACAACCAAACAAGGTTCAACAATATCTAGGGGCTACGTTAGACACAGAAAAAGCCAAAGTATACCCCAATCCAATCAGGATCCAAACAATGATCACGTTGATCCAAAAATTTCAACCACAACACTCACTAACAGCTCGAGTGTTCATGCAGCTGTTAGGGATGATGTCCTCCTGCATACTGCTAATACCATATGCCAGACTACAAATGCGTCCACTGCAAGAGTGTCTAGCGACACAGTGGAATCAGGCTCAAGGTCAGATTACAGATCTGGTGTTGGTAGATGACCGCACGCATCGCTCTCTGAAGTGGTGGAACACAACAAACATTTCCAAGGGGCGGTCGTTCCTAGAACCAATTCCACAAGTGATACTAACAGTGGATGCATCGCTCACCGGATGGGGAGCGCATATGGAGAAATATACAGTGCAGGGAAAATGGAGTGTACAGCAAAAAAGACTGCACATCAATTATCTGGAACTACTAGCAGTGTTTCTAGCATTAAAAGCTTTTCAAATGCAAATCCTCAACAAAGCAGTCCTGATCAGAACAGACAACATGACTGCAATGTATTATATTCAAAAACAGGGGGGGACACACTCTCTCCAACTATCCAGACTAGCACAGGACATTTGGAGGTGGGCCATTCCTCAAAAGATCTATCTGTTAGCCGAACACCTACCAGGAGTTCAAAATCAGATAGCAGACATCCTAAGCATAGAGTCAGAACAAATACACGAATGGGAACTGCACAACCAAATACTGCAGCCATTCTTCCAAAGATGGGGACAACCAGAGATAGATCTCTTTGCCACTCATCAGACCGCAAAATGCCAAAACTTCGCATCCAGGTACCCACACCACCTGTCCCAGGGCAATGCGCTATGGATAAATTGGTCCAACAAATTTGCTTACGCTTTTCCCCCTCTCCCACTAATTCCATTAGTGGTTCGGAAACTGCAACAACATTCAATGACAATGATACTAGTAGCACCCACGTAGGCAAGACAGCTGTGGTTCACCACGCTACTGCAACTCTCACAGGTGCCACATCAAAAGCTAAGATTATTACCCATGCACCTTACACAGAACCATGGAGAAATAATGCACCCAGATCCCAAACAATTGAACCTAGCGATTTGGCTCCTGAGGTCATAGAATTTGGATACTTAGATTTACCTCCAAACTGTATGGAAATCATTAAGCAAGCAAGACGTCCTACCACCAGAGCATGCTATGCAGCAAAGTGGAAAAGGTTTGCTGTATACTGTAACAGTAACAACATCTACCCTCTGGACGCATCCACTAAACAGATTATTTGCTATTTACTACACTTGCAGCAATGTAACCTTGCTTACACCTCTATTAGAGTACATCTTGCAGCTATAGCGGTGTACCTACAAAACAGATAACATCTTTCCCTGTTTAAAGTGCCAGCAATAAAAGCTTTCATGGTGTGGTTCTGAAATTCTGGACCCTGCTGTAATATGGTACCGAGGCCCGACACTCGTGTCACAAAATATCATCGTACCATGACGAATTTGGTATCGGCAGACCGGTAATGATTAGGACATTCTCCCCATGCATTTGCGTTGTGATTGAGTGATGCTATCACCCTTAAATCGTGGTTCCCGTGCTGAACCCTTGGACTCCATTTTGTGAACGGCATCCATCTTATGGCTTGCCCTCATATAGTCAATTGATTAAGGCCGAGCTTGATCTGAAAGGACACGTCCACCTTAGCTGACTCCCCCATGACCTGGCCGAGCTGACTCCACTGCCTCCAGTAAAACCTGTTCGGACAGTCCCTCGCCCAGTGGCCGAGTAAGATAGCATCAAGGCACAACATGCCATAAACCATTCACTACATACAGACCATGTTTTCCACACACATACACCTGTCCATGTCTCTTGTTTATGGCCGGTTTTACGATGAGGAGGTGCCCGATTTTATTGGGGTTTCATCGATATCTGATGGTAGTTCTGGGCCGAGCAGGGTAATCTATCACAAACTGTACACACGAAATTGTAGGCTGGTCGTCATGACTTTGCTTTTTCTTTTGTTGAACAAATATGTCTATGGTTGCATCATAAAACAAAGAATTCTTGCCTGAAGTGTAATATTTTGTATAAAAGGAGAAGGCTGGTTCTGTAAAAACGAACAGTCTCCTGAGAACTTACATCCCGTGCTGTTGTACTTCTAGGACACTTGTTACTTGGTTGCAGCCAATAAAACTCGATCTCTGACTTCACCTAGAAGACATTTTGTTTCTGTGGTCCGGAACAGGGAGAACTCAGAGGTCTTCGGGTGTTATCCTCTGGCACCACCGGGTTCCTAAAAACCCGGCACCTCAGTTGGCGCCCAACTCGGGGCGGTATCAAGCGGTATCGGTCCAAGCCAGATGTTCGTGAGGAGCTTCGTGTGAAAATTCCAGAGGACGGCCAGCCACTTCAGCGACCCCTGTATGTCGACGTGGTTCCGAAGGTCTTTGCTGCGAGGTTCCCCACGTCCCGACGGCTACGAAGGACTGCTGCCCTGACTATCGCCCTGTTTTGGACCCAGTGATCCTTGGTAGAGCGAAACGATAGACGAGTCTTCTAGTGACGTCATCGATCTTCAATACTTCAGTTAAGTATAAGTGGAGCGTCTCCCAGTCCTTAGTTTGGTTCTTAGTTTTGGTATCCCTGAGATACACCTTGTTTGGAACTTGCAAGCGCCAAAACCAAGGGATTCGTGTATTCACGAAAATATCGTATTCTATAATCCTTTGAAGTTTGAAGCTAGACTAGTGAGCGAAGATGCCTGGTCTTAGCAGACTTGGAAACTTGTTTTGTCTTGGTTGTAGTAAGGACTCCCGATTAGAGGATTCGTGTCCGGTTCCTCCGATTGGAACTCCAACATATGAACTCTATGTGAAGCACGGAGTAGGCCCTATCACATATAATGAGGTATGGATAAAATACACCAGAAAGGATGGTGTTTTAAAATGGCCCCAATATGGTAGCTTTGACGCAGAAATACTAGATAATTTAGAGGTTAAACTGTTCAAGAAGAAAGCCCGGTGGTGATGTTTGACTCTTTTCGCTTGTGGCGCAAAGAAGCCAAACAGAAAGAAATAAAATTAGCAAAGAAAAATAAACGAGGTATGTCAATGGTACAAGCTGCCATTGCATACAGAGATAAAGATGAAGAGCAAGAGAGTGAAGAAATGCTCAGAAGCAAGAAATTAGCAGTAGATAAATGCTACCCAATGTTGCCGCATGAAGGACAAGGTTCAAAGGGAACATCCGAGAAAGATCCATTAATGTCCCATTTACTGAGTTCACCACCTCCATATGCGCTAGATGCTACTGCACCCCCGAAGCGCTTTGTTATACCGCGCCCCGGTGCGCAAAATGCAGCTCTTGCACAAACACCAGCTCCTCTTCAGCTAGTTCCCACTTCTCCGGCGCAGCGCTCTCAAGGGCCGCCGCCTTTGCTACATACTCCATCTACTTTTTCTACAACTTTGCCTACTGCTCCAACTGTTTATCCTGATACTACTTCTGCCACTGCCTCGACTTCTTCTGCTATTGCCTCGACTTCCTCTTTGCATCAGCCTGTCTTTTCTGGCACATCTGCCTCTCCGCAAGCTTCTCCTTCTGTTCGACAGAGAGTGGCAAGTACTGTCACTGGTCTGTTCTCACCTTTCTTTGGGTCGCCTAAAACGACCCCTAAAACAGGACGTAGACAGTTGCGTAGTCAACTGCCTGATTATGAGGAAAGAGAAGTACTGAATGAGTTAGCACGTAAATGGGTTACTGATACTGTAAAATATGATGTTCAGTCGGTTATGGAAGTCTTCCGCCAGTGGGATGCACCCACTCAGAGATATGTATTTGAAGAGATGTGTGTATATCTTTGCGAAGATTTGGAGACAAACGATCCAAAACGCAAAATGAAGGAATTATTCCGTATGCGTTTTCAAGTTCTATGAAGGCATGATTGTAGGTGCCGATGTTGAAAGAGCAATAGATTTGTTGTTGTCTTATAGGAGTAAGGGAAACGTCTCTAGGTCACTGTATGAGGACGACATGTCAGGTAGGAAAAAGCAGAGACAGTACCCCATGAGAGAGGTTCCTCCAGTTTGGAGGGAAGGTGACGCAAATGCAAATCCACCAATTCTGCCGCATTTCCAGTGTGTATGGGTACATGTCCCATGGAAAAGATCTGAAGTTTTAGCACTCAAGCAGACATTGCCTGATCCCCGTAAAAATCCTGCAGGATATTATAAGGAGTTATCACAGACTGCCAGCTCGTGTATAATGAATTTAGCAGATGTAGACATGTTGTTCGGGAATGTTGTTCCACAGCCCTTGTGGAGTAAGATCCGTCATGCAGATCATGATCAAGAACTAGGTGACACGTGGGCTAATATCACTACTGCGGATGCTAGACAAATTGGTGGCTCTAAGCCTGAGCCTCTAGTAGCTGAACTTCCTGGTAGAATTATTACCTATATGAAGACTTTAATGCCTGAATTGCGTGTAAATTGGGATAAGTTATCTGCGTGCAAACAGAAAAAAGATGAGAATGTGTCTGACTTTTTCACGAGATTTGAAGAGACTTTCGTCGATCATAGTGGTCAGGATATGGCTACCGAGGGTGGCCAAAGATTGTTTGTAGACAAGTTCGTACATAATCTGCTTCCTGAACTGTGTAATAAATTGAAAGATTCAGAGAGTGCTTGGGCTGTTTCCACGCCAGCGCAAATTCTAGCCACAGCCCAGTACTACGAAAATAGACGCAAAGACGAGCTAGATAAGGCAGGCAAAAAGACAAAAGATTTGAAAACTAAAGTCCTTCTCCAGCAAGCCTATCCGCCTCGCACAGCCAGTCAGCCTGATTATCAGCAACCACAGCAGTATTCGAGAAACTCACAAAGAAATGAGTCTTCTCAACAGCGTTTACCGTATGGTCCGAATCAGTGTGCGTATTGCAAGGAAGAGGGTCATTTCAAGAATAGTTGTCCAGCTTTATTGCAACGCTTAAATGGTGTTTCTGGTGCAAGAGGTAGAGGTGTTCAACAGGCTCCTAGGGGTAGGGGCCGTGGAAATTTCCCCCAGAACACTACTTCTTTTCCACCTCAAAATTCCATGAACAGCTTCGATCAACAGAATAATGCGTCTTCTACGACAGCTCAGTACTATGCTGATGACTATTACGCAGAAAACGAGAATGAGGGTAATAGTTGCTAGGACAGCCATGGACAAAGAGAGGGAGTTGTTTCAGTTCCAGTAGATCAGAATGGACCTTATGTCGAGGTGATTATATCAGGAGTGTCAGAACCTTTTCTGCTGGATACTGGTGCTACAAAAAGTTCGATTATGCACTCAAAACTTCCTGGCGCACCTTTGTCTGGCGAAATGAATGTCTCAGTAGGTTTTTCTGGCGCCCCGGTTAGAAACCCGATTTCTAGTCCTATGCCCCTTTCTGTTGGCCCATGTGAATTAGAAGCACCCCTCATTCTTACAACAGGTTGTGGTGAAAATTTGTTAGGTTTGGATTTGTTAAAGAGATTATATGCGACTTTGTACTGTTCTCCTTCGGGAGTACAACTTACCCTAGGTAAGAAAGTGATTTCTCCAATGTATTTGGCAAAGGAGAATATTCCAACTGAATTGTCATCTCTTCCAGATATACTTTGGGCTAGTGGTTCAAATGATGTGGGTCTTTTGGAGATAGCGCCATATGTCATTACATTGCGAGCCAATGTTAGGTTGCCACGTATTCCCCAATACAAGATGTCTAACGAATGTGGAAAGGCGTTGTTAACGATCGTTTACGATCTGATTGAGAAAGATGTCATTGAAGAGACAACAGGCAACATTTGTAACAGTCCTATTTTGCCTGTCTTAAAGCGTACTGATCCCTCGCAACAACCTGTGTACAGATTTGTGATTGATCTTAGAGAAGTGAACAAGATTGTTGTGCCACGGTTTCCAGTTGTTCCCGACATTACTGCCCTATTGACCATGGTTCCAGCTTCAGCCACTTGGTTCTCGGTGATTGATTTGAAGAACGCCTTCTTCAGCATCCCTATTGCTGAGGAAAGCAGAGATATTTTTGGCTTCAATTTAGGAGGACGAAGCTTCCGCTTCAAACGCGCTCCTCAGGGCTACAGTGAAAGTCCATCGATATTCAGTCAGGCTCTGAAAGCACAACTGGACACGTTTGTTCTACCTGATGGTGCGACTCTGATTCAGTATGTAGTCGATCTGCTGATCGCTGCAGATACTGAAGAGATTTGCAAGGAAGCCACATTGTCGTTGTTGCGTCATTTATGTGACATGAAGCACAAAGTCTCTCTTTCAAAATTACAATTTTGTCGACAAGAAGTGACCTACTTAGGTCACATCTTATCGAAGGAGGGAAGGAGACTGACCCCAGAGAGAATACAGGCAATTGCAAGATTGAGTGTCCCAAGGACACAGAGAGAAGTGCGTGCTTTCTTGGGCATTACATCGTATTGCAGACAATGGATACCGAATTTCTCGCTGTTGGCTAAGCCTTTGCTTGCACTAATCTGGGCACTAATCTGTAAGGATACACCCAATCCCATGCCTTGGTCTGAAGATTGTCAGAAGAGTTTTCACGAGTTGCGTGATGCATTGTGTTTGGCTCCTGTGCTGGGCAACACCGACTACAGTAAGCCTTTCACACTATACGTCCATGAGAGGGAAGGTTGCGCATTATCAGTCCTGACACAATCCTTTGGGGACAAACAGCGCCCATGCGCGTATTTTTCCGCGACTCTAGATCCTGTAGCTAAGGCATTACCAAGTTGCTTGAGGGCCACTGCTGCAGCAGCTGTCTGTATTCGACAAACTGCTGGGTTAGTAATGAATAACACTCTGATCGTTATGGTCCCACATGCAGTAGACATTTTGCTAAACAGAACAAAGACACAGCACTTAACTAGTGCTCGACTGTCAAGTTATGAACTGACACTATTAGCGAGTCACATTCACATAAAGAGGTGCGATACACTCAACCCCGCCACGTTATTGCCCATTCCAACAGAGACAGACGAGGTTGAAATGCATGATTGCTGTTTTAGGACAGAAGAAGAGACAAAAGGGAGAGTTGACTTATTGGATACTCCCCTTCCTGAATGTAATGATGCTTTGTGGGTTGATGGTTCATGCTTCAAGTTGCCAAATAGTGATACGACTGCAGCATATGCGGTGACAACATTGAACACGATTGTAGAAACTGCGCGCATTCCCCATAATTCTGCGCAAGCAGCAGAGTTAATTGCACTTACAAGAGCGTGTGTGTTGGCAAAAGGAAAGCGAGTGAATGTGTATACAGACAGCCAATACGCCTTTGGCGTGGCCCATAGTTTTGGACGATTGTGGCGTGAACGTGGGTTCCTGACATCTCATGGTGCAAAGATACAGCACGGTCAGTTAGTTAACGAGCTTCTCGAGTCACTGACCTTGCCACTACAAGTTGCGATCGTGAAATGCAGTGCACACAGAAAGATTCAAGATGATGTTGGTCGTGGGAATGCATTTGCAGATGAAGTCGCGAAAGAGACTGCAAGGAACACAACGAGTCGAATGGATGTTGTAGGTCCTGCAAGATGGATTGCCGATGTGGGTATGTGTGAGGACACTATCGAAAGTGTGAAGTCCATACAGTCCGAGGCGACTGAGAAAGAGGTGAATGAATGGAGAGAAAGCAAGGGTAGATTGGATGCGAATGGTTGTTGGGTCGAATTGTCAGAGCATCAAAGATGGCTGTTACCCGATGCATATGTACTTGCAGTAGTAACGATGGCTCATGGGATGGCTCACATCAGTATGAAAGGAATCTGTAAGTTGTTGGCCCCAGTATGGCAGAATAGTGGTATCCCGAAATGCGCAGAGAATGTGGTCAAGAACTGTATGGTGTGTTTGAAATACAATCCCGGTAGGGGAACTCCAACTCCAGCTGGTCATTTTGCGCCTCCAACGTATCCGTTCGAGGTTTTGCAGCTCGATTTCATCCACATGGAAAGGTGCAACAATCTGAAATACGTGCTTGTTGTTGTTTGCGCCTTCTCCAGGTGGGTGGAAGCATATCCCCTTAAGGACAACACTGCCTTGTCAACTGCCAAAGCCCTGGTCAAGGAATTCTTCCCTAGGTATGGTATGCCTAGAATTGTCTGGAGTGATAATGGAAGTGAATTCGTGGGACGAGTGATGAAGAGAGTGTGTGAATGTCTAGGCATACACCAGAAGTTCCATGCCGCAAATCACCCCCAATCAGCCAGATCAGTAGAATGCTACAACGGCACATTGAAGTTGAAATTGGCCAAGATCCAAGCCAGCACAGGTCTTAAGTGGCCTGACGCCCTGCCTTTAGCACTCCTATCTACAAGAATGACTGTCCATTCTAGACTGGAACTTAGCCCCCACGAAATCGTGTTTGGGCGCCCAGCAAACATATGGGGAGTGCCAAGGCCCAAGAAACTAAGTGAGATAGAGCACCCTGTATTGCTTGACTATTTGCACGAATTGACAGCTAAATTGCGTGTTTTACACCAACAGGTCCACAGCTCCTCTCTGCCAGCGTCTGACGATCCAGGCCACGCCATCGAACCTGGCTCCTGGGTCCTAGTGCGGTACTTCAGGCGAACCAAGAACGATGAGCCTCGCTGGACCGGACCCTTTCAAGTCCTGCTAACTACCCGCTCTGCAGTACGTGTCCACGGCAAGAAACATTGGGTGCACGGCGCCCATTGTAAACGGGTCCCGCTGCCCCTTCCATATGACCGGTGGGTCCAGGAGGGAATTGCTGACTCAGAGACTGTGTCTGTGCCCCCCTTCGTGCCTTTCAGTGATGCACGTTTGAAAGGAACTGGTACGGAAAAGGAGAGCGACCGAGTTCTGCAAGGATTTGTGCCACCGTCAATGCAGTTGGACACTACAGAACCTGAAACTTTGTTTGAGGACAACACCATACCTGGGAAACAACGATATAATCTGAGGTCAAGAAAAACGAACTAATAAAAGCAAACTAATAAGATTTTTCTTTCCCCCAAGAACTATTTTTGATTTTACAGCTCTCTCGCCTAGGGAACTTGCTCATTTTTGATTTTCGAACCGCCATCCGGTTCTGCTGCTAGGGTCGCGGTTGACAGTCTGGGGAGTGCAGCTGGAGACGTTTAGGTCAACGGTTCTGGTTGGTCTAAGGGAATTACCCTGGGCTGAACAGAAAGCACTCCTTGGCAGAATCAATCTCCCACCAGGGGCAGCAACTAGAGGATGGAGTTTCCAAGGGTAGAGAGACCTGCTAGATCTACGAACTTTGAAAAGAGAGTTTGCGCTGTGATGGCAAGGAAACGATTTTTAGTAGTATGCATTTTAATGTTGTGTAGCATAATAATGTTTTGAATTGGCTATGCTCTGTTCATCTTTCGAGTTACCTTTGTACACAACACTCAGCCCACACCTCCTCCTACTGTCTCACCACATTCTTTTCACCCTTTGCCTGAACACGAGTCTGCCAGAAGATTAGAATTTGTAAATAATTCATTCGTCCAACTCTTACACCAGCACCAATCGTAATGAACACCACAAACTGTTGGGTATGTGGACTTATGCCACACACGACAGATAAGGGGATCCCGTATTTTGTCCTGCCATTCGGCTACCATGGTTCTCTGTGGGCTTTCAGAGCAATGTTCCTGTTTGCCCTCGAAACATATGTTCCAGGGAAAAACTCAAGCACCAAGGCACTAGTGTCGGGAATTAGGAATATGAGTAGGGATGTCGACACATACAAAACGATCCCCAGAGATGAATTGATGTCTTACAGCAGATGGAATATAACGCAATATGGAATTTCCTTGGCTGAGAGTCTGAAAGCAAAGAAATCCTCCCCAGTCTGGATAGTACCCCACCAAGGTCACTTATGTCTGCAGGGAAATGGCAAAAACCCTAGAGCTCAGTTGGGAAAGAGTGTCTGTACTGAGACTTACGCTTTCTCGTCTCAGACCTCCCCTTCATTGTTAGCAGCTAAGAGTACTTACTTTGTCTGCCACGATAGAGCGTATACATGGTTGCCCCCTGACTTCTCGGGCACATGTTTTATCTCGTTTCTGCTGCCACCCACCTACACGGCCGAGGCAGATTACCATCGGACAAGGATAGTTAGGGGTGTCGTGAGTAAAGACGACACTGCGGGTCAAGAGTTTGGAGACTTCGCAAAGGGTTTTCTGCCGTTTTGGGGGCCTATGGTGAACAGCAGGAACATTCGCCAGTTGACGAGGGTAGTTGAATCCGCCGTGACCGAAACGGCCTGTGCCCCTAGTAACTTGACAGCTGAGCTCCAGTCGGACCGACTTATGACTCTTCAGAACAGGGTTGCCCTAGATGTCATGCTTGCAGACCGTGGTGGTGTATGTAGAGTGATCCAATCCAGTTGCTGCATTTTCATCCCTGATAATGCTCCGACAGTGTACCAGGCCATCTCCAAACTGCACAAAATCTCTGACTCCCTTCACGTGGATAAAGGGGATTGGTCCTTGCTAGGGTGGTTCTGGGAACTGATATCTGCCTGGGGATGGAAAACTCTGATATTCATTGGGGTGATTTTAGCCATTCTGTTTATGTTCTGCCTGTTTGTGCAGTGCGCTCCTGCAATATGTGGCCTCTGTGCTGCATCATGTGTAAGGAAGCCTGTGTCAAGGGACGAATTGAGCAACAGAATGATGCTACAGCAGCATCTCCATGACTTCATGAATACAGATTTGGACTCGGATTAGCATGAGTTATTGCCTTATATGACGGCAAAAGGAGGGTCTGTGGTTCTGAAATTCTGGACCCTGCTGTAATATGGTACCGAGGCCCGACACTCGTGCCAAAAAATATCATCGTACCATGACGAATTTGGTATCGGCAGACCGGTAATGATTAGGACATTCTCCCCATGCATTTGCGTCATGATTGAGTGATGCTATCACCCTTAAATCGTGGTTCCCGTGCTGAACCCTCGGACTCCATTTTGTGAACGGCATCCATCTTATGGCTTGCCCTCATATAGTCAATTGATTAAGGCCGAGCTTGATCTGAAAGGACACGTCCACCTTAGCTGACTCCCCCATGACCTGGCCGAGCTGACTCCACTGCCTCCAGTCAAACCTGTTCGGACAGTCCCTCGCCCAGTGGCCGAGTAAGATAGCATCAAGGCACAACATGCCATAAACCATTCACTACATACAGACCATGTTTTCCACACACATACACCTGTCCATGTCTCTTGTTTATGGCCGGTTTTACAATGAGGAGGTGCCCGATTTTATTGGGGTTTCATCGATATCTGATGGTAGTTCTGGGCCGAGCAGGGTAATCTACCACGAACTGTACACACGAAATTGTAGGCTGGTTGTCATGACTTTGCTTTTTCTTTTGTTGAACACATATATCTATGGTTGCATCATAAAACAAAGAATTCTTGCCTGAAGTGTAATATTTTGTATAAAAGGAGAAGGCTGGTTCTGTAAAAACGAACAGTCTCCTGAGAACTTACATCCCGTGCTGTTGTACTTCTAGGACACTTGTTACTTGGTTGCAGCCAATAAAACTCGATCTCTGACTTCACCTAGAAGACTCTTTGTTTCTGTGGTCCGGAACAGGGAGAACTCAGAGGTCTTCGGGTGTTATCCTCTGGCACCACCGGGTTCCTAAAAACCCGGCACCTCAGTGGAAGGCCTCAAAAGGGTCATTCCACCAAGACTACTGCCTTCCCCAGTCTGGAATCTCAACATAGTACTTACCAGACTAATGGGACCACCTTTCGAACCTATGCATAGGTGTGAAATACAATTCCTCACATGGAAGGTGGCCTTTCTTATAGCTATTACTTCACTCAGAAGAGTAAGTGAATTGCAAGCATTTACAATACAAGAACCATTTCTGCAGTTACACCAAAATAAAGTGGTTCTTAGAACACACCCAAAATTCTTGCCTAAAGTAATTTCAGCATTCCACATCAATCAGCCAGTGGAACTACCAGTCTTCTTTCCAAAACCACAGACGGTAGCAGAAAGGGCCCTACATACATTAGACGTCAGAAGGGCAATATTGTACTACATAGAAAGAACACAAACTTTCAGAAAGACAAAACAACTATTTGTAGCGTTTTCTCCTACACATAAGGGCAATCCTATCTCTAAAGCAGGCATTGCCAGGTGGATTGTAAAATGTATACAAATATGCTACTTAAAAGCAAAGAGGACATTAACTGTTCCTCCTAGAGCTCACTCTACACGTAAACGAGGAGCATCTATGGCATTCTTAGGAAACATTCCTCTAGATGACATATGCAAAGCAGCTACCTGGGTTACACCACATACCTTCACAAAACACTACTGTGTCGATGTGCGGGCAACACAACTGGCTAGAGTGAGACAAGCTGTACTAAAAACTTTATTTGACTGTTGCAACAGACACTGGTGACCACCGCTAGGGAGATAACTGCTGTATAGTCTATTCATAAATGTACCATCTGCAGCCCATATGCCTCGAACGGAATATGCTACTTACCAGTATGCATCTGTTCTTGGCATAGAGGGCTGCAGAGTGGTACATGCCCTCCCAGCCTCCCCGGAAACCTGTGTCTGTTCCAACACTATCTTATTTAGATACACTTACATGGGCATTTCTATCTGTATTCTATCATACTACTCCATCTAACCCTACTATGGCAAAACAATCTAAGGATGGAGCCGATGCCCATGCGCACTAGCACCCAAAGGAGGAGTCACCAGTCTTGTGACGACAAAAGACTTCTCCAAGAGAAAAACAAGTGCAATCATCCGAGCCCAACACCAGATGGCGATCTATTCATAAATGTACCACTCTGCAGCCCTCTATGTCAAGAATAGATGCATACTGGTAAGTAGCATATTCCATATCCTTTGGGCTTGTTCAGTCTTTTTAATTTTCCAAGGTCTTCCACTCCGTTACACCAACGCGTTTCATCGTATGTGGGTATAGACCCTACGACTTCCTCGGGGCTGGAAGTAATATAAACAATCTTTGTTGTGATATTCAATACACTTAACATAAAATTATTTAACCTGATATGAGTCCAATGATAAACCTTATGCAACATGTGGCTAATTAAAGCAACAATTTGTGTAACTTTTTTATGCTGTAATGCACTTTCAAACAAATTAAGCCCAAACATTTTATATTCTCACATTTTCAATTTTATAATGTAGTGTTCACAAAAATAATAATCACATCCAGCTCTTAAGTGTCCCCTAAGTGTGGGTGATTCTGGTTAATGTCCTAAAGTCAACCAAAGTGTAATTAATATTACCGAACCTCATGTAAAATACACACCCCGCTTCAATATCAAATGGTAGGGGATGATACCTTTTGCCGAATAATTCAGAAGCGTTTCTGCAAAATCAAATTGAATCACAAAGGCTTGAGTTAGCTTTTAAATACCAAAGGCATGAGCCCTATTATGATCACGAGTCACCTCGCTCTCTACGGTACAGCTTACCTCCCTCTTCAACTGTAGATTTCAAGACATACAATTATCCTTAATCCCAACATTCCATATCAAGTATGATATCACACTCTCAAAGTCAATGCTTACCCGTAGCATCCGTAGAATATCTGATATTCAAGCTGCCAAGTTTCCGATGCCCATTGACAAATGATGGTTGGTAAGTCTATGCCTCGGCTCAAATTAATATTTGTGCCACCACAGATTGCATGTGGTTGTCTAATTATCCTTTGGGAGCACCATTACATTCATCTGAATTTTTACAAACCTTTTGCATCAGCCACAATTTAGCTTAAATATACAATGGGTTGAAGCACCTGATATCTACAGGTGGTGAAAACGCTTTGAAATTCTTCTGATCAGGCAGTGTATGTTGCAAATAAGTCATTGCCCTTGAGATAAGAGATTGCTAAGACCAAATCTTACATCGTCCAATACTCTCTTTGTAACCCCTTTTGCTCCAGTAGACCTAGATGGGACATAGCGGCCATGTCTGAATCACCTGCTGATGGAGCAAGGATTCGCACGTAACGCGACTTGCTCTCTTTCATGAACCTCGCCTAAATCATAACGGTACTAACTCCGATTGTTTGTCATTTATTTGTATTTCCCCAACACACGGGTGTCCCTAGGAGGCTTGCCTATGTGTTTTTCATCGTAATCAAGCTTGCACATTAATAAAATAGCCGCTTTGCAGAAATCCAGTCTGCGCATGCGTCGGTCATACCCATGTGATGTGACGCACTCGCAATCTGGAGGGAAAAGTTCGCTCATGCGCAGTGGTGTTAAAATGGCCGCTTGTCACTAATCATGCTTCATGCTATCTTAAGCCGCTTTGTCTATGCATCTTTTCTGCACTAACTCTTAATGCTATAAGTATTATAAAATAAGGAATTAAGAGTAGTTGGTCATGGTGTACAGTGTATTCATTTTATTCTGTGTTATTAATTTGTTTTCGCTTACTTTTCATGTACCGCGTAAATGAGGGCCTTGAAGTAGGGATGGGATCCATTTTGAAGCTGACGTATCCCTCATCACGTGATCAAAGATCTGGGACGTGCAGCAATGGAACCTGGCCAGTTGGCCATTGAAAAGGGGACTGTCCTTTCCAGGCGCACCTTTGCCCTTGAAGACTTGCTATTTTTATTCTGAAATGTGCAACAATGTTGCAAACCTTTTCTTCACTATTGTACTTTCCCACACGTATGCCTGGGAACCCAGATGTTAGGGGGAGGGTAATGTCACGTGAAATACGTAATAGAAATATAGGTGGTGACAAATGTCTTAAACCACCTCCCTTGACCAATCAGAAGATGGGACTTTGTCATTTTGCAACATTTATGGGTGGTCTTGGGGACTTAAAACTGTATATATAGCCTAGCTTAGCTTAGAGAAATTGTCCGACTTGTCCGAGTAGCAGACCTGTCACTGACCCTACGAACTCTATAGGTGCCTGATACAGAGTGCTGCGGAGCATTCTGCCTGAAAACTTTCCACAAACTCCAAGGGGTGGAAATTAGTCCTAAGTGCTAAGCGAAGCACTTTGCTGGGAGATTCGAAAACCCAATCGGGGTTATTGGCGGATTCCGTGCAGAAGAGGGGGTAACGCTGGCGTTGCATCCGATGCTGTGAGGGGTTGGTCGTGCCTTGGTGAACCCAGTCCTGACCCAGACCTGAGGGGTATCCTGTCCTGACTGTCCATGAGCTGTACCTGCTCACCTTCTGGTATTCCCTGAATCCTTGAGGGTCCTTGTCCCGTTCTTTCCCAACTGACCCGTGGCCAGGGTTAGTCCTCATTCTCACCTAAGTAAATATTGGCATAGGTGTCTGTCTATACTATACCCTCAACTTTTCCTCCTCTGATTAAAGCAATCTTGCCTGTGATATTCTCCATTTCTCCTTAGAATGTAATTTCATGCAATTGATTATTAGTAAATGTTCCACTTTTACCCTTCCTATAGGGCATTGTTAAACCCGACTGTTTATCTAGCTTGTTCCACTTATTCCCTTTCCCTTAGTATGGTTGCCGTGAAGTTAGTAAGATAGCATAAGGTTTAGGAAGTAGTATAAAATTATTAGGTCACACATTAGGTCTTCCTCACGTCCTTGCCCTAGATTAAACTGTATTAGATAAATATTCATTATGATTCATGCCCTATAGTGTTTCCTTTTACTCTATGATACTCACTCTCCTTCATAGTTACATCCTGGTTCTGATTTTAATCATCGATGTATTGCTTTGCATTTGCCTCCTTGTAATGGCATTTTCGTCCTAAACTTTTACTATATAAAACCCTTAAAACCATCAAGGTGTCTGTGGTCATTATACATTAAAGAAATACTAAAGGTATTAAATGTGTAAAGTAGAATTTTCTCCCCTTTAGGAAAACCCTTATCACCTGTCCACTGCTAGCTCCTGATCCGTCAGGAGTAATGTGCCTGTGGTAAGTCAGGTACATGAATGGTGAGTGGTGTAAGAGTCACCCACTCGATTACTGATAGTAGCGTGATAGAGGTTTCACCCGGTTCATTGCAAAACACGGTCATCATATGCACGCCAGGGCCCAGTGCGTGGAAAATTTGGTAAACTAGTGACCCGGGTGACCCGCGCGCTCTATCAGTAATTTCTGGTAGCAGAGGATGGTTAGGACTAGTAAGATAGGTAGATAAGATAGTTAGAAAATAAACCGTGAAAAATAAATGTGCTTCTAAAATTGTTTTTAATATTGATTGTGTTACTTAATATTTTATTGCAAAAGAAATCGATTTCAAAATTGTTTTAAATGATTTATATATGTATTGCTGCTAATTTTTATATGTTTTATTAACCAATTGTGTGTGCTTGTTGAGTGTTGTCTGAAATCCCCGGGGAATTGTATAACGGATGGTGAGTAGAATCCATCGCGTTCTGAGGTCATTTGTAGGGAGGAAAGGTTAGTGCATGGTTCAAGTGGAACTGGAAGCGCTAATTAGGTCTTTTTCGGAAAAACTGTATGAATGACAGTGACGGGACTGCTGATAGAAACCTTGGTCTGATATCACCTAGTAAGGGTCACACTAAGGGAGTAATAGAGTCATCGGAGCTTGTATGATAGCAAAGGGAAACGCTGACGAACCCCAGGCTTAGTATATATCCCGGAAAGAAGTGGATGAGACTGGGTAATAGCAGGTTTTCTAATGCTTGCGTGAGGGTAGGCAAGAGAAGTCTATCCGAAGTGTATGAAAAGTAGACAGAAGTGGTTTACTTGCAGTAAAAGAAGAACTTTCTATCTCTTTAGAACACTCCTACACAATGGCGAATGTTATACGTTGTTGACTAAAATTAACCATAGCACCTTAGAGAAAATACAAAGTTTCCGTTACCTTGTAAAGGAGGGAGACAGTCGAAGGGCTGCTCTGACGTCACTCCGTGCCGCGCTGGTATTGGTTAAACCAGCGGGTGTGTAGTGAAGCCGAAATTGTAAGGGAGGGGTGAGTGCCTGAGCGTGAGAACGCGTCTCGCGAAAAGGCCGCACACCCATTGGTCAAGAACTTTTGCAACCTCTGCACTGATTGGTTGTTGAGAAATTGGAGTCGCGCTAGCATTGGAAGCACAAACGAAGTAAAAATTTTCCGCACCGAGCTTATAGATTGTTACGAGCGGTGTATGTGGTACCCTGATTTTCTGCCTGATCCACGAAATCTAGGGTGTCATAAAGAGTTGATGAGCAGAGGCAGACCTCACAACATGTACGGAGGAAAGAGAAAAATGTCATTTGCCAGCAAAATAAAGAATTTCTTCAAAACTGACAAACCCGTACGAACTAGGGAGGGCGTGATCATTCCTCCGCCAGATACTCCAGCCTCTTTCATGATGTTAGAAAAAGGGTATCATACCTGTGTATGGTTAGAGAACTGGGTAAAGTACACTGCGGAGGATGGAGTTTTAGCCTTTCCCATTGATGGTACTTTTAACGGGAGAGTCCTATTTAACCTGAGGACCCGAATGAATGAATTACATCCCAGACCTAGATTAACTCAGTATGAAGCTTTAGAGGAATGGGAATTTGAGGCTCTAGAGCGAGACAGACCCCGGATGGACAAGGGAGTGACCCGATGGTATCCAAAAATGGTAAAAGAAACCAAGGAGCAGAAATTGAAACAGTGGAGACAAAATATGATGGTAGAAGGGTTATTCCCCATGTTCGGAGCTAATAAAATGATGGGAGGGAAGAAATGTACTGAGTAAACCCGACACATGATGCCCCTGGGTGAATCGGAAGATGAATTTTTGGAGGACTTATTTATGAAAGGTCCCCCGCCTTATAATGAAGACACCAGATCTCAAAGCTTAACTACTCCATTGAGACCTTCAGGAAGAAGAAGTACTAGTGAAGCCGATTCCACAGGGATAGAACAGAAAAGAGCGGGAGGAGAGGGATTTGGTAGACCCGACCCCGTGGTCCCAAATTACAACCCCTTTGGCGAGGAAAGATCAGTTTTATCCACTCCATCTGCTCCGAATATATATCCTTCTCTAGTACCACAAATGATACAGGATCCCCCCATGAATCGAGTATTACACGAGCAGGAAAGGGATGCCCTGAGAGGACAGCGGAATGATCTCATACATGCCATAGCTCAGATAAACCCAAATCCTGAAGCCCTGACGATTCCAGTAACCATTGGTCCAGTTTTTCCTCTATATGGGGACAGAATGAATACTCCAAAAACTCCAGTCATAACCCCGATGATGCCCCCGCCCAGAAGGGAACCACTCATTATTGATGACCAAGCAAGTGAATGTGAGTCCATGGCTTCCTTGATGGATCTGCCTAACAGGGAACAAGGACCTAGTATGTCTCGAATGGGAACTCAGACTGGGAACAAAGACGTACTAATAGAGTCTTCATCAGGAACTCAAAGTGCGACAGTGGTAACTCCCGAGGAAATAGAAAGATGGACCCGAGAATTAGAAAAGGGAACCCCTCATCCGAAACCACTAGATATTTATAAGCTAAGAATAGAGCTAGAGGAACTGAGCGCAGGGAATGTGGGTTTAGAACGATTGAATGTCCGGGAGGAAGATGAGTTGTTGTTCATGTGCAAACACCTTACTCGGAACGCAAAAATATACTATGACAAATTAATGGACACGGCAGTTTGTATGGGAATAGATATCAGCAGATCCAAAGTACTACAGAAATCCTATAGGGTAGAATTTTCAGACAAAGATCTAGAAAACCTGAATACTGCAGGGAAGAAGACGCAGATTAAAGAACTGATAAACTTAGCACAGAAATGGGGAGATCTAGACAAGTGGAAAGCCAGATGGGCAAAGAAAAAGGAGGATAGCAAGGAGAGACCACGGACTGCTGAATACGTCTTACAAGAAGCTGACAAACCAGAAAAATTATGTCCCATGAGAGAAGTCCCAGGGGGAAAATATGTCCATGTCCCTTGGTCCAGACAAGATATAGTATCATTTACCAATGACTTTCCAAAATTACGGGAGAAACCATTCGATTGGTACCGACAGGTCGAACGCTTCATAAAAGTTCAGAAATGTCTTCTGAAAGACCTGGATGGTTTTTTCGACATTGTGGTCCCTGTAGATTTGTGGACCGACTGCAAAATTGAAATTGATTGGCCTAGCGAAGAATATGCGAGAGACGAGATAACAGGAGCTCCCGCACCTGAAGTAATGAGGAAGTATGAGCAAGTCATACAGTACCTCAAGAAGAAGGTGCCCGCAAAAGAAACTGATTGGACCCGTATAGATAGAACTACCCAAGAGCGTGATGAATCAGCCCACTCTTATTATGAAGAGTTACTGCAGGTCTTCAAAACTTACAGTGGAATCGATAATGTGGACCTGAAGGATATGACACATTTCTGTTATCGATTCGTGTTAGGATTGAGACCTGAAATATCCCAGTGGATTAGGGATAACAAAATCAGTTGGCAAGGGAAACCCATTGATGATGTTCTCAAATATGCCAAATACTGCGAAGATGAGATAGAGAACAAAAAGAAAGCCCTAAAGGAGAAAGTTATGTGGGCTCAGGTGAAATTAGCTGAACAACAAGAAAAACAGTTAAGTAAAATGACTAACAGTAATAATGCTCCAAATCCGAATGCTGGGGGTGGAGGCAGGCCCCGGGTAAAAATGAGTAGGGAAGAGGCTATGGAAAAATTCCACTGTCACGGATGTGGTCACATGGGACATTGGAGAGATAAATGTCCGCACTTGCAGGCTGGTAATGTCCCCGTAAATGGTTTAAATCCACAGGTGCAGAAAGAGGGGATCCGAAAGACCCAACAGCAGGTAAATCAACCCCCGGTGCCACGCGCACCTAGACAGAATTATAGGAATCAGGGTCAACAGAATGAAAGGGTCGAAGTGTGGGAAGGAGAGAATGAAAGAAATGCACCCATTCCACAGTACCTGTTAAATGATACTTTTCTCTGTGATGATCAATACTGACGGGGCCTGAGAGGGGAGGACAAGGAGTGCGTGCTTGGCGCCTCCTTACCGGTAGACCAGACTGGACCATACATTGAAGGAAAGGTTGAAGGGACAGATGTCACCTTTCTGTTGGACACTGGTGCTACCCGTTCCACTGTGAGAACAGCGGACGTTCCTAACCTACCCCTCTCGGGAGAAGCTATCCAAGTAGTGGGAGTTTCAAATCAGATAATCAGTACTCCGGTAACAGAACCTATGGAAATTTCCATAGGAAATTTCAAGGAAATGCACAGATTTGTGGTCTGTGATTCCAGTCCCGTAAACCTATTAGGACGAGATTTGTTGTGCAAAATGCGTTGCACCATCTTTTGCTCACCAAATGGTGTTGAAATTCAGACCCCAGATGAAGATGGCCTATATAAATTGATGTTACTAAGGCCCGACACAGAAATTAAGCCCATGTCCATTGAAAATCTACCTGAAGAACTTCAATCGAGCGTAACACCTGAAGTTTGGGATTTTACTGGAAAAGATGTATGCTTAATGGCAAATGTAGACCCAGTTAAAATAACTATAAAAGCAAATGCTGTATACCCTAATACCAAACAGTATAAAATGAGTGCAGAAGTGAAAGAAGGAGTCGCAAAGGAATTAAACAGATTGCTCAAAGCAAACATCATTCAGGAAGTGATGAGCAGTCCCTGTAATTCACCCATACTTGGAATTAAGAAGCCTAGCGGAAAATATAGGGTAGTGCAGGACCTGCGCAAGGTAAACCAAATTGTAGTACCCTGCTGTCCCATAGTGCCTAACCCCGCAGTAATACTGTACCAAATTCCTTGGGATGCGGAATGGTTCACTGTCATAGATTTGTGCCATGCGTTCTTTTCCATCCCATTGCATCCAGAAAGCAAATTCCTTTTCAGTTTTGAATTCAACAGCCAGGTCTATGTCTGGAATCGTGTCCCCCAGGGGTACACCGAAAGTCCATCGATTTTCAACCAGATTCTAAAGAAATGTCTTGAATCCTTAGTACTGCCTAAAGAGTCTGTCCTGGTACAGTACATAGATGACCTGCTGGTAGCATCTAGAAATCAAGACGACTGTGTCACTGATACCATTGCCTTGCTGAATCACCTAGGAAAAGGAGGACATAAGGTCTCACCAGACAAACTACAGTTCTGCAAAACCTCAGTAAAATATCTGGGGCACCAGATAGAGAAAGGGATCAGGAAAGTCACTACAGAAAGAATTAAAATAATTCGAGAAATGTCACTACCAGTAACCCAGAAAGAAGTAAGAATGTTCCTAGGGGTTGTTGGGTACTGCAGACAGTGGATCGTGGGTTTCGCGGCTATAGCTAAACCCTTGATTAACATGACAAAGAAAGGAGCGGAAGACCCAGTTTGTTGGAATGATGAATGCATGACTGCTTGGGTAACATTGCGGAATTGTCTGTGCACAGCTCCAGCCTTAGGAATGCCTGACTATTCCAAGAACTTTGAATTGTTCTGTGACACGAGAGACAATTGTGCGCTCTCGGTCTTAACCCAGGAACATGGTCTGATTAGACGTCCCGTGGCCTACTTTTCGGCCGCCCTAGATCCAGTGGCTGCTGGATTACCTGGGTGCCTGAAAGCAGTAGCTGCTACCTGTACAAGCCTAGAGCAGAGTGAGAACATTGTGATGGGACATCCCGTCACTGTATTTGTTCCACATTCAGTTGTGATCTTGCTCACCCGAACCAAGACACAGTATCTCACCCCTAGTCGGCTGACTAAGTATGAGAGGATTCTCATTGGTGCAGAAAATGTAATAATCTCCCGATGTAATACTCTAAACCCCGCCACTCTATTGCCCCTTCCCATTGATGTAGAGGCAGGAGGTGAAATTGACCATAGCTGCATAGACTTGACTGAATTTAGCACAAAACCCCGTCCTGATATCAGAGAAGTGGCCTTGGTTGATGAAGACCTCAAAATGTTTGTGGATGGTTCATGCTTGAGACATGAGAATGGAGGTTTGAGTGCTGCCTATGCTGTAGTCACTTTGGAAAAGACCCTGGAAGCTTCCTATCTTTGTGAAGTTAAATCTGCTCAAGTAGCGGAGCTCATTGCTCTAACAAGAGCTTGTAAAATAGGGAAAAACAAAAGAGTAACTGTTTATACTGACAGTCAGTACTGTTATGGGGTTGTTCATGACTTCGGCCAGCTCTGGTTGCAAAGAGAATTCATGACTTCCTCAGGTTCTCCTATCCGAAATGGAAAACCGGTACAAAACTTACTAGAAGCCATCCAATTGCCCAAAGAATTGGCTGTGGTCAAGTGTGCGGCTCACCGATCTGGAAATGACGAGGTGACAGCCGGAAACAGATATGCTGACCAAATTGCCCAGTACTGCGCCCGACACAAAATGTCCTTCCTAATTAAATTATGGGGAGGTGAAAGCAGCTGCCAACTGATGTTGTTTGAAAGATTGGGAACATGGGATGAATTGAGAGAACTACAACAGACAGGGAAGAAAGGAACAGGTGGAGGCAGGATGAATGTCGACCAAGGGAAGGAGATGGTGTTGTGGTCCACGTGACTGGTATGCCTGTACTACCTGAACGACTGGTTACCGCAATGGCACGGATAATACATGAACCAACACATATTGGGAGGGATGCCATGTGCCGTATGTTTGAAAAGGTGTTCTACAGTCCAAAATTCAGGAGCACAGCAGACAAACTTTGTCAGAGGTGTTTAGTGTGTCAACAGTTCAATGCAGGAAAGAAGACAGTAGTGGAACAAAGTACCATTGGGAGAGCAGAAGGTCCCTTCATTAGGATGCAGGCAGACTTCATAACAATGCCCCTGTGCAAAGGATATAGATATGTCCTGGCCATAGTTTGCTTGTTTTCCCGGTGGGTGGAGGCTTACCCAGAAAAGAAGAATGATGCCCTGACTGTAGCTAAATTATTACTTAGGGAACTGATACCACGCTTTGGAATTCCTGAGACAATTGAAACAGACCAAGGTGGACATTTTTCAAACTAAGTCCTAAAGGAACTCTGCAAAGCATTCAAAATGGAGCAAAGGCTGCACTGTGCCTATCATCCAGAGGCTTCTGGAATAGTCGAGCAGATAAACGGCACTCTCAAGTCCAGGCTGGCAAAACTGTGTGACTCCACAAAAATGAATTGGATAGAAGCTTTGCCCATGGTGCTGATGAGCTTGAGAAGTATTCCAAACAGAAAGACAGGCCTGAGCCCCCATGAAGTGCTGATGGGAAGAATGATGCGACAGGCATGGGTACCTGGACACAAACTGCTAAGTATTTCTGATGATATGGTGCTAGAATACTGCAGGCAGTTGGGTGACCAAGTGCGTTCTATCTCTCACCAGATTGGAGAGACTGCTGTCGAATGGCCTACAACTCCAGCACACAATCTGAGACCAGGTGATTGGGTGGTGTTAAAGAAACACACCCGGACGAGTTGCCTTGGACCGAAGTGGGGCAGGCCTCGACAAGTGATCCTTGTCACCACAACTGCTGTGAAGTGTGCTGGTGTACCAAAGTGGATCCATGCAAGTCACACGAAGAAGGTGACTGGAGAAAACGCGACTGAAGCCGAAGGTGGTCCAGCTGAGGAGACTCCAGAAGAGGGTCCGGATCCCGCTGACATCGAACTACCAGGCACAAGTCAAGAAGTTGAATGGTTTCCTGCGGATGATCAGGTTCTTGATCCCATAAGAACCAGAAAATACTCTTACCTAGGTAGTGAGTGGGACAGTGCAGGTGAGTCAGAACAAGAAGGAGAAGGTCAGATCATCAAAGCCATCATAAAATCTGATCAGGGAATAGGCCAAGTAGGGACAGATCAAGTCATCAACACTCCTTCTGAGACAGAGGAGACTGGAAAGGGACAGATAGTAGTCAAAACAGAAGTTCATGCGGAAGAAAATCAAGAGATCGAAGAGCATGAACCAGGCCAGTTAGTAATAGATGAACGTGTTCAGGAAGAAGAGTCCAGTGAATCACTCACAAACGAAGATCAAATACAGTCTAAACCTGAACTAGGTCAGCTTAAGGACCAGGCAGAAGAAATAGATGAAAGACCTGGAACTAGTCAGACAGGAAGGGAAAAAGACACTGCTGAAGCAATAGTGCGACAAAGAAGAAAAAGCAAAAGAGTTCACGAGGAAGAGCAAGTTTCCTCGACTACAAACAGGATCGAAAAGAAGGATGAACCCCGATATGTAAAAAGACTAAGAATAAGAATAAAAACAGTCGAAGAAAAACTAAAGGACCGAAAAAGGGCTGAAAGTGAAGGAAAAGAAGCCCGAGGAAAGTCCATCCGAAAGGGCGGCAGAGTAAAGAAACAGAACAGACTGTATCGAAGCCCTGAGTGGACCTATTTGGTGTTGGAAGAAATTGATGAGCCCGAAGCTTGTGGCAAAAGCGACGAAGGGTCCATTGCTGATCGGAGTTCTGACGAAGACCCTCCTTGAGGTGAAGCGAAGTAAAACCTCTGCTGAAAAAAAACGAAGAGGGGTTGAGAAAGCCACCTGTAAGATAAAATGTCTGATTCAAATGTCACTGGAAGGTCCAGATTTAGCTGTTGCAAGACATGCTGTAAAATATGCATCTGTAGTGTAGTGGTGCTAGTAATGATATGGATAGGATTAACAGTGTTTATACCTTTTATGATAAGCAAAGACCCTAACATATATCCTACAGACTTGACGACACAAGACGCAGAAGTTGTACATACTGAAGAAACACCACGAAGAGTAGAAAGACGTGACAATGCAATGAGTCTGAGACATACACGACCCGACTTAGAAGCATCAGATGAGGGAGAACTACATTATCACCAAATGAAGAACAGGACACACTTAAATGTTTTCGCAAACCTTTTAGTGCACTATGTAGAAGCTATGGAAATAGAAGATTGCTATGTCTGCATGATGCTACCTACTTCAGTAGCCGAAGGCGTGACATACCACCATTTACCCCTGACCTATGGAATTTCCTGTAGTATTTTAGCTAGTTTATTCTATAGAAGCACTTTACAATATTATTACTCAAACACTGACGTTATCTTTTCAGAACTTCCTATTAGAGGGAATCTGAACCTTGTACATACCCTTGGTGGAGTGACTCGCTACATGGGGGAATATTTCCTGACTATAGGTGACATAGATCTGAATGAAGCTCGTAGAGACAACTTGACGTGTTCCTTACATGCACAAGAGAAAATGTTCTTGAAAATGGCAGAGAAGAGAAGGGAAAAGTTTCAGAAAAAGGCAAATGACGAACAGAACAGAACCCCTAGATGGGCAGAAAACATGGATAACACCTCACAGAGCGAAGTTACTCCTGCTCTGTTGCTGGATTTTGAACGGAAAGGGAAACTCTGTCTTCATAGAGAAAAGACTAGTTATTATAACAATGTATTCATTGGTTCCAGCGAGTGTGAACATAATTACAAGGTAATTGGAGGTTGGGGTTTCAAAAATGGGTCAGAACCTGTGTTTCCAGGAATTTATTATATATGTGGAAACAAGGCTTATTTCAAATTGCCGGATCACTGGTATGGAAGCTGCTACTTTGGCATTGTCTTTCCGAAAATATACCATGTGAACAATGCAGCTGGAAGCAATGAGATTACTAATGGCTTAGTGCGTAGAAAACGTGAAAGTGTAGGAGAAATTATAGGTGATATTTTTAGTGCACTGATACCTGGAATGGGGGTAGCTCTGAATACTAATAGAATCTGCAAATTATCTACAGTAGTGGATCGGTTATCAACTGACACTGCTGCTTGATTTCTGATGATCAATACCGAAATGGTTGCGATCAGATCAATGGTTTTACAGAATTGCCTTGCTCTTGATACCTTATTGGCAAAAGAGGGCGGAGTCTGCAGGATGCTGAGGGCACAACATTGTTGCATTTACATTCCTGATAAAAGTGTCGAAATTAAGAAGTATATAAGAAACATTACTAATTTGGAAAAAGAACTCAAACCATTAGAGGTTGACAGTGCCTGGAAGAGACTGACTGATGGTCTCTCCTCTGTAGGTAGTTGGTTCTCATACTTAGGTAAAAGTCTTATATGGAAAATACTGATGCCAATAGCTGGAATAGGTTTGATTGTTCTGATCATCTTTATCTGTTGCAAATGCCAGAAATGCAGAAAACATATAGTGAATAAAAGAGGAAAGCGAAAGGCTGAAGAATTAGAATTAGAAGAATTAAGAAACCAGATATATAAGAAAATAAAGAACAATCATACCCACAGAGAGGCGGAGAGAAAGCTCAACAATAAGTTCATTGAGATTGAGATGGATGAATTGGATGAATGAAGTTGGCATCTGTTTTCATGTGTAGTGATGATAGTAAATATCATCAAAGAGGGGATTGATGGAGCAAGGATTCGCACGTAACGCGACTTGCTCTCTTTCATGAACCTCGCCTAAATCATAACGGTACTAACTCCGATTGTTTGTCATTTATTTGTATTTCCCCAACACACGGGTGTCCCTAGGAGGCTTGCCTATGTGTTTTTCATCGTAATCAAGCTTGCACATTAATAAAATGGCCGCTTTGCAGAAATCCAGTCTGCGCATGCGTCGGTCATACCCATGTGATGTGACGCACTCGCAATCTGGAGGGAAAAGTTCGCTCATGCGCAGTGGTGTTAAAATGGCCGCTTGTCACTAATCATGCTTCATGCTATCTTAAGCCGCTTTGTCTATGCATCTTTTCTGCACTAACTCTTAATGCTATAAGTATTATAAAATAAGGAATTAAGAGTAGTTGGTCATGGTGTACAGTGTATTCATTTTATTCTGTGTTATTAATTTGTTTTCGCTTACTTTTCATGTACCGCGTAAATGAGGGCCTTGAAGTAGGGATGGGATCCATTTTGAAGCTGACGTATCCCTCATCACGTGATCAAAGATCTGGGACGTGCAGCAATGGAACCTGGCCAGTTGGCCATTGAAAAGGGGACTGTCCTTTCCAGGCGCACCTTTGCCCTTGAAGACTTGCTATTTTTATTCTGAAATGTGCAACAATGTTGCAAACCTTTTCTTCACTATTGTACTTTCCCACACGTATGCCTGGGAACCCAGATGTTAGGGGGAGGGTAATGTCACGTGAAATACGTAATAGAAATATAGGTGGTGACAAATGTCTTAAACCACCTCCCTTGACCAATCAGAAGATGGGACTTTGTCATTTTGCAACATTTATGGGTGGTCTTGGGGACTTAAAACTGTATATATAGCCTAGCTTAGCTTAGAGAAATTGTCCGACTTGTCCGAGTAGCAGACCTGTCACTGACCCTACGAACTCTATAGGTGCCTGATACAGAGTGCTGCGGAGCATTCTGCCTGAAAACTTTCCACAAACTCCAAGGGGTGGAAATTAGTCCTAAGTGCTAAGCGAAGCACTTTGCTGGGAGATTCGAAAACCCAATCGGGGTTATTGGCGGATTCCGTGCAGAAGAGGGGGTAACGCTGGCGTTGCATCCGATGCTGTGAGGGGTTGGTCGTGCCTTGGTGAACCCAGTCCTGACCCAGACCTGAGGGGTATCCTGTCCTGACTGTCCATGAGCTGTACCTGCTCACCTTCTGGTATTCCCTGAATCCTTGAGGGTCCTTGTCCCGTTCTTTCCCAACTGACCCGTGGCCAGGGTTAGTCCTCATTCTCACCTAGGTAAATATTGGCATAGGTGTCTGTCTATACTATACCCTCAACTTTTCCTCCTCTCATTAAAGCAATCTTGCCTGTGATATTCTCCATTTCTCCTTTGAATGTAATTTCATGCAATTGATTATTAGTAAATGTTCCACTTTTACCCTTTCTATAGGGCATTGTTAAACCCGACTGTTTATCTAGCTTGTTCCACTTATTCCTTTTCCCTTAGTATGGTTGCCGTGAAGTTAGTAAGATAGCATAAGGTTTAGGAAGTAGTATAAAATTATTAGGTCACACATTAGGTCTTCCTCACGTCCTTGCCCTAGATTAAACTGTATTAGATAAATATTCATTATGATTCATGCCCTATAGTGTTTCCTTTTACTCTATGATACTCACTCTCCTTCATAGTTACATCCTGGTTCTGATTTTAATCATCGATGTATTGCTTTGCATTTGCCTCCTTGTAATGGCATTTTCGTCCTAAACGTTTACTATATAAAACCCTTAAAACCATCAAGGTGTCTGTGGTCATTATACATTAAAGAAATACTAAAGGTATTAAATGTGTAAAGTAGAATTTTCTCCCCTTTAGGAAAACCCTTATCACCTGTCCACTGCTAGCTCCTGATCCGTCAGGAGTAATGTGCCTGTGGTAAGTCAGGTACATGAATGGTGAGTGGTGTAAGAGTCACCCACTCGATTACTGATAGTAGCGTGATAGAGGTTTCACCCGGTTCATTGCAAAACACGGTCATCATATGCACGCCAGGGCCCAGTGCGTGGAAAATTTGGTAAACTAGTGACCCGGGTGACCCGCGCGCTCTATCACTGCCACTTATTAACTGTTGAAACGTTATGGGCCAGGTGTACAACAAAAAAAATAGCGCCTCGCAAATTGCGACTCGCAATTTGTAAGGCGCTATTTTCCATGTACAACAGTGTGTTTAACACGGTTAGCGATTACCAATGGGGTCGCAAATTGCGAGGCTCATGAATATTAATGAGCCTCTCGCAATTTGCGAGCCCATTGGGCATGGCAGGCTCTCCCCCAGGTATGATGGCCTGCTGGGCTCAGCGGACCACCATGTCTGGGACTGCTTTAAATAAAGCAGTTATTTTTTTTTTAAGCAGCCCGTTTTCCTTAAAGGAATGCTTTAAAAAAAAAAAAGAAGAAAGTTTTCATTTCATTAGTAAGGGCAGGTAGAGGTCTCTGGGACCTTTGCCTGCCCTTAAAAGTATTTTTAGAGCCTGTCACAAAGGGAAAGGGGTCCCCTGGGGACCCTTCCCATTTGCGACTCCATTACCACCCTTTTGAAGAGGGTGATCATTTGCGAGTGTTTTGCAACTGCAATTGCGGTCCCAAAACATTCATACATGTGTTAGAGAGTTACTATCTGGAAGGGAACGCCTCTAATCACTTTTTTGCAAGTCTCAATTCATTTGCAACTCGCAAAATTGTGTTAGTACATGGCCATACCAATTTTAGCATGCAAAAACGGGTCGCTAACCCGTTTGCGCATGCTAAAATTGGTCATACATCTGGCCCTATGTTTGTTGTTTACGTTGTCTTGTAATTTTTCAACTATCTGTTAATTGGATTGCCAATTTTTTTGGCCCAAGGCATAATTCATCCTAAATGTTTTAGTAACTGCTCCCTTTCCAGAATCTTAATTCAAGCTGAGTAACTTGTTATTTATTTTATTTTTTTCTGAGTTTTGTATAGCGCCTGGTTACCAATAGGCATCCCAGCCTATTGTGGGCAGGGGTGGCTAGCAATTTTAGAAATTGGTGGGGCGTGGCGTGCTGTACAATTTTTTTTATTTATTTATCAAACAATAGTACATTACAATGCATACAGGGCCCTTCACCTACATCCCTTCTCGGGCCGGCGGTAGGCCAGGTCTTCTTACCAATGAGACAGTAGTGTTTACAACGAGAGCACCAAGAAGAAGCTCCCAGCTTGGAAGTGTCCAGTGTACAGTCCGGTCGGTGAAGGTCCCAACATGGAATGCCAGTAGTATTGTATCGTGCACTATGCATAGTCAGACATATCTGTAAGATTTTATGTTTTCTCCCAACTAACAACCCAACCCCGAACCCCACCCCCTCATATCCGGTCCCTAGTCTGCATGTTCCCTGTGGTGTAAGGTGCAATCTGTTGGAGTGGTGTGTGGTGTGGTGGTGTGCATTTCCTGCTGAGTGCCCAGGTGTGTGTATGATCCCGTAAGGCTGGGAATGGCTGAACGTCTACCTAGCTTGGTAGGGCTGTCTAGCAAGCGGTACTGCCGCTGGAATCAGGGGATATCTATGTTCGCTGCACCCTCCTGGCCCTCATCCCCTCCCGAGGCCAAGTCGTCATCGTCCATCCTGGAGTAGAGATAGGTGCGATAGAGCTCCCAGAAGTTTTTGGGGCGGCTACGGGGAGGGAGCAATTCGCTATAAGTCTCCGCCTGCGTGTTACAGTACAGCATGTCGTTAGACCACCGCTTTAGAGTCGGGAGCGGTCCCTTCATCCAACAGGAGGCCACGACCCGTTTGGCAAGTAGTATGCCCATGCTGACCAGTGTACGCACCGGCGCCGGCACATTCCTCGCATAGCCCAGCAGAGCGAGCGCCGGGTCAGCGTCTAGTTCCTGTCCCGTTATTTTGCTTAATTCCGTAAAAATAGTCGTCCAGAATTTACTGATTCTCGGACATAGCCAGGCCACGTGCATGAAGTCCGCTACTGGGGCGCGGCATCTCTCGCAACGGGGTGAGTCGCGAAGCCCATAGCGATGCAATCTGTCAGGGGTATAGTATACTCGTTGCAGGAATTTAAAGTGAATAAGGCGGTGTCTCCCATTCAGCGAGATCCGCCTAGTGGCCGCGCAGCAGTACGTCCACATTCCATCGTCAATGTGCATGTCTAAATCGGTCTGCCAGGCCAGTCGCGCCCTTGTGTACTGCAATGCCGTGTGAGCGTGTCCCATATTGTAAAGTTTAGAAGTAAGCTTCTTCGGGGACTCTGTGTGAATGACATACTCTAGCTCTGGTATCGCAGGTGGTTCCTCCATATCGGGGCCTAGAAAGTCCAGAAGGGCGCTGCGCACCCTGTGATACTGGAAGCGATGGAGCAGGGAGGGGCGGTCAAGCCCTCGCACCAGCTGGTCCCACGTCTTAACTTTGCCATGTTGGAAAAGATCCCCCAGCGTGTGCGCCCCTAGATCAGCTAGGGCTTTGTGTACACCAGGTTCCGCCAAAGTAGGTAGCCAAAGGGCCCAATGTATCGGCATATTAGGAGCGTACAGTAGTATCTTATCTTGCCCCTGCATTATGGAGTTCCAAGCGTGGTTAGTGGACCGGATGGAATCCAGTATGCCTACTCTACGGTCGCCAGGGCTACAGATAGTCGCCGGGAGTGGAGTAGGGGCCGTGAATAAGCGCTCCAGAATCACATGCGGGATATCCGGGCCGCCGTGTATCCAGGTATGGAGGTGGGAGGCCTGCGCTATCCTATAGTAACGTTCCAGATCTGGGGCAGCCAGCCCCCCTTGCTCGTATGGGAGCTGAAGCACCTTCCATCGGATTCTAGGTTGTTTCCCGGCCCAGGCGAGCCTGATAAGGAGTTTGTTTAAGGTCGTGAAGAAAGCCCTGGAGAAGACAATCGGGAGGTTATTAAAGAGGAACAAAAATCTCGGGAGGACCACCATCTTCATCAAGGCAATGCGGCCCATTAAAGACAGCGGAAGCTTAATCCAGAGCTCAACATCATCAACTAGTTTACTATAGGCAACCCCGTAGTTTTCGCGCAACACTATGTCCGGATCCGTGTGTATCTTTATACCCAGGTATCTGACCGGGTCCGTGGACCATTGTAGTGGATAGTCCATCTCGAAGGGTTCGGTAACAGGGGTCAGAGGGAATGCCACTGACTTTGGCCAGTTCACCTTCAGTCCCGAAAGGGCCCCAAACCGTACCACCTCCCGCAGGACCGATGAGAGGTTGTTCACCGGGTCCCTGACGTACAACAACGTGTCGTCCGCATATGTGGAAATACCGATCTTGTAGGTAGGGTAGCTGATGGCTTCGTAGGAGTGGTATTCCCGCATCGCGCAAGCCAGCGGTTCCGCGACCAGCGCGTACAGTAGCGGCGAGAGGGGGCAGCCCTGTCTCGTGCCTCGGCTCACAGTGAACGCCTCCGAAACTGCGTCACCCAGCCGAACTCTCGCAGTGGGTTGGTGATAAAGTGCGCCGAGGAGTTGGAGGAAAAGGTCCCCCAGCCCCAGTTTCCTGAGGACTTTGCGCATGAACGTCCACTCCACGGAGTCAAATGCCTTCTCCATATCTAAGAAGACAGCGACTGCCTTGGTGTCATGTTTGGTGTGTTGGATGGCTCCCATAACCGTTCTGATGTTGTACGTGAGGTTTCTGGCCGGGATGAAACCCGCCTGTTCTGGGGCAACTAATTCCGGGGCGACGAGCGCTAGTCTGTTTGCCAGTACCTTAGCGTACAGCTTCGCATCAACGTTGATAAGGGACAAGGGGCGGTAGGACCCCGGGAGGTCAGGCGGCTTGCCAGGTTTCAAAATCGTCACTATGAGTGCTTCTCTCATAGAGGGGGGCATCGCACCATACTCGCAGATCTCATCAAAGAGGGTGGAGAGATAGGGGAGCAGCTTGTCCTTGTACGCCTTATAAAAGGCGACGGTCAATCCATCGATTCCGGGCGCACTTCCTGACCTCATGCTGTCTAGGGCGTCCGCAATCTCCTCTCGGAGTATAGGGGACATCAGGAATTCCCTCTGCCAATTCTCTAAGAACGGCATTTTGATGTAGTCTAAGTAATTGTCTATGTGGCTCTCCACGCCCGAGATCTTGCTGGTGTACAGGTCTTGGTAGAATCCTTTAAATTCCGCCAGTATATCTCCCTGCGATGTCAGTGTCTCCCCGTCCGCAGAGCGCAATTCAGTGACACCCTGGCGTCGCCTGGCGCCCTTCATAATCCCGGCTAGCAGAGAACCCGGCCGGTCGCCCTCGCCGTATGCGCGGGCCGTTGCGTATTTCCCTAGGTGCCTGACCTCTCTGTCCACCTCCTCGTGGAACTCTGTCAGGAGCCCCCGCAGCGTCTCATCCCCCTCCGGGGACGGGTCCGTCAGTCGTTGGCGTTCGCAATCCGCAATTCGCCCCTCGAGCAGTGACAGTCTACTCCTGATAGCCCTGAGGACACTGGAATGCTTGGCCATGACGACACCCCTAACATAGACTTTAAATGTTTCCCAAACCATCCCGAAGCTATCCACTGTGCCTACGTTATTAGAAAAGAACGTGTCTATGTCCCCCCCTAGTTCTGCCCGGAATGCCTCATCTAACAGAGAGTACGGTGGGAAGCGCCACGTGAACGGGGGGATTCTAGGTTGTGGTGTGTTCAGAACCAGTAGTATGGGGGAGTGGTCAGACAGCGTCCGCGGGAGCACTCTGCAGTCCCTCACCATCGCCAGTAGAGTAATAGGGGAAAGCCAGTAGTCAATCCTAGTGTGGAGGTTGTGGTACGCTGAGTAGTGTGTGTAACCCCCCCTCGCGCTATGCCTCTCCCTCCAGACATCCGCCAGCCCCAGTCTCACCATTTCGGCTTGCATTTGTTGCGCAGCTGCTGCCGAACGCCTGGGGGGCCCCCCAGACCTATCAAGCTCAGGGCTAAAGGTGAAATTAAAGTCCCCCCCCCCCCAAAGCAGTTTATCTGTGGGCCATTCAGCACAGTGCCCTGCCAGCGCCGCATAAAAATCTGGGGAGTCATAATTCGGGCCATACACATTCATGATCAGGAGATTATGTCCTTTACCTGTGCATTTGCTTAACACAAATCGGCCCTCCGGGTCTGCTCTGAGTAGCTTGAGTGAAAGTTTAGATTTAGGATTTACCCACGTGAGCACTCCCCTAGCGTGTGAGGTGAAGCCTGCATAAGTGGAGTTACCCTGAAGACCTCTATGTGTGAGCATTCTACTGGTGTTGGGTAGGTGCGTCTCCTGTAGCAGAGCCAGGTCCACATGGTGTCTTTGGAGGTAGTGCAGCACCTTGCGGAGTTTCCGGTAGTCGTTCAAACCCCTTACATTCCATGTCAACGCAGTTAGAGTTTCAGTGTTAAGCAGTGGGTCCCCTAGTATCGTTTCAGCCATTAGGAAAGCGGCAACATCTAATGAGCATCAGCAGTACACAACCCGCCCTCCCACATGTGCCCCCACTACCAGTCCCCTCAAGGGCATGGAACATTGCAGAACACAGTTGCGACCCCCCCCCCGAACATTCCGAACTCCAGAACAAGAACCCCCACCCACCTCCCACAGTCAACCGACCCCAACCTGGTGTGACCGAATCCCCTGTGTCCCCCCCCCCCCCCACCCTCTAGCAATCCCATTCAATAACACCTCAAACTGGCTCAATCTGAGCCTTCACTGCTGGCAGCGCTGGGGCAGAGGTAGCCTACTCTTTCTGTCCGTCGTCCACTGTCCCACCTGGACTTCCGTACAATATTCATACATAGCCCTCACGCCAGCGCCTTAGAGGCAAAGTTCAGCAAGCAAGGAGTGCCTAACAAGGTCCGGCTCTCTGTCCGAGCCCCCCCCCCCCCCCCTCCCGTCCCTCCAGCCGCCTCTGACCTGTATCGTGTCCAGTTCCAGGGCAGATGAGCCCATCCAGGGTTGCAGTGTGCCGCAAGTGCGAGGGCCCAGGGGCACCCAGCCGAATCATTCAGGTCTCACCCGCTCTAGGGCGCTCAGGGGGCCTAGATATTCCACAGTTCAGGCTGAGCGGGGAGAGCGTATCGTGTCAAAGCGGAGTGGCGCCATGTGTGCCCCCGAAGCAGCGGCCTGCCGGTGTGTCCATAAGAGCGCTCTCGCTCCTCAGTCCTGTTCCTCCAGGTCCTCCGCGCCTGATTGTTCCGCTGCACGCGTTTCTGAGCTCCCTCTGTTCTCCCTCATCCACACCTTCAAGGATTTTTGCAGTTCCTTGGGATCCGTGAAGAAGTGTGAGTGCCCCTGACGGTTAATGCGCAGCCGCGCTGGGTATAACATGGCGTAGTCCAGGCCAAGGTCCCTCAATTGTTGCTTGTACGGGACAAATCGCCGTCGTTCTTCCTGCACTTTGGTGGTGAAATCAGGGTATAAAGATATGTTCATCCCCTCGTGTTGCAGTGACCCCTTCTCGCGGGCCGCACGGAGCGCCGCGTCCCTGTCTCTGTAGTTCAATAATTTCGCAATTATCGGCCTGGGGTTTGCGCCCGGGGGTGGTCTAGGTCCAAGGGTGCGATGGGCGCGCTCCACAATGAACATTGGGGAAAAGGTGTCGTCTCCCAAGAGTGTCTTAAGTAGTTTTTCGACAAAAAGTTCCATCTTACCCGTTTGGGTCGTCTCGGCCACACCCGTTATTCGTATGTTGGATCGCCTTGAGCGCGCCTCCAAGTCCTCCGACTTTTCCTGTATCACCTGGAGCAGGCGGCCAAACTGTTTTCGGTCAGCGTCCCACTCCGTTTGCGCCTCTTCAGCCTCGGTCAGTCTGCGTTCGGCCATGTCGAGTCGTTCCGCATGTTTATCCACTCTCTCCGTCATGCGGTCCATGCGATACGCCAGGGCGTCGATCTTGTTGCCAATGGCCGACATCCCTTCCTGCAGGCCCTTCTCCATAGTAGTGAGCAAGCCTTTTATTTCCGCGCAGAGCGAGGAACCCGGGTCGTTGGTCGCTCCTGGCGAGTGGGAGGCCGGAGGGCCCGGTTCCTTCTGGCGGCGCTGGTCGAACGACAGCTTCGACTGGGTCCTGTCCCCCTTCACCATTGCCGCGCTTCCCAGACAGCCTAAAGTCCGCACTACGGAGGGGGGTGCAGCGGGTGATCAGTGCGTTGCCCCCGTTGGGTGCGGTTCGTTGCGGCAATGGACGTGGGTATGCCGCTGGGTCGGGGAAGCGTGGCGGGCTCCGCCCGGGGCGCCGGCTGAGTTGGTGCCTAGCCGCTCTCCTACTCAGGGCCTGAGGGGTTCGCTCGTCGACGGGACCCGGGTGATGGCGCCTCGTCAGGCCCCGACCTGTGCCACGTGGCTCACCGCCTTCTCCGCGGTTAGCCCAGGGTTTTTCGGGGTCTCACGGCTCCGGGAGCCCCCACCAGCTGGTGACTCTGTGCGTTGATGAGGTGGCGTGGAGTCTGGGGGTTCGCCTTCGCCGGGACCCAGAGGGGTCTAGGTCAGCTTGTCCTCGTGGCCGCACGTCGGGTCACGCAACTCGGTCCCGGCTCTCAAGCGAGGTCGGGGATCGCGGCCTGGTCTCTCGCCACCTCGCAGCCGATGAAAAATGGAGTGTCCGAGCGTGCATCGACCCCAAACTTCGGGTGGAGTTGCGGAAGGAGCAGGGTCGACAATTCCTGCCGTTTTCGCTGGGGTTTCTTTGCTGAACAAGGATCTTTGTCGGATAATAGTTGGCGCCGACGCGGAGCTCTGCTCTTACGCGTCCGCCATAGACGCCGGCTAGCTCCGCCCCCCGGCGTGCTGTACAATTCACTGATATGTTGCATGTTGACCTTCCCGACAACGATGAGCAGGATAAGAAGGTGGTTTACTTCCTGTTTCTGAATCCAGCCAATCCCGGAGCTGCTAAGAAGCTCCAGTATTTGTTGGAGCAGGCTAACCCAGCACTCATTTTGATGTTGGGGCCTGTGCTTGCAATCCCTCAGCTGTTTTACAGCACTGAGTTTGAAGGCTCTGAAGTGTGCATGACAGTTTGGCCAGCTGTAGTCAGCCGACAAATCTGTCATGCACACTTGTAGTCATCCTGCAATGCACAGGAATCTGTCTGCACTGCCCCCACCATCACACTTTGGCTAGAGCGGCAGGCGGCACATAGAATATATAAGGTAAGTAAGGTAATGACCATTTAATCATTCTGTGTGCACCTGCTGCGCTCAAAGCAGGCAGGGCGACGCTCCTCCGCCTTAACGGAGAAGCTGCGTGTGGGCCAGGCTTATGTGTGCATCAGTTACTCTCACTAAGTCACTTTTAGTGTCCACCATCTCCTGATTTCTTTGATGATTGATCTGCCGGGCAAAACTGAGATCATCCAGGCACACTATCGTTTCTGATGAGGGAACAGAAAGTAATGTGTCTATTACTGATTTGTCTTTGTTCCAGTGTTTCCTGCCAAAAGAAGAAACCGTCACAGCGTGGCTGGACCGCAGATTGCCACAGGCAGGCTGACACCATCAGAAAGAGCCCCAGTGCGAAGAAGTAACACTATGCCGCCAAACCTGGGCAATGCGGGCATACTTGGACGCCTTTTGGAAGAACGGTCTGGTGGAAGTATCTCCGGTAAGTATCAGCTTGAAAGAATGCTTTGCTTGTTGGGGATGCGTTTTATCAAGTTAAAACCAGTAGCTGTTTATATTTCAAGGCACAGCTCTTTGCTTTTGATTGACGTTGCTTTTTAAAGTACTCGATAATGTGGGAACTTTGAACATTAAACAGTCCTTCGCATCGAAGGTATTGGAGTACAGATTCTTCCAGGGACTTCAAGTTAAGCTGCAAAGCACTTAGACTTCATTAGGCTGAATCAAGGTTAATTCTAAACTTTGAATCTCTCGCACAATCTAACTACTCACCGTGGGAGGGGGCAGGGCTCTATGGGGTGGGAGGGGGGACTAGGGGAAATAGTTCCCCTACTCTCAAATGCTGCAGAAATTACTGTACTACATAGATCTGTTGTACTAAAGGATATGTGATAGGCAAGGCACCACAGACTGATTATGTGTTATTAGAAGACCTGGAGGAAAGACTAGATATAGAAATAGTCAACAAATAATGGTTGCCCCTTCAGAGCTAGATCAGAATAACCCCCTCTGTGTCTCGCCCAAGCTGTGAGCTGCCTTTGTTGCTCCTTGTATGTTATTTCCAGAGTTGCTATTCCAGCCCAGTCACAGGACTAGTCTCTTGTTCAAAGTTTTTCCAGGTATGTAAGATCTTGTTAACCTGTTACTATTTAATAGGATTAATTGACCGGGTTCCTCTTGAGTTCCAACATTTATTTCTTTATTACGCACACCTTTGATACCTAAAGCAGAAATCCAAATATACATTTTGTGCCTGCTCTCTTACCTGTAGGGTTTCTGTTGTGCTTTCCTTATACTTAGAAGATTAATATTGCCTAAAAAGCTTCAGTAGCACAGCTGCTCTTCAAATCTTGGCAAGTGCAGGACTTTCTTTTTTTAATTTAACAAAACAAATTCTGAGAAGCACACTTTTCTCATAAATTGCATACTGCTTTGAGTAGAGTAGAGGTTTTCTTAAAAATATGAAAATTAGTTAATTGAATGACAGCAATCTGTGTTCAGTGTCAGAATATTAAGCACAAAAACATTATGCCTCAAACATATTGTATGTCGAGGAACAGGTGGTCCCTTGGGGTAGAGCTATATCAAACAATGAGCATAGAAATTAAATAAGTTCTATGCCATAAGCTTGGAATAAGACATTTTTTAAATATTTATTCAGTCACATAACAGAAGAACGTAATGGAAGTGGGAAACATAAGACAAAGGGCAAAATACAGCAACAAGGAGAATACTTTACAACTCCGACATTTCTAAAAGGAGTGACAAGTAACAATGCTACAAAAATTCTGTCCCAGTTTTTGGTACCAATGCTATTGAACTTTAAATCACTGATATATGCAATAGTCACAGCACTGTGTGTCGACTACGTTTCGATCCCATTTGTTAATATAGGGATCATCATCAGGACTTAAATTATGCCTGAGACTTAATTTGACTGTAAGAAATAGAGGGGTGGGAAAAGAAAAGGAAAAAGATTAGGGAAGGTTTTAGTTATAATAAAGATCCAAGACCGTTGTGGAAAAAGGCGCTCTTTCAAACTGTGCTCATACGTGAATCCGTGTCTTACATCCCACTAAGCAAAAGGTGTCAAAAAACCATGCTAGTTTAAAAGTGCACAACTGGAACTGTTTGCAAGATCGCTTAAATAAGGTGGGAGCGCCAACTCGTCGTTGATGTTTGATGCAGCTCTATCCCAAGGGACCGGCTGTTCCCCGACATACATTCCTTACCCATGGTCCCTTGTATACCTTAAGGTTCCCTTGTCCTTGAAAACGCCAAAATATTGTAGCCTTTTTATAGACTACTGCATGATTTTGAAGGTAAATCTAGGGCTAAGTGTAGATTTACTGTTTCTAACTCCGCAGATACATATATAATCTTCTAGGTTCATATATGTGGTATTGTGTATGTCTTAACTTAACTGAATATTCTTACCTTCACAATATTTTGTTAGTTTGTATTCTTACTATGGCATTTCTGTAGCACTGTATTTGAGACTCAGTATTCTGGTTGAATGCCAACTGGGGCTTTGCATCTGGACATCTCATAAAGCATGGTCTCTTTGGGAGTGAATGAACATGTGACTCCTCAATCTCTGGAATTTGATGGACAAGTGTTTAAGAGCTCCTCTGCTTTACTTTTTAAATTTGCTGCTGTTTGTTGTGAGCGCAATGCTAAAAAATCAACAGAGTAAAGATCATCAGATTGGCTCAAAGTGGATACATGTTAACAATAAAAATCCATCAAATAGATGTGTAGCAAAATACTGGTACTTAAAGAATTTAGAAAAGTAGAGTAGTTCAAGCAAAATAAACCACTAAGCAGCGTTAAAATTAAGCAAAAAGAAGTGCGCAGTAAAACTATAATAGTACAGTAAATGCCCATTGATGCACAGATAAATACAGGTGTAGGTATATAATTGAGGAGTCCATTTGGAAAGAGCATAAATTATAATATAGCCTTTTGTCTGTCTATCATTAGTAAGCATGATGCCCCTGCAGAGTATAAAAGCGTTGTAACTGCATACTGGGTTGAGTAAACATAATCTCTTTTTGCCTCTTTAGTTCCTTGTATGTTGTGCAGTCTAATTAGGAAAAATAACTAGTGTTGCCTTGCCAACCTACAGTATGGGTAAAAACAGAGACATTGGAGCTCCCATTACCAAACTGCAAGCGTCAGGGGTGGAACCTAGAGTGCTATAAACTATTCTCGGTTTTCCACTTAAGAACTTTACAGCCAAAATTACTACACTTGGAAACAAATCTGATGCAAAAAGATCTTGGCACAGGTTTGTCCACATTTTCGAAATGGGTGTTGCTTTTTGCCTGATCTGATAAAGATTTGTAGCAGCAGATTCCTTACCCTAGAATATCCGCAGGCGTCAGACTGGATCCGGAAGATTTTTTAGAAGTAGCCCTCCGGCAGTGCCACATAGGAGTGTCAGCGATGCCAGGAGCTTCAGCACTGGAGTGGGTGCTGAGAAAGGTCTGTCTGGCCAGTGGCTCCGCTCCGGATCCAGCAAGGGATCCATGAGGCTCAACTGGCACAGAGGACAAACTCCTTTGCTGGTGTGGGTCCTGTAAGTGCCCCTCCCGCACCTGAGGGGCCTGAAGTCGCTCCAGAGGGGCCGCACCTCCCAAATATGAGGCATATGGCCTCATAGAACTCCTTTAGCAGTGTGGGGGTCGATCCAGCTAAATCAGGAAAGTGCGGTGTGGACCCGTGTTCAGGCTCTGCCTACTCAAGGGGCCTGGAGTGCTGATGTTTTTGCGTCTCATCAGAAGACATCAACGAATGTGGCAAAGTCGAAGACCTCATGGACTTTTTACGATTCTGGGACTTACCCAACATCCCTGACGATTTTGAGTGCAACAGCAACCGTTCGAAAAGGGCTCAGCGAGCAGTCCTGGTACCTTCCATGCAATTGGGACCTGAAGTGTCGCAGATTCTAACGGCGGCGAGGAGCTTGAGGGAGCGCTCCTTCAGAGCCTTCGGATGCATGGCACGGCAGTCTTTGCAGGTCTTGGAGTCGTGGTCCCGCTCCAAGCACCACAAACACATCAGGTGAGGGTCTGTCATTGACATTTGCCTGTGACAGGCTCCAAATAGTTTGAACCCAGACTGTTCCTGACACCAGGAGGACGTTTTCTCAAAATATTTTGACAAAATGTCAAAAAAAGCCAGTCAAAAATTGACCGAGGGGTAGCTCAGACAGGATCAGTGCTATCTAGCGCTGAAAGGAAAGAATTATGGAGTATAGGTACCGCGCATGCCACTTCCAGCGTGGACAACGCAGACACGTAGCACAATACCGCCTACTACCGGCGCACCAGGGTCCTGCTCGAAAATCTTCTGTATCCAGTTTGATGCCAGTGATATTCTAATGTAAGGAATCTGTGGCTAGATAGTCTCTACCAGATAAGGCATTACAGAAGGTAATTAACTTGTTCCTTTGTCTCATAATTTTGGATAGCCACAGTAATGTGATTGAACATATTAAAACTAATAGCATCAGTCCTATCTCTAAATGATATGTTAATCAGGAACAGATGATCTTTATGCGTGGTCTTCGACCCTGGCCACTATGCAGTGTTTGAGTGAGCCAAAACAGCTGCAGTTGCTGCTCTACGAAGTTGCAATGGGACATGTCCAACATTTGCACCAAAGGAGAATGTTCTAAAGTCTAGCAATGCTTTTTATCTGCTGAAAAGCAAGAATGTATCCTCTTATATTTTGGAAAATCAATTGCCAGGTCTGCCTGTATCCGATAGCACGCGACTCCTGTTAAAAAGAGGTTTGATGTGGCCCGACTTTTTTTTTTTTTTTTTTTTTTATGTGGGAATGAAAAAATCGGAATTTCCTTGGAACGTTTGATTATTACAGACCTTATCAGTCAAATTGCTCACCAAAGCATCATCTATTTATAATAAGGCAGACCGGCTCCCATAAGCTTGTGGGTCGGATGCAATACCCTTAACACAGATCAAGGACGTTTATTATGGTGTTAAAAAAGCATCAGACATCAAGTTAATCACTGCCAGATAGATGACTCTTTACCTATTCTAACTGTAGTAAGTGTACCTAAGTGACAAATGTGAATAACCTCCATGTTGGGTCAATATTGTCAGCTTCCAATGATGCAATCACCTTCCAGCTAAATAACATATCAAAAGGTTTTAGTGTTCAGTGAACGCCTGCAAAGTAACTGGTTGGTTTATCAAATAGTAAAATACCATTAAAGAGACCTGTAAGCTTCGCAAGACGGTTTGCTACTTATGTTTCTAACCCCATCCAGAAAGGAATCAGCCTGAGATTTAGCTCTCCGCTTGTAAAGTGGAATGATCACTGCTCTGAATCAACTAGTGGACTACTTGTGGCAAAAAATGCATTAACAAGTCATGTGTGTTTATTGATCCTACAATATGGGAAGAGACTTGTTTAAAATGAAAAGTGGATAATAAAAGCCTCCAAAAGGTCGGTTTTAAAAGGTCTTCAATGCAATTACATCCTTGGCGCCTGGCTTAGGAAAAAGGAGGTCCTTTCCTAAGACTAGTGTCTTAGGAGATAAATCTGAATCAGATATGCACAGTGCAGAATCAGTAGTATATAACTATGCCAAGTGGTTTTTCTCCAGGGATTCATATAACCAGGGAGAAAGAGTCCTCCTTTAACCAGGCCACCACCTACTAAATGGGCTTGCTCTTTCTTTCCCTAAGATCTCGTTTCAGATCCTAATTGTTCTCACATTGTTCCTTCACCCCTTTACGCTGATCTGTGGTTTTTTTGTTCTACAGGAATGAGCAGTGATCCTGGCATGGTGCGTATTATCTGTGGCCACCATAATTGGATTGCAGTCGCCTATGCCCAGTTCATCGTCTGTTACAGGTAATTTGACAATTGCTGCTGATCTTGTTTGCCACTTAGGGCCTTTACCTCTCTGTCTGGGGGATATTGGGTGGGGGAGAGCAGAGCAGAAGTGAATATGGGTCCCTCGCACTAAAGTCACACTGCTGATTCCATGTATCTGGACGAGGAGGGAGAAGACACAACCGTACAGGCAGTGCGTGAAATGGAAAATAGAAGTGCAGGTACTCTGTACCAGAGAATACCACCTTGTTTCTTAGAAGTGCTGGTACTCTCCCTCTCAAAATTTAAAAGTGCTGGTACTCCGTACCGGTCCATTTAAAGCACTGCTTACAGGGATAACCTCCAAATTCTAGGAAGATAGTATTACAAGCTGTGGTGTACAAATGGTGCCATGTACCTTTACACGAGAGAAAACTGGGCACCGGATTTATGTGTTTTTCTGTTTGATAGTAAAACGGTTATCATTTTGTTGCAGTTTGGCTTCTGAAACCTGGGCTTCGGTCCAGTGCACCTGCTCCAGTATTGATAGCTCGCTACGCCACGAATTACATGTGTCTCCATATGTACCTTGTTCATGTAATACCTCACTTTCAATTTCGATAAAGTAACATGACTTTTTATGGGCATATCTACACTAGTTTATAGTTTATCGAGCTGGATTTACAGTTTCTTAACTTTTTGCTATATATTACGTTGCATTTGTTGTAGTATTTGATTGTATTTAATGTAGTTGCATTTTCTTTTTTTTTAGTTTGTGTAAGCCATGAAGTTTTGCTTGCAAACTTAAAATGTTTCGATTTGTGATGGAATTTAACCAGCTTAGATCAGCCTTCTTTTGGACTGGCTGCATCTACTATCGATATATATATATATTTTCAAATACAGCCCGTTTTCTTTAAAGGAAAACTGGATGAATTTCAAAAAGAAAATTAAAACGTTTCAGTTTTAATTTTTGAGGGCAGGCAGTGGTCCATAGGACCATTGCCTGTCCTTAAAAAACGTTTTTCGCATGCTTTCACAAAGGGGAAGTGGACCCCTTCCCATTTGTGAGGGTTACCACCAACTTGAAGCTGGCTGTAAAATGCGAATGTTTTGCGACTGCATTCTGGTTGCAACACATTCTTACATACCCTTGCGAGTCGCTATTAGGAAGGGACGCCATTAACACGCCCCTTCCTAATACTAACACGCTAACCCATTTTGTGATTCAGTAATAGGTTAACGAATCCCAAATTAGTTTGGTACATAGGAAAATGCATTTTTACCGTCTCAAACGGCCTGATTCTGTGAATCGGGCTGTTTACAACCGTAAAAAATCTACATACATGTGGCCCTGGGTCTCTTCTCAAATTACAATGCAATCTTTTACTGATGTATTTTCCAGATAGTGGAGCTTATGTACTCTGCAGCAGTCATGCACCCGTCGAGTTGTCTTTGCTTTGCATCGTATCTTGGGAGGATTTATGGAACTTCATAATGTTGTAACAAGACAAATGTTTGGGTAACAAAACCTTCCACCACCAACCACTCCGATTCAACAAAGGGATCCACGCCTGAAAAGATGGCCCTTATCCAGATTGTATGGCATTCTGTTGTACATATCACTTATACACTAATCTCTAGGGAGACTCCTTTAGTTAGAAGCAAGCGTGTGCAGCTTTTAAGCCAATACTCATGCCTCGATTTTGAAGGAACTTGTGAAGTGTATTTCACATGTATATTTATTCAGTTGTACCCATCATAGCCACATCAGTGCAGCCAATATGGTTTACTTTCTCATGGATTTGTTTCCCCTTTTTCCCTATCTTCACAGAATGAAGGAGACTTCGGGCTGGCTGCAGGTGTTCTCAAGCCCCCGCCTGGATTGGGTGATTGAGCGGGTGGCGTTGAACGCAAAGGTCATTGGTGGCCTGCTTGGGGACAATGACAAAATGCTGGCTGTGGCTTCCTGCAGCGAAATCATCCTCTGGGCCATCCAGGCAGATGGAAATGGCAACGAGATAGGTGCGCTCAACGGACACCCACAGGCGGAGCACCTGGCTTGTGTGAATCTTACAACCAAGCGGAACAACAGTTTCTATGTTGTCTTAGTGATGTCGGGACTCGATTGCACGTCACTGGTTTAATTTTAGCTGCTTTTTGTGTGTTGAGTAGGACTAGACCTAGGTACAACTTCGAACTACATTTGAGTACACCACGTTGTGGCAACATTGCCCAAAGCAGTGCCACACCCTCTGCGTTTTCCACCCCGTTTAAGTTTGTGTTAGCTAAGAAGCCTGGGCTTAGGCACCACCCAGTTCTCCTGGTGATGGCTCACCCTTCAGAACTATACAAATGTCTGTTGATTGGAAGGAAGTGTCTGTACCTATGTGCCATATGCGCTAGGATCTGCGTGACAACTTGCTGTTCTACATGTTACTCCAAACTATCTCCAGGCTCGTCTTGAAGTTTCTCAAATGCATCTTTAATCTGTGTCCAACTTGTAATTTTCTTAGTAAGTCTTGTATCTCTGTGATTAGAGAGATTCACAGCACTCAATGTAGGCAATTTTCCTTCGGTACATAAGGGGGACATGCAACAAAGGCACCTTACATGCTGGTTAAATCCTTGGCCAAACTGCGGAGTCCTGGCATCAATATGGATGGCTGCAATGGTGCTTTCATTGAAGAGGACTCCTATATTTTTGTGTCAGATCAGTTGTACTTTGGTCGTTTCACCTCGAGCACTGTACAACAATCAAATAGTAGTAACTCTAAATAACACGTCTGTTCAGATGTGTACAATTATTCGCCGGTTGCGCGTCCCTGAACCTCGCTCCACCTCTCTGCCACATCCCTTTACTGAATGTAAATTTGTTTGCCGCTTCCATAACCCTCCTCCACGATTTGCAACACACTGGACTCAAAAAGAGCCGACTTAAACTTCTGCTTGGTGAATGCATGTACCTTTTCTTTGTTTTAGGGGTCTTTAATCTGGGTGTTCCTGCTGAAGCGCTCTTCTTTGTTGGAAACCAACTAATCGCCACAAGTCACACTGGCAAGATCGGAGTGTGGAATGCAGTCACAAAGCACTGGCAGGTGAGGATGCTATAAACAGCGTGACAAATGTGAAATACTTCCAGAATTATAGATTTGGTTTCCGAATAAGAGCATATATTAACATACATTGGAGTGAGCCTGAGAGCCTTGTTCTTGATCCACTTCCGAAAATTGAATCTGGTTTGCTACTGATGTAAGGATGTCTCAATGGAAGGATTTGATCAGATGTTTTCTTATTTTGTGTCCATTGGGCAGATTCAGGATGTGGTGCCGATTAACAGCTATGACACGGCGGGGTCCTTTCTGCTCCTGGGGTGCAACAATGGATCTATCTACTATGTAGGTAGGTGACATCGGTGTGGCCAAAATGTTTTATTCCTGGTATTCTTCCGACCTTGCAATGTCAGTAGAAATCAAACCCCCCATCCCGCCATCAAATATTACCCTCCTCCTGAAATCCTCCAGTTGGGTAATAGTAAGCTCTGATATTATGCCTTCAGCGACACAAGCGCAGCAATGTATCAGGATGTGGGATACAAAGAGTTATTGTGCTTTTCTGCTTTTTTCAGTTGGGGTGATGACCTCATGGTTTTGTATCTGTCTGTGCATGGCTTAAGAAGCAGAGTAAAGCTTGTCCCCTCTGGGGAAATAGATGTCTTTCAGAGATAAGATTTCAAATGCATGTATCCAGTTCTTCTAAAACGTTGACTACACATTCAGTCAGTTTCCAAACAAACACATCTTGTTGGCAGATTTTACGAAAACCCTAAAGTGTACGCAAAGGTGCGTGTTGAATGGGAAAAAGCGTGTTTGGACAAGGATCTGAGAAGTGGCATTGTGTGGTAGACTTCCTAATCACTGAATGCATGGCACCTGGGCACGCTACTGCTCCAGGGTACCCTGGCTCTGGCTTCCAGGACTCGGCCTGATCCCAAGAGCTGCTGTACCTGTGAGGCTGCCAGTTCTGGAAAAAGCAGGACTCTGGGCCATCTTTGAAGTGTGATAAAGATGTGGTCTGTTGACGATCTTATACTGGAGAAAAGTAGGCAGTGTCGGCAAGCTGACATTGTCAAGGACTACTAGTTCACCCAAAACAAACCCACATAGTGCCTCTCAAACACACACTCTCTTTCTTACACACATAAACACTTACTCTCACACATTCACTCTCATACACAGTAGCTCGCACAAATATTCGTCCACACATGCACATACACTTACTCTCTCACACACATACACACACACACACACACACACACACACACACACACACACACACACACACACACACACACACACACACACACACACACACACACACACACACACACACACACACACACACACACACACACACACACACACACACACACACACACACACACACACACACACACACACACACACACACACACACACACACACACACACACACACACACACACACACACACACACACACACACACACACACACACACACACACACACACACACACACACAGTAAGGCTCGCTGTTGTGCTCCCTCTCTCATGCTCTCATCATTTCCACTGAACACATCCAAAGGTGCTTGACACATACAAGCACTAGCACAAGTCCTACTTCAGAACGCGGACAACCTTTTATACATCACCCTAACGTACGCCCTGCATGTATACCCTCACTCACTCGTTCCCTTAACTTAATCCTAAATATTAAAACAAAAACAAAGCGCTCATTTGAGCAGTGCTTACCTAAGCACATTGTATGTTAAAGGAAAGACATGGTCCTAGCATATATAGCCATTGTCCTGAAATATTAAACAATCGTATAGTTTAAACAAATCTTACATGAATGCTGTGGAGCTACTGATGCTGTCTTTGAGCTGCATTAGCCATTCCAATTCCTTGCTATAGGAGAATATAACTGATGAATTATTTGCCTCCAAATTGACCCCCTAAGCCCACATCCTTGTTAAATGTTTATGCTAGCAATGGCATCACGTTTGCTTTTATGGGTGAGGCCATGATCTTGGTTCTACCCATACTGTACAGTGGCAGGCCATACCATACTATACAGTGACAATCTATATACCTTGCTATTCAATGACAGGCCATACCATACTATGCAATGACAGGCTATATACCATACTATACAATGACAGGCTTACCATACTATACAACATGCCATACCCCTTCACTTTGAGGCAGTCTCCTTACTTAAGTTACAGAGCGACATTAATTCATTTGTGTGGGCTTATCATACACCTAGGATCGCCTGGAAAAAATTAAGGCGGCGAAGAGAAAAGGGAGGCCTAGCCGCTTCGGATCTTCAGTTGTATGCATGGGCTTTTCAACTCTCCCATTCTCGCATGGTACTGAAAATGCCTACTAACATTGGGGCGGGTTGTATGTTCCGGGCCATGCTTAGTGGGGCCACGCTACCACATGAGGGTTTCTTGTTCAAATTTGGAGATCCCAAATTTTTCAAAAAAATTAAGTTAAAGGTTTTACAGGGCCTAGCTAAAACATGGGCTATGGTGAGAAGCGCGGTAGCACTAGGATACTTTTCCAGCATGGCTCCTTTGTGGGACACACCAGGGGGCCCGAGATGGCTTAAAGATAGATTGGTCTTACCCTTGAGGGAAGCTGGGGTGGAAGTTTAGGGGAGACCTGTTTGTGGAGGGGACCCTTATCTCGTGGGAATCCCTTGGGGAGACTGTTGGTCCTGGTCTCTCTAGGTTTAAATACCTGCAGATGGCTAGCTGGGTCCAGTCGCAGACAGCCACCCAGAGTAATATTGGAAGAGGTAGAGGGTGAATTCCAACTGGCTAACCAGCTTTGGGATAGCTCCCTTCCGGATTATGATAATGAACATCTGTGGCTAAACTACTGTAAAACACTTTAGGAGGTAGTTAAACCAGCATGGCTCCGAAGGAATCATCTTTTCACCCTGCACAGGGCTTATTATTCACCTCAGAGACTTTCACAATTCTCAAAGGGCCCCCCGGTACCTTGTATGAGGTGTGGGACCTCTTCTGACATCCATATGTTTTTTGTTTGTCCAGTCCTGTCTCCTTTTTTGGATTCTATTGTATATCACTGACAACATCTCTTGGCTGCCCCATCATAATCAATCTTTCGCTGGTTATTTTCGGCTTGTTGAAGGGCGTTACAGGTCCCGCTAAACAGCTCCTCTTTTATGTAATCTTGCTGGCGAGAAAAGAAATATGTAAAAAATGGAAGGAATCCTCATCTCCCTCTTTTCTGGATTGGCAATCATCAGTTCTACAGGTTTCCAGGTTGGACCTTTTGAGAACAGGAAATCATAATTAGCGAGCCTTCTGGAATCTTTTGAAGTGGGGGCAATATTGAGACAGTGCCCGTAGGAGGGGGGGGGTCTTTGTGCATCGGTTACTGTTACTCAATTTAGCATTTAAAAAGCTATGTGCCAAGGTTGTACATGTCTCCTGCTATATCAGCATTCTCCCTGATGACAGGGTGTGATGTTAGGAAGCGGTTGGGCATGTGGATGTGTGGGTTACATGCCAGGGTCGTGAATGGCACTGGGTGCTGTGTTCGGTACACTAGGGCCTGCTTCTCGCATTGGATTAGCATGAGGGGGTGTAGGGAAAGGCTATTGAACATTATTTCCTACAGACAGAATAGTAGCAATATAGTGTTTGGTACCAATGAGTTCGTAATGGTGAATTCTCTCCGGTAGTGGGAGTAGGTTCGACATTGCAGGGATGGAAATGTCACTTTGGGAAAGTGGGCATTTCAATGCTCTTGGCTGTGTGTGCCCAGTGGCCTGTTTCCTAATTCATAACTGGGTGCTAGGGGGACAGCCACATGTGTGCATTCCTGAAAGAAGGCCATAAAATAGGGGGTTAATGGGAAACTGCGGGCATCTGAACGGCCTTTTCTGTGACAGGAAATACGGGAATTGGCTCCTGCATTCCAAGTGGCAGGGTCTTGGCCCCACTAAAGATTGTGATCAAATCTCCCAGGGTAGGATGGCAGACAGGACAACATTTAGAGAGGGCCTATGCATTTCATAGGTGGCCTTTTGAACTGATTGTATCTTCAAAGGCCGTTGTGAGTATATCTAATGGGGCTTCGGCCTCCGAAAGTAGAGATGGATTTGGACCCATACTACGCTGTTTCGATGCTGGGACATCAACACAAGGAATCTTTAGGTCAGGAAGGACTACAGCTGGACTATTTAAAACTTGTGGAGGTCAGGAGCGACTGCAACTGGACTATTCACAGAAGTGTGGTGGCCTGGAGCTTGTGCTCCAGGAAGGAGCCCTTCACTTGGTGGATTGTGCCTGGATGTTGCTGGCCTGTAGCTTAGTGGACTGGACTCCTAAATACTCTCCAAAGACCGGTTAGCTGGCCTCCTGTCCACAAGATCGTAGGAACACAAAGGATCTCACCCCGTTTCCACAAGATCATAAGGACCGCACAGGGTTCGGCGGAAACGGGTGGAAGTGATCGTTGGTTGAGACGAGGACTGTCCTGACGTACACCATCATCACACTGTGCAGAGGAGTGTGCTTGTAAAGATCAGCAGCCACCTGAGATGCTGGGATGTGAGGAGTGGGGGGTAAGCTTGCAGAGTCCGAGAGAGCCGTGCTTGCAGCCAAGGGGACTTGTGCTAGCTTGCATTCTGGAGCATGTGGTGTTCAAGGGGAACCTGATCTGGGAGCTGAGACTGTCTTCTACCTCCAGAGCAGGAGGACTACACTGCCTGATATCACTGCCTCTGTCCAGAGTTCGTTGGCTCCCTCTCCCTGGACACAAGCCACAGGGTGCTTTGTTGTGAAAAACACTGTGACGAGACCAGAAGGGTTTTGTGTGTCCTGTGGGCGTAGCATACTATACAATGACAGGACATACCATACTATTCCATAATCTACAATGTCGGGCTTACCATACGATACCATGCTATACAATAACAGACTATACTATACAATGACAGACCATATCGTACTGTACCATACTATGCAATAACAGACCAACGGTATTGTGCCATAATATACAGTAAAGACCATACCATAACATACTATACATTGGCCATAATATCACCATGCCCTAATACACATTGACAGGCAATATCGTAGCTATACCATACTATATAACAGGCCATGCCCTAATACACATTGACAGGCAATAACTTAGCTATACCATACTATATAACAGGCCAGGACATACTGTACAATGGCATACCATACTGTACCATACTATACTATATATTACCAGTCATACCGTACTATACACGGACAGACCATACTATATTATACAATAATAAGCTATAACCTAACATACCATACTGTACAATGACAGGGCATACAATACCATGCCATACTATACAATGACAGGCCATACCATATCATGCCATACTACACAATGACCTGCTGTACCATACATACAACAGGCCACACCATACTCTACAATGAAAACCCATACTACACCGTAACATACTATACAGTGATCGGCCATATCATATTATGCTATATAAACACAGACCACACCACACATACTAAATAATGACCGGGCATACAGCATTGTGCCATACTTTACAATGACAGACCATACTATACTATAAAATGAGAGGCGATACCATATCTTACCATACCATAACATACTAACCAGTGAAAGGCCATGCAATACGATTCCATAGAATTCTAAACAATGAAAGACCGTACCAAACTGTGCAATGATAGGCCATACTATATAATGATGCTGTACAAAACCATACCATACAATGACAAACCATACCATAATATGCCATACTATATCATGCCATACCATACAATGACAGTCCATACCATATAATGGCAGTCAATACCTTAGCCGTAGCATACTATACAATGACCGGCCTTAGCATGGCGGGCCATACTATACAATAACAAGCTACACCATACCAAACCATACCATATCATACTGTGCAATACTATAAATTGAAAGGGCATACCACAGCATACTACACCATGCCATACTTTGCCATACCATACCGTGCAATGACTGGCCATACCATGCAATACCATACCATGCCTTACAATGGCAGGCCATGCCATACTGTACTATACAATGACAGGCCATAGCATGTCATACATTGACAGCCCTTCCCATACTATGTAATGACAGACCATGCCATACCATACTATACAATGACCGGCTATACCATACCATACAATGCCATATCATAGCAAACGATATAGTGGCAGACATTCCATACCATACAGTCCTTTAACATACCATACCCTGCAATGACAGGCCATACCATACTATTCCATGAAGTGATTTGCCATACAATATCATATCATACCATAGCATAGAATGGCAAGCCCTGCAATACTATACCATACAGTGATAGACCATACCATAACATACTATGCAGTGACTAGCCATACCATACTATACTATCCTATTCCATTCCAGATTATACCATACTATACAATGACAGACCATCCCATACTATACACTGACAGCCCATACAATGCAATACTATACAATGATACTCTATATCAAATCATACCGTACAATGACAGGCCAGTCGTATTGTTCCATACTGTACCGTGACAGGCTATGCCATAATACACTATAGATTGACAGTCCATTACATAGCATTACCATACTTTATAACAGGCCATAACATTCTAATCTGAAATTGACACGTTAGTGATAGATTCCTTACCTTAGAATATCCCAAGGCGTCAGACTGGATCCGGAAACTTTTGCGTAGCAGTACCCTTGCGCGTCGGTAGGCGCCGTCTGCGGCTCAGCGTCCGTCGTCGGTGTCATGGACGCCGTGATGACGTCGTCGGAGTACTTAAACGCCGCCTCCGCGTGCTGACGTCAGTTCTTCTTTTTTCCGCGCCAGCCAGCGCAGATCTGGAAAAAGCAGTAACCCAGTCAATTTTTGACTAACTTTATTTAGATCATTTTTGATCCTTCTCGAAGTCTTGCGACTCCGATCGGTGCCGTAGGGATGCCTGGTTTCAAGCATTGGGACGATTGCAACCGCACCATGTCGGTCACGGATCCTCACCGCCTGTGCCTAACTTGTCTAGGCGTCGACCACGACCACGAGGCCTGCCCCGACTGTCGGGCCCTCTCGAGGAAAGCCAGGCGGGAGCGGTCCCGCAGGCGGCTCGAACTCCGGCAGTCGGCCCCGTGCTGAGTGAGGTCCCGGTCCCGGTCCCACGGGAGGTCGAGGGACAGGTCGCGGGGACGGAGCCGTCACAGCTCCGGGAGTCGGCACCACTCCTCGGGGTCCAAGTCGTCAGGTAAGAAGCACAAGAAGTCGAAGAGACATCATCGCTCTTCTGACTCCCCCCGACGCTCGCGCAATGCGGCCGGGGGTGCGGGTGACACCGCCCATGCGGCTCCTTCGGAGTCGCGGGCGTCTCGTCCCGCCCCACACCCTCCGGTCCCTGGGCAGGACGCGATGCCGGAGTAGATTGAGCACTTCCTCATGGCCATGAGGTCCCTTTCTCCTCCGACGGGCTCCGCGGCGCCTTCGGGCCCAGCCGACCCGTCTAGGGGCCCTAGCGGGTCGGGGGCTTCGGCCCCGACGCCGCCGGCGCCTTCGGGCCCGGCGCCACAGGGCCCCACGATCCCGACACCGCCGGTGCCTTCGGGCCCGGCGCCGCAGGGAACAGCGGCTCCGGCGCCGCCGGTGCCTTCGGGCCCGGCGCCGCAGGACGCCGCTGGGCCTTCCTCGGGCTCTGGATCGTCACCGGTGGACCTTACGACCCCCCCGGCGTTGGTCCGTCAGGTGTCACCTCCGGCGCCATCCTCTGGCGACGCCGCCCCCGATACCTCCTTTGCTTCGGTTCCGACGTCGGAGCGGCACCGCTGGGCGCCGCACCCGACGCCGTTTGGAGATTTCCACTTCTACGAACCGAACCCATTCAATTATAACCCTGAGTCTCAGGAGATGGGCGAAGAGGAGGATTGGGAGGGGTCTGAGGACCCTCTGACCAAGGAGTGTCAGTCTCATGAAGACTGGGCAGGAGACCTTGGGGAGGCCAGTGGCCTGGACACCTCTCCAGACACTGGTTTTGTCTCTCCTCCTACCGTGGCTTCGGAGGAGGGGGCTACCTATGGTGTGGTGTTGACGAGGGCTGCCAAGGCCTTGGGCCTTGAGCTCCCCGTCGCGGCCGTGACGACTAACCTCCTCACAGAGGTCCTTAAACCGCAGTCATGCTCAGCTGAGCCTCTGCTGCCCTTTAATGAGGCCTTGACCGACGTTCTTTTGGGCACTTGGTCCAGGCCCGCTACGGGTTCGCCCGTAGATAGGAACGTGGCCAGACGCCACCGCCCGGCTCCGGGCGACCCATGTTTCCTGTCCTCCCACCCCACCCCCGAGAGTCTGGTCATCCAGGCCTCTAATTCCCAGACCGCATTCCCGACGGCTCCGCCGGACAGGGAATCCAAGAGGTATGAGAATTATGGTAAAAAGATATTCTCCTCCCTTAGTTTGGGACTGCGGTCTTCCAACACCGCATGCCTCTTGGGCCGCTACACCCACTCTCTGTGGGAGACGGTGGTGGAGGTGCTGCCAGAGTGCCCGTTGGAGGTACGGGCCAAACTCGGCCAAGCCCTTGTGGAGGGCCGGGATGCTGCCAAGTATTCGATCAGGTGTGGGCTGGATACCACCGACTCGCTAGGCAGAGCGATGGCTACGACGGTGGCGGTGAGACGCCACGCCTGGCTGAGATCCGCCAATTTTTCGGCAGATGTCCAGAACACTCTGATGGACATGCCGTTCGATGGCCGTCGCCTCTTTGGCGACAAGGCAGACCACGCGCTTGAGCGCTTTAAGGACTCCAGGGCTACGGCCAGGTCCTTGGGCCTCTCGCCCCGCGCCAGCAAACGGGTGCCTTTCGCTCCTTTCGTGGCCAAGGAAGGGGTGTCCCCACATGTGCCGCCAGCCACTCGCCGCAGACTAACATCCAGCGCGGCGGCGGCCGTGGAAACCGCCGTGGAGGCGGTCGGGGAAACAGGCGAGGTCAGTCCACACCTTCCCCCGCAGCATCCGCCTCTAAACCCTCCTAGTCCGTGCTTTTTGGCCCATGTGACAACAGTGGGAGGCAGGGTTCTCCATCACCCCTCTCACTGGCGCACTGTCACTTCGGACAGGTGGGTGCTGCAGATTGTCCGGAGGGGCTACTCCCTCCCCTTCGAGACGACTCCTCAAGCCATGCCACCGCAACACCACCGCGTATCGGGGGATACTCCCACTACTTTCTGGTACCCAAGAAGGGCAAAGGGGGCCTACGCCCTATCTTGGATCTGAGGAACGTCAACGGCTACCTCCGGAAGGAGAAGTTCAAAATGCTGACTCTGGCTCAGGTCTTAGCTGCCCTAGACCCAGGAGACTGGATGGTAGCGTTGGACTTGCAGGACGCGTATTTCCACATCCCGGTCCTGCCGGCCCATCGGCGTTACCTGCGGTTCACGGTAGGCCACGAGCACTTTCAGTTTACCGTGCTCCCCTTCGGGCTTACCAGCGCCCCACGGGTGTTCACGAAGGTGATGGCGGGGGTCGCAGCTCATCTGCGCAGGTTGGGGGTCTCAGTCTTCCCCTACCTCGACGACTAGTTGTTGAAGGCGGGCTCGCCCCAGACAGTCGTCAGCCACCTCCAGACTACGGCGGATCTCCTGCACCAGCTGGTGTTCTCCATCAATGTGCCGAAGTCACACCTGTGTCCCTCTCAGAAGCTCCTTTTCATCGGAGCGGTTCTCGACTCGGCGCAGTTTCGGGGTTACCTGCCCGAACAGCGGGTTCGGGATATACAGGCTCTGATTTCAATCTTCCGGCCTTTATCCCGGGTTTCGGTCAGGTTGGCGCTGCGGCTTCTGGGGCTGATGGCCTCCTGCATCCTTCTGGTGCACCACGCACGGTGGCGGATGCGGGCTCTGCAGTGGGACCTGAAGTTTCCGTGGGCCCAGCATCAGGGCAACCTGTCCGACCATGTCCTGATCTCGGAGGGCACTGCGAGACAGCTGCAGTGGTGGCTCACGGACCGTGATTGGGTCAATGGCAGATCCCTCTCCCTTCCCCAACCGGAGCACGTAGTTGTGACGGACGCATCCCTCCAGGGCTGGGGAGGCCACATAGGAGAGGCGGAGATCAGAGGCCTCTGGTCTCCGGCAGAGTCCCGGCTCCATATCAACCTTTTGGAGCTGCGGGCGATTCATCTGGCACTGAAGGCATTCCTCCCGTCTGTCCGAGGGAGTGTAGTGCAGGTGTTCATGGACAACACCACCGCCATGTGGTATTGCAACAAACAGGGTGGGGTGGGGTCGTGGACCCTCTGCCAGGAGGCTCTGCGCCTCTGGCAATGGCTGGAACATCAGGGCGTGACTCTGATGGTTCAACACCTGGCAGGTTCTCTGATTGCCAGGGCGGACGAACTCAGCCGCCGGTGCATGATGGATCACTAATGGCGTCTGAACTCGGACGTGGCGCAAGGTCTCTTTCTGCAGTGGGGAGAGCCTTGGTTAGATCTATTCGCCACCGAAGAGAACGCGAAATGTCATCAGTTCTGCGCATTGGAATTTCCAAGGCGGCACTCGCTCGGAGACGCTTTTCGTCGCGAGTGGAGTTGTGGTCTCTTGTACGCCTTTCCGCCTACTATACCACTTCTGCCCAGAGTGCTGAAGAAGATCAAGCGCGACCGGGCACAAGTCATCCTTGTGGCTCCAGACTGGGCACGAAGGTACTGGTATCCCAAGCTACTCAGTATGTCAGCCGATCCCCCGGTTCGTCTGCCTCTTCAGGAGGACCTTCTGTCGCAGCAGCAGGGGACGGTCCTCCACCCGAACCTGTCCAGTCTCCACATCCATGCTTGGAGATTGAGCGGCGACAGTTGAGCCTTTTTACTTGCCTCCTGAAGTCTGTAACATCATTCTGGCAGCCTGGCGTCCCTCCACAAAGTCGGTATACGCCTGCAGGTGGAATAGATTTGTGGCATGGTGCACAGCAAAGGCTGTGGATCCCCTTAATGCCCCTCTTTCTGAGGTTCTCCTCTTTCTTCTCTCTCTTGCCCAGCAGGGCTCTGCTCTGGGCACTGTCAAGGGCTATCTCTCAGCTCTTTCAGCCTTTCTGAGGCTGCCTGATCAACCTTCTTTGTTTAAGTCCCCTATCGTTAATCGATTCCTGAAGGGCATCACTCATACGTTCCCTTTGTGATGCCTCAGTGGGACTTGAACCTGGTTCTTACGTTTCTGATGTGCGCTCCCTTTGAGCCACTTCACAACTGTCCTCTTCGCCTTCTCTCTTTGAAGACTGCCTTCCTGGTAGCCATCACCTCTGCCAGGAGAGTGAGTGAGCTCCATGCTCTATCTTGTAAGCCTCCTTCCCTTTCAGTCCATCCGGACAAGGTTGTGTTACGAACGAGGCCCTCCTTCCTACCCAAGGTAGTCACGGCCTTCCACATTGGGCAATCCATCACCTTGCCCACCTTCCTTCCGCCTCCGCACCCCTCGAGAGAGAGGAGAAGAGGCTCCGCCGTCTGGACCCAAAACGTGCGCTCTCATTTTATTTGAATCGCACACAACAGTTCCGGGTGGATGATCAACTCTTTGTTGGATACGCAGGCGCTAAGAAAGGGAAAGCGGTGCACAAGCAGACCATCTCCCGATGGATCATCTTGTGCATCCAGGCGTATTACTCCTTGGCTAAGAAGGAACCCCCTGTTGGGCTGAGGGCTCATTCCACTCGAGCCACAGCAACTACAACTGCCTTGGGCCGAGGTGTGCCCTTGCAGGACATTTGCCAGGCGGCTACGTGGGCCTCGCTGCACACGTTTGCGCGACATTATTGCCTGGACAGTCAAGTCCGGAGGGATGGCTACTTTGGCCGTTCCGTCCTCCAGGACTTTCTGGTGTGATTATTAGTTCGCAGACCCACCACCACAGGGTTGGTATTGCTGGGGTATCTATTCTAAGGTAAGGAATCTATCACTAATGTGTCTCTTTCAGTTGAACACGTTATTACTTGTGTAACGATATATCTGTAAGAGACATTAGTTAGTGATAGATTCCTTACCGACCCACCCATCCTCCCCGTTCTGCGAACCAATATCTAGGGTTAAGGTCATCCTCTTTCAGGGCCCTAGTTTCATGGCACCAGTGTTGGTTTTTGGCATGGCTCTGCGCTTCTGGCGCGGAAAAGCTGTGTCTAAGAACTGACGTCAGCACACGGAGGCGGCGTCTAAGTACTCCGACGACGTCATCACGGCGCCCGCGCCGCCGCCGACGGACGCGGAGCCGCAGACGACGCCTACCGACGCGCAAGGGTACTGCTACGCAAAAGTTTCCGGATCCAGTCTGACTCCTGGGGATATTCTAAGGTAAGGAATCTATCACTAACTAATGTCTCTTACAGATATATCGTTACACAAGTAGTAACTTGTGCTACAATGACATAACATACCGGACCATTGAAAACGACTGGCCATAACATACCACACTATAGTATATGACCGGCCGTACAATGACGCACCATACCATACCATGCTACACAATGACAGGCCGTATCATATCATGCCATACTATACAATGACCGGCTGTACCCTGCATATGTCGGGCCATACCATACTTTATAATAACATACTACACCATGCAATGATCGGCCATACCATACTAAATAATGACAGGCCGTAGAGCAAATTGCCACACTATACATTGATATACCATTCTGTACAACGACAGATCATACTATACTATACAATACTATACTATAAAACAAGCTTTGGCATAGCCAATGGGTTCCTCCTATGCAAGAGCTATTGACTTTGCCAATGTGTTTTATCCATGTTGTATACCAGTGTGGATACTGTTCATCATGGCTAAATGTTAGTGGCATAAATGAGAGTGGCGTAGAGTGGAGTCAAGTGTAGTGGAGAGTCATGGAGTGGTGAAGAGAGTTGTGGAATGTCTTGGAGGGAATAGATGCTGCACAGTGGAAGGGCATAGAGTGGAGTAGAGTGTTGTAGAGTTGTGCGGCTTAGAGTGGGGTGGAGTCGAAGTGCAGTGAAGCTTTATAAAGTGGAGTAAAGTAACACAGAGTGATGTAGAGTAGAGTGGTGTATTGTAGTAGTGTGGAATGGCTTAGAGTTGAGTAGAGCGGGTGGCATAGAGTCATAGAGTGGAGTGGCATGGCATAGAGTGTCGTGGAGTGGCATAGAGGTTCGTAAAGTGGGGTGGCACAGAGTAGCTTAGAGAGGAGTGGCACAGAGTGGCATAGTGGAGTGGAGTAGTCGAGTGGCATGTAGCAGAGTTGTGGCACAGAGTTATGTAGTGCAGTGGCATGGAATGGCGTGGAGTTGTAGACTGGCATGGAGTAGCGTAAAGTGGAGTAGTAGAGTGGCATGGAGTGGCGTAGAGTGCCATGGTGTGGAGTAGAGTGTCATAGAATGGTATAGAGTGGAGTGGCGTGGATTATATTGGAGTAGTAGAGTGGCTTAGAACGGCGCATATAGTGGAGTAGAGTGGCATGAAGTGGAGTAGAGTGGCATGGAATGGCGTAGAGTGGACTTGTGGAGTAAAACGACATACAGTGACATAGAGTGGAGTAGACTGGCGTACTGGAGTAGTGAAGTAATGTAATGTAATGTAAGTAGGTTTTTATAGAGCGCAACTATCACTCCAGGGATCATCTTGGCGCTGAGGACCAGAAAAGATGAAAGGTATGGTTAGGCTGATTTCATTAGTAAGGCCCGGATACTCATATTAGAGCTTTACAGCACCTATCAGGAAGGCTAAAGATCCAAGTCTTCAGTGATTTCCTGAACACTGATTCCGAAACGATAGAACGGAGATGGAGGGGGAGTTTATTCCAAGCTTTTGATCCTAGAACGGCCAGAGATTTCCCTCCCTTCGAGATGAGCCTAAAGGTCGGGATGGCCAGCAAATTTGCATTAGAGGATCTAAGGTTGCCTGATGGATGATAACGCAAGAACCTCTTTTGTAGGTACTTAGGCCCTCGTAAGTTAAAAGCCCTAAAGGTGATCACTAAGACATTAAACAGTACCCGTTTGTGAATTGGTAGCCAATGAAGAGTGTCCAATGCAGCTGAAGCCGAAGATTTCCTAGACCACTTCAGCACAAGCCTGGCCGCTGCATGTTGGACCATCTGCAACTTGTGTATGACTACCTTGTTCGTTCCCGCATACAGGCCGTTGCAGTAGTCGAGTCTCGATGTTATAAGAGCGACCGCCACCTTTTTTTTCTGGCTGATAGTGGGAGCAAATCAAAAAATTTCCTTAGGCCCTTTATAATATTCAAGCAGGTACCTGCTACTGCCAGAACCTGTTGTTTTAAAGACAAGTAGGGGTCAAACTTAATGCCTAGATTTCGTGCTGCATTAATTGTGTTTTGAAGCACCTCCGCATTTATCAGGCCACCATTGTTTAGGAACAAAGTAATTTTGTGGGCTCAACGTCCAAATTTCCGTTTTTCCAGAGTTACATTTCAGATGGTTCCTGCTCATCCACTCAAAGGTGGCTGAGAGGTAGTTCTTGAGATTTTCTTCCCCGTCCTTAGTATCTTTGTCCAGGACTAGAATAAGCTGCGTATCGTCCGCATAAGAGATAGAATCAATCTTAAAGGACGATATCAGCCTAATCAAGGGGGCTGTATAAACATTAAAGAGCGGCGGGCTCGGGCTTGATCCCTGTGGTACTCCTGATGTGAGGGCTTTTTTTTCTGAACAAAAGTCTCCAAGAGTGAACACTTGACGCCTGTCACTCAAGAAGTGTTTGATCCACTTCAATACGTCTTCTGCTATACCAGATGTTACTAAACGGTCTATAAGGATGGCATGTGAGACCGTATCGAAGGTTGCAGACAGGTCTAATAATATCAGAACAGCCTTCTTTCCCTGATCCATAGCAACGTGTATGGTATCCGTGGTAAACAGGAGAGCCGATTCTGTTTAGTACTGAGCTCTAAAACCCGATTGATTCGGGTGCCAGACATTATTTTCCTCCAGGAAATTTGTGAGTTGTCTATTCACAAATATTTCCGTTAACTTGCATAGAACAGGAAGAAGTGAAATAGGCCGGAGATTTGTCAAAGTAGTAGGATCTGCCAGTTGTTTTTTCTGTAAGGGTTTTACTGCTGCAAGTTTCCACTCCGTTGGAATCATTGCTGTACATAGTGAGGCGTTTATAATATTGTTGATAATGGGGTTAACTGTGTCCACAAGGGCCTGTAAAAGAATAGGGGGGCAAGGATCAAAAGGAGATCCCGACTTGATCGACAATATGGCCTGGCGGGTTTCCTCCAGACCAATAGGCTGAAAATTCTTCATACAGGCCATGTCTGTACCTGCCAGGCTCCCTTCATCTGGAGTCTGAGAGTTAGGCAGGGAAAAATCTTTGGTAAGGACCTACACTTTTTGTTCAAAGAAATCCGCTATGGTGTTACAAAGCATCTGAGAAGGGGGAATTTCCTGCAACAATATTTTTGGATTATTAAAAACATTCACAATCTTAAAAATCGCTTTTTGTTTATTATTAGCAGCTTCTATGGCTGCCGTATAGAAATTTGTTTTGGCAGCATTAATCAATGCAGGAGAGAGACAGATGGCTCAGAGTAGTGGAGTGGCACAGAATGATATGGAGTGGAGTAGAGGGACTTGCAAAGACTTTGCAGCGTGGCGTATAATAGAATGGAGGGGTATAGAGTATCAGAGTCGAGTGTCCTAGACTAGCGCAAGGTATAGTGGAGTGTTGCAGAGTAAAGTATAGTGGTGTAGAGTGTAGAGTAAATTGGCCTACTATGCAGTGGCAAAGAGTGCACTGATTTAGAGTAAAGTGGTGTTGAGTGCAGTGATGTAGAGCGCAGTGGTTATAGTAATCATGATGAGGAGGAAATTCATGTTCTGTTCTTCTGCCCAGCCTACAATAGACCAAGGAAATATTGGCTTGTGCCATTATGTAGGAACTTGGGCATAAGGAGCCATCTGAACTCTTACAGAATACTGAAAACTAGCACTCTGCCCCACATAGTCTTTGCAGTTGCCAAATACATAATGGCCATGTGGCAGATAAGGAATAAACTTCTAAAAGACTGAACATTGATATGAACTGTAATGTACTCCCTCTCATGAATAGACTTCCAAGGAATTTAATTTTTATGCTATGTTTTTTACATAAGGGAATGTTTTTTTTTTAATGTTGAATGTTTTTATTGTATCTTTTATGGTCTAAAAGACCGAAATAAAGAATTTTTGGATTGGATTGGTTATAGTAGAGTGCAGTGGTGCAGAGTAGAGTATAGTGGTATGGAAGGGTACACCGCAGATTGCTGTGGCGTAGAGTGGTCCCAAGTGGAGTAAAGTAGCGTAGAGCAGATTATTTCAGAGTATAGTGAATGGTGGAGTGGTGCAGGGTAGAGTGGAGTAGCTGGATAGAGTGGGGTGGCTCAGAGTACAGTACAGTGGTTGAGAGTGCAGTATTGCAGAGTAAAGTGGTATGGAGTTGTGTAGAGTAGACTGGAGTGACCTAGACTGGAGTGGTGTAGAGTGCAGTGGCGAAGAATGTAGAGTGGCCTGCGCGGCCAATGACAATACCCAATGCAACTACCAACCATAACACTTGTACAAGTGTGACTATTCAGAGTATATCAAGCCCCCAAAGCTATAAGAATGGCATGGGTGTCGGGAGTTTATCGTTTTTAATGTATATTGAATTAACAAACAGCTGTTCTGCTCCTCTAAATTACAAAGACAGTCACCATGTGGCACACTGTCAGAGTGCCTGTGTGCACAAATAGGTGCCAGTGCGGAGCACTGGAAACCACCTGCTCAAATTAAGCACTGGTGCTGAGGTAACAGGGGAGAGAGACGTTGGTTCAAGAAGGTGTGGAAAAACAAAGGGAAGATGGGAAAGATGAATGGAGAGACTGAACAGGTGTAAGATGCAAATAGAAATTTGAATGGAGAGACTTGAGGTGAATGAGAAGTGCTGAGGGGCACGGGAGGTGACTGTTCGAGATTAGGGCAGTGAAAAGGCAGAATGGCAGAAGGTGATTAAAGGTGAAGTGAGAGGTTGAATGGGGAGAGTTCAGAAATTGTAAAAAGGGGTGATAGAAATGGCCTGCAAAGTGAGAGAGGGATCCGGGATTAGGACAGGGGAGGGGGTGAGAGGAAAGCGGCATAGGTAAACTGCTTAGCTCAGCTCAAGACCGCCAGGGTTTTAAGGGACCCCTGTTGCTCCCGGCCAAGGCCAGGTGAGCTCCCAATGTGGCAGCACTTATTTCTGCGGAGTAGAAGGCCCATCACAAAAGTTAAATAGACATCTTTCTGTTGTTAATTGCTGTATTTTGGTTCTAAACTGCTACTGATGGGGTGAAATCGTTTCTCAGTGTTACTGTCTGTAAAAATAATGAAGCAATGCTATCCCAAAATACGCGGCATCAAATAACATTTCCCACCCAATTTGGTCATGCCTGTCGCGTAATTTAGTCCTCACCTGCCTCATAATTCCAGTAGTCCTGCATACAGGTTTAGAAATTTTTGTCAGGACGGGGTCCTTGCGCCTGAAAATGTTGACAGGGGGGTCTCGGCATCCTAAAGTTTGAAGACCTCTGCCCTACAGTGACCGGCAATACCATACCGAACAATAACCGGCCATACAATACAATATCATACCATAGAATGACCAGCCATGCAATACCATGGCATACAGTGATAGGCTCTACGATAACATACCATACAGTGACCAGCCATACTATACTATACTATACCAGATCATACATACCATATCATACTATATAATGACCGGCCATTTTATACCATTACATACTATACAGTGACAGACCATACCATACTATACATACATTGACAGTCCATACCATACTATACAATGACAGGACATATACCGTACCATACTATACAATTTCATACCAACTGTATTGTGCCTTACTATACAGTGACAGGCGATAATATACCGTACCATACATTGGCAGATCATACCATACATTGGCAGATCATACCATACAATGCTTTAACAAACCAAACCCTACAATGACAGACCATACCATACCCTACCAAACAATGACCATTGGATGACAAGCCATGCAATACCATACCATTCAGTGATCAACCATACCATACATAACAGATCATTCCATACCATATACTGACTGGCCATATCATACCATTATGTACTATTCAATTACAGGCCAAACCATAACATACTATACTATACAATGTCGGGCCTTACCATACTATACTGTGACCGACCATACCATACTATACATTGACACCCCATACCGTACTATGCAATAACAGGCCATATCATACCGTACCATACTATACAATGACAGGGCATACAACATCATATCATACATACGACAGGCCATACTATACTATACAATGATCTGTCATGCCTTGTTATATAAACACAGGCCTTACCATGCCATACTATACAATGACACACCATACAGTATTGTGCCATACTATACAATGACAGACCTTACCATATCATTCTATATTAACAATGACAGGACATACTTTAGCAATACCATACGATATACAATGGCAGGCAATACTATGCCATACTATACATTGGGAGGCCATACCATACCATACTGTACAATGACAGGCCATACCGGACTATACACTGATAGGCCATCACATGCCATACTATATGTCGATACGCCATTCTATACCATACCCTACAATGACAGACCATGCCTTACCATACAATGATTTAACATACCATACCCTCCTATGACAGGACATACCATACCATACCAAGCAATGAACAACCATACAAAACAATATCATACCATACCATAGAATGTCAAGCCATGCTATACCATACCATACAGTAGTTGGCGATAACATACCATAAGATACTATACAGTGACCGGCCATACCATACTGTACCATACCAGATCATACCATACATTCCAGACCATATCATACCATTACTTACTTCACAATGACAGATCATACCATAACATACTATAGTATACAGTGACAGCCCATACCATACTATACGACAGGCCATATACCATAGCATACTATACATTGACAGGCCATACCATACTATATAACGACACACCATTACATAATATACAATGACATAAGATACCGTACCATACTATCCCACCGGCCATACCATATCGTACAGTGACAGGCCATACCATACCATACTATACCATACCGTATTGTGCTTTATAGCGACAGGCCATACCATATTATACAATGATAAGCTATACCCTAACATACCATCCCAATCAGTGGCGGGACCATATCATATATACAATGACAGGCCATAACATACTATACAACTGGGGTCTTCAAACTGGGAGGTGCCCCCCAGAGAGGGCCACAAGTGATCCCAGGTTGGGGGGGGCAGGCTCTGGTCAAAAGAAGCATTACAGTACTTTATTTTCAGCAGGAAAAAATAAGCAGCCAAAAGCCTTCCCAATCCTCTGTGACATCCTCAGGCTAGGCACCATTTTGTGAGGTCTTCTTTACAGTCTATGCACAAGATGTGTATCTACAGCTACACATGCCATGAATTGAAAATGTTACTTGCCCTGTGAGCATCTTTTCATGGCATGTAGTGCTGTACATTCACATGCGCCCATCCTCTTCCCCAGAAGCCATTCGGTGTTGCAGAAACTATTATTTTGACTTTTACTATTTGTGCGCAAGGTCAGCTTTCCTGCATCTCTGTGCTCCGTCTACATCCTCCCCATTTAGGTGAAAAAAGCAACCTAACAATAGAGCCGATGCCCATTCGCATTTCGAAGAAGTCTATGCCTTGTGACTCGAAAGTCTTCTCCGAAGAAAAACTGGCAAATGTCCAAGCCCAACACTAGATGGCAGGACTATGCACAGCATGTGAATCTACAGCACTGCATGTCTCAAACAGATGCTTACAGGATCTGAAAGAGACACGTTCGTGATAGATTCCTTACCTTAGAATATCCCCAGGCGTCAGACTGGATCCGGAATTTTTTTGCGTAGCACTACCCTTGCGCATCGGTAGGCGTCGTCTGCAGGTCCGTGGTCTGCGTCGTGGGCGCTGTGATGACGTCGTCTGAGTACTTAGACGCCGCCTCCGCGTGCTGACGTCAGTTCTTCTTTTTTCCGCGCCAGCAGCGCAGATCCGGAAAAAGTGTTACCTTAGTCACTTTTTGACTAACTCTTTTTTGATCTTTTGATCATCCTTTTTCGAGTCTTCGACTCCGATCGGTGCCGATAGGGATGCCTGGTTTCAAGCCCTGTGAAGATTGCGACCGACTGATGTCGGTCACGGATCCTCACCGTCGGTGTCTCCACTGTCCCGGCGTTGACCACGACGACAAGACCTGCCTCGACTGCCGGGCCTTTACTTCGAAAGCTAGACGGGAGCGGTCCCGTAAGCGACTCGAACTCCGGCAGTCGGCCTCGCGCCGAGAGAGGTCCTGGTCCGGACGGAGGTCGAGGGACCGGTCGCGGGAGCGGAGCCATCATGGCTCCGGGAGTCGACATCACTCCTCAGGGACGAAGTCGTCAGGTAAGCACAAGAAGTCGAAGAGACGTCATCGCTGTTCTGACTCCCCCCGACGCTCGTGCGACGTGGCCGGGGGTTCAGGTGGCACCGCCCACGCAGCTCCGTCGGAGTCGCAGGCGTGTCCGGCTTCCGCGGCGGGTTCCGCGGCGCCTTTGGGCCCAGCGGTCCCGTCTGGGGGTCCTAGCGGGTCGGGGGCTTTGGCCCCGACGCCGTCGGGTGCTTCGACGCCGACGGCGCCTTAGGGCCCGGCACCGCAGGGCCCCGCTGGATCCGGTTCCGGATCCGGGTCATCGCCGGTGGACTTAACGACCTCCCCAGCGCCGACCCCACAGGTGTCACCCCCGGCGTCTTCCTCGGGTGGCGCCGTCCCCGACGCCTCCCTCAACCCGGTTCCGGCGCCACTCGGCGCCGATTCAGACGCCGTTCGGTGAGTTCACTTTCCATGAACCGGCCCCATCCTTTGCTGACCCTGAGTACCAGGTGATGGGTGATGAGGAGGATTGGGAGGGGTCTGAGGACCCTCTGACACGTGAGTGCCAGTCTTATGAGGACTGGGCAGGTGAACTTGGGGAAGCCAGTGGTTTAGACACCTCGCCTGACACTGGCTTTGTCTCCCCTCCTAGCGTGGCTACGGAGGAGGGGGCAACCTATAGTGTGGTGTTGATGAGGGCAGCCAAGGCCTTGGGCCTCGAGCTCCCCGTCGCGGCTGTGAGGACTAACCTACTCACCGAGGTCCTTAAGCCGCAGTCATGCTCAGCCGAGCCTCTGCTGCCGTTTAACAAGGCCTTAACTGACGTTCTTTTGGGCACTTGGTCAAAGCCCGCTACGGGTTCGCCCGTAGATAGGAACGTGGCCAGACGCCACCGCCCGGCCCGGGTGACCCATGTTTCCTGTCCACCCACCCCACCCCTGAGAGCCTGGTCACCCAGGCCTCCAATTCCCAGACCGCATTCCCGTCGGCTCCGCCGGACAGGGAATCCAAGAGGTATGAGCAGTATGGCAAAAAGATCTTCTCCTCCCTTAGTCTGGGACTGCGGTCTTCTAACACTGCATGCCTCTTGGGCCGCTACACCCACTCTCTGTGGGATACGGTCGTGGAAGTGCTGCCAGAGTGGTCCGTTGGAGGTACGGGCCAAACTCGGCCAAGCCCTTGTGGAAGGTCGGGATGCAGCCAGATATTCTATCCGGTGTGGACTGGATACCACCGACTCACTGGGTAGAGCGATGGCAACGACGGTGGCGGTCAGACGCCACGCCTGGTTGAGGTCAGCCAATTTCTCAGCCGATGTCCAGAACACACTGATGGACATGCCGTTTGATGGCCGTCGCCTTTTTGGCGACAAGGCAGACCATGCGCTTGAGCGTTTTAAGGACTCCAGGGCTACGGCCAAGTCCTTGGGCCTCTCGGCCCCACGCCAGCAATCGGCTGCCTTTCACTCCTTTCGTGGCCACGGAAGGGGTGTAACCACACGTGCTGCCAGCCACGCTCTGCAGGGTAATACCCAACGCGGTGGCGGCCGTGGAAACCGCCGTGGCGACGGTTGGGGACAACGGCGAGGTCAGTCCACACCTTCCCCCGCAGCATCCGCCTCAAAACCCTCCTAGTCCGTGCTTTCAGGCCCATGTGACGCCAGTGGGTGGCAGGGTTCGCCATCACCACTCCCACTGGCGCACTGTCACGTCGGACATGTGGGTGCTGCAGATCGTCCGAAGGGGCTACTCCCTCCCCTTCGAGGCGACTCCTCCAGCCATGCCACCGCAGAACCACCATGTATCGGGGATCATTTGCGACTTCTGCAGGAGGAAGTTACGGCCCTCTTGGCCAAGGGGGCCATCGAGCGTGTTCCTGGGCCAGAAGTAGGGTGTTGTTGCTACTCCCACTACTTTCTGGTACCCAAGAAGGTCAAAGGGGGCCTACGCCCTATCTTGGACCTACGGAACGTCAATGGCTTCCTCCGGAAGGAGAAGTTCAAGATGCTGACACTGGCTCAGGTCTTAGCTGCCCTGGACCCAGGAGACTGGATGGTAGCGTTGGACTTGCAGGACGCGTATTTCCACATCCCCGTCCTGCCGGCCCACCGGCGCTACCTGAGGTTCACGGTTGGCCACGAGCACTTTCAGTACACCGTGCTCCCCTTCGGCCTTACCAGCGCCCCACGGGTGTTCACAAAGGTGATGGCGGTGGTCGCAGCTCATCTGCGCAGGTTAGGGGGCTCAGTCTTCCCCTACCTCGACGAATGGTTGTTGAAGGCGGGCTCGCCCCAGACAGTAGTCAACCACCTCCAGACGACGGCAGACCTCCTACACCAGCTGGGGTTCTCCATCAATGTGCCGAAGTCACACCTGTGCCCCTCTCAGAAGCTCCTCTTCATCGGAGCGGTTCTAGACTCGGCGCGGTTTCGGGTTTATCCGCCCGAACAGCGGGTCTGGGATATTCAGGCTCTGATTCCCATCTTTCAGCCGTTATCCCGGATCTCAGTCAGGTTGACGCTGCGGCTTCTGGGGCTGATGGCCTCCTGCATCCTACTGGTGCATCACGCCAGGTGGCGGATGCGGGCTCTGCAGTGTGACCTGAAGTTTCAATGGGCCCAGCATCAGGGCAACCTGTCCGACCACGTCCTGATCTCGGAGGGCACTGCGAGACAGCTGCAGTGGTGGCTCACGGACCACGATTGGGTCAGCGGCAGATCCCTCTCCCTTCCCCAACCGGAGCACTTAGTTGTGACGGACGCGTCCTTCCAGGGCTGGGGAGGCCACATGGGAGAGGTGGAGATCAGAGGCGTCTGGTCTCCGGCGGAGTCCCGGCTCCATATCAACCTTTTGGAGCTGCGGGCGATTCTTCTAGCACTGAAGGCATTCCTCCCCTCTGTCCGAGGGAGTGCAGTGCAGGTGTTCATGGACAACACCACCGCCATGTGGTACTGCAACAAACAGGGCGGGTGGGGTCATGGACCCTCTGCCAGGAGGCTCTGCGCCTCTGGCAGTGGCTGGAACATCAGGGCGTGACCCTGGTGGTTCAACACCTGGCAGGTTCTCTGAACGCCAGGGCGGACGAACTCAGCCGCCGGTGCATGATGAATCACGAATGGCGTCTGTGAGAAGTTGGCCCGATATGCAACGTTCGCTATTCTAGCGACCGCTATGTATCGTTCCAACGACCCTTATGGTGTTTGGTTGTAAGTCAACCTATAGACCAGCTATCCTAGTAGCGTGGATACGAGCAGTCCAAGGCTAAAGTCTCGAGAGGGCGTGTTAAGCCAGCTGTTATACCACATATACCCCTTGAACACCAAGTGAAAGGACACCACACAAGTGTTATGAAAATAAACAGTATATTTATTAAGAATCACAACAGCCCTGTACTCTTTATGAGGACAGGGTACTAAGCACAAACCAAATCTCTTAGGAAAATACTTCAAGTTCACAATTAAAACAAGTGTCCGAGGACACGGAAAGTTTAAGGTCTCGGGCGGACCCGATAAGGCAAGTCGGAAGCGAGGGACACGGGACCCTAGAGTAAAGAGGCTATGCAGGCACCGAAATGCCGAGTTACCTAGCCACGAGGGCTGCGGCTGCACAAGTCTTACAGATGTCGGGGTCTTCGCTGACGAGCCAGGAGCCGGAAGAAAAGGAGTTGCTGGCCGGCGACCAGTGATGAATAGTTCGTAGAGATCCAAGCCTGGATCAGAGATTGTTGATACCTGAAAGCAGAGGGGACCAAGTTCGTACTACTAGCCAGCAGTCAGAGGGTACCAGGATGGCACCGGTTGGCCGTCACCTCGACCAGGTGAGTGGGCGACGCTAGGCTCTGCAGTCTCACGGACCAGGAGGCGTTGTCGGCGACCACGGTGGAGGTGCGAGCTGTCCCACGAAGGATGATGCTGTCGGCGTCGCTGGGCCCAGGATGGGGCAACAAGCCTTGGCAGATCTCAGGGCCACGTGGTGGGCCTAAGATGGCGTCTTGAGTGGACCAGGAGGGTCCGGGGTGCTTCTCGCAAAGATGGAAGCAAGGGCCAGTCTGGAGCAACCAGACCAGCAGTGTTGATTGTCGGATGTCGTCACAGAAGGGCACAAGCCAGCGGCTAGTGACCAGACAACGTGCTGAGCAGCGAGCAGAAGGGCCCCACGCAGATCGTGGAGATGCTGGGAGACTGCACTTCGGTGCTGGAGCGGCTCAGGGTCGGGGCTTCTCGGACCCCAGAGCACTCACCAGGGAATTGCTTCGAAGGTCGTGCTGGTTAAGAGCGTGCAGGTTCTGATGATGGCCGGTCCCTCGAGGTCTCGTCGCACCCACAGATCACAGCTGAGCTGATGACGTGGGTAGAGGTCAGAGGTGCCAGGGAAGCCGGTTCTCGTCGAGCTGGGCCGTCGGATTCCTTGAGGAAGGACTTACAGCAAACCGCAGAGTTCTTAGATGGTGCCCGCTGATGCAGGGTGACTACTCCTTAGTCACAAGGGAGAAATCTTGAGAAGAGTCTTGAGTGTCCTTTCGTAGAAAGTAGTTCTTGATTCAAAGATGATCTAATTTGGAAGGGTCCCCGCTCCGGCCTTTATTCTAAAGAAAGGGGTGGGTACATGACTAGGTCCTGCCCTAAGGGTGGGACCAGGAAGGGGGTAGTTACACCCCTCTCCCCTGCCGGACTTTCCCCAGGCCAGGGCTGGCGCCCCTGGAACTGGTTCTGACCGGCAGATGCGTAGTGAGCACCGGGGTGCCACTCCGCAGTCACCTTCTCGCAAAAGCCCTACCTACCCAGAATACACAAACCCTGTCTGGGACGGTGCGAACACCGCCCTCGACAGGAAACCCTTTGTCCAAGCGCTCCTCGCTGGAAGGACTCCCAGCAGCAGGAGGTCAGACTCGTGTCTGTGGTGGCAGCATCCATTTTGTGGAGCTGAGGCTTTAGTTAACTTTAACCGGGGTTCACAGTTACGTACATGTCGTGTCCCTCTAGAAGGGCGGAATGCTAACCTCGTCGCCAGAGTTGGTGAGAGGGCAGCATCCCGATTCGTATGACACCTTACTCGACATGTCTTGATAACGCGACACCGAAGTTACCGATGTGGTACGCGTTATCATGGAACAGCCATTGGGTCTTGATTCCGCAAGCTGCAACCGGGCTCGGCTCGGGCCAGAACCTAGTTCACACGAGCCCACGCACTCTGCCTTCAGGATTGTCAAGGCCTGCCATAGGAGTGACTGATAGGAACTCGGGTGTCCATGGTATGGTTAGATATAGGGCTACTATATCCAAAGCAAAGGGTGATTACACGACTTCGCCCCAGCTGTCATGCAGCCAGTTGTGTCAAATTTAGGAGGCCAGCCAGGGGTGGCATAATACATGCTGCAGCCCCCGGCGGCCCTGGGTACACCTATGCCCTGAGTTACAGGGTCTGATAAGGTGGCCCAGTACCAATTGGTAAATGCACCTAGGGTACATATCGTAATTTAGAAAGAGAACAGCCAGGCTGTGGGTCTGATTAGCAGGCCCACAGCCAGAGAAAGTCGTAAACCAGTGAAACAAAAGCAAAAAATCTGGGTGATCATAGGATTGCAGACCCTACTCTCCTACAGCGTCTGAACTTGGACGTGGCGCAAGGTCTCTTTCTGCAGTGGGGAGAGCCTTGGTTAGATCTATTCGCTACCGAAGAGAATGCGCAATGTCATCAGTTCTGCGCGTTGGAGTGTCCAAGACGGCACTCGCTCGGAGACACTTTTCTTCGCGAGTGGAGTTGCGGTCTGTTGTACGCCTTTCCGCCTATACCACTTCTGCCCAGAGTGCTGAAGAAGATCAATCGCGACCGGGCCCATGTCATCCTTGTGACTCCGGACTGGGCGCGAAGGTACTGGTATCCAGAGCTACTCAATTTGTCAGTCGATCACCCGGTTCGTCTGCCTCTTCGGGAGGACCTTCTGTCGCAGCAGCAGGGGACGGCCCTCCACCCTAACCTGTCCAGTGTCCACCTCCATGCTTGGAGATTGAGCGGCGACAGTTGAGGCCATTTGACTTGCCTCCTGAAGTCTGTAACATCATTCTGGCAGCCAGGCGTCCCTCCACAAAGTCGGTATACGCTTGCAAGTGGAACTAATTTGTGGCATGGTGCACAGCAAAGGCTGTGGATCCTCTCTCTGCCCCTCTTTCTGAGGTTCTTCTCTTACTTCTTTCTCTTGCCCAACAGGGCTCTGCTCTGGGCACTATCAAGGGCTATCTTTCTGCCCTTTCAGCCTTCTTAAGGCTGCCTGATCAACCATCTTTGTTCAAGTCCCTTATTGTAAATCGATTCCTAAAAGGCATCACACACACATTTCCACCTGTTCCGTTTGTGATGCCTCAGTGGGACTTGAACCTTGTACTTACATTTCTGATATGCGCTCCCTTTGAGCCACTTCACAACTGTCCTCTCCGCCTTCTTACACTGAAGACTGCTTTCCTGGTTGCCATCACCTCTGCCAGGAGAGTGAGTGAGCTCTAGGCCCTCTCTTGTACTCCTCCTTTCCTTTCTGTCCATCCGGACAAGGTTGTGTTGCGTACTAAGCCATCTTTCCTGCCCAAGGTTGTCACAGCCTTCCACATCGGGCAGTCCATCACTTTGCCAACCTTCTTTCCGCCACCCTCTAAAGAGGAAGAGCGGCTCCACCGTCTGGACCCAAAACGTGCGCTCTCATTCTTCTTAGATCGCACACGCCAGTTCCGGGTGGATGACCAACTCTTTGTGGGCTACGTGGGCGCTAAGAAGGGAAGGCGGTACATAAGAGGACCATCTCCCGATGGATCATCTTGTGTATCCAGGCATGCTACTCCTTGGCTAGAAAGGAGCCCCCTGTTGGATTGCGGGCTCACTCCACCCGAGCCACGGCGACAACAACTGCCCTGGGCCGGGGAGTGCCCTTGCAGGACATTTGCCAGGCAGCTACGTGGGCCTCGCTGCACACGTTTGCAAGACACTATTGCCTGGATAGTCAAGTCCAGAGGGATGGCTTCTTTGGCCGTTCCGTCCTCCAGGACTTTCTGGTGTGATTTTTGGTTCGCAGACCCACCACCGGGATTGGTATTGCTGGGGTATCTATTCGAAGGTAAGGAATCTATCACTAACGTGTCTCTTTCTGATGCACAAGTTACTACTTGTGTAACGATATATCTGTAAGAGACATTAGTTAGTGATAGATTCCTTACCGAACCACCCATCCTCCCCGTTCTGCGAACCGATATCTAGGGTTAAGGTCATCCCCTTTCAGGGCCCTAGTTTCAATGGCACCAGTGTTGGTTTTTAACATGGCTCAGCGCTTCTGGCGTGGAAAAGCTGTGTCTAAGAACTGACGTCAGCACACGGAGGCGGCGTCTAAGTACTCCGACAACGTCATCACGGCGCCGACGACGGACACGGAGCCGCAGACGACGCCTACCGACGCCTGGGGATATTCTAAGGTAAGAAATCTATCACTAACTAATGTCTCTTACAGATATATCGTTACACAAGTAGTAACTTGTGCGTTAAGTAGCATTTCCTCCTTTTACTTGCAGCACTCACTAAAAGTGCATGTGTTTGCAGGCTGCCTCCCCCCTCAAACTCTTTGTCGTTATTTGGCCCCCGCCCACCCCCTCCCACATTGTAGCTTGATCCATGCCCTCCTCCACCCTCCCCTGTTGTTACTTTCCGCCCCCTCTCCACTCTGTTATTGCTTGCCCGGTCTCTTTTGCCTGTGTTTTTGCCCTATTATCGATGATTGCCCGTCCACCTCCTGTTTTGTTGCTTGAACCTGTTCTCCAGGCCGTACTCTACTTTTCAGCTTTGTCAATGTGTTTTTTAAGCCATGTTGTACAGCAATGAGGCTGCTCTGCTGGGCAGCATGGTTGACAGGTTAAAAAAAATGCGCTAACGCAGCCAACGATGATCCCATACATCATAGCATCTTGGTTCTTTTTTTTAACTTTTAGCCATGCTGCTCAGCAACCATGCTGCTGTACATCATGGCTAAAAAAACATTGACACTGCTAATATATCTTGCATAGACGAGACCTTTTTGCTTTGTCAGTTCTTGTTTACGTATCTTGCCACCTTGAGCATCTTTGTTCAGTCTGAGAATATAAATGCAGTATCATGGCAAGTGCTGTCAGGATGCTAGTCTTCCAAATCAACCATCAGCTTATTATCAGATCCACATTTCCTGGTTGGTGAATTTAACTACCTCTACTCAGGCTTTCAGCGAAATGCACCTCATATTTGATGGCTGGATGTATCATTTTGCCTGTCCAACTCTTGCTTCTCTTCTCAGGAGTCAGGAGACTTGATTATTCCTCCCCTTCCTCTAGGCCAATGTTCTGTTCCTCAGAGCACATCACTTTTTTCTCTTCTGGGGATGTCTCTCCATGTGTTGCTGCTTTACGGTACAAGAAACTCTAGGTTGTTTTTTTCCAGAAACACTCAAAAGGGACCTTCTCTGCCACATGTTTGCACTTGTGATTTACGTTTGTAGGTAGAGGAGCTTCTGTGGCATGATGTAGGTGTCAGCGACTAGTCTAACTTTGCTTTTCTGAAACATCGATCAGGAGGCTTGTTCAAACTGGACCGCATGACTTTCCCTGAAACTGACAGTAAGTCTATTTCTCGTGACACTATTGTTTGACAATCCAATAAAAATACTTGTAAAGGCCATCCTCCTTGTATGAGGGTTGTTCAGCCTCCTTAATGTCAGAGAAACGTCCTTCTCTGGATCGCTCCCCATTATTCTGTTGGTGCTCTGCCTCGTCTCTAGTGTAAAAAAGAGAGAAAGAAAAAACGTACCTCCTCGCCGCCTCTCTCCTCCGTACCCCCTCACTCAGACCGGAACAGGAAGCACAATCAGTCTCCCCTAAGCCAATCACACTGCAATACAGTGTTATGATTGGTCTGAGCGCCGTGGTTCGGCGCTCACAGGCAGTGGGAGCCTGGGCATGTTCTCCACCCAGGCTGCAATACAGCGTGGGTGGAGAACATGCAAAGTGCAAATGAATGTTTGGCTGGCCCGAGACAGCCGGCCAAAAATTAATGTGCACTTAGAGAGTGTGACCAACACTCCTCCCCCTGCTCTGAGAGTGGTGAAGCCCTGCTGCGCAAAGCTGCTGCAGCAGGACAAAATAAAATGATAACAACAACTTATTATCATTATATTTTTCCTTTATTTCACTGCTGCAAAGCAGTGGGGCTACGCTCCTCCACCTTACCAGAGGAGCCGCCACTTCTTGCATTATGAATGAATGAATGTTGGCTTTATAGAGCGCGTGGTTACCCTGGAGCATCCCAGCGCTGTATCACTGGGAAAGCTCTGCAACATACAATACGGCATGAGGATTGCTTTCGGTGGCATGCTGTCCTGTAGTTGGTTGAACTCGCATGTGGATGACTGTTAGTGGTGCGTCCAGCATTCCCTTCTGTAAGGCACAACCAGAGCCCCTCATCGGAAAGCATGGTATTCACATCAACTTGCGTGCTGCGCCTCAAATCAACTAAAATACAAGTACTGCGTTCATCCCTTCTAAGCAAACATCAATTCACGTAATTATTTTCTTTTCTCCATAGCAGAATGTTTAGAGCCGAATGAAATATAGCCAACCTGCAGCATCTTGCAGCAGCAAAACAATCGATCTATTAAGGATTCAATACCATTGTTGCAATGCTACGAAGGACGAGACTGACCACGACTTGCCATTTGTTGCTATTTAAATTACCTTTCTTTCCCAGTTTGTCTGGGACTGTGTTTTGTTTAAAGAAGCTTTTATAAGTGAAAGAAGTTGGAAAAATGAAAAAGCATAATCTTTGCCTCCAGGTCCAGACATGGAAATTTTAGATGTGGCGTTTCTGTCCAATCTAAGTCTGAATCGTCCCATTGTTGCTTTAAGATAAGGCATCGTCCAACCTAAGGGTGTTTGCAATATCTCCTGTGAGTGCCGAATGTGGGTCTTCTTTGAGTCGTGAAGCAGATCCATTTTCAAGTACATAAGTGTTTTTCAATTTTTTTTATCTGACTTTGAAGATTGATTTGGAGATTGTGTTCCTTTGGTCGATTTCAGATTTCAAGTTTTTTTCCACTGTTAGTCAAGGAACATACACTGTGCAGTAATTTCACTCTGGCAATGCAGGACTTTGATTGCTTGAATGAATGCAACTATTTCTTCACACACAATCAGCACAGCATTGGCAGAGGACGTCTGGTGTTGTGCTTAATGCCAGTTGAATATCCAAAGTGGTCACTCCAATATCTTCCTGACCAGACACTGATTTGTCAGTCTTTAAGCCACCTGCTCCAATCTCAATTATTGGAAAATCAAGCCACCTTGGCACTTTAAGACCTAGAGCACACTGACCAGACTGCATTCATTTTTAGCAGTTTTAGCCAGATATAATTTCTTCTTCATGTCAGGTGGATGTATTTGCTGTGTAATTTTCTTTACGCTGGTATTGCTTTTGTTAGTCTAATGTGGTACTTTTTAAAATCTTTATTTTTTATGTGGGACTGTTTACCTGTGAAATTGTGTCAATACCCGGAGACTGTAAACCTATTGTACTTAATTTTTTAGAAACTTTTTTTGATCATTGAAATACTTGGTGACAGTTCGTATTTCCAGCTCCATTTGTACTGTAGTACCAACTCCATGTGTTTTGCCTTCTCTTTTCCCAATGCTTTAGATGTTCAAAAATTTCCTTTGAGGATGAAAGACAATGATCTTCTGGTCACTGAGCTTTATCGAGACCCGTCTGAAGACGCCATAACGGCACTTAGTGTCTACCTCACACCAAAAACAAGTAAGTGTTTGCGTTAGATGCCATTGAAATGCTACTTTGTTGACACTTTGACACTTGGCTCTGCAGATCTGGTTCTGCTGCAATGACCCATGATCTGTATGGTTGTTTTTAGATAATAGGGCTGTAGTGCCTCGATTGGCCTTTTGTTTATATTGGGATGGAGATATCCAAACGCATGTTCAACCATTCGGCTCTCAATATGTCATTCAGGAGTACCAGAAATTTATTTCAGACAGGTATCATTAAAAATGTAAAGAGTAACCCACTTTATAAAGGCACAGGGTATAGGGTTCAGTATTGGTTTGGCTGAACCCTTTCAGACAGCAGTGGCAGCCGCCATTCCGTGAAAGTGAGTCTTTTTAAAAACAAACTTACCTTCTGCTGCCCCGACTGTCACCTTGGTCCTCAACTCCCGGCAGTCTCTTGGAAGGCACAGGCTGCCCAGCCAATCCAGATGCTGCTCTCATGCTATGAGAGCTGCGTCAGGATTGATCTGAGCGGGCTTCTCTGCTGCTGAGACACTGCCTGGGAGCCAGCGGCTTTTCTCCAACCAGACTGTGAACACAACTGGGTTGGAGAAATAGAAGTGCACATGTCTGTTTGGCCGGCCTGCGACGACAGGCCAAACTTACATCACACTTCTAAGTTCCCACCACTCCTGCCTGTTATGGGCCGCCCCGCACGCATGCACCGTCAGCCAGAGACCCTCTCAGAAAAATAAAATATTGTTGTAATATCATGTTCGAGGCATGTGGGCTGCTGAATTCATATCTGTGCATAGATCGCCGCCTAGTGTTGGGTCCGGATGATTGCACATTGTTTTCCTGGAAGAGTCTTCGAAGTATCACGAGATAGGTGGCTCCTCCCCTGGACTACAGTGCGCATGGGCATCGCCTCCATCCCCAGATTGTTTTTTTCCGCCATTGGGTTTGGATGTCTTTCGGTTCCCTCTGTCGGAACCGATAGTTGTTCAACTTTTCTACTCGAGACCAAAAGGTCTTTAGGCTGAGCGTCGGTATAGTTTCGTTCGGGTTTCTTGTCTGACTCTCAGCTCCGAACTCTTGCTACCCTTCCGCGTGCTCTCGGCGCGGACGGGCCTACTCTACACTTCTGCTATGGAGCGGACTCCGTTCAAGAAGTGTCCGGTGTGTAACTCCAAATATCCACACCTCGACGTGCACCCCGTGTGCAATAAATGCTTGTCACCGGCCCATGACGAAGACAGCTGCATGCCGTGTTCGAAATTCCGGTGCAAGAAAACTCTCAAGATTCGTCGGGCCGCTAGACTCCAGGCCCAGTTATCGGCTACCCCGGCGCCCCCACCAGACAACATATTCGAAGAATCTGTTGGAGACGACGACGACGTACAAGTTTCGGACTCTAGTCCCGCGTCCGAAGGGGATGCCTACGACGCGGGTGATGAGGACTTTGACGAAGTCGCCGACGAGGTAGGGGACGACGATCGGGCTATTGCCACCGTGGGGGATAGCTCGGAGGAGGAGCATCCCCAACCAGACTCAGGGGTCAATCCCCTTCATGCGGCCCAGGTCGAGGGATCGCCTTCGGGCCTTACCCAAGACCTTGTTATAAGTCCAGCAGCCCCGCCTACGGGCCCGGTTACGGACATTTCTAAGGCAACACTCCCGTCCAGGAAAACGAAAGTGAAGCCATCGGGCCACGCTTCCTTCGTTTCAAAACCGAAAGTGAAAGGTGCGGTGGTGCAGAAGGGTCTGGAGGCGTCAACTTCCAAACAATTCAAAATGGCCGACTTGAAGAGCCATGCCAAAATGGCCGACCCGAAAACATCGGGGTCGACGCCGAAGGCGAAGTTGTCTGACGCGGCTGCGTCAGCGCCGAAGACGGTCGGGGTCGAAAACCCGAAGACGGCTCCGAAGAAGCGTCAAGGCGACGCCGCAACCCAGGATCGGCCGGCGCCGGCCCTTGGAGACAAGGCGCGTGAGGTGTCGGCCCCGAAAAGGGTGCCTTTCATCGAACCGACTCCCGACTCGGGGAGATCGCTCGAGCCGGTCAAGCCCTCTCCGGCCTTAACGAAGAAGGTAGGGGAATCCCTGCAGCGGATACGGAAGGACGATGTGGTTCCCGAATCGGACGACGTGGCGCCGAAGCACACGCCGAAGCCTGCGAAGGCGCAAACGCCTATCCGCTTTACCCTGCCGCCAAAGTCGACGCCAAAGGCTTTCGCGCCGAAACAGGGCGAGCCATCGAAGGAGGTCTTGACACCCAAAGCAGCCTTGGTGGTGTCGAAGCTTCGGCTCCAGCCACTTGCTGATGAGGAGCGTCGGGAGGTCATCATCGACGCCAATACTGGAAAACTGTCTCTCCTCAAGAGGAAAATCACCACGGAGCCGGTGTTGGAACATTTTCGGATCCCTCTGAAGAATAAGAGGGACTCTGCGGGGTCTTCGGCTCCGATAGAGCCTCTGTCTCCACAAGCCCTACAACACTCGCCAACGCGTTCCACCGCAGGCGATGCTGATGATGAGGACGTCGAGTACAACTACCCGGCGTACTCGGATCCGGAGGAGGAACACCAACCTTGGTCGGCCGGAGGCGACCCAGAGGACCAGCAGTCGAGCCAGGACACGCAGCTTTTTGCGGCCAAGACATTGCCGACGGAGGACTCGGCGGCCTTCAACGCTCTAATCGAGAGAGCTGCGGCTAACCACGATGTCGAGCTGCACTCAGACCCTGTGGATGTGGACTTTTTATTTGACACTTTCTCAGTAGCCGAAAAGTCAGTCAAAACACTGCCAATGCTTAAGGGGGTGCTGAAACACGCAACGGAGGTCTTCAAGGAGCCCACCCGGGCGCGTGTCATCAACCCTCGCATTGACAAAAAATATAAGGCAGCGCCCTCGGATCCAACATACATCAAGGGACACTTGCCACTGGACTCGTTGGTTGTATCCAACGCTCGGAAGAGGGCGAACTCGCAGACCACTGGTGACGCTCCTCCCCCAGACAAAGAGTCCAAAATCTTCGAGGCCTCAGGGAAGCGAATTGCTGCACAGGCAGCTAATATTTGGAGAATCTCAAACACACAGGCCCTACTTGCACGCTATGATAGGGCTCATTATGACACCTTAGAATCACTACTGCAACACTTGCCTGACCAGTACAAGGAGGCAGGAGAAATGCTGATTCAGGAAGGAAAGCTCATCACAAACGCATCCATAAAATATGCGCTGGATGTGGCCGATACAGCCTCCAGGGCAATCAACACCAGTGTGTTGCTTAGACGGCATGCTTGGCTTAGAATTTCAGGGTTCAAGCCCGATATTCAAACGACAATACTGAACCAAACAGTTAATCCTGACCACCTGTTTGGCCCTGAGGTGGATGCGACGCTGGAAAAGATGAAAAAAGATACAGACACTGCCAAGTCTATGGGGGCCCTCCAGTCTCAGCAGTTTCGGAGTGGTTCCTTTCGCCGCTCCAACTCCAGAGGCACCTCAAGGGGTCAGGCATCGCAGTCCACACAGTATTACAAAAGTAACACCCAAACCTCATACAACAACAAGGGTAGAGGTGGCTACAGAGGCAATAACGTCAAGGGCAGGGGACGTGGAAACAACAGCTCCAGGTCCACCACCGCAAACAAGCAGTGACGTCTTGTCACTGCCCCCCGACCATACAACACCGGTCGGGGGGAGACTCCAGCAGTTCCTGCCCGCGTGGAAATCCATCACCACGGACAGGTGGGTCAAGTCTCTTATCCAGTACGGTTACTGTCTGGAACTTACTTCCATTCCACCAAACATACCCCCAAGGAGCCGTCCTATGTCCGGCGAGCACTTGACCTTGTTGCAGCAGGAAGTTCTAGTCATGCTGCAAAAAGGGGCAATAGAGCTCGTTCCATTGCAGGACAGGGGAACAGGGGTTTACTCCCTGTATTTTCTAATCCCAAAAAAGGACGGATCCCTCAGGCCCATCCTGGACCTCAGGCCCCTCAACTGGTACATTCTCTCGGAGCACTTCCATATGCTCACGTTACAGCAAGTACTCCCTCTGCTTCAGCAGGGGGACTTCCTGGCTACGCTGGATCTGAAAGATGCATATTTTCATATCCCCCTGCATCCTTCCCACAGGAAGTATCTCAGATTCACGATTCAAGACCAGCATTACCAGTTCAGGGTTCTGCCGTTCGGGGTCACCACGGCGCCAAGGGTATTTACAAAGTGCCTAGCGACTGTGGGGGTGCATCTCCGTCGCCAGAACGTCCACGTCTACCCCTACCTGGACGACTGGCTCATCCAAGCAAAGACAGAACAGTGCGTCGACCATGTGTCACGCACCATTCATCTCCTGCACGATCTGGGATTCTCTCTGAACTACCCAAAGTCCCATCTCCAGCCCGCCCACGTGCGACAGTATCTGGGCGCGACAATCAACACTCTGGCAGCCACTGCGCAGCCAAATTCAGTGAGAATCGCCAGTATCCAGGCGCTGATCCAACGATTCAGACCCCAACACTCGCTTCCAGCGAAGGTGTTCATGCAGTTGATAGGCATGATGGCCTCCTGCATCTCCATTGTCCCGCACGCGAGACTACATATGCGTCCGCTTCAGGAGTGCCTAGCACGTCAGTGGACTCAGGCTCATGGGCAACTGACAGACCTAGTGTTGGTGAGCGGTCGGACATACAACTCTCTGCATTGGTGGAATCCACAAAACCTTTGCAAGGGCCGACCATTCCAAGAGCCTGTCCCACAGATTATCCTGACAACGGACGCCTCTCTCCAGGGATGGGGAGCGCATGTACTCTGTAGGAGAGTAGGGTCTGCTATCCTATGGTCACCCCAATTTTTGCTTTTTGCTTCACTGGTTTACGACTTACTGAGGCTGTGGGCCTGCTAATCAGACCCCCAGCCTGCTGTTCTCTCTCTAAATTTGTAATACATGTGCTATAGGTACATACCACAATTGGAAATGGACTCCTTGTCAGCCCCTGTACCATGCACTATAGGTGCCCAGGGCATAGGTGCCACCAAGGCCTACCAGGGGCTGAAGCATAGCTTTTGCCACCCCTGGCTGGTTCTTAAATTGACACAACTGGCTGATCACTCAGCTGGGGCAAGTGGGTGTAATCACCCCTTGCTTAGATATAGTATACCTATATCTAAACCTATATCTGGACACATATATAGCCTGTAAGCCACTCCTATGGAAGGCCTCATCAATCCTGGAGGCAGAGTGCGTGGTTTTATGTGAGATGGTGCTCTGGCATGAGCTGAGCCTGTCTGCAGCTGTCGGGAACAACTCCCTAAGCTGATCCGGGATAATGCCATACCATATACTCTTAAGCGCATTATAATCCTCGCGGTTATATAGCAACTTTGGTTTGGCTTTATCAAAACATGTCGTGTAAGGTGTCATACGAATTGGAATACTATCCCCTCGCCAGTTCTGGCGACGGGGATAGCATTCCACCCTTATAGAGGGAGAAGACATGTTACTTTACTGAAACGCGGTTGATTTAAAATGAGCCTCAGATCCACAAAATGGATGCCCCTGCCACAGACACGGGTCTGACCTCCTGCTGCTGACCGAAACCCGGCAGAGGAGGCCTGGACAAAGAGTTTCCTGTCACAGGGCGGTGTCAAACCACCCCAGACAGGAGATAGTGGATTGGAGTAGGGAGGTTTCAATGAAACCAGACACTGCCTGGGGAGCACAAGGCTGCCCCTTGCAGGATCCGGCCAAACCGGTTCTGGGGCCTCCCAGCCCCTGTCCCAGCGCGGCTAGGATCAAAGGAGAGGGGTGTAACCACCCCCTTCCTGGGTCCCACCCATAGGAGGGGACCTAGCAGGATGTCCAACCCCCTAGATTCGAATAAGAGGGGGAGCAGTCCCAACGGACCTCAGATCATCCTGAAGAAACATAAGAAACGAAATCTGGACCCTTCGACTTTCTACACGACGTGAGAAGACTGAAGAATCTCCCTTGTGGTCAAGGAGTGACCACCCTGTGCAAACAGGCACCATCCAGCCCTCGACCCTTGCTTTGTTGCAGTTCCCGCCGGAACTCGAGCGACAGAGATCGACGAGATCAAGCTTGCCTGCCTTCTACCTGCCCGATCCACAGTCCCTGCAGAGCGGAGACCCGTGGAGGCGACCGGAAGCGTGGGGCACGCCATCTTGAAAAGGCCACGAGACGCTGACCGTGCGGCCCACGAGTGACCCTCGAAGCTGTACACCGGGGTTTGAGAAGCCCCAGCCCCGAGCTCCACTTGCACCAAAGCTCACCCCTCCACACTCGCTGAGTGCTGCGTGGGGCCCTTCTGCTTGTGTGCGCTCGACGCGTTGGCCCGGTCACTTGCCAGCTGGCTTGTGGCCCCTGTGCCGACGAACTTTGAAATCCGACTTGCTTTTCTGGTTGCTCCAGATCTGCACCAGCTCCTGTGAAAAGGAGCACCCACTCTGACCCTCCTGGTTCGAGTGATAAGCAATCTCCCGGTTCCGCGTGGATTGCTTTTGCCAAGTGCTGTTTGCTACAATCTTCAAGCCGACGGTGCTGACGGCGAGAGCCTACGTGGGACAGATCGTGACCTGCTCCTGGACGTCGCAGATGCCCCAGAGCCCACGTGACAGCGGAGAGAAGCCTATCGACAACCGCCTGATTGCGCCCGACATTGCCTGGTTCCGTCCTGGTTCCACCCTGGTCACTGCTGAGTGACCCAGACTCTGTCCCCTCTGCTTTCAGGTACTTTTCTACATCGATCCACCCTTGGATCGCACCGGACACTTCTGCTTCACAGCGCCTGCAGCTGCAACAGCTCCAAGCACCCAGAACCTGCGTGACAGAACCCGACGCCACTTCGACCCTGTGCACCCACGGCCTGTGGGTGAGGTAACTTTGCAACGCCGGTGTCTTTACACTGGTACACACCTCTAGGGTCTGTGTCTAAAGTTTTGTGTTCCTAGGTTCAGCGGAAGTATCTTTTTATTCACTTTAACTGACTTTTACGCACCATTGACAGTGCATTGGTGCGCGCCGCACTTTCCGTGCTGCACCCGTCTCCTGTGGGCTACTCCCGACTTCTTAATTGCTTGTCCTGACTGCTCCCAGCGAATCTCTAGGCCCTAGGCCTAACCATTGTTCGTAAAGTGTTCCTTATACCACTTTTTTGATATATGGTCTGAGTGGCCACCCGCCCTCATCCATAAACGTGCAACTTTCTATGTGTAACAGTGCTTTTGATTTAACGCTTGTGCCCCTTTCCTCATAAAGAGTACTGGGGAGTAATTTAGTAATAAATACATATATTTTTATAATATATACTTGTGTGGTGTCCTTTCATTTGATTACAGGATTGTATGTGGTAAAACAAGCTCGCTTAACACGACCTCTTAAGTTAAGCCTTTAAGGCTGCTTAGTCCATGCTACCATTAGGATAGCTTGTCTACAAGGTTGACTTACAACCTGACATCTTTGGGGTTTGTTTGGACTGATAACCAGTGGTTCCAGAATTGGAAACACTACCTATCAGGCCAACTTCTCACATACTCCATTACACTGTGCAGGGACTATGGACACTACAGCAAAGGAAGATGCACATCAATGTGTTGGAACTGATGGCAATCTTCATGGCCTTAAAGGCGTTCAAAGTACATCTGTTCAACAAAGTCGTGTTGATCCGGACGGACAACATGACGGCCATGTACTACATTCAGAAGCAGGGAGGCACACACTCTCCACAGCTGTCTCATCTGGCTCAGAGCATGTGGAAGTGGGCCATTCAGAGGAACATCTTCCTCATGGCAGAGCATCTCCCGGGCAAGGACAACCAGATGGCGGATCTGCTCAGCAGGCACAGCCATCAAATGCACGAGTGGGAGATACATCCATCAGTACTCCAACCGTACTTCCAGAAGTGGGGTCATCCAGAGATAGACCTGTTCGCCACAAAGGAGAACGCAAAATGCCAAAGCTTCGCCGCCAGGTTCCCACACCCGCAATCACAGGGCAATGTGATGTGGATGAACTGGTCAGGCAGATTTGCGTACGCTTTTCCCCCAGCACCTCTGATACCGCTGGTGGCACGCAAGCTCAGGCAGCACTCGATGACTCTCATCCTGGTTGCTCCAACATGGGCTCGCCAACCATGGTACACCACGTTTCTGGAACTCTCCGTGGTACCGCATCAAAGGCTTCATCTCACTCCCAGCCTTCTGACGCAGAGCCATGGCGACATTCAGCACCCAGATCCGCAACAGCTCAACCTGGCGATCTGGCTCCTGAAGTCCTAGAGTTTGGCTACCTCAATCTTCCTCCCGATTGCATGAACATCATTCGGGAGGCAAGGAAGCCCACTACTAGAGCTTGTTATGCGGCTAAATGGAAGAGGTTTGTCATCTACTGTGCTAACCACAATATTGACCCGCTAGATGCTTCCATTCAAAACATCATTTGTTACCTTTTCCACCTGTATCAATGCAATTTAGCGTACTCTTCCATCCGCATTCACCTGTCTGCTATGGCAGCATACCTCCAGAATAGGCAACACCTGTCACTCTTTAAGGTCCGTGCTATCAAGGCTTTTTTGGAAGGACTCAAGAGAGTCATGCCACCAAGGACCCCACCAGCTCCAGAATGGAACCTCAATGTGGTTCTTACAAGACTGATGGGTCCTCCCTTCGAGCCACTGCACTCTTGTGAGCTTCAGTTTCTGACTTGGAAGGTTGCGTTCTTAGTAGCAATTACATCGCTACGGAGGGTTAGCGAGCTGCAGGCGCTCACCATCCAAGAACCTTTCTTCCAGGTACATGCTAACAGGGTTGTGCTCCGCACTAACCCTAAATTCTTACCCAAGGTTGTATCTCAATTCCATATAAACCAAACAATTGAGTTGCCGGTGTTTTTCCAAAACCCAGAGACGCTGGCGGAGCGGATGCTCCACACCCTTGACGTTAAGCGAGCCTTGATGTACTATGTAGACAGGACAAAAGATTTTCGCAAAACCAAGCAGCTTTTCGTTGCTTTTGCCACACACCACAAGGAAACGCTATCTCCAAAGCTGGGATCGCTAGGTGGATCGTGAAATGCATTCAAATCTGTTACGCTAAAGCTAAGCGCACTCTCACTATCCCACCGAGGGCCCACTCCACCAGGAAGTTGGGGGCCTCTATGGCTTTCCTAGGTAACATTCCCTTAGAAGATATCTGTAGAGCAGCCACATGGTCTACCACACATACTTTCACTAAACACTACTGTGTAGACGTGCACTCCAAACAGCAGGCAGCTGTTGGTCAGGCTGTTCTCAAAACACTTTTTCAGACTGCTACAGCTGGCACGGGCAGCCGCCGCTAATGGAGGGACTGCTATGTATTCTATGCACAGATATGAATTCAGCAGCCCACATGCCTCGAACTGCAAATGCTACTTACCAGTATGCATCTGTTCTTGGCATGTAGGGCTGCTGACATTCATATCGCCCACCCTCCTCCCCGGCGCCTGTAGCAGCTGCAGTATTCATTCATATATATATATATATATGCTCATAGCATGGTCATCACTCACATACTTCACTCCATCTCTGCCAATGGCTAAAAACAATCTGGGGATGGAGGCGATGCCCATGCGCACTGTAGTCCAGGGGAGGAGCCACCTATCTCGTGATACTTCGAAGACTCTTCCAGGACAACAATGTGCAATCATCCGGACCCAACACTAGGCGGCGATCTATGCACAGATATGAATGTCAGCAGCCCTACATGCCAAGAACAGATGCATACTGGTAAGTAGCATTTGCATTTTTTTCTATTCAACTGAGACTGACCAATGGGGGGGAATGTTCCTCTGCCATTAAGGTGCGACCGCCCCTGTCAGACAGGTTTTACAATGAGAGTTAAAATTTCTACAGAAGATTTACAGAAGCTGATGCTTACTTGATATTATCAAGAGAGGCTTAGGTTCGTGACCCCTGAATACAAAATGGTAAGATAGAGCGATCTCTTGTTCTTAGTTCGAATGACTAAATGTGGACAGTAAAAATGGGTTTTAATCATCAACACTAAATTCTGCCATAAAGCAGGAAGCTGTTTGTGCCTGAAGAGATCCCCCAGTATTTGAATAAATGCAAATTATGCGACACATTCTGTGCCATTATCATCTACTTGTTTTGACATCTTAACACACACCGACTCAGAAAGGATCAAAATGTTATAAAAATGCATAGCTTTCTTTAGCAATTCCTATTCAAAATGTTTTTCTCCCAGGCACAGCAAGCTAATAAAGGCAAATTAATTAACACTGTCCTTTCTCCTTCCCGAATGTAAAATAGAAAAAGTAAAACATATATTGTTATTGTTACATGCATTTGTTGCGCGCTCGGTTACTCCAAAGAGTGTCCCGCCGCGAAACCTGAGGGGATCATATATCAGAGCTTAAAACAGAGAGGTTTTCAACTTTTTCTAAAAATTACAGGAATCTTGAATACTGCGGATAGCCAATAGCAATATATTGTTGCGCTGAGCAGACTGCCAGCCTTCCTGTACACACTTTGTGCAATGAAACTTGTCCTGATGTATTTGGCATTCCCAGTTATGTCCTAAAGGCAGCTTAAGTTTAAGATGTCCCTGTTTTCTTACCATAGGGCCTCAGGAAACACCCCCGCCATTTAAAAATACAGCTTACCAGAGCAGTATAGTACATTTTATATCTATTATGGACGCGAAAAAGAGGTACTTAAGGATTCAAAGTACTGAACTTGTGGAAAAAAAGAAATGTAACGTGTGATTTCCTTCTAATGTGTGAATTTTCTCTTGAAAAAGCTGCTACATGGAGAATTGTATCTAATATAACAAGCATTTGCAATGCAATAGGTCTCGCATTAGGAAGGTTTGAGCTATTGGTATTGTAAATGACACATTTTTTATTTATGTGTTGGTTTTGAAAATAGCGAAATTAATAGCTTTGTCATTTACAATGCCAGTAGTTTTAACTTTCGCAAATGTGACACCTATAGCATTTGTAATGCAATATGTGTTGTATTTATGTGACTTAGATGTATTGCTATTACAAATAACAATGGCTTTAATTTTTTTAATAACTAATACATAAATAACATTGTTACAGTGAGGGGCCTGGTGTGCTTCCTGTGTGGGCAGCACAAGAGCACAAATGTTGCTGTGGCCCGACACCTTGGCTGAATAACATATTAAGCAAAACACAGATAACCTGCACTTTTGGGTGTTAAAAAACAGAAACAGCATATTCCTCAAGTAATATGTATTACAACATGACCAGAGTAAGCGCCAGGAATAAAACCACAATGTGCGCACCGGTAGACCCCGGCTGAAATTAAGCCCCTAGCACAAGAACACGCTCAGTGTAGGCGCTGTCTACAAAGGTTGGAACTTGAAGCAGCGCTTGCTAACGTGATTGTATCCACAGTGAGAACAGTTACAACTGTGCCCGTAAAAGGTTTGTTCAGATAAATGAAAACAAACTTTTAAATTCCAAAACGTCAAAGCAGAAATTAAAATTAGATCGCTTCACATTTACAGGTAACCCGCAATCCCCCAGATGCTAAATGCTAATTATTTACAGAAGCAAATTAAGACGAGGCCAGATACATTTTAATTATTTACAGAGGCAAATTAAGATGAGGCTAGAGAAACGTGGGAGCGTGCAATGTACCTTGGACTAGCACTACCCTTCCCTAAGGAATGTAATCATAATACGCCCACAATGCAAAAGTTAATGACAATCTGCTAACAAAGCGGCCGAAAGGGGAGAAAGGAGGGGTGAGTGTAAGCTGAGGTGACAATAAGCGCCGCTGTGGAGGGGGAGCAAGATAGAGACAGAGCGAGCCAGCGATCCGGAAGAAGAGATAATAAACAAGATATGTTACCACTGTTGCTGACCATGTTTATACAGCACGCACTGCCCGTGCAATGGAGGGCGGGGAGGGCGGGGGGGGGGGCGTGATGTGAGTGCAGGACAACCCCGAAGCCGCAAAATGCGCTTGAAAAGGGAAACCTTGCAGGCTCTCATCTATAGTTCATTCATTTGTATTTTGGAGGGTCAAAATATGAGGGGGGAAATGCAACTGCCCTTTCCATTTCTTCCTCACATTTAAAACACGTGCTTCTCGGTAAAAGGGAAGAGAAGTCTGACTACACATGAGGCCAAATGACGGGGAAGAAGCGCTAAGTGAGTGGAAATGCTACGGTTCTCTAAAGAGCAGCTTCTCCGCTAATGTTTGCTTCCTGCCTATTTACAGGTAATATTTGCGAGTGAGAGCGCAGTTTTATCCTCCAGCTCACGTGCGGCTGTTGAATGTATAGAGTTGTTTTATTTATTTTTCAAGCAAGTTAAGAATAAAAAGGCACCAACTCGCAGTGAGGTGGAGCAAGTTACGATGGGGGCGGGTGGGTGCTGTTCTTACCAATCACTCTTGCAAACAAGGCGGAAGAGACGCCAGCGGCCAGTCGCGTGCACAGCTCCTGTTTTGTGTTGATCGCGAGAGTGCCGCCGCGCTGCCCGCGGCGACCCGGAAGCTCTTGGCCGGCCGGCCAATCTGCTCGCGACCGACCGGAAGTCCCGCCTCCCGAGGTCCGCGAGCTGCCGGCGCATGGAGCGCCTTGCCGTCCGGTGTAGCCCGGGTCCCCAGGAGGGGGCCAGGGAGAAGGAGGAGTGTGGCGCCTGTTGCGGGGCTCCTCTGACCTGAGGGAGCCCCGATTGAGAAGAGGAGACGCGCCGTGAGGAGCCCCGCCGGAAGAGCGCAGTCGGTGAGTGGGGCCCAGGGCTGATGCGAAGTCTGTGCGTGCCTGTGTGTATGCCTGTGGGGGAGGGGAGGGGGTAGGGGGGAGGGGGGATGGGAGGGGGGGGGTAGAGGGAGTGTGTGCGCGTGTGCGCGCGTGTGTGCGTGTGTGCGCGAGGGAATGTGTGCGCATGCGTGACTGTGTGTGATTGAGAGAATGCGAGGCAGGGGATAGTGTGCCTGTATGTGTGCCTGTATGTGTGCCGTATGCCTGCGTGTGCATGCGCGCGCCTGTGTGTTTGTGTGTGTGTGCGTGCGTGCATGCAGAGGGGTGGGGGCTGCCTGTGTCTGTGTGTGAGCAAGGGCTTTGCACCGCGCATGCGCAGCTATCGGATGCTCGCTCCGAGGTGAAATCCGACCTCGTCAAAGCGCGCGTCTGGTAGCTGTCCCCATTCCTAAATACGGGCCACAATGGGTCTGAAGCAGACACCTTCAATGCTCACGCATTGATGGTAGGTCTGCTCGACCTAAAAATGAAATTTGGTTGAATAGTAAAACAAAGCATATTCACAGAAAGGAAGGGATATTTCTTCCTACCCTGCTTTAATTATATAAAAGTGTATACGTTTTTTTTTGTTTCCTGCTGCAGACCTAAACTGTGTGCCTGGTTCCATAGATGTGGGGTGTTTTTCTCCATTGCAGCAAATATGTTACGTCGTCAAATGCATAAAACCATGTAATAACTCAAAGGTGACCAGTAAGGTTTTTTAAACTGCAAGTTTGACCTTGTACCTACAGTTTTGTAACAAAGGGTGAATTATGTGGCAAATGCGGCAAACTTCTATTTACATGGCGAAACACAAAATTATGTTTTTCTAGCGGGAATTGACCATAATCTCCTCACACCATATTTGCTTTTGCCTGACTTGCATCCGTTTCCTCCTTTGTTTTCTTGCTTCAGAATTTTCCCACCGAATAGGGAACAGCAAAAGGTGAACTTGGAACTGGGGTAAATTTACAGTTGCAAAAACAACAATTGATGGACAGAATGCAGAACAATGTCCTACATTTACCCCAGTACAGAGATCTGGGCCTAAATCCATCGTTTTTTGCACTCCACACCACCCCAGTTCAGACATGGCCATATGCAAATCAGCCTTGAATTTACAGTTACCATTGCTCTCTCCTGCACTTTCCCACTTTCTCCCCTCGTGTTTGGCAATCAGTTTTGTAAATGACCTGACGCACTCAGAATGTGAGATGGAGTACAGTTTGCTTCCAGGGAGTAGGCAGAAATTGTTGCACAAAGAGGGGGCTCATGCAGAGGTGCTGATTGTGTGCAGATGAACATTTTGTGCCTTTGTGAAGCATCTAGTCTTTCTGTGCTGTTGCACCTGGATGTCACACAGTGTTAAGAGAAGACAACCTACACAGAGAGGAGAGAAAAAAGCAAGGTAACCTAATTCAAAGATGTTTACTTTGAAAGTTACTACCTTTTTAGGTTGAGCCTGGGCAGCGCATGCGCTTCTCTGTGGCATGCTGTATTGGAGTTTGAAATTGAAGCCCCGCCCACTCTCCTCCCATATTTGTCATTGGCTTGTGTCATTGTCCTTCGTAAATGCTGGCTTCTGATTCGTTAATAGGCTTGTTAGTCCCTCCATAGTACCTCCTTGTCTTAATTTGTAACCTCCCATGAGGACTGGCCCTTTTACTTTGGTTGTTACACAGTGAGGCTTTTCTTAGTCTGTAAGCACTATTTTCTTTAATGAGTTTCTCCTCGTGCAGGCACGACATACTTTCCTGCAACATTCAGCATGCCATAAATGCTTTCACTTTTGGGGCAGCCCGGGACAATGGCGGCCACTTCTCTGAATAGGTCTTGCATTTACAAGAGTTTGAGCCATTGGCATTGTAAATGACCATGTCTTTTATTTATGTGTTAATTGGCAAAACAGATAAATAAAAGGCATCGTCATTTACAATGCCAATAGGTTAAACTCTCGCAAATGCGAGACCTATTGCTTTGCAAATGCTTGTTAGGTTTGAAGCTAGCGAACAGCTTTTGATTTTACTAAAATTATATGCATGATATACTTGTTTCTTAGGGGCTTTCGACAGCTTTGTTCACCAAAAGATCTATTATTCACCTTTTTTCTCATCCTCTACATCATACAGCATGGGGCAGTGTATCAACCTTCTTCAGCCATTGGATAACTTCACTGTGATTGACGGCATACTACCCTTTCACAAGGAGCACATCCACACCCAAAGTAGTTCCCTTCAGTGCCGGAATTGCTATGCAATGAGTGCTTTTTGAGGCCACAAACATTTTTGGGGAACTTGGTCAAGACCTTGTTGTTTCAGTTTTAGATTGACAAGGGGCCAGCAGCTCCTCCTAAAAAAAATAATAAAAAAAAGCTTTGCAAAAAGTGTGGTGAAACAAAATAAGCACTGGCAAATACAAAAGGCTGTAAGCCAGTACCAGACTTTTAGGTTTTATCAATGCTTGTTTGAATCTGTGTCCTACCCCACTCCTTCACTTTTTATTGTGTTTGTATATCTCTCATATCATGCGACATTCTCTTTACAAAATCTAGAAAAAAACTGTTTGGAAACATGACCAGTTCTTTTCTGATTCTGCTTCTGCTTCTACATTCATGATTGCTTTTTTTAGATTTTTTCCCCCAGCTGCTCCCCCGCCCATTCCCACCCTCTGGCCCTTCCCTCCCCCCCACCCTCCAAAAACAAAGGCAATTAGACTCCATTAGAGTCTGTGGTGATGTGCGTGCGTTGTCACTCTGGTGCTCCCAGTCCAACAGTTAATACTTATTCATAAGGTCCTAATCCCATAAGTGAAAAGTGACCAGAAAGAATTTGTAAATGAAGAAGCAAAAATGCAGCATGAGCAATCAAATATAAAAGGGTTTAGTCTTAGTAGAAAAAAAATTTGTATTTCTAACTTGGAAAATAAAGCTTTGTTTGACAATATAGTGGATCAGGAATGGGGGAAAAAACAAAACATAATATGGCTAGGATAAAACTTTGCTCCTGGAATGTGGCTGGCCTCAATGATAGGACAAAAAGAGAGCAAATGTGTGGGATAATTACACAGAATGCGTTCGATATTGTATGTCTTCAAGAGACTCATATTCCTTGGGATGAAAGGGGAGTATTAAGGGTCCCTGGATTCAAATTGTTGGGATGTACCTCTCATACCTCAAGGACTAGAGGGGTTGCTATATTGGCTAAACCTTTTTTGGGTGAACCAAAACGCGTAGCTGCTGACTCACTGGGCAGATGGGTTATAGTTGAGCTTAAGCAGGGGATTACAATATGCTCTATTTATGCCCCAAATGAGGACGATCCTTCTGTATTTTTTGATCTCGAGACAGAGTTGTCATCGTGGCCCCAAGCACTTATTTTTTGTGGTGATTTCAATATCTCCCTGCCGAAAATGGAATGCGCTTATAATCAATCCCGTGACAAATATACTGGCCGTAAGCCTAAAGTTTATAGCGCTCTTTTTCAATTAAAGGAAAGTTTAGGTCTATCCGACATATGGGATCTGAAACAGCCACAAGATCCAGGATACACATATTTCTCGTGTCCTCATAAAAAATATGTCCGAATAGATTACATCTGGTTGTCTAGTAACAGGGCTAGCCAGGCAAGAATTTGTAAATTACCGAAACTCATAGCGGATCATAATCCGTTAGTACTCTATATAAATATAGATTATATGGCTAGACCTCGGACAAGCTGGACATTCGATCGAAAACTCCTTGTTAATAGGGGATATACTGATCATATTAAAGTATGGGCTCAAGGATTTTTCGATTGTAATAGATATAGCTCATCCAGAAATACGGTATGGGATTGTTTTAAGGCATCGATACGGGGGGAGACAATTAGCTACGTCGCCAGGCACAGAAGAGAAATTGCTATGTTAAATGATATACAACTACAAAACTTAGCTAGGAAAGAAGAGAGGCATACTGCTATAATTGCTCAGGGTGGTAAGGATGGAGAGGGGGATTCAATTTTGAGAGAAATGACGATCCTCAAGGCAGCGATAAATAGCAAACTAACTCAAAAGGCAGCTGAGACGTATCAATCCCACCGCAATGAGATTTATGAAACTGGAGAGAGGGTAGGGAAGCAACTAGCACTCAGTACGCGACAAAAACAATCTCTTAATTCAATTGTGTGCATTGAGTCCGAGGGACAAGAACATACAACACCAGAAGCAATATTAGAAGTTTTTAAGAATTTCTATAAGAAACTGTATAATAATGAGGACTCTCTCGACCTCAAAGCAATTCAAAACGAAGTGGCCGGATGGGCTGTTGAATCAGGAAGTATCTCAGGGTTAGATATGGCTACTAAACAAGACCTAGAAAGGGATATAACCCTGAGTGAAGTAAGACTTGCCTTAGCAGAACTGGCCTCGGGCAAGGCAGCAGGTCCCGACAAAATTCCCCTTGAGCTCTATAAAATTTTGGATAGTATTATAACTCCTATTCTCCTCGATCTATTTATTGGAGTTCAAGTTAGTGGTAAACCTCCTAGATCATGGTTGGAAACGAACATTGTGGTATTTCCAAAAAAAGATAAATCTCCCAAATTGCCATCATCCTATCGACCGATCTCTCTGATCAATTCAGACTCGAAGCTATACTCTAAGATCCTGGCTAATCGGCTCAGGGGGACGATCGAGTCTCTGGTCTCCCCGTGGCAGCATGGTTTCATTCCGGGTAAGGACACTACGGACCATACTAGACGGGTCATCGCCCTGTTTGATGCCATGGCTGTCACGGGGGGCCGGATGTCGGTGGTCCTCCTGGATGCCGAGAAGGCCTTTGACCGGGTTTCATGGGCTTTTTTGTGGGCAGTGCTAGAGTATAATAACATGGGACCATGTCTAATTAAATCTTTAAAAGCAATGTACTTCTCACCTAGGGCCAGAGTTTTGGCGATGGGTCAGGAATCGAGTCTTTTTGATATATCCCGTGGGACTAGGCAGGGGTGCCCATGCTCCCCTATCCTCTTCGCACTGTATATAAATCCCCTCATTATAAAATTATTAAACACCGAGGCAATTCGACCAATAACTCTTGGTCCATTCGACACTAAAGTATTGGCCTATGCCGATGACGTGGCGGTAGTAACATCACACCCCAAGGAGGCAATAACGGAAATTGAACGAATTACTCATGCTTTTGGTCAGGTTTCGGGATATTCCTTAAATACGGATAAAACGATGGTTATATGTACACAAAATACCCAATTTATAGACCCTAGGAAAGTAGATAGCGCGGTATATCTGGGAGTCCGTATATCCTCTAAAATTGATGAGATTATTAAAATAAACTATGATCCACTAGTACAGAAAATAACAACAGATTTAAAGCGGATAGATGGTATACATCTCTCAATCATTGGAAGAAGTAACTTCCTTAAAATGAACACTCTACCTAGGGTTCTCTATTTGTTCCGTGCGATCCCGCTATTGGTGGATGACAAAACCATTAAGATCCTCGAATCTCAGATGAGTAAGTTTATATGGGGATACGGGAAGATAAGGAGATCTATCCGTTTTCTTTCTCTCCCCCGTCATAAGAGGCGGTCTCGCAATACCTAACTTAGGGTACTATATGCTTGCAGCTCTATTATATCAGATGAAGCCACTGTTTTATATAAGATCGCTGAGAAACGAAGTAGGTGAGAGTTATATTCCCTCAATATTCGAACTAGTTATCGGGGATAAGGCAAGAGGCCTTTTAGTAAAACAGCTTGAGCCCTCATACTACAAAAAAGTTAAATTTAAGACTATACTGAGCGTTTGGGGTATTTGGAAAAAAATTAGAAAACAACTGAATATTACGAAATACAATAAGTATACATCACTTTGGCACTCTACCATACTGCCACCAGCTATATATGATACAATTGCCAGGAAATGGGAAACATGTGGAGTCACGACTCTCGGTGACTTCCTGTCCCCTCCTGTTGGACAAAGATTCCAACAGTTACAATCTAAATTTTCTATTCATAGCAATAGTGTATTTAAGTACATTCAGATTAACACGATATTGGGCTTAAGGTGTGCAGATATTACACTGGAGAATGTTCCTCTACTTGACTGTCTATTAAGATCATCAACTAGGATTGGTACGATTTATGATGTACTAATAGACAGCCAATCTGATGACGTCGATGTGGTGGAGCAGGGTTGGTCAAGGAAATTAAATAATCCCAATGTCGATATTGATAAGATATTGGTTTTGTCAACAAAACTGTTTATGTCTTCTAATTTAAAAGCACAGTTGTATAAGACCATATATGATCTATATTTCACCCCCGCTAAACTTTTCGTTTGGGGGAAAAGAGCTAATTCAGAATGTCCTAGATGTGGAAATTGCCCGGCACATTTGATTCATATGTTATACGAGTGTGGAAAATTAGTATTATTGAAAAAAATGATAATGGATTTCTGGCAAGAAGTGTTTAGTCATCCAATCGCTGAATCCCCCTCCTTGTTTATCTTGGGATATGATAATACACTATCACATACCAATGAAGAAGAAGCACTGCTTTTTTTGGGGTCAGCAGTCTTTCGTATTATATTAACAGCACGGTGGAAAGACACAGATCCCCCCAACTTTCAGATATGGTTATCAAGACTGTTGGGTATGTATAACCAAGAGAAAGCGATATTTGCCTGTAAAGGGTTGAGGGCTCAAGCACGTGGTATTAAGATTTGGAAACCAATTGAGAATTGGAGCAAATACTAGAAATGCTAGCCAGAATGAAATCACCTATGTAAATAATATCTTGCTCTCTTTCTCGTTTTTTTTATTTTCTTCTTTCTCTCTTTTCTCCACTTTGTGTTTCGTAGTTTTTGTTCTCTTTTTGTAAATTTGTTTTCGGTGACTAAAAAGTATTGTTTTTTGTCTGCATTTGTGAATTGCCAAATAAAATCTTTAAAAAAAAAAAAAAGAAACATGACCAGTTCTCTATTGTATCTAAGTGTGCGTTATTATTGATTTGCCAGGTGACAGTGGTAACTGGATTGAAATTGCCTATGGCACCAGCTCGGGCATTGTGCGCGTTATTGTGCAGCACCCGGAGACGGTGGGCTCAGGACCTCAACTCTTTCAGACTTTCACTGTGCACCGAAGCCCTGTTACAAAGATCATGCTGTCTGAAAAGCACCTGATCTCAGGTAAGAAAGTGCCATGAGGCTTCAGGCTGAGTTAATAGCAGAGTGTTTGTTTGCAAAGGGAAATATAGAATAGCTATTGTTTTATTTAAAGAAAATGCTCTTTCTTATGTTTATAATGATGTTTCTCTATTCCTGTTAGCTTGTGCTAAGTATGGCTTTGTGTTTTATGGTAACCCGTTTTAAATTCAACATCCACTCAGATGTGAAGAGCTCGGGTATAAATGCATTTGTGCCACTACCTTGAGTCTCACTGCAAAGGTCAGAGTGCGACCTCATTCAAGCGACCCGATGCCCAGTCGATATGTCCAGGACAAGGGCCCTGCAGTTTCTTCTTATCCTACCTTGTTGTGTTCTCTTGTTTTGCAAGAAGTAACTCTAGTAAATCGGTACTTTGAGGAGTGTTGGTTGTGGTCTCTTCAGGTTGTGGCAATATTGCGTCCTCATGGACCACAATGACTTGACTGATCTGCGTCTTTCATAAAAAAAACACATTTGTTACAGATGTCCATGGTAATATTTGTACTGCCATAGCCCCAGGGCTAAAAGACTTGCCTCTCAGGAGGAAAACATTAAGCACAGCTAGGTGGTGAAACTGGTAGTCAAACTTGTCATAACGGATGCGTGCATAAGGTTTAGCAAAATGGGAAGATTGAAATCCACTAAATTTACCATCCAGGCACGGTGATGGAAGCCAAGTGAATCTGCATGCGGTTTCAGCCCTCAAACAGTACCACCCCACTCTTGAACAAGGTGCCCCATGGCCTTCATGTACAGCACATTTATATCAGGAAGGCGGCATCAGTTGTAGTCAGTCTGGTTGACGTCCCAGTAACAAATCATTTGGGCTAAAATTAAAAAGGTAATTCTGATTCATTGCAAGTCGGCCATTCAGATTGGCCTTTCCATCTGACCAATCTGCCTCCTAGATGAAGAACGTTAGCCATATCGTGTGAAGCACCAGTTGAACAATTATTTTCCCATTTTTGCCTTACATAAAAGTCGTGGTGCAGACATTTCGGACCATGATACCTGGTGACTTCCGTGTTCCGCACTAGGGCTCCACTCCCTCAAATGGAGACATTCTATGCTGTGCGGAATGCACAATGAAGGAGGCACAGTAGCCGCCATTCTACAGCTTTGTTGAGCCACAGTAAACCATTTTGACCATCCTTGCTTGTCACTGTAAATGGACTTGAAACGAAACTACGAAGCCCAATCAAGACATTGATCAAAATGGTGGAAAAAGCAATTCTGGTTGCTTTTAATACTGTACTGTTAAGCTGGTTCAAGAGAATTTTAGCTATTAACATAGATTTGGCTCTGAAATAGTGAATGTATTCTTTAATTTTCATGCTGGCATTAACAATCTAGGTTATCTTTCCACGTTTCCTCTAACTAGTCTAAATGTACAATGTAAGTGTGAATGGGACAGGACGTAGCCGGATTCATTGAGAAGCTCAATGGTAAATAGAGGCGTGTGTGTTGCAGTTTCAGCCGCATCTAGAGAAAAGAAGGTGAGATTTGCTGGCTGGTGTGCCGGTGTTTATTTATTTTATTTATTTATTTATTTTATTTTAAAAATTTATAAAGCGCGGCGTATACCCGTGGGTGTCTTGGTGTTGATGTAAATCTATTCTGGATTTTACACAGACTGGTAGAAATGTACCCTCATAAGAGCGAATGAAGGTATGCACTCTGAGAGACCTTGTAATAACCTGCCTTAAATGCCATGATTATCTTAATAAGTACTTGAGCTGTGATTAATGTCCAAATGAGAGCTTCTGTCACTAATCTTAGAGGATTTGAATGCGTCTGGTGGTGGTGGCCTTGTTGACTTTGTTTTGAGACGTCGGACAGTTTGATGGCTTTTGCAGCACTAGTATATGACGGATGAAAAAGGACATTCAGGTTTGGGAAATTAATAAATAAAAACAATTTTCTGAGTGAGAAGCAATGGGCTTCTAAAAGAGGAGTTTATAGATCTAAAGGTTAAATGTTCAGTAGCAGGACTTTGAGAAAGCAGATTGGAGATATTATAGACACTATCCCCTGAGAATGTAAAAAAGAGTCTGTGAAGCAGGAGAGTGACATTTGTAAATGAATGAAGGGATGATGGCTATCTCGAACTTACACATGACTTACCTATGAACAGTGTGGAATTTTGGAAGAGTTATTAAGTATTTTGCATAAACTAGAGGATGGACCTTCAATAATTCCTTTTGTTGTAACCCAAGTTTGGGCATCGTGGGTAGAAAAGTGCTGGAGTTCAGACACAAGCAAAAAGAGAAGGACAGTTCAAATGCATACACATTGATTCAAAATCTCCATGTGGCGCTCTGCTGCCCCCATGCACACCCGCTGATGAGTAGAGTTTTCGTAGTGCTTTGCTTAAGCAAAAAATGTGGTTTTCATATTCAAAGACCTTAATTTGTAGATCTGATCTTATGTACGCAGATGACTGCGTCCTTATGGCCAGAAAAGGCCTGGCCTTTCAAAAACATTTCGATGCTTTTGTAAAATTCATGTATGACCTGGGCCTCGCAACAAACACTTCTAAATCATATGTTATGGTTTGTGGAGACCCCCCGAGTAGGCTCACTTGTTTTCAAGTAAACTGGATCACACTTAAGTGTGAGACCTCCTTTACCTATTTAGGGATCCCATTTCGATAATAACCTAACCTGGAGGTATCTGAGCAATGTGAGAGCAATACAACACGGTCACGCCACAGCGTCCCTGTCTACATTTGCAGCTAGGCTTGGGTCTATGCCTCTGAAAGCCACCATTACAAAATATAGAAGTTAAAAACCTGTCCCAATTGTCACCTATGTTGCGGGGGAGTGGGGACATATTGTCCACCCTCAGTTAGAAATCTGCGAAGCTAGATTGCCTCTCCCTAATTCCTTTCCTTCTGTATTAGCACATGAAGAATTAGGTCTCAAATATCTGGGAGACATATTGCAGCTAGCACCCACCCTTGCATGGGTTATCAGTGAGGTCCAGGCCAGAAGCAGCCATGACACAATCTATAATTACTGATTTTCTCAAACTGGACAGGGTTCATAAATGTAATTGGCTAACTCATATTAGGAAAGATCTCTATCCAATTGGCAGAAGGGACTTGTATGATGATCCGCTAGTAGTTAAGAGGACTGGCAAAGCCAAAGTGAAAGATGAATAACAAAAACTGATTATACAAAAGAGGATGGAGGTCGAAATCAAGAAGAAATCTGTTACATTTTATTTCCCACTAAGCACCACTCCACTCCAGCTGTTGAGCCACATCTGATGAAAACACCGCATAATTAAAGGTTTTTCCTATTGGATCCAGGGAGGGAATGGCTAATTTCTTGGTCTGATACCCTAAAAATTTACACAATAACCTAGACCTTATCCAGTGCCCATGTTACTCCATAGCACAACAGTCAAAACTTCATCTGTTCTTTTTCTGGGAGTTATATTGAGACCAGCGACTCCACATATTGAGACCATTACTGTGAATCGTAAATATACGGAAATGCAAAGAGGCGTTAGGGCTTTTGCAATTGTGACAGACTGATGTTGTGTGTCACACTGTAGATTTCTTGCTTCCGTAGTTAAGAATATGAGAATTGTCGGGAAATGATTGTACTTGAGCACACAGGCGCGCAACGCAACACAAACAGAGTTTGAGTACTTCACAGGTCTTTAAAAGACCATTTACTGATTAACAAGGCTTTGTTGTTGTTTCACCCCTCTTAGAGCCCTTGCATCTCACTCTGCCTAGTGATGGAAGAATTTCACCCCCCCCCACCCCCCATTTTTATTAGCCCCTCCCGAAATTTGGCTCCAGTTGCTCCTCTGTGAGCACGGCTTTAGTTAAATGAAAATTCCTGTCTCTGCCCACATAATATTGATTGAATTTATTGGGATGGACCATTGGTCATATCAAGAAGGAGATGAAATAACTGTAAGGTGTAGGGACCGCTATACAGCTCTCAGAATAAGTAAACCCAACACCAGAGACTGTGTTGTGTATTCCATTGCTAGATACCTGTCGGCTATATGGCACATTAGGTCGAATGCTCCTTAATTTAGCACTTTCATGTATATTAAATGTACTGCCCCAATTGTTTTTAGGACTGGTGTTGTACATTTTTTTCCAGGTACTCACTTGTTCTAATTTTTTTAACCATATCATTCATTCATAAAATCTTTATTTCGGCTGTTTGGCATAAAAGAGTGCGAAACGATAAAACAGTGTTCAGGGATGATAATACAATTCATTAATATGGACACAATGAACAGCTAAAATCATACATGCTTGAATGGTACATGATTTCAATTTAGCAAACCGTATAACCAGATAAATCGGTGTCATTCATTAACGATCATAAACCTGCGCTTATGCCATATAGCTGCCAGAAACTTGGAAACAGCAAATACAATCTGCCTAGTCGTCTGTTTTTAAAACTCTAAAAGCATGCATACACTGTACAAGACCCAGATTTTTACATAGAGGTATGAGCCAGTACTTCCTCGGTTTGCTGTACGCTGGACAAAAGAAGAGAACATGAAGTTCATTTTCGATTTCACAGCTGCACCCAGGACCGTTCTTATCTGTCAAAAGTGACCATTTACTAGTAAAGGCTCTTATGGGTAGGGTACCATATCTCCATTGTAGATAGAGTTTCCTAGCAACAATAGGGTAAATGTCATCCATGACAACCTTCAAAAAATAAGAAACTTTAAATGTCAAAAAAGTAGTAATTAAGGTGCCGGCATGGGGATTAGACAGGGCAGCGGCAATATTTGTATCAACGAAAATCCTGGTAAGGGACTTTCGCAAAATCTCCTTGCAACGCCTCTCCGGATCATTCCATAGGGCAGACAATCCCAATTTAACAAATTCCTGTTTTATGAACATAAGCCAGGGTATTTTAACTATGCTGTAATGGGTTAGTATTTCCTTAAGTTCTAGCCTATAGTTAATCAACTCTGGGGTTGTCCAGAGCCTACGCGAGAACCTGAGGGGTTTGAGCGCTAATTCATCTTCAATGTGTCTCAACCCCAGGTCAAGCCTTAATGGAAGTAGCGGGGTACTTTGTGGGAGTGCCAGCAACTGCCTAATAAATTTGTTTTCTGTTTTGGCAATTTCGGGCCTACAGGAATGTCCCCACAACTCCCCTCCATACAGAATTGCACCCCTCGCCTGAGTTTTATAAATCTCCAAGGGGGACTGACTGGTTTAAATGTAGATGAATTGGAAAGCTTGAGTATGCCCCCCGCAAACCGGGCCAGTTTCATTTGTAACTTTATTTTCTGGGGCCCCGTAGCAGATTTTCATTAATGGTTACCCCCAAATATTCAAAGGTCGTCACCCTTTCTAATCTTACTGAGCCCAGACTGGGATTCGGGCGGGTAGTTGCAGGTGGGTTGAAGATCATGAATTTCCTTTTGACAGCATTTATCTCCAAACCACGACCTCTGCAAAAGTCTTCAAAGCCATCCAATATGCGTTGTATCCCCATGGGAGACTTAGAGAGCAGCAGGGTGTCGTCTGAGAACATGATCGCCGGCCCCCTGCTACCTGCCAACCTTGGCTCATCATTGTTGAGAACACCATCTAGGTGGGCGATTACCCCATTGACATAGAGGCAAAACAGGGTGGGTGCCAAAACACACCTCTGTCTTACCCCCCTACCAGCGGGGAACCTCGATGACAACGCCCCATTCTTCCCGCATCGGTCCTGCGCGAAATTCTCCTCGTGTAACCTGATCAAAATAGTTAGAAGTTGGGGCGGAATGCTCAACTCTTGGAGCACAAACCACAGTTTCCACCGGGGCACTATGTCGAAAGCAGAGCGGAGGTGCACGAACACCATGTAGAGGCTGCCACCCTCTATCTTCACCGTTTTCCAGAATAGTAATATTAGGCGAAAGATTTGATCCATGGTGGAGGTATTCCTCCTGAACCCCGCTTGATACAGGCTTAGGATTGCGTGCTCCTCAATCCAGTCCGGTAGACGGTCTAAGATGAGCCGCACAAAGATTTTTTGCGAAACATCAATAAGACTGATGGGCCTGTAGTTGGCTGGGAGCAGAGGAGAGCCTTTCTTAAATATTGGGACAATTTCTGCTCCCAGCCAACTACAGGGAACCGCCATGCCCCTCAGGACTGCATTGAAAAGTATTTGGAGGTATGGGCCCCAAATCCTAGGTTGATGTCTGAAAAGGTCTCCCGGTAGTTTGCCAAGACTCGGGGCTTTTCCCACAGCGAGTTTGCCTATTGCAGTACATACTTCCTCGGTAGTAAACTCCAGCTCGTCATACTGAGGTGGAGGCTGAGAGTGCCGGAATGCTTTCCGCACCTTGTTCCGCGGAGTATAGGGCCTGGAAGTGGTCTTCCCACACTTTGGCGTCTATATTTGGTTCGATAGCCGATTTCGGCTCTCCAGAGCCTATATTGACTATTGACCAGAATCTTCTCGCATCCCTTGCGTTAAAGGCAACGGTAAAATGTGTCCTCTTATCTTGGTCCCACTCTTGCTTTGCGTGTTTCATTATTTCTTTGTATTGTTGTCTCCGGGCTCAAATTTGAGGTTTGTTGCTGCCGATCTTCAAGGCTTGAACTAGCTCGGACTTAGCTTTTCTGCCTGCAGCGTTATACCATGTGGATAGCGGTGACCTTTTTCTCCCTTTAACCACCTGCGGATTAAAAACTTCAGCTAGCTTGGATACTAAATCAATATGAAGAGCCTGCATTTTTGCATTAAACACTGGATGTAAGAGTTGAGTGTTTAGAACATCTACCTCCACAAACAGGGGAACAATTAAATTATATATGTTAGAGTTCTTCTGGGTTTGCCACTATTTTATCCCACCTGACCCTACGTCTATCATTTGACAAAATGGTCTTATCTCCTGGTGGCTCTAAGTTTGCCGTGCCATTCTCTCCTGGACCGGGGAATACCATCTCCAAGCATAGAGCATTATGATCGCTCTCAGTTCTACTATTTACCTTAAAGTCCATGACCATGGAATGCAGCATAGCCTACGCAAAGTTGTTTTTCGCGAGCCCAGGTCTCCTGGAAGAGACAAATGTTGTTCTTATCCACAAAAGAACCCCACTCTTGGCAAGCCATTTTATTGGGTAAGCCTGCCACATTCCAGGATAGTATTGTCACCGAGCTCTGTATAGTACCATTCGCGCTGTCACCACTCCCCCTTAGGCCACCTTCACTCACACTTATCAGGGAGGGCTCCAATATGCAGCCTGTCATAGTTCTCCCGGGTGGGTGATCACTATTACCTATGATAGTGCCTAAGTTGGACAAGTAAGGATCTGGGGAGTCCCGGGTTAGCTGGTTACTAGCTAACTCCGTATCTCCCTCATGATGTACATTACACATGATTTGAAGGATCCCTTTATTGCCATCCCGGCTCTGCTGCAGTCAATCAGTGTCCCAGTTATATATCCACTCGGGTTCGCTACCTTACTCCTATTTTCACGTGCCGACATTTTACTAGCACAAGCGGTGACTCAGGCAGGTACTTACGGTGGACCGCGGTGATTGCAGTATGGGAAAAGCCAGAAGAAAAAGGGGTGGCCCGGTCCGGTCTCCACCGGGCTACAACGGGGGCCGCGAGCAGTTTTCAAGCTGCAGGTGGAGGGCGGGGCGGGAAGAGGAACCAGCTGGGAGTAGTTGTCGGGCTGCTGGTCCTCGCAGTCCCGGTCTATAGTCCTCACAGGGCAACAGAAAGCAGCACAATCCCCACTGCTGCGAGCGGCACCCATATCAGTTTTAGGATGTTTTATTTGAACCCCTTTTAGTCTTTTCTATAATAGTATGATGCTTTTGTATCGTTAGACCGAAATTCCCCACACAGCAGAGTTCCACTTAGAAATAGTTTTCCACAATAAAATTGCATGTTTTATTACATTACTTTTTAAATGTTTATACTGTACTTTTTATGGTTTTATTTAACCGAAATAAAGGAAACATGACTATGAACTGTACTCTGTTTTAATGCACTGAGAGACGTTATGTATTTATTCTACGCATCATTTGTTGATGTGTTTTTATATTATGATGGTTGAACTCAAATCGAATATAGCTTTGATGAGCTGAACTTGTAGATCTGTTAAGCTTTTTCACAAATGAATGTTAAAACTACTTCTCCGTCACCTGTTTAATTCATTACCAAGTCCACCGTTGAGCACCTTTGCCAGACACAAGTCAAACACAAGCAAGCTCTCCCCTTTACACACACTATCCCCCAGTGACGTCCATAGTAACTGGAAAGGAAAGCGACTTGAGGTCTGCTTGCTTTTGGTATCCACAGGGTTACTGAAATTGGCAGCTTGGACATGACTTTAGCAAATCTTTCCTAGATCACATACCACACTGGATATGGCAGGTTAACTGTTTGGAATACAGTTTCACTTGAATAAGAAGAAAGTGTTATGAATGATTGAATGAACTGTGAAGCTCTTTATGTGATCACCTATGCCTTTGGGAACCTGCCTGTTCTGGACACCTGCCCTTGTGAAGGTCCAGTCATTAATTTGCAGTCTTTTCACACATTTGTCGTCCTTTCCTCTAGTTTGCGCTGACAACAATCATGTGCGTACCTGGACTGTTACCCGATTTCGCGGCATGATCTCCACCCAGCCCGGCTCCACCCCTCTGGCCTCCTTCAAGATCCTGGCACTGGAAGATATCGACGGACATGCCGGCTGCAGCGCTGGCACGGACATTGGTAGGCAGTCAATGCGCTACACATCTTACATTCGTCTTGTTTCCAGTGACAGCAGGAAAATTATGTCCAGTACTAGCGGCAGAGGATCTACAGCAGAATTAAAGTTATATGAGAGAGAGGGAGAGAGAGAGAGAGATAGAATGAGAATATGAATAAATAGGTCTCCTGGTTTTATGGTATTTTTTTAGGTCTCGCCTTTACCATTCCGCAGGAATGGGAAATGGGGAGAATTCAAGTCGGCAAAATCATCTTCAAACCAAGGGCTTTCAGCACCGCGGTTTTCTTGCAGTTCACGCGAATCACGTGAGCAAACATGCACGAGCATTCACGGCCAGGGCTTCTCCTCCCCTAGCAGCACTCCTCCCACACCAGCAACTCCCCCCTCCCACACCAGCACCTCCCCTCTCTCTCCCCGCAAACACAGCCTTCCCGTAGCAGCACTCCTCCCACACCAGCAACTCCCCCCTCCCACACCAGCACCTCCCCTCTCTCTCCCCGCAAACACAGCCTTGCCGTAGCAGCACTCCTCCCACAACAGCAACTCCCCCCTCCCACACCAGCACCTCCACTCTCTCTCCCCGCAAACACAGCCTTGCCGTAGCAGCACTCCTCCCACACCAGCAACTCCCCCCTCCCACACCAGCACCTCCCCTCTCTCTCCCCGAAACACAGTCTTGCCCTAGCAGCACTCCTCCCACACCAGCACCTCCCCCTCCCACACCAGCACCTCCCCTCTCTCTCCCCGCAAACACAGCCTTGCACGTACATCTATTAACTGCATCCGTTTCCTTAGCAGCATTTGTGACCTTCCAAACTGCCTGCAGCAGTCACTGTTCTTTCCCTTCATTTGTTCATTCTGGTACTGTTCTCATGTACTCGCCTGTCAGAGTATTTCTAACTCTCCCTTCTTTTCTTCCTACATCTAACACCAGCACCTCCCCCCTTCCACACCAGCACCTCCCCTCTCTCTCCCCGAAACACAGCCTTGCCCTAGCAGCACTCCTCCCACACCAGCACCTCCCTCCTCCCACACCAGCACCTCCCCTCTCTCTCCCCACAAACACAGCCTTGCACGTGCTGCGCTTCTCTCGCTCATTCACTTTGTTTCTCCATCGCCTCCCACGACCTCTCTCTGGTTGTCCTCGCTATACACACCCTTGCCTATAGACAAACATCGCAGGAAAAAAAACTCGCTACTGACACGGAGCCGAGGAGTCCTATTTAGAGAGCTGCCTCCTGAAAACAAGTATCGAAAGTGGAGCACTTGACTAATAATTAAAAAAACAAGAGTCGGCGAAACCTGTTCCACGATATTTACACACCTTTCTGGTACAATGCATCTTTCTAATTAAAGACAGGTTCGTCGTCAAATGGTTTGTCCCTTGTGTGGTGGTTAGAATGCAGTGCATGTTTCCAGGCCTCTCTGAATCACTGACTATCCCTTAACACCTGACTATCCCGTAACACTAGATTTCATGTGCACTGTCAGGGACTACTGCCAAAACCTGCAAATTCAGTACTCTCGATCTATGTCCGCATTTGACATGCTTGAAGTAAAATATAAATCCATTTGCCCCTCACAAGCGTAACAAATATGAAATCAGGTGACATGCATTTAACTGCCAACATGTAAACAAGCCGAATATGTGCATGCAGCTTTCCAATATAGAAAACAAATTGGACTTTATTCGCAAAAAAATAGATACTACAATTGGACTCCTTGGGTTCAACTCACATGCAAACCTCAAGTGACTCCAACTATTAAATCTTCATTAACACAAACAAAGATACTTGGCACAAAACAACCCAATAGGCATACTGCCAATAAAACCATGCTCAAACCAGGCCAGAAAGTTAGTCTCGTTTTGCCATCAAGGAACAATGAATTTACAATAAACATGGCCATTGAAAATGTATTCTTAAAAATTAGGATTGGAATTATATGGCCATTAAGTTATTAACTATTTTGCACATGAAAAGAAACCGTAAGTCCGTAACTGACACACTAGTTAGAATTCTTTAGATAAGTACTGAGCTCTGACATCGATGTACAACCTTCAGGTCATAAATGTTAACACCGTCAGGACTGAATCCGACCTTCATCCTTCTGAGGTGCATACACGGAGTACCACTGAGTGATCAACAGACACACCTTTTACGAACAGCGCTATATATAACAGCAAAACTAACGAAGCAAGGGAGGGTTAAAACAAGAATATGCTTTATTAATAGGAAAATTCAAAAGTGGGGCTGCGACGTGATAAAATAGAATGGAAAGTAATGATTGACGTCATTGACAGCACATGTGAACATATCATCCACGAGCTGATCACGTAAATATCGTTCAGGCGTTTCTTCCGTAGATTACTTTCAAGATTCATCTGGCAATGCATACGTCTTAAAAACACCTTTGTAAATCAAACCAATGCACATGAAAACATTTTCGGCCATATTGGAAAAAACATAGACTATTTGAAAAGCCAAAACACTTCACAAACAATCACAGGATAAATCAAAATAAACTGCTAATACAAAAACATATTTACTGAAAACACCAAGTAACACTAGTTTAAACGTTGAAGGTTGTTGCATACCAATAGTGTCTAAATTCATCTCAGCCTTAAATATTAATCAAAATCATTCACAACACAAAAGAATAATACTGCAAAAGAAAGACACTGTGATTACAATACAACAGTACAATCACAATCGCACATTGTCAACAAAAAAAAGATTTCCAAAAAAATGTCTGAAGTACAGTACATAAAATAACTACATCGCAAGATATTTACTAAAAACAACATTCATACATAGCACATTAAAATTTTGAAACGTTCAATAGCTAGACACGATGTGCAAAAGAAAAGTCAAATTCAGTCGGAATATGTCGTACGTACATCACAAAAAATTCTAACTGCCATATATTCATTAGAAACAACATTAATACATAGCAGATCAAAATTTACAAACGTTCAATAGCTGTACACAAACAGCATACGAAAAGTCAAATTCAGTTGGAATATGTCGGAACTACGTCCCATAAAATTAAGACATTTGCAATATATTCATTAAAATCAACATTTATACATAGCACATCAACATTTTAAAACGTTACATAACTATACACTAAGTACATACGGAAAACCAAAAACAGTCTGAATACGCAAACGTCATAAAATACAAAACATTAATCAACGTTCAAAAAAGTATAAACACAATCAATACTACATACCCAAAATTTGTATAATAATATTAAAATTCAAACTTACCTGTCAAACGACGCAGCAACAACACAAGAAGCACAACGCGCCTTTCACACGTGACTGTTCTCGAAGATCTGGGAATTTCCCCGTTGATGCACGTCAATCGCAATGCTACGTCACAAAACGTAGCAATGCGATTGGCTGGAAATTACATCATTCGGAAAACAAAGGGAAAATACAAAAAAAAACTAGAACGCTGACCTCAAAAACGTAGGTAACGTATAGGCGCTACATTGCGACCGGCATTTTTTTTTTAAGGAAAAGACATCCGCACTAGGAAAAGGGACTCAAAGCCATACTATCACTCACGCCAAACACAAAATAAAAAAATTAATAAAAACATACACATACACATGTTCACAGCAAAAAAATAACACACACTTGCAAAATAATCACACACACCACCATATCATCAACACACAACATCACACACTAAGCATAACACCACAAAGAACAATATACTCAATTATTGTTCACATTAACACACTAAATCAATGTCACCACTCACACATGCAACGCCACTCATCCACGCAACGCCACTCACCCACGCAACGCCACTCATCCACGCAACGCCACTCATCCACGCAACGCCACTCATCCACGCAACGCCACTCACCCACGCAACGCTACTCACCCACGCAACGCTACTCACCCACGCAATGCCACTCACCCACGCAACGCCACTCATCCACGCAACGCCACTCATCCACGCAAAGCCACTCATCCACGCAACGCCACTCACCCACGCAACGCCACTCACCCACGCAACGCCACTCACACGTGCAACGCCACTCACACGTGCAACGCCACTCACACGTGCAACGCCAGTCACACGCGCATCGCCACTCACATGCGCAACGCCACTCACATGCGCAACGCCACTCACGCACGCAACGCCACTCACGCACGCAACGCCACTCACACACGCAACGCCACTCACACACGCAACGCCACTCACCCACGCAACGCCACTCACCCACGCAACGCCACTCACCCACGCAACGCCACTCACACACGCAACGCCACTCACACACGCAACGCCACTCACCCACGCAACGCCACTCACCCACGCAACGCCACTCACCCCCACACAGCACCACTTTTACCCACACAGCACCACTTTTACCCACACAGCACCACTGTCAGACACACAAAGCCACTCACACCCACGCAAGCCCACTCTCACACACGCAACGCCACTCACACACGCAACGCCACTCATCCACGCAACGCCACTCACCCACGCAACGCCACTCATCCACGCAACGCCACTCATCCACGCAACGCCACTCACCCACGCAACGCCACTCACCCACGCAATGCCACTCACCCACGCAACGCCACTCACCCACGCAACGCCACTCATCCACGCAACGCCACTCATCCACGCAAAGCCACTCATCCACGCAACGCCACTCACCCACGCAACGCCACTCACCCACGCAACGCCACTCACACGTGCAACGCCACTCACACGTGCAACGCCAGTCACACGCGCATCGCCACTCACATGCGCAACGCCACTCACATGCGCAACGCCACTCACATGCGCAACGCCACTCACGCACGCAACGCCACTCACGCACGCAACGCCACTCACGCACGCAACGCCACTCACGCACGCAACGCCACTCACACACGCAACGCCACTCACCCACGCAACGCCACTCACCCACGCAACGCCACTCACCCACGCAACGCCACTCACCCACGCAACGCCACTCACACACGCAACGCCACTCACACACGCAACGCCACACACGCAATGCCACTCACACACGCAACGCCACTCACCCACGCAACGCCACTCACCCACGCAACGCCACTCACCCACGCAACGCCACTCACCCACGCAACGCACTCACCCACGCAATGCCACTCACACACGCCACTCACACACGCAACGCCACTCACACACGCAACGCCACTCACACACGCAACGCCACTCACACACGCAACGCCACTCACACATGCAACCCCACTCACACATGCAACCCCACTCACACATGCAACCCCACTCACACATGCAACCCCACTCACACATGCAACCCCACTCACACATGCAACCCCACTCACACATGCAACGCCACTCACACGTGCAACGCCAGTCACACGCGCATCGCCACTCACATGCGCAACGCCACTCACATGCGCAACGCCACTCACATGCGCAACGCCACTCACGCACGCAACGCCACTCACGCACGCAACGCCACTCACGCACGCAACGCCACTCACGCACGCAACGCCACTCACACACGCAACGCCACTCACCCACGCAACGCCACTCACCCACGCAACGCCACTCACCCACGCAACGCCACTCACCCACGCAACGCCACTCACACACGCAACGCCACTCACACACGCAACGCCACACACGCAATGCCACTCACACACGCAACACCACTCACCCACGCAACGCCACTCACCCACGCAACGCCACTCACCCACGCAACGCACTCACCCACGCAATGCCACTCACACACGCCACTCACACACGCAACGCCACTCACACACGCAACGCCACTCACACACGCAACGCCACTCACACACGCAACGCCACTCACACATGCAACCCCACTCACACATGCAACCCCACTCACACATGCAACCCCACTCACACATGCAACCCCACTCACACATGCAACCCCACTCACACATGCAACCCCACTCACACATGCAACGCCACTCACACACGCAACGCCACTCACACACGCAACGCCACTCACACACGCAACGCCACTCACACACGCAACGCCACTCACCCACGCAACGCCACTCACCCACGCAACGCCACTCACCCACGCAACGCCACTCACCCACGCAACGCCACTCACCCACGCAACGCCACTCACCCACGCAACGCCACTCACCCACGCAACACCACTCACACACGCAACGCCACTCACACATGCAACGCCACTCACACATGCAACGCCACTCACACACGCAACGCCACTCACACACGCAACGCCACTCACACACGCAACGCCACTCACACACGCAACGCCACTCACACACGCAACGCCACTCACCCACGCAACGCCACTCACCCACGCAACGCCACTCACCCACGCAACGCCACTCACCCACGCAACGCCACTCACCCCCACACAGCACCACTTTTACCCACACAGCACCACTTTTACCCACACAGCACCACTGTCAGACACACAAAGCCACTCACACCCACGCAAGCCCACTCTCACACATGCAACGCAACTCACACACGCAACGCCACTCACACACGCAGCGCCACTCACCCACGCAACAACAATCACACATGCAACGCCACTCACCCACGCAACGCCACTCACTCAAAGGCACTCACACCCATGCAGTGCAACTTTCACCCACACTGTGCAGTGCACAATAGGTCTCGCAGTAGGAAAGTTGGAGCTATTGGTTTTGTAAATGACAAAGCACTTAATGTTTTTAAAATGAAAACAAAAATAAAAGGCATTGCTATTTGCAATTGTAATAGCTCCAACTTTCCTACTGCGAGACCTATTGGCAACGCCAGTGCTTGTTTTTTTTTTACATTTGTCTGTATTTTTCCATTGGTTTTTTCTTTGCTAATGTTATTTGTATGTATCCATATTTATTTAAGGTTTTGTGAATAAAGGAAGTTGTAATTAGTATATTTTCACATTTATGTAACCAATAAATGTGCATTCATGCTTGAACGCCTGATAGGTTCCAGTGATAGTAACACCCACAGATGATAAATCAATGCACTTTATATGAAAATAGGAACATTTTAGTATCAAGGTTGTGCATATCTACTGCTGTTTAAGCTTCTTTACTAACTAAAAAATAATAATTCTAACCTCCTACCTAGTAATCCGCACAACTATTACCTGGCAGTCATGACTGGCAGCATTTAGAATCTCCCTTGAATTTCCGTTTTTTACCACATTTAAAAATAAATACAGACAGGAAAATAAATGGTTCATGTTTGTATGTATCTGTAAAAATCAGTAAAAACGTAAAACAGGGAGCCTTAATTATACAATGTCCATTAAGCCATTTCTAAGCTGAGCTGCAGTGCTTTTATCAAAGAACTCTGAGCAATTACACTTTATTGTTTGATCTACAAGGATTACAAGAAAATCAGCCCTTCCTTACTTTCGAATGGGAGAAGCATTTAGAGAGGTTGTCGGTCATGTTAATGAAAAGCGAATCTACAAAAATACAGATGGAACCAAATAATGTACCGTTTCCCTGGTTAGTTTGCCAAACAATGGACCGTAGCCGTCTTTGTGCCTGACTAGAAATAGCTGTGATGAGCTGAGCATCCGAAAACTCATCCTGTAATTTGTCTGCTAAAAGGTTTTGTAAAATACTATGCCATGTTGTAACATGCATGTCCCAACATGAATCTGTGTTGCTCTGTTGATTTTAAGCTCTGTTGCAGTGTAACTGCACCTCTGGGCGTGTTTGCTTTTGAGGACGACGGCTGTTGAGGGGTCTTCCCCCTCCCACAATCATATATGATTTTCATCAATACGTCATACCCACCCCCTTGCCACTCACAATGATGTGAAACAGTGGGGCCAATATTACGGTCATCACAATGATCTATTTCAATGCAGTTATTTAGTCATCACTCTTCTTGCTCTGGGTGATTTTGATATTGGCATTTTCATAACCGAACTGTTGGGAGTCAATACACCGGGTCGGATTGGTAACGCGGGCACTCGGGCAATGCCTGAGGGGCCAATGTCCAGTTCCAGATGTGGGCTGCCTTTTTGAACAGTCTTGGAGGCCGATTTGGGTGATATCTGTGTTCAGATACCACCAGAGGACCAGTGGGACCCCAAGTGGCCTTTCTGGAGGCATATGGGTGTCCATTACCTCCCTTTAACGAACGAGGCAGAGGTGTCACTCCTTTTCTCTCCCTTTCTCTCCCTGGGCCGCCCAATTAATATATGCAGAATGAGCGGAGGCAGGGGGCCTGAGTAGAAGTGGCCTCACTTGTTTTCAGGTGTGTTTCACAGTGTAAACTAATCCGTGCATTTTTTTACTCCAACCCCCCTAACCCCCCCCACCCTCTTCTTTTAAAATAACATTTCGTCGAAGCAGTGTTTTGCAGAAAGGCAATATGCAAATGTTGGCCACTATTTTTTTGCGCGCCCGGGTCGATTTTTAATCCCAATCCAACCCTGTCAATACATCACATATCCCTACAAAGAGTGAGAGTACAAACTGACGAACTGAGAGCTGAGACAGTACAAACTGACGATCCAAAAAGCGAAACACATTAAGGAAGCCAGTAACTCCTCCAAGGACCTCTTCCAGGCAGTATCATCCCTGGTAGCCCCCAAGCCGGCGGAGATTCCCCCAAGTCATGAACTCTGCGAAGACCTAGCTAAGTTCTTCCAGAACAAGGTAAGAAAGATATTTCTTCCGTTAGACAAGCAAGTTAAAACTGGGTCCCCTGACACCAATACTGAAGGAAATAGTATCAAAATGACGCTACCCAATTTTGCCCCGACCAATGATGAGGAGGTCGTGAACAGATTACTAAGGATAAAATCGGGCTCCCCGTCTGACCCCTGTCCAGCCACGGTGGCTAAATTAGCCCCTGCGGCTATGGCTGCTGGCCTTACCCCACTGTTCAATGCTATGCTGGACAAAGGGGAATTTCCATCACGATGGAAACAAGCCTCCATACTCCTGCTACTCAAAAAACAGAACCTTGACATAACCGATTTGAATAACTTCCGACCTATTGCTAGACTACCCCTTCCAGCGAAAATTATGGAGGGTATATTAAACACTCAGTTGAGTGCCTTCCTGAGGGCTGGTCAATGTCTAGATCCTTCACAGCAGAGATTCAGGGCGGGCCACTGCACCGAATCCGCACTGACCAAATAGGTAGAGAACATAAGAACAGTAATGGATACAGGAGGCAGAGCTGCTCTGATCCTGCTGGACTTGTCTGCGGCCTTCGACGCGGTTCACCATAAACTTTTGGTGGACCGGTTGAGAGCCTGTGGGATACAAGGAAAGGCCCTTAAAATCCTGCATGCCTTCCTATCCGGAAGGACTCAGAAGATAGCTCTAGGCACCTTTGAGTCCGACCCTTTTGCACTCCCATGTGGAGTCCCTCAGGGGTCTTCCCTGAGTCCTACCCTATTTAATATTTATGTTTCTACCCTGGCGCCAGTGATCAGATCTATTGGCTTCCATTTACCATCTTAGGCAGATGACACACAGATAGTGGTGTCACTGCTACCGGGTGAAACGGACAACACAGCAGATAGGTTCAGAGGCTGTATGCGTGAAGTTAGCATTTGGATGGCAGGAAACAACCTTAAACTGAATTCAGCAAAAACTGAAGTTTAGCTTTTTGGGTCAAGAGATAACTTCTGGTCCCCTCGTTGGTGGCCAGAGGAAATGGGGATTCCTCCTTTACCGGTCACGAAAGTTAAAAACGTGGGCGTCCTGATGGATGACTCCTTATCCTTCAGGCCTCAAATAAATGCCCTTTCTTCAACCATCCATTATATGCTTAAAACAATTCGGCAAGTTCTGCCGGTTCTTGCAGAAGAGCACAAAAAGACAGTGGTTACTAGTCTAGTGATATCTCGCCTGGACTACTGCAACAGCCTGCTCTTAAATGCGCAACAGGGAATTCTTAATAAACTTCAAATTCTGCAAAACGCAGCTTCCCGCTTGATCACAGGAGCATCCAAACGTGACTCGGCTGCTCGGGTCCTGGGGATGCTACACTGGCTTCCAGTCCGGAAAAGAATAATTTTTAAATCACTTTGCATAGTCTTCAAGGCACTTAATGGTCTGGGCCCCCAGTGCATGACTGCGCTTTTCCACTGGTACAAACCAGTAAGAGTCCTCAGATCGGCCGATCAAAGGCTGGTGGTAGTCCCCAGAGCCAGGAAAGCTCGTTTGGGGGGCAGGAGCTTCTCCTTGGGAGCAGCGAAAGCATAGAATGCTTTGCCGCTCAACCTCAGACAGACGCAAGACCTTCTATCGTTCAGAAGAGTTTTAAAGACCTGGCTTTTTACAAACTAATTTTCTCTGAATTAACACACTGAGTTTTAGTCATAAAGCGCCAGGACACCTCCGGGTAACAGCGCGCTCTAAAAATGTGAAAAATAAATAAAAATAAGAAGATATTAGAAAAAAAACAGGGAAGGATAGAAAAGCATTTAATGTTCTAGGACATCCAAATGCAAAGCTGAAAAGAGGCAGGTTGTGTACACAGTTCCATCAGCCCAACAGGTACAGCCATCCCCTCACCTATCTGATCGTTCTCATACTATCAACATTAAAGCAAGAAAGATTTAAGCAACGCTTCATACACCATCTGGTTTTTACGTAAAAAGTAGCAAATCCAATTGCAGAAGCAGTTCTACATGTTTTCTAGTATAGAGTGTGTTCTCGACGATGATAGGGTAATTAAGGCTCTATCATTTGATCAATAACATTTCTAAGGATACTAATAAGGTTGATATTGCTGTGCCTTGTTAAGCGAGGATGGACACTTGTTCACTCGCACCTGATGAGAGACATCAAATGTTTACACATGTGCTGTCAAGCTATCTACTGGAGGTTAATGATGGTTGATCACCTGGATCTGGTTGCTGTCAAGCGAATATCATTGGAAAGATTAATCCTGTCACTGGCCACTGAGCCATCAGTCTGTACGAGTCATTGTCTGCATAGTTCATAACATGTAAACGAAAAGGACACTCAAGCTGGGGGAGGTGGGAGTATTTTATCACAGATCTGGGGGTTACACATGAAGCCACAAGTGCCTAGAGATGTGTTTATGAATTTTTACTATGATTGTGCTTCTTCTTAGGTCCTTTTGGTGAAAGGGACGACCACCAGGTCTTCATCCAGAAGGTTGTCCCAGATACGAATAAGGTCTTTGTCAGACTGTCTTCGACTGGTAAAAGGTACGTCTAACCCTCCTGATTCATGATATGTAGAGATTGATGCTTTTGATCGATAGATAGAAATGCAGATGCAATACAACAGTTTTCTTGTTTTAGATAGCGGCCCACATTGCGCTGTTGGCATGCCGTCATGGCACTTTTGACACTGACAGTATTCGTATGGCTGTGCTGTTCCCATCACAGACCCAAGTCTGATTCAGCTAGCGTGATGGTTAATAGTGTTGATTTCTGGTGATTGTAAGGAGCGAAATCTTATTTATCTGGCCAAGGACCATGACATCAGGCTTGACACGTTCCATGTTTCGCCAGGTGTGAGGGAGGGAAACTAATTTGTGTGGGATGTGGCACTTGGAATAGCCACACCATAGGGTTTGTAAATCTTCAGCAGAGTCCCATGATGCATGTAATGGAAAGCATGTCCTCTGTGCTCCAATTGTATTGCCGGTTCTTGCAGTAGAAGAGGAATACTCCAGTGTGCCTTTATAAATTGGTGTTTTTATTTTACATCTACAAGGACATCATGAACCCTTCACTTAAGCTGATCTCTCAAATGAGCTGTGGATTCCTCCCCAAAAGGTGGGGGTTGGATAGCAAGGTGTTTGCTTTTGTATTTAAGTAGAGAAAAATATATGAATGTGAGGCAACTGCTCTTCTGATCATCTTATTAAACTGGACAAAAACAGTTGACTGCTCTCAAAAGGAAATCTGTCTCTTGGTATTTCCTGCTCATTCCAGGCCATCTTTAGTCACATAATCCTTTGTTTCCCGCGTTTCCATTTCCTCTACTGCTTGGCAGCATTCCCAAGCTCCCAGGCACCACCTCTGTCCAATCTCACTTAGACCTTGGAAAGGAAATGGGGTCCAGGCGGAAAATGCTGCATTCTGTGAGGGATGGGCAAGGGGGCTACAACCTACTGATTTAAACTAAGTGCACAAAAGTAATTCTAACCAGATTTACTCAGTGTGAGAGTCAGCAGTGTAGTGCATGGTGGTACTCACCAGCTTTAGAGTGGACAGTATCAACTGTAGACTTCGGCACCGATGTGCATCGGTTAGAGCGGCTAGCTTGTATGGCATCCACTCAGCAACTTCATAAAATCCCAACCCACTGAGGCTTCAAATGGAGTGCTCTGTGAAATCTACCCAGAACCAATAGGGGCACCTGTTAGAGTGACTGTTAAACCACAGAGGGGGCACTGAAGTCCTCCCATGAGCTAAAACAGGGTTCAAAGAAGGACTTTAGAGGAGAGAGGCAGTAGTTCTGGCACTAGGGACTTTCAGGCCCCAACAGGGAAGACACCCTCAATCAATCTGTCTGTCTGTCCTGTGCCTGGGCGCCCAGGCTGGATGCCCTGGGAGGAGAGTTTATGTAATGGGGAAAGGTGGTGGGAGTTCTCTGATGGGAGCTGAAAACAGTTTCAGAGGACGCACAGAATTCTCTTCAAATCATACTAAAATGTGCAACAAATGCAATAACAATGTCTACTGTGTTATCTCCACCTTTAGTTATTACCCAAGCCAACCAACCGAATCTTGTATGCTCAGGCCACTGGAATTCTGTTGCAGTGTTGACTAAATTATACGGCAAGGGGGGGCGTGGCCAAGATGGCGGGGTGAGCGGACGCTTCCTCCCGTAGCTCCTCCGGCCCAGCTCAGCTCGAGCCCCGATTCCTGCGCTTCTCTCCCCCCGCGGCTGCACTGCGGGCGAGAGAACTGTGCCGGAGTTCTTGGGGCACATTTTGATACCACTTTGCCTTCTGTTGCCCCGGGGGAAGTCCCCGAAAAGTTTGTTCAACGCTCGATTCGAGGAGTGGAGCCTGGATCGCCCCGAGGAGAAGGGCCCGGAGGCGGAGCGTAGTGCGGCGCTGTCCGCGCGCCTCGGCTGGGCCGAGTGCTGAAAGCTGGGGATCACGAGGGAACGGGCTCGACGGACTCCGTGGAGTGCGGAGGCTTCCTGGCCGGCGGCCTGGTGGCCAGAGTCATCGCTGGACGACAGACCCCAGACCTGCGTCGGCGATCTACCCCCCTGCCATGGGTGTCGGTGTGTGACGCCTTGCGGACCCCGAGCCTGGAAGCGAGGGACGTTGGAGTTTGTGCGGTGCCGAGCCGGGCGTACTAGCTGGTGAAACTGAGGGACATTGGTTTCGCACTTTCCCGACCCATTGCTGTTTGAGGGTCGCCCATAGACTTGCTGGCCTGGGCTGCCCCCCTAGGTTCCGCCCTCTTGTCGTTGAGGAGCTGGTACTGGTGACCCTCGCCCGCGCCCTTGTCATACAGGCGCTCGGTTCATCTTGGTGCCTATGCATCTGCCGCCCTCCCTGGAAGCATGCGGCTGAGGGCCTCCGACCTGAACCTTGATTATCGCCCTGACTGGCTCGATAGTCGTCTCGCCCTGGCCCGTGCCGCCATTTTGTCGCCTGTGACGCACTACCCTTGTCCTCGGCGAGGTCTTCACATCTGGTGCCCACGAGCGGCTGAGTACATTTGCAGCGGCCAGCTCTAGGCTTCACCCACCGCGGAGGCCAGGATGGCTGGGAGACGAGGCGCGGCACGGGGAGATCGCACTCTGCCGGACATGCTCGGCAGGGCCCAGCAACTGCGAGACAGGGCGCAGCCGTCCCCGGGGTCCTCCCGGGCCTCAACAGACACCGCCGGAGGCGAACCACCGGTCACGAGGTCCTTCATGGAGGACTTATTCAGCTCACTCAAGGAGGAATTCCAGACTCTCAAGACCGAGGTGGCCGGAGAGGTCTGTGAAGTGCGTAGGGAAATCGAGGGCCTGGGCGAGCGGGTCGACACTGTGGAAACGGCGGCCCAACGTCGCGATGAAGAGATAGTTCATCTCCAGCAGGACGTTCTCCGCCTACGGGAGCAGTGTGTCGAGCTCCAGGCCCACTCTGAGGACCTCGAGAACAGGTCCAGGCGGAATAACATCCGGGTGCAAGGCGTGCCGTCCGCGGATGAGGGTGCGGACCTAGTGGCCTATCTAGGACCTGTTCCGCGACATCTTGGGAGAAGGAGCGGACTTCCCGATCCGCATCGACAGAGCACACAGGGTGGGCCGCCAGCGCCAGTCATCGGCACCCCCACCTGATATCCTGGCATTCCTGCCGGATTTCCCCCTGAAGGAGCGCATCATGACAGAGGCCCGCAGGAAGCAGCCGCTGTCCTTCCGAGAACGACCTGTGGCGCTCTATCAAGACCTGTCCGCCATCACACTGCAGAAGCGCAGGTCTTTCCGCATCGCTACGGACTTTCTGCGAGAGCATGAGACGGCCTACTCCTGGGGTCACCCCTTCCGTCTTATCTTCCGATGGAATGGGGTGCTACATCAGCTGCGCTCCTTACAAGATGTCTGTGGGGTGCTGGGACACACAGCTACAGAGGAAGAAGGGGCGACACCCGCATGGAGGCGCCCCGAGCGGCGGGGCCGACGGAGATCGAGGAGGCGCCAATCGTCGGCGACGGCGAGTCGCCCTGACTCCCCTACCATCAGGGCGGATATGGCGGAGGCCCTGAGGACTGCGGCCAGGAACCTGCCTGAATCTAATGGCGTGGCCCAAACGGCCTAACTTTACTCCGGGGGGAGAGAATCTTAGCTTCTACGATGCTGGGCTGGGGCTGGGGGTTGGGGGGGAGAGGTTGGAGGTGTGTGGCTGGACGTCCACTTGACTGTTTCTACAGACTCGCCCACTTGGGCTAGACTGAGACAATGGGGTGTTTTTTCTTGTTTTTGGTTTTGGCTGGTTGCCATGGGTTGGTTTGGGGGGGGGTTCAAGAGCTGGTTTGGTGTTGGGGGGGGGTCCCGTCCGATATTGTCCGAACACATGCGAAGCCGACTCTGGCCTTCCCTGCGCCCCTGCCCCGCGCGCCCCCTCCACTGATTCCTCGCTTGCTGCATAGCGCTTTGCTTCCCTGGGAGCGATGCCGTCCCTGAAAGTAGTGACCCTTAACGTTAAGGGTCTGAATAATCCTGTGAAGCGTAGGGCGATCCTCTCCCTGCTAGAAGGGTCGCAGGCGGATATCTGCCTCCTGCAGGAAACCCATTTACTCTCTAAAGATTGCCATAGGTTGCGCTCTGCCAAGTTCCCCACGCAACTCTTTTCCTCGGCTGCGACTAAGACTGCGGGGGTAGCCATTCTTCTAGCCAGCTCCTTCAGGGGTGAGGTGTTGTATAAACATGCCGAGCAGAAGGGGAGGCTTCTGGTGTATCGCATGCGTCTGGGGGGTGTTGCCTTCACGGTTGGTTCCGTGTACAGCCCAAATGACCACCAGGATCGCTTCCTGGAATCTGTGTTGGTAGACGTTACTGCCTCGCCCGATCGCCACGTCATTCTGGGGGGAGACCTGAACATGGTCTTCGACTCCACTTTGGATAGGTCTGCCCAGCGCTTTCCGCAGACGGGGGAGCTTTCTAGAGCGGTTCAGGACCAGATTGCAGAGATGGATCTGCATGACCTCTGGCGCACCATGCACCCCGCCGATAGGGACTACTCATATTTCTCCCACGCACACCGCACTTATTCGCGGTTGGACTACCTCTTGGTGAGCGGACCGCTTCGCTCGGCCGCCACGGCGGCAGACATCGGGGTTTTGTCCCTGTCCGACCATGCGCCGGTTTCCGGAATATTTACTTGGCCGGCGGCCCCCCCCTCTAGAGGGATGTGGCGGCTTCGGGACACGCTTCTCCATAAGAAATCGGTGGTGAAGCGAGTGGAGGAGGTCATTCAGGAGTACCTGACCCACAATAACAACTCCGACACGTCCCTAGCAACGCAGTGGGCGGCTTTGAAAGCGGTCGTCAGAGGGGAGTTTATCGCCATTTCCTCGGCGGAGAACAAGGAGCGGCAACGTAAGAGGGAGGAACTAACGGCGCAGGTCAGGGAACTTGAACAGGTTCACCGCCGGACGGGAGCTCCTCGAGTTTGGAGGCAGCTGAAGGCGGCGCGGAAACTCCTCTCTGCGTTGGACCTGGACCGGGCGGAGTATGCGGCGTTGCGCTTGAAACATGCCTTTTACACCGGCGGGGACAGATGCGGTAGGCTCCTGGCCCACCGGCTCAGGGCTGCGCAGCAGCGCAACGTGGTAAAGGAGCTAGTGGGAGCGGACGGGGTCCCGATTTCCGGTGACGCGGAGGAAGCGGATTCCTTCCGTGCCTTCTACGAGGCGCTGTACGCTGCAGAGCCCTCCCCACCGGGAGAGGCTGAGGCCTATTTGGAATCAGTATCCCTCCCAGTCCTGGATCCCGCCCAGGCGGACCACCTAGAGAGGAGCATTCATGTGGAGGAGGTCATCTCCGCTATTGCACGGTTAAAGCACGGCAAGGCCCCGGGCCCGGATGGCTATACGGCCTTGTTTTACAAGACCTTCTGTTCCACTGTCGCGCCTCTCCTGGCTCGCTTATTCAATTCCTTCTCTGAACCGGGAGCCATCCCACCGGACCTCCTCTCGGCGACTGTGTCGGTTATTCCGAAACCGGGGAAGGACCGGACTCTGTGCGGCTCGTATCGGCCCATCTCACTTCTAAACGTGGACCTCAAGCTTTACACGGGGATCTTGGCGGCCAGATTGGGTCTGCACCTACCAGGTCTGGTGGAGGCGGACCAGGCCGGTTTTGTGCCCGGTAGGCAAACGGTCGACAACACCAAGAGGGTGACGCACGTGCTTGAAAAGGCCTCACGCGTCCCGGGGGAGCGGATGCTGCTATCGGTCGACGCGGAGAAGGCCTTTGATAGGGTTCATTGGCCGTACCTCGAGCTGGTTCTCGGGAAACTGGGGATCGGCGAGAAGTTCCGCACTATGGTCTTTAATTGTTATAGGAGGCCGTCAGCATCGGTGCGTGTCAACGGACACAGCTCCTGCAGCTTTGCCATTGAGCGCGGCACGAGACAGGGCTGCCCCCTCTCGCCGCTCCTGTTTGCCCTCTATATGGAGCCGTTTGCCCAGAGGATTCGCGATAACCCGGATGCCATTGGGGTGAAGATGGGGCAATACACCCATACTGTCAGCTTATATGCGGACGATGTCTTGCTGACCCTGGATGACCCCAAGCGGTCGCTCCCTGCCTGCGTCCAGGAACTGAACTCCTTTGCCCGCGTGGCGGGCTTCAAAATGAACATGTCTAAATCGGCTGCCCTGGATGTGTCACTCTCTGTCGACACTAGGCGGGACCTCCAGCGTCTTTTTCCTCTGCAATGGTCCTCCTCCACGGTGCCTTACCTGGTGATTTTGCTTGCACCCTCCCTACCTGCAATGGTCACAGCCAACTATTCCTCCCTGGGCAAAAAGATCAAGGAGGAACTCAGCCGATGGAACAAAGGCCTGCTCTCGTGGCTGGGCCGCATCGCAGCGGTGAAGATGACGATACTGCCTCAGATCCTGTATCTTTTTCGCGCTCTACCTTTACAGCCCCCTGTAGGTTGGATACGGCAGGCGCAGGCTGACATCTCCCGCTTTGTGTGGCAGGGCCGTAAGCCTCGGATGAAGCGGGTCCTCTCCATGCTTGCCCCGGAGGCGGGGGGTCTCGGTGTCCCGGACCTCCGGAAGTACTTTCAGGCGGCGCAACTTCGATATTTGGTGGAGTGGAGCCGGTGGGAGTCGGACAAGCACTGGCTCTTTCAGGACCAGGCAGTTGCGGGCCGTACCCTCCAGGAAGTCCCGTTCCTGCGGCGCACTCACCGCCCGCCTAATCTCTACGCCTCCTTTATCACCCGGGTTCCGCTGCGAGTGTGGGATGCGGTGTGTGAGCTTCGTGAGCTCACCACTTTTCCATCACCGTTTACTCCCATTGCTGGCAATCCAGACTTCACTCCGGGTCTGGAACCGGGAGCCTTTTCCCACTGGGTGAGCGCGGGTTGTAGGGCGCTTTTCCAGATCTACGGGCCGGAGGGTGTGCTCCCCTTCCAACAGCTCCGTCAGGAGTTTGGCCTAACGGAGGGGGACAGACTGCGTTATATGCAAGTCCGCCATTGGGCTCTTCAACCCCCAGTGCGCGATGTCGCTGCCCGTTCGATTACGCCCTATGAGCGGTGGCTGGTAACCCGGACCTCGGATGCCAAGCTTATCACCGACTTGTATAAGTTTCTCCAACCCCCGCCGTTTCATTACCATAACCCTGGGAGGGAGCGCTGGCACAGGGAATTGGGCAGGACCTTGAGCCACAAGGAATGGGACAGGATCGCGTATCGGGCGAGGCACTCTGCGTACCACACTGGGCTGACGGAGACCTTTACTAAGGTGTCCACCTATTGGTATTACACCCCGGAGAGGCTCTACGAGATGCGCAAAATCGGCGATAAAGGTTGCTGGCGCGGCTGCGGACAGGAAGGCACCCTCACGCACATTCTCTGGGAGTGCCCGGTGCTGTCGGCCTATTGGAAGGAGGTCTTGGATGAGGTGGATAGGCATTTTGAGATCGAGCTCCCGCGCTTCCGTGCGTATGTCTTGCTAGGCCTCCCCAATGACCTGATGTACCCGCTGAAGTCCCGCAGGGGTAGACAGATTGCGATTGCGCTAGGCTCAGCGGTTCAAAACATCCTTGTACTCTGGCGTACCCCCACTGCCCCCTCTATCACTGGCTGGCTACACCGGCTCTGGCAGGTACTGGGTATGGAGAAGATGTCGCTAACAGTAGCTGGGAATGTAGACCAGTTTGAAGAGCTCTGGCACCCCTTTTTAGCACTGCTGTCCACGGAATTTCGCGAGCTCACGTGTCCACGGTACCTGCGACTCCTTAGGCTGACGCCGCCGGCGGCTCCAACGGAGTGAATGTGGCGGGATCGGGGGGTTTGGGCTGGGGGTGAGGGGCGGGGTTACATGCTTCTAAATGCTGACTTTCGGACGGGGATGTTGGGGTATTGTTTTCTTCCTTTTTCTCCTTGCTTTTCTTTCTTCTATTTTTTCCGGGGACGGGGGGTTGGAGGGATGGTGTGTTTTTTCACTGTGTTGCGGAACGCTACTCCAGCTCGGCCTTGCTCGGGGAATGGGGGTCTACTGGAGGGTCATTCGCACTGCCTTATTGCCTTATGACTTATGCCCTGTTACCCTCCGGGGCTTCCTGCCTCCCTACTTTCCTTCTGAATCGCTGCAGCGTTTCGCGTCTTGTACTGTATGTTCGCTTGACCTCCTATTCCCTTCCCCATGTTTTTTGTACCTTAATAAAATACTTTAAACATAAATTATACGGCAAGAAAAGGCTAATTATGCTGCATAATGCAGCACATTTTGTGGTAGTATTACTTCATTATTTAATCATTATTTAATCATTTTTACACATGGAAATAATGCCAGGAATCAGATTTCACTCTGCAACTAACAATGTAACACACAAATATAGCAATAAGCTGTTAAAAGATGGCCAATCAACCTTTGCGGAAGGCTTTCCGCTTTGCAGGAATGTGCTGCCATGTTTTTAGTAGATTTTGATCCATTGGAGCTAGAAATAAAAACATTTTGGTTCAAATCTGCAGAATATGGAGCAGATGATGGAGTAGGTAGCAAATGCAGCAAATCCATAAATATGCGGAAAAATGCAGCAGCCGCATAATTGCATATTTCCAGTGCGCCTGTGTATGCTTAATGAAGTATAAAAAACACTAATGCTATGTCAATTATGCTTTTGAAAGCCAATGATAGTCCTTCTTTTATATCTGTAGCAGTAACAGATAACATAACAAATGGACTATTTATTTCTGTTATGACAATACACATTCCGTTATATGCTTTTTAATATGGATGGCTGGGCTGTGGCTGTAGTGAGTGTTGGGGGTGAAAAGGACAGAATCTCAGCTGAGTGCTATTGAAGAACAAGATTTGGCTAGGTAAATTAGGTGCACTCTACTAATAATTAGGAAAAAAGTGAAGAACATCAAATATTTAGAACACAAAATTATCAAACTGGTGTTTCAAGAGGAGGGGAAGCCAACAATCCCCCTCAATGAAGATCAAGTCATACAATAGTCCATCAATTAGTCCAAGCACAAAGAATCTTCCAAGCTGAGGTTGTGGTTTCAGAGGTTGTTTATTCCCCCATCTTTACAGATACCCTTTTGCCAACACGTGTTTCGTCTACAGGTGACAGTTACAGCAATATATTAAATTGATTACCGTTGGTATCATCCGGGCCAAAATTATACAAATCAGCGTAGTGTCAAAATCTGGTGGTCTAAGTCCAAATCCAAGAAATTGTTTATAGCTGGCAGCGAAGTGTGGTATACTCCGTTGTCTGCCGAGTACGCAAAGACTCTGCTGAGTGCTCTTCACCTTTCCCACCCCACAGGACAATGTCAGCAAGAAATATTAAATAAAACCACTATTCTATGTGCTGGTGGGCTATAGTCCGGTAAAAAGTTGACCTATGACTATTCTATGCTAGCCCTATTATTTGGTGGTCGTCTGCAAATATTTTGACATTTTACCTGTCCCACTCCTCCCAATTTACTATCCTAAGTACTAGTGCTTAATTTTGCTGCGTGTCTGCTTCTATATTTTTGGTGGATCCTAAGGCCTTGTTTATGTTGTGTTTCTGGTGTTGTCTTAATTTTATAGGAATAACGTGCCTCGCCCTCTGGTGTGTAGATTTCTCACATTGCAAAGTCAGGTGTGCGAAGCGTCTTGCAAAAACATTTTAATTGCAACCGAATTCTCCAAAAAGCTTTTGTAGGTAATTTCACATGCTAAGAGCTTTTGCATGATTTTTCTGACACTATTTTTTTTTCCTTTAAACTCCGGAAGTTGGCGAAATTCTATGATGTTTTTTTTAATGAACCCAGCTATGCAAACTCCATTCCATCTTTCATCAAATCTGCATTTGGTAACCCTGTTTGCTGGCTCGCCGTTTCCCTTTGCTTCACTTATTGTTTCACTTGTTGCCTGTCGCCATTTTACGGTTTCGTGGTCGCTCGTCCACCTGTTTCCCTAGACCTCTTAATTGGCACTGTCTCCACCACTTCCCGTCGCAGCTTTAATAAGCCTACAAGCAGCATTTCCACACTCATTTCCCCTAGACTAAGAGATATGCAGATTTCGTGTCCCTTGTTTCTCTGTAACGCCCCCTTATTTCTGTGTAATTGGGAGTCCCCGATTGGTTTCAAAGATGGCTATCTCGGGGCTAGTCGTTTATATTGTCCTCAATTGCATGGCTATCCAGTGGCATCTCTGCGCCCTGTAGGCAGTTATTAAAGGCGCTGGACCGACATTGGATGTTGTCATTTTGGTTGATTTTGCCCCAACTCCCCCACACACATCCCCTCGCCCCTTCCATTCGGGGCATTCATTCTTTGTTTTTGTTTTAAAGATGTCTGCCATGAAAGCGCTGGATTTTCTCCTGCGTCACACGTCGGGATTTCATTCCTGCTCGAACAAGCCAACTATTTACCACAGGGTATTATTATTATATTATAGTCGTTTGCGAGATGAGCAAAAAGTGGTAACTGCAGCAGCAACTGGATGTCACGCGGGCCTTTATGGTGTGAGTGTTGGGGAGACGGGGGAATATGGGCGTGTCACCCTCCTGGGGGGCTCCTTTTATATAACCTTGAGGCAGCCCGCCTAGTTTGCAGGTGCATATTTTTTACCTTCCAGCACAGCGCCTCCCCACCAAAGCACCTTCCTTCTGGCTAAAGCTGTAAACTGGCACGCAGGGCAGTGTTTAATATCGCGTTTTTCCCCCCAAATAAAAAATGTGTAGGACGAGAAAGATTGTGGAAACTGGTTGACTCCAAGTCTTCGACTGTATGCGCTGTGGACAATTTCATTCATTGTTCACGTAGCGTCATCACATCACTTCACAGCGCTAAATTAAAGGCTTTAGAAGGAACTCACCAGCATCCTCTGCTAACATTATTGCAATTCGCGATGATGCACGCATACAGGCCACAAAACTAACTTTCTCACATAAGTGACCCCGCTCCATCAGCGAGGCATGCTTCATAAGAAGTATGCCTAATAATGTTTGCATTTTTTTAATACAGTGCTGATTGGCCCATTGATGCCGGATTATATTTCTATTTTGTGTGGGGGAACGGTGCAGTGAATGTGAGAACACATTAAATCGTGTCATAGTTTGTATGCGGTCAAGAGCTGACTTAGATTTTGTTTTTCATAGTGTCGCACAGTAGTTTTTTGCTTGTTTTGGTTGACTCAGGTTGGAAATTAGGTGTGATTGTAAGATGATGCTTTGTAAGATTGGCAAAGCTGACTGTATTTCAGCCTAATGAGTTAGGGAAAAAGGCCTGCTAATTACTCATAACAGAGTTCGCTTTCTTACGAACTTCTTCATGATTTCTTCGAAAGCTCAGTAAAAGAACAATGTTTCTATTATTGATTTTTTTTAAATGTAAATATCAGAAATTAACCAAGTCTTCGAGCCTAGTTTCACAAATTTTCTTTTTTAGTTCCAAGTGCCCTTCACCAGTGTTGACAAATAGGTTCTGGTGCTCAGCACCGGAAACCACTGGCTCAAATTAAGCACTGGCCTTGTAAGTGTCCACCTATTACACTGGAATAGGAACAACCGTCTTCTAATTTTTTTTACTCCAAACAATATATTCCCACCTAAAAGTATCTACAAACATCACTGCATTAACCCCTTCCATGCTGATGACGGCCGGGAGCCGTCATGGCACACAGTGCTCGTGTGCTGATGACTGCTCCCGGCTGTCATCAGCATGGAAGGGGTTAATGCAGTGATGTTTGTAGATACTTTTAGGTGGGAATATATTGTTTGGAGTAAAAAAAATTAGAAGAAGGTTGTTCATAACTGCACCCGCGATCAGAATGTGCCGCACAGGCGCAGAATCGCGGCCACGCCCAAAGGGTTAGAGACTGCACAAAGCACGCCATGCAAAGGCCCACGACATTGAAATCTCTCTACGTCCTTTGCAGCCACCTATGCTCCTTACAAAAGATTTGTTTCTCCGAGCTCTGAAGCCACAAGGTGTAATATGCTTCCCAACTTGCCCATATAAAACGTTAGCTGATTTGTTTGATCTACAAAGACACACAACCCAGCTTCATGGGAGACTGCACCGTAGAAAACCTTCAAGCTCCTATTTAACCTCAATCAAGCTCTATCTTTTGTGCCGTGCTGCAGTTTGTTTTTAATGCAGAATATCCAAACCCCAATAAATTAATTATTTTAGGTGACTTCTACCTGAACTAAAGCAATCCTTCCAGACTTTGTCTACTCCAACCCCACCCAGCACTGTGCAGTTTAAAATAGCTGTCTGAAATTGGGAAAGCAATTTAGAAAGAAAAATGCAATCAGATTTCACTGTTCTGATGACATCCTCTTACTCCCCTCCTTCGGCTTTGAATGCGTCTTCTACTACTGTCATCAAGCACTAATTCAGCCCTTTCGATCCTTCCCAAATCTCAGAAGTATTTCCACCATTGGCATTAGGAGTCTTCATTAATCGAGTTCCAAAATGCATTAGGGCCTAAAATTAGGGGTTGTGAAAAGTTGTTTTTGTGTTTTTTTTGCAAAAGTCAATGAAAAGTTTCAGAAATGGTGGCATTACTCTCTCGCAGAGACATGTAGTTCACCGCTATCTCGCATGATTTTTTTTTTACGTGAGCGTGCATCCCTCAAAATATCAATTGGAGAATAAAATGTGTCACTGCAAGACATTTTCTGCTCATTTCTGTCTACTGCAAGCAAAAAGTTTGGAAAATTGCGCAGTGTAAAATTATGAGAAATTTCAAGTGATGCAAAGTTTATGAATCCTCACATTTAGCAAGGGTAAGTAAATTTTCACCCAGACCTATCCTTGCTATGTTGTAAAACTGAGCTGGCCACCACGCGTATTCTTAGCCGTCTGCTTCAAATAGCCATTATGGCTGCACAATTAGTTCACAATGTTACCATTAAATAAGTAGACATTCCTTCCTGTTTACCCTGCAGCAGCCAAGCTATAGGAATTTAACACCAGCCGACAGTAGCTAAGAATTTACAGTTTTTAAGACTTCTGTGCCGTATGTAACTACTAACTGTTAATTCCCTCGTACAGCGTCCATCTACAGTTTTTAAGATCTGATAGCGTGATCACTTCATCTCCTTTCTGAATTTTTGGGCAAAAAACAGAGCAGCGAAGAGAGCAATGCAATGGAATACTCTGCTGAAGGGTGTCAGATTGGTGATCATGTCCAGTAGCAATAATGTCTTTGGGCCTACGAGTCACCAAACTATTACACCTCTTCTGTATTTATTGTCATAAATATTCGCTCTTCTTCATATTCAGCTTTATTCCAAGCAAGATTTTGTGGCATAACATTCAATATAAAGTAAACTTGCATAACCTAGCATTCCTTAGTCACATCAAGTATAAGTGAGAGTGTCTTTCTTTTGAATCCAGTGTTACTAAAGCCATCATGTCATGCTACTTGCACAATGGCGATGCACAACGGTGCCTATTGCGAGTGTCTCTGCCATTTTGGGTGACTGTTCATATGTTTGTGAATATGTGCTTCAGATTCCTGATTTTCAATTCTTTTTCTGCTCGTGGTTGTTTGGTCTAAGTGGCCATATTTGCGGATCTGCTGTTGCAGCCTGTGCTTGTTTATAACTTAGAAAAATGTCCTTCTGCCCAGCAAAGTCCTGTCTGAAAACCCGTTGTTGTGGCCTATACCTGCTGTTTGACGTCAGGAGAGTCCATTTTACCCAGTACACAAATGTCTAAGAATCTGCTGTGGCGACCTGTGCGTACTATTTGAATTAAGGAGTCACTGTCACCCAGTACCCTACAGTTGACATAATGGAAAACCATTGGCAAAGCTTACAGGACACTTCTCAGAGATGGGTCGCAGTAGGTCTGTTAAGACGACGAAGTTGGGTGAAAGGAGGAACAGCAGGGACCTTTTCTGTAAGAGGTTAGGTGTTAAAATAAAATACCTTCACGTGCATTCCTAAAAAGAGTCCCTTCTAAGAGTTGAGAGGGGTGTCCACTGATTTGGACCAGTTTGTTTTGCATGGCGAATATCAATCTTGTTGATACACAGAACCAAAAATATTCTATTTGTGAAAATGTAAGTTCGGTACGAATTGGTTGAGTGTGTAACGAAAATCCTTTGGCTATCACGCACTGCGAGGTGGTGGTATTTTGCTAGATCTCATGTACACAACCTCCGGAAAATGAGTGCACTAAAGTGCTAGGGCTGTTGCGCCACACTTTAATATTTTACCTTTTCTAATGTTTTTGTGCATATGTTTGCTTAAAAAAATGTCGAGCTGGCCAAGGATCGATGTATTGACTTTGCCAATGCTGGTTTAACATTTCTAACGGTATTGGTACCTTTACCCCCACTTATGCACCTCTTAGTGGGTGAATGATGAAGGGTTCTGTTTACACACCTCCTCCGCAGCTGCTTATTTTCTAGGAATCTGTGGGATTGTTCATACCTGCTGGCAGGATGGTGATCTCACCGCGAGCACGCGATGATGGCTGCACAAGCCATTCCTGCTGCGAGGCCCTTATTAGTGATCGAGCCTGGATAGAGGAACAGCGCCCTCCTGTGGCCATTTGGGCTCACTCGACACTTCACGATTGTTCTTTCTAACTCAAAAGTGAAATTGATTTCTCCAGGAAAAACTAGCATTTTCAATGCAATAGGTCTCGCAATTGCGAGATTTTAAGATCTTGGCATTGTAAATGTTAATGCTTCTTATTTGTGTTTTTCTAAGCATCACATATATAAAATGCATTGTCATTTCTAATGCGAATAGTTAAAATTCTCGCAAATGAGAGACCACTTTAATGGTGGCCGAGCTCCATTCTTTAAATGCTGCTCTCCATAATCAGGTTCCAGTGAGCAGTGTCTAAAGAATGGGGTGCGTCCAACATTAAAGTGAAAGCGCATATGGGGCGCTTTTCCACAAAGTGTAAAAATAAATAAAGAAAGAAAGCTTTTGTAGCCCGGCCGCTAAAGTGAAAGCGGTCCTGCTGTAAATTAAATAAATAAATAATCACAGCTGCTAAAGTGGAACGTGGCGTAAATAAAATAAATAAGCGCGGCCGCTATAGTTAAATCGTACTGCGCTGGAAATTAAAAAATACATGACTAATAACAATATAAAAGGTGGGGGCGTGCTGCGACGTCGTCGTTGGAATAGGGACGGTCATTAAAGAAAATAGTGCTCACCGACTAGATAATTGTGTAGCTAAAACATATGTGGAGAAGTGTGACTCACTGGTTAGAGGCGGCAGACCCGGATGCAGAGGTCGGCCCGGGACCAGGGTTCAATTCCCGCCTCGGCGGGTCTTGGGTCAATGTCCGCTGACTCGATAATTCTCGCCTAGGTGCCTATGCTAACCATGGATCCCACTCTGCAACTCTGGGCAATAGCTTGCTTAATCTCCACAACGGCCCTAGCAGCGCGGGATTGTTCTTTTTGCATTTGTCACCGCGAGTGGGACAGGTATGCCCGGACGTGGGTCTTGTGCTCTCCAGGCCACTGGAGTCAAGCTATCCTGGCTGATGAGGGTTGAAAGCCCAAAACCGGTCCTAGGATGCTTGTTTTCAGTCCAGGGAAGACCTGGCCTGGCAGTTTGGGCTGGACTGCTCCCTTTGGGCACAGGGTCAAGACTGATTTGCATATGGCTGGGTCCAAACGGGAATGGCATGGTGAGCAAAATAACGTTGGATTTAGGCCCAGATCTCTGTACTGGGGTGAATGTATGACATTGTTCTGCATTCTGTCCATCAATTGTTCTTTTTGCGCCGACTGTGTAACAACACAAGTAAAAAGTCTAGTCATTATGGGAGGTTACAAATGCTGACAATTCAATACCTAGGAATGACTACTAAGCCTATTCACGGATGAAAAGCAATGATTTAGAAAGGACAGTAACAAGAGCCAGTTGAAAAGATGGTCAGGAAATGGGCGGAGCTTCTGTGACATACCTCAGTATAGCATGCCTCGCAGAGCAGTACATGCACTGCCCAGGCTCGACAAAAAAATGGAAAACTGACAACCCTGTGAAATAAACTAGATGTGTTTGACAGGTGCTTGCTGTCTGAGTGAGGCGCTCAGAGGCGAACCTGTCATGACAATCACTAAAATGAACAGACCGTAGCTTCCCACAATGTGCGCGGTCTGTTTCAGGCCATCCCAAATTTGAATATTGTGTCCTTCATTGCTCAAAAAGTGTGTTCATGTGTAGGAGCAGCCATTTTTAACCACCACGGCACGTGTACATAGATGGCAGCACAGTACTCACTGGCTCACGTGAATAAATAACGTAGACTAAAAAAAGAGATCTCTCTGTATGTCACTCCTTATTTATTTATTTATTTTAAAAGTTTTATATAGCGCAAACAAGATCTTCGCAGATATCAGAGCGCTTTACATAGAAGGGTACATGAAAGAACATAGTCAAACAAGTAAATCAAGCTTTACATAGAAGGGTGCATGGGGGAACATAGTCCAACAAGTAAATCAATAAATCACAGTACAAATAGTACAACTAAGTGACTACAAAGCCAATCATGTGAATGAAAAAAACAACTCATACAAATAAGTAAAGGGGTCAAACATGTAGTACAGATCGGTGCAGGGTGTTAATAGGGTTCGAGATAGTAGTTCAAGTGTATTTAGCCATGAGGACAGCTTTTACTTCTTTTTTAAAGAGTGTAGTGGAAGAGATAAGCCTGGTTTCGGGAGGGAGTGAGTTCCAGATCCTAGGCGCCATTCCTGAGAAGGAGCGCTTGTATGACGTTCCTGAGAAGGAGCGCTTATGGACATTGATTCAGTTAAACCCTTTGAGGATGTTTTAAGGCTGAAAAGGCTGGGGACAAAACCAGCCAAGAAGTAAAATGCCCCCTCTATCAATGTTTGCAAGCCTTTGTTTCTCCATTTCTACTTTTAAATCTCTTTTTTTCCAGCGTTAACGTATCCCAAAGGGATCGGATGAAAGAATTGCCTGTTTAAATGTATTTGTTGCATAACATTTTCTGCAGCTTTTTCCACTGAGGTTCCTGTATTGTGTGCTGATCAGGTTTCTAAGCTATCTTATCAGCAAATGATTACCAAAGGCGATATTGTACATTTGCTGGTTTAGCGGAGGTGTTTATCAGGAAATAATTATGTTTTTCTGGTCTGGTGGCTTAGTGGACTAATTCCTCCACTGTAGGGGCCTGTGTTAGACCTCATGGTCACAGACTGAAATCTGGGCGGGTCCGCTCTCCCTTTCATCCCACTGAGGTCGATACAATTAGTACCATTGAGTAGAGTAACAGTAAACATCTGTTAATTAAGTGGCAAGATCCCGACGGGTGAACATGCGCTTTATAAATGCATGTTATGGTTGGTTATATAGTGCTTTCAGCCTTGTGCTGCGTTTCCATAACACTGCATTTCAAATTGGATGCTATTCTCCAACTCCAAGGAATTTGTTTCATCCACCTTGGAAGGGTGAAAGGCTGAGGCTTGCCAGCCTGTATTTGAACCTGTAATCCCCAGAGGATTTCATATCTTTCACATGGCCCCCAGAGCCATGTTGCCAGATTGTCGACAACTCAAAAAAATAGTGGGCTGAAGCGTGCAATCAGTTGTTTAGCTGGGAGATCCCCTATCTATGTAGGTGTCAATTTTAAACTTCAGTTAGTTACTATTACAGTCCATTTATTCATACAATTGATTTAAATCATATGCATAAGGTTATCAGTTTGTTCTCTTTACTTGATTTCTCGACTATAATCAGGGTAAGGCCTCCGTCTATCTTTCATTCTAAGATTTAAAAGGTTGTCTTACCACCCTTTTGCCAATATTCTTGTACCACCAAACAGCTTACAAACAATGTTAGATCGTCTGCGTCTTTATTCCGAGACTTGGGACACCTACTGCCCCTCTGGCTCTTGATCTTCGCAAGTCTTTCCAGAATCCATAGATCCTGTGGAAGTTTAAAAGGTTTTTTTTTAAAGATACGTGTCACAGCTCTTCTTGGTCCCGCGTATTCGAGCTTCCTGTCCATGTTCTACTCAGGAGGTTCTGTGCCTCTTCTGCTGCTTCTATTCATTTCCAGTAACGCCATGCCACTTCCTGCTTCCCAAGTGAAATGTCTTGGAGCTCCATCTCCATTTGTTTTTTTTCCTCCCTTTTACCTTTTTTTGATTTGTTGTAAACCACTCCAACAGCTGGTTATGTTTACATTTCGAGATCCTGCCTTTTGCTGTCCCAGCCAGTGAGTCCCAAGGCATTAACTCATTCCCTTCCATCAGCACATTCCACTCATACATGACTGCTTGCCTTAAGGGAAGGGATTGTCCGTGGGATACCAACTGTCAGATCCACGCCCAGAGGGCCACAGGGCACACAGGTTACTGGGCCCAACCGATGTGGTTGAGGCCTTTAACTCCTGATGTCCCGGGGCCTCTCTATAATGGATCCCGCTAACTGGGGCAAGCCTCACCTTCTGCACCCGACTGTCAGTTAATAGCGTACCACGAGCAGTCAAGGCACCCTCTGAGGAAAGTGTAGCTACAGATCAGTGAACATGACTCATAACTCAATGTCCACACAATAAATCAATGTCCAGCCTAATACTTATTTGGTATAAAAGAAGTATTCTGATTCTACACATGCAAAGGTAAACAGCATTACAAAAATTAGTAGTTGTCGGGCTCCCCCGGGCTACTAAGCTCTCATGTAACAGTTGTGGTATTTCCCACTCACATGCGGCAACATTCAGAGAATTTGCACAGCTAAACTCTGTTCACGTCACCCCCACCTGTACCCTCCCCTTGGACTCAGTCAATAAAGTGTACTCACTGAGAGTTATAGTAGGGTTGCAACAACCAAAGGTGGTATATCCCCTGGGGCCAGGTGAGCCTCTCCAGCAGTACTAACCGTGGCAGTGGTGCAGTGCGGTCCTGGCACAGATCAGCAAAGTTGGGCTGCACATGTTCACACTTGCAGCTCCTGGCAGACCCCGTCTCTCTCCCCGTCTCTCTCCTGTGCCGCACTTACTAGCTTAGGTTATCCCTGCCATCAAGCCGTGGATCAAACAACATAACGTGCATCACCACTTGCTGCTTTGGAACTTGTTATTTTCACAGTTTAAACACCAGGTTATTCATCCTCAGAAAATGCTAATAATTCGGCTACCGCTAACAAATGCGTGTGCTGCTTAACCTTCCGTAAGCCTAATTGAGGCAATCTCTAATTATTCAGGCTTGCACCCTTTCTGGCCTGATGATTATCCTACTATTTTTTAAATAGGATCGAAACATCGTCGACTAATGTAAACAATTTGCACATTAATCAAACCTGATAAAGTGTATTGACTGTTTCCTCAAGCTTGTTAGAAATTGTGTTCAATATTCCACAAGCTACCCTTTCTTGCCTGATATGTTCCTGTCCTAAAGTGTCTCTAATTAAAGAGAGGGACCCCAAACACCAAAGGTGTAGGGTTCCAAAAGACAGTATGTCACAAAATAACGTCCCCTTTGGACAGATTCTAAGCAGACAGAAAAACTTGCATCTATAACATACACTAGTCAGTTCATACTTTCAATTTTGAGCAGCAATCAAGATGATGTAAAAATAGTCAGAAATTATACAAAAGTACACAATTTATTATACCATTAAAAAGTTCACAATAAAAGGGATAAACAATATATCCTAATATAATACATGCAGGTAATGATCACAAAGTGGTAACAAAACAACACATTGGTTAAAAAATATGACGGGATACTGTGGGCCGACTTATGTAAATCATACTCCAATTTTGTATAAATATCTTTGATTTGGAGACGTTGTATAGTCCAATGATTTTAGTGTATCCCAATACACAAGGGCATCGACTAATGTAAACAATTTGCTCATTAATCAAACCTGATAAAGTGTATTGACTGTTTCCTCAAGCTTGTTAGAAATTGTGTTCAATATTCCACAAGCTACCCTTTCTTGCCTGATATGTTCCTGTCCGAAAGTGTACTTGTCATGTGTTTATGTAGGATGCAGGATTGTGTCCCACTGTATTGATGTGTTTATACTTTTGGTTTTGAAATTTTTGAATTATTAAATTGACTGTCTGGCTGGACACAGTTAATATAGCACTGATTGGAGTCTATATTTATCCTGATGAGCATACAGTTCTTTTTAAGGACCATTGTTCTAATACTAAAGCACTTACTAGCATCCTGACGATCTGAGTTGCTCCGGCTACACGCAGTAAGACTTGTTCTTCCTCGCTCGGGGATGGGGGCAGTTTTCTTGCTCTGGCCGGGCTCTGACTTCGTCTTCTCTGTTTTCAGGCCTTCTCTGATACAAAGCCTCCCTCGTCTTGGTTGTAGCCGCAATTTGGATCGCAGGCAACGACCTGGACTTCCAGCTTCAGCTCTTCGAGTGGTCCCTCCTGGCTTACTGGGTCACTCCAACGAACCTCATTGTCCGGTCACGTTGGCTTCATGTTTCCTCCTCTGCGGCCCCTCCTGGGTCACAGGGTTGCATCAACTTCCCACACACAGTCAACGGCCCAATCGATATGACACAGTTTCTTGGCACACAGCGGCCCCTCCTGGGATACGTGGTCGCCAACTTTCACAACGCTACACACGGGCAATGACTTGAATGATGTGACACTGTCCATGCTGCACGGCAGCCTCTCCTGGCATACAGGGTCACCAGTGTCACAACGTAGCAAACAGGCAATGACCCAATTGGTGCGGCACAGCTCCTTACACCTCGCGGAGGAGCTCCATACGTTGGGGCTCCCCTCTGGATCTCCCTTTCTCCAACATGCTCCTCTCCCTCACTGGCACACCGGTCTTGGCGAGCAGGCAGGTACTGGTGCTCCAGACTGCAGGGCAGGTGATCTTGGTTTTCCTGGGTGATGTCCCCTCATCCAGCTGGAAGACTAGCAGGCTAGGCCCCTGGTCCTGGTCACAGGCAGATGTTTTGCAGAGCTTCCCCTCCTAATGCAGTCCAGCTGCTGCATGGTAGATGACAAAGTATTGAGTCTCAGACTCCCCTACTTATAGTTCCTTTCCAGACACAAATTGTGATTTAGTGTCTCGACCTTTGAAGTTTTATGTTGGGGTTCTGCTTCTTTGTATGTACATCTCTCCTCTTCATCCTTCCTTCTGAAATGGTGATGTCTGTCACAACAGGAAGGATTCCAAGGCAAATGAACCCACAATAAGATTCATGGAAGTGACCGGATTTCACTCCTGGATGTGAGCCACAATGATCTGTGCATCAACGGGTAATCCTGGGCCCTAAGTCTTGCCCTTTATGATTCCCTTATCAACCCCATCTTCCTCTTCCTGAGATGTCTTCAGACCCTTTCCTTGTGATCTTTCACCGAATCAACGAGCACTTTGAAATACACAGGGAAGGCCTGGTTCCCCCTCACCTACTGCTTGTCCCACCCAGCTTACCGGAATGCAGCAATATACAGTTCTGTCTGGGGGAGATTCCTCCACGCCTCATATTTTCCCCAGGCAGGCATGGCATCCCCAAAATGGAACCTATGCTCCTCCTTGTAATGTACCTGTGCAGGCATTTATGCACTCAGCATACATTCACAGCACACTCCACTGTCTAGTATTGTTGTGCCCATGTACCATGCTACCACCAGCATTTCCACCTGCAGCACATGCACAGTCTGTGCACACTGTTGAATACTACAGGCTCCCTGTACTGCACCAGTGTGTCACTTTAAACATCCTCTGCCAACTCACACACATTTACCATGTACACACTGTTTCACACTGTACCCTCTGTCAAATTCATTTTGGAAAATTGTGTAATTTATTTTTTATTCTTTGGGCAGAGACTAAACCAAGCTACTAGCTGTCATGTAAAGTAAAACATGCCTACATAGGAAACAACTTATCAGCAATTTTTAAATAATCAATTTCCCCTTTATACATGTGAACCAAAGTGGTAGAGCCAATACTACAAGTGTATCTAAGTCATATTTTATAGCTGAATTCTTCAGTTCATGCGTAAGGCCACTAAAGTTGGACTCTGGCAGTCATTTTCACTCCAAATGTCATGCCGGGCCACTTAGGCAGCTGAAGTTCTGAATCCTTTGCAGAATGTTATCTGAACCTTTGTGTACCAGCAGCACCCAGAAAGCCAGGTCTATCCCTCCTTTTTTTCTGTGGTTGATCCTGCTAATCATCCTTTTAATATCCCTCAAACAGTAAAAGGTGTCACCAATATTCTATGACCCTTGTGCTGGATCCTACTGCGCTCCAAGCCTTACAATTTCCTTGTAAGTTTGTGTATGCATACTGTGTGTATACTAACCCTGGGCGAAGTACTACGCTACGCTCGCTTAGTTTGCGAAGTTTGCGCTACTTCGCACTATGCGCATTGCATGTAGCACAGTGCAAACCCGCTTAGAGGTAATTTTTTGCTTGCTCACGGTTCTCAACGTCAAGTTGGCGACCGCGAGCGAGCAAAATGACACCCTGGTGAGAATTTTTCCTCGTTTGCGATCAGCAACATCAAGTTGCCGATCGCGAGCGTGGAAAATAAATCTCCTGGCGAGATTCTCAACGCGGGGAGGTCAGGTTTCTCATTGCAAGTGTTTGCGTATGCTCGCGACCGCTCACAATGAGAAACTACCAGTCCGCGTTGAGATAGCTGCCACTCGCGTAGAAATCTACTCGAGCGGCAGAAAACGACTGCTTGCACTGTGCAAGATGCGGTTTGCACTGCTTGCATAGTGCGGACAAGCATCCAGCACAGTGCAATCAGTGCGAACAGCATTTTGCACAGTGCACTATGCAGTTCGCATAGCTACGCGCAGCTCCGTAGTGTGAAGTGCACTTCGCATAGCTACGCGTAGCGCTACTGCGCGAACTACATCCAGGGTTAGTGTATACTGGGTCATGTAGCGCTAACCTTGCTACAAACCAATAGAACGCTGTGCAGTGAATTGAGGGGGCACAGCAGAATGTTTATCCTTTGTTTTTAGGTCTCGACCTCTGCCAATGCGCTTGCACATTGCAGATGTCGAGATCTATAGAGGTTGAAACAAACTATTAGAACAAGCGGATTCCACGCAGTTCCTGTGATCTATTGAAGCGTGGCGCTTCGCCAGCGCGCGCTTGGCCCGTTCCCTCCCACTTGCTCTCATCCCCGCCCCCCCCACCAGGCTCTTGAAGCGAGACGCTTTGTCAGTGCTTCCCTCCCACTCGCTCACTCCCCCGCCCCCACCCGACTTGTTCTCATTTCGCGGCCGATTTTCGTTTCGCCGCTATTGCTGCCCTTGACTGACCCCCTTACATGCACTAGAGCTCTCTTGCTGTTCTATGCTGGTTGCGGCTCACTATTTCTGTTTTTCCTCTTGTTTAAGGTTGGAAAGTCTTCTGAATGCTTGTCCTTTAGTAATGGGCCCGCCCACCGTAGCCTTGCTGTGTGTCCGGCAGACACTGCTGTTTTAATGGCCCATTTCCTCTCCAGGGCTTCTCTACCTGGGCGGCATTCATGCCTCTTTCCCAGGGAAGGAGCTCTGGGTTAGGAGCTGCTGTGTGGCACAGCCCCCGGATGGCAGACGTCCCCTGAACTGCGGACTCGTATGCACTCTAACTTGCTTGAGAACCATAAGTTCAGATTGATACACACACACGTGTGGCGTGGTTGCTGTATGCTCAGTGTGTGTTAGGCGCTTTACTTGTGGCACCAAGGTGTGGAGTGCTTCCTCCACTTTGGAAAAGGCGCTCAGCTTATGGAAAACGCTTCCCTTCTTCAAAAAGGAGCACTCCAAAGACGGCGCATGGTGAGTGCTTTTTCTCCCTCAAACCGGAGCAGCACTAAAGCAGCAGCAGTGAGTATCACTTATTGAGAGAACTCATACTGTGCCTTACTGTGAAGTGGAATGTTTTATTCACGGTTTGCTCAGACACAGTCTGTGATGTTTTACATTTTTGAAAAGTGCTGCTCCCCTTTGAATGGAATTCCACGCCTCTTCCTTCGTCTAATTGCTCAATCTCTTTTTTCATCCTTTCTCTTTCCTTCTTCGCTTCTCCCTCTCTTGTCGTTTTCTCTACCTCCCTCCTCCTCCTCCACTTCCTCTCTTTAAGCCTCCCCCTGCCTGCTGCAGCTAATCGCAGGCAAAGTCTAGGCCCTGTTCACAAGAAAGGCGAAGCATTTGAAAGTCCTCACGTCTTTAAATGCTTATTTTACAGAATCTAACACATTGAAACTGAAAAGGTGTGCTCCATAAACTCACAAATCTGTGATAACAGCAGAAATGAGAAACGGCAGAGTCTTGAGGTGTGAAAGAATGTCAGTGAACCAATATTTTTCTAGCCGGAAGCATCATTGTTTTTCCAAATGGTGCCCCCAGCCCCCCGCAACAGAAATTGTCAAGAAGGGGAATGCGGTAGTAATGCTGCTTTGTTTGGTGTATGTTTTTGTTAAGACAGACCACATTGTAAGGTAGCTAGCTTTGTGGGTTAATGTACTTACTGCTCAGAGCAGTGTGTAGTCTGCTCGTTTACTAGTATGAATTATCACAACATAACTTGAAAGGTTCCGGTGCCTGCAATTATACTGCAGGTACAGTGCTTAATGGAGCTGCTGCAGAGAGCCTGGTTGACAACTTCCATTCATGGTAAGACAGGTTGTTGGGTTATTCACCTGCGGCAAACATTTCAATGCAATTTGCAAGGCCCAAGCTTGACTTGTTAAAGTTGTTTTAAATCAATATTTATTTTAATTTCTTTATTTTTTAAAGGAGTACAACTTAGGAAGTTAACACTTAATTAGTAATACGTGCCCTGAAGTAAATTTGCATTGTGTTCTATTTAAAGGGCGAGTTTTAGTATAATGTCATGTGCATACAAACAATGCCTTGCTCGGTTCTTGTCTTGGACATGTTTTGAAGTGACAGCAGCTTTAAATAAAAATAAATTGCTGATTGCCCGTGCAGTGAGGTATTTGAAGGTTGGCACAGTTGAGGGGTAAATGAGCACCCCCCTCTACCATGGCACAGAGCGCCATCTGCACACACCTGTTAGTGCCTGCACTCTGCACCTGGACCCACGAGGGATGATTCAGTGGGACTGTAACCTGGCTGTGGCCTATGTGTAACTGGCACATTCCAGCGCACTACCACCCTGCCAACAAAGACACTTCAATACAAGAAGTTCTTAAAATGGTTTCTGCTAACATGGCTGTCGTGTTTGTGAAACAGAAGTGTCTTTTGAATTAGCCCGTGAAAATACACCCAGCTTCTGTTTTTGCTGCACGTCCTACTGGTATTTCGTTAGAATAGCCCCAGTACAGGCATGTAAAATGTAATATTTTATATAGGAAGTGGTGGATGCTAATCGCTGTAAATTGATACACATCTCTCTTCTCTCTTGCGTTTGTTTTAAAAATCTGAATTACAGTCCAAATACAGTGTCTTAAAGCATACTTTAATTTGTGTATGAAGGCAGTGCACATTTTAGTAGATTGAACCACAGGCTATGTTGTCCATCACTTATTGAACACACAAGAAGGCATCCTTTTCCCCCATTGCTCAAAACACAGGCGGGTTATGGGAATGATATGGACAAAAGTGTCCACATTGTTTGGCTTAGGTATTTAGATTCTAGTAGGTCAAACAGGCAGGCCAGTTAAGCTAAAAAACCAGGGGCACTCAAATTATGCGATTCTGCTGCTTATTCTGCATAATTATGGATTTGCCACAATTGCTATATAACCAGCCATCTGCTACATTATGCATAGTAACGAAACATTTGTTTTATCCATATCTCAAACTGTTCAAAAGTTACACAACAAAAGTAAATGCAGCGACATGTGTTACCCGCAGTAGAGAGTAGTTGTAAAGACTGGCTGTTCATCTTTCAGTAGCTTATTGCTACGTTTTGTTATGTTATGCTATGTTTTGCTATGCTATGTTTTGTTATGCTATGCTTTGTTTTATGCTATGTTATGCTATGTTTTGTTATGCTTTGTTATGCTATGTTTTGCTATGCTATGGTTTGTTGTGCCATGTTTTGTTATGCTATGTTTTGTTATGCTATGCAAAGCTTTGTTTTGTTATGCTATGTTGTTTTGCTATGCTATGTTGTGTTTTGCTATGCTGACCAAACATGTTTTGTTATGCTATGCTTTGTTTTATGTTATATTATGCTATGTTTTGTTATGCCATGCTATGTTTTATTCTATGCTATGTTTTGTTATGTTATACTATGTTTTGTTATGCTATGTTTTGTTATGCTATGCTATGTTTTGTTATGCTATGCTATGTTTTGTTATGCTATGCTATGTTTTGTTATGCTTTGTTATGTTATGCTAAATGTTTTGCTATGCTCTGGTTTGTTATTATATGTTTTGTTATGCTATGTTTTGTTATGCTATGCAAAGCTTTGTTTTGTTATGCTATGTTGTGTTTTGCTATGCTAACAAAACAAAGCTTAGCATAGCATAACAAAACATAGCATAACAAAGCAAATCATAGGATAGCAAAACTAAACACTGCATAACAAAACAAAGCATAGGATAGCAAAACAAAACATAACATAACAAAACATAGCATAACAAATCACAACACATAGCATAACAAAACATAGCAAACAACAACAAAACATAGCATAGCTTAACGAAACACAACAAAACATAGCATAGCAAAACAAACATAATAGCATAACAAAACAAAACATAGCATAGCAAAACAAAACGTTGCATAGCAAAGCAAAGCATAGCATAACAAAACATAGGATAGCAAAACAATACATAGCATAGCATACAGCATCACTCCGCACCACCACAGCATCACTCAGGGGCACCACAACATCACTATGCGCTACCACAGCATCACTGAACGCCACAGCATCACTCGTTCGCCATCACAACATTACTCAGTGCCACCACAGCATCAATCTGTGCAACCATTCAACAACACCTGGTTCAAATAGGTTCTCTCAATGTTTCAAGCTTTATTACAAATGTAACAAAAATATGTTAATATTTCACTTCTGTTCTTGGATTTTCGTCACAATAAAATACACTGAACATAATCTTCACAAAAGTTAGTTACAAAACTTTAAGCTATTGCCATTATAAATTACAATAACTTATTTAAGTATTATATTGAAAAAAATTAAGCCATTGTTATTTGTAATATTAATACATGTAAGTAACGTAAATACAACACATATTGCATTAATAATGCTATAGGTGTCAAATTTGCGAAAGTTATAACTATTGGCATTGTAAATGACAAAGCTATTAATTTCGCTATTTTCAAAAACAAACCATAAATAAAAAATGTCATTTATAATGCCAATAGCTCAAACTTTCCTAATGCGAGACCTATTGTATTGCAAATGCTTCTTTATTGAGGTGGAGACTCTTTACTCTGACCCTAGAACAACCCACCACCTGCCGAGCCTGTCATAATTCCTCTTATGTATACCTTGAGAAGCATTTCTCCCTGCGGTGATTTTTATTTTCTTTATTGTTATTTACAGAGTTACTGCAGGGTTTATTTCATAGTCCCCCTTATCATTCCCTACTTCTCTCCAACCCTACCTCCTTTTCTCTGTTTCTGCTTAACTTTTGGCTTGATTGTCATCCTCTGTTCCTCTTCTCTCATCCTTGGTTCGCGGTAGAAATTTTGACAAAGACCACAATAACTCTGTATACTTTTTTTGTAATGTAATTTAGTTATTTCTCGTTTTGTTTATTTATTTTGGCTTCCATTTCGACAGTGCACACTTCCTGAACGGCGAAACTCATTTTGCATTTCAATAAATTTCGGTTTTTTGGTCTCGACCGGTTTTCATCAAGCTGGCATTACGTCAGTTGGATTTTTCGTCTGGAATGATTTTAGTCAGTTTAGGGTTGTCAATTTGGTATTTATCAATCTTGTTTAGGTTGTCTAGTTCGAATCCTGACTATTGTGTGCATAATAATTTGTACTCTTAAAATAAAAGACATGGTTTGTAGGCATTTATTAGACTGGATGCCCTCCAAAATTACTATTTGTGTGTTTTACCTGCATTTATGTGAATCTGTAAGTTATCATACAACTTTTGCCATTGATTGTGATTTGTCTTCCTGGATTAATTTTTATTTCTAATACTTAACATCTTTTACCAACCTTACTTTTATTTTCCCATGTGCTTTTCATTGCCTGTCCTGTTCCCCCACTGCAGTGCTGTCACTTCACTCTTGTGGCATCATGTCACTGTGCCATAACGTTGATGTGTAGATTATGTCACTGCGCCATAACGTTGATGTGAAGTCAAATCTAGACTCCTTAAAGACATTTCATCTGGTTCACTTGTAGGATCTGCGAGGTGCGTTCTGTGGATGGTACCCCCATCACGTCATTCACGGTCCACGAGTGTGAAGGCTCAAGCCGCATTGGTTCAAGAGCCAGGCGCTACCTATTCACTGGCCACGCCAATGGCAGCATCCAGATGTGGGACCTTACAACGGCCTCAGAGGTGGCCAGCAAGGGCGAAAACCGAGGTACGTGAGAAACCACCTGCCACATTTGTTGTTATGCACCCAGGTTTTATTCTGTTTGGAAGGCCTTCAAACCTGCACATAGGTTATATTGCCTAAACAGAATAATTTCCGCATTTTATTTTCTCTCCTGGGAAAATCTGCAGTCTCTCACACAGGAACCAAATCTGCACAAGAAAATGATTCTAAAGACATTTGGGGACCCTTGAAAATGATTCTGATAAAAAAATCTCCTGTGCACAGAAAGTTACAGGATTTTGCATAGTGCAGGAGGGGTGTCTATTCCCAGTTGAGCCGCTGAGGAGTTTGACAAACGCGTGTAACGGAGTGTTCTCCAGTATTGAATCTTTCATAGATTCACATGCTTGTATCTTCCTCGTCGTCATGGTGGGAGTCTCACGGTAGCTCAGGGAGACTCCTTTCTCACACGAAGGCGGTTGGAAATCTGAGGTAGGAGAGTTCTGCTGGGGAGTGTGATGTCAGGGCTTGCTACTGATTGGCTGAGTTTTGGACCAAACAATAAGGAGGTCTGGTTACCAAATATTTCATTCTCTATGGGGTTTTCTATGCAGTTCTTTCATCTCTATGATACTGTTTTGATCATTCTGTTACTGTGAGACTCCCACCATGACGACGGGGAAGATACAAGCATGTGAATCTATGAAAGATAATACTGGAGAACTATAGTGTACAGGTAAGTAACTAGTTTCTTCCATTGGCAGGGTTTCTCAGTGTTTGTGCTCTTGGACACACAGGCATCCTAGGCTGGAGCCTGTCCTCTGATGCATTTTGATGCCATCCTTTTCTCCCTTCTGAGGAAGTTGATACCATTAATTCTCATTGATATGGCATGTAAAATGAAATTGTGCAAACTTTGTCTAGGGACTGTACAATAGAAAAAATTATTTACATGAGCAGCACAGAGATACCCTGCAGACCCCTCCCAGTGAATTCCATTGCCGATCCTAGTCACAATTAGAAAATGTGCTTAAGTGGATTGACACTCAGTAACAACAACCATTTGACTTGAGTCTAATTTTTATTTATACATTGTTTTAGTGCTTTTTTAGACAAGTCGTCATGGTAGTAATCTAAAGTGTGTATTAAATTACATATATATTCCCTTGTATCTTATTTTTGTAACTTACATCAAATCAAATAATTAAAACTTAAATAGAGCTGGTCTTCCCCCCAAAATACATCAACAGTTTTAGTACTGGCCTTCTTTGAGCATAGTTCTAATAGAGCTATTACATGTGTAGGCTGTTGAGAGTAGTGTGGCCAATAGCCTACCAAGAAGGCCACACAACTGTGGCGCTCTGATCTCCCAACTCCCATTACACACTAGAACTCTCCTGAACTGCAAAATATGATTCCCCTGTACACTTTTTCTGATCGACCTGCATACTGCTTGTTGGAGGTGTACTGAGGAGCTATCATTCTGCGCTGCGTTGCTGCAGCGAGGGTCCTGGCCTTGTCGCTGCCTGGTGGAGTTGCTTGGCTGTGCTGGGCCAGATGCTGGGGCCTGCATAGTGCAGCCAAGCCAGATATGTGAGGCTGACATTGCTATGTGCATATGACCTTTGTGCAGACCCGCCACTTAAAGAGGCTTTCAGATATTGTGGCTTACCCGCGCTGGGCCCTGTGGAACAAGGTCAGTAGCTTCTCAAGCAATGGCGGTAAGACCAATGGACACTCTTTTCACAACATATTACCACCACTGACATTGCTCATCGACAAACTATATTCCTCCAGCCCCAGTCATCTATATTGTGCTGAATTGCTCCAGAGGCCCTGTCTATTGTGGGTGGCACGCCCTGATAATTGGTTGAGGTGGCGGTCTTCACCATCATGGGCGTTGAACTCTGTTCCCAAATGATGATTAACCATGATAACTGCTCAGCCTGTAGATTGTTTGGCAATTAACGTAATAGCCCAATGGCTATATTGCAGGTCAAATTGAATCTCTTCACTCAGATAGCCGATCACTCCTACTAATCCGTCACTGGGAGCCGGGTTGGCCAGTCCGACACACCCCCCAACCTACTTTTATTGTTTACTTTTGATACTGGACTTTCACTGGAATTGTTGTTGTTCATATTATCACCAATTGAGGGTGCACTAGGAGCATGACCAGCATGACCATGTTTCCATCTTCTCCATTATTATTGATTTTATACAAAGTTATATGTGACCTTAAATTACTCACCTAGAAAGAATGTGGGTTGGGCAACCATAAATAATAACACATGATCCTTTATTATTTTGCACGTCATTAGGTGGCAATTGTAATGCTATAGGAGATTCATCTGCCTGTGAGCTCAGGCACTGTCTTAGCCTCGTTTTCGGGCGCAAGCAGATACTTTACCTCGTATAGCTCTTCCTCAAGTGGTGTCGCCTCCGTCCCAAAAATAAAAAAAACATTGATTTCAGACACTTAGGCACTTATGTGCTCACGCATGGCAGAGCTCTGCTTATGGAGGGAACTGTTTGTGAAATCTCCATTAGCCAACATATTAAACGCCCTCTGAAAGCCCATGTCATACCAGAGCAGTCTGGATTTATCCCAGGAAGGGCCGCATCTAACAATTTCAGAACATTCTTCACCCTAGTACACCATATCAAACCAGACTTGGAAGGTCCTGCAGTCTTCCTGGACGCAGAGCGGGCATTTGACTCCTTGGAGTAGCCATTCCTGTTTGCAGTCCTACGGTGCATTGGAATCCCCAATAACATTGTGAACCTGGTACGATTACTGTATAACAACCCCTCTGCCCCTGTTCACATAAACGGTGAAATATCCAAACCTTTTCCGACCCAAAGGCAGGGTTGCCCCCTCTCCTAACTCTTCTCCACCTTGTCGACCAAGCCCTCTGGCGGAGGACTGAGCATTTCGACGGAGGCATTCACACTACTATAGAAGCACATACTACTTTTGATGTATGCCGATAATATGATGATGTTTGTCAAGTAGCCAGAGGTCAACCTCCCTCCCATTCTTGGAGAGGTGGTTAGGTATGGTGGGCTCTTGGGTTGCAGATTTATTATGAAAAATCATAAATATTGCTTCTTAATGATGTCACTATAATAGTGACCCTGGAATATCTGCTCAAATGGATTCTGGGGCCACTTAAGTACCTAGGTATACTAGTCTCCCCAGACATACAAACGCTGATCTGCCATATCTATGGCCCTGCTGTGGCTAACCTTACGAACAAAGTTCATAGAGAGATGACCCTTCCATTGTCATTGGCTGGTAGTTGCATTAATTAAAATAAAATGACCGTACTTACCAAAGTTTTATATTCATTTAATAACTTACCAATCCCACTTAACAAGATCTTCTACAGTATCATACGCTCAATGATAATAAAACTGATCTTGGGGGTAGTGAAAGTTGGGAGGTTGGGGTGGGAACCCCAGACTGAAGTGGGACTAGTTTACCCTGCCGTGAGAGTGAGGTCTCTCTATTAGATCTGGAATGTTACTACCACACTGCACAGTCTCATTATCCCTCCTACTGGTACAGCAATAAATGCATCGACCCCCATATCCACATTGAGCAAAACCAAGGAGAAATGGGTGACCTGAGCAGCACAGGGATTACTAAAACTCCACCTAGACCTCTGTTCAGTATATACAGGGTGAACTGCACATATTGGGTGCCGCTCGTCCAGAGGATTCATTCATTGTCACGAACTTTGCCGCCGCTACAGGAGTAGCTTGCCAGGATTCCTGACCTCTTTGTGTCCAGCGTGAGGAGGCAACCAGTAGCGAGGCCGCAGAGGAGGTGAGAGGCGCGGCCCCGGGACTGCGAGGACCAGCATCTAATACCAACAGCTGTGTCCTCTTCCCGCGTGAGCCGCGCCCCCTCCCAGTGCCACGCCCCCCCTGAAGTGCTTTTCACCTCTCGCGGCCCCCGCTTCGCGGGCGCTGCTCGTCCAGAGGATTCATTCATTGTCACGAACTTTGCCGCCGCTACAGGAGTAGCTTGCCAGGATTCCTGACTTTTGTGTCCAGCGTGAGGAGGCAACCAGTAGCGAGGCCGCAGAGGAGGTGAGAGGCGCGGCCCCGGGACTGCGAGGACCAGCATCTAATACCAACAGCTGTGTCCTCTTCCTGCGTGAGCCACGCCCCCTCCCAGTGCCACGCCCCCTCTTACTTAAACAGGAACATAAGTAAGTTTACTAGCGCGCAGCGCGGGACGCGCGCGGGTCGCAGCCCGGGGCGAAGCCCGGGCAAAGGGCGGGCCGTCTAAGGCCGATCAAGGACGGGACGGGCCACCCTATTAACGCCTGTTTTACGGTAACCTGCCTATTCCTCTCTCCGCTACCATCTCCAAGGTCTCCTCTACTATTTCACTAATCTTAAACCGTACTAGACATCGCTTTTTGTCTAACAAATTCCTGACCAACCATGCCTTCGAATCAAGCAAAATCCAGGAACATTACCGTAAACACATCGAGGGGACCAGTAACAGGATCAATTGACCAATTTTTCAAAAGAGCTACAATTGTTCTAGAAAAAGAAATAGCTGATACTGAAAAGCGCTTATCGCTGGACCTGTTGACCGGTAAGCGCTCTTTCTTAGGCCTGATTGGGAATGCCCGTTCTCCACATCTGATTGATTCTGACTCTCACTCTTCCAATATCCCTTCCTCTGACATCAACTCACTTACGCTCCTGGGAAATGATGCGATGGATTTAACCTCCATTCATCAACCCAGAGATGACTTAGAATCAGAACACGAATTGGCTGCTGAAATTAATCTAGTTAGTCCCAACGCAACTAGATTATCTAGCTCTCCAAATCTTTCCATTTCCCCTACACCTACTTCGGACCAAATAAATGAACATATCAAGAAACGAAAGCGACAATCTTCCCCTACTTCCCTAGTACAATTACCACCTTGAACACAACTCCCCCTCCGTCAACACCCCTTCCTCTTAGCACAGCGCAGAATACCCGCACCACGTCAGGATTATTTCCTCAAATGGAGGCGGAACTTCTCTCCAGAATAGAGGTAATAGTGAAGGCTCTCATGCTTCCTCTCCTGGAGAGAACAAGAATAATAAGTTCTCATTTAGAAAAACTGGGTAAACAACTAGAAGATAATACTGCGGCCATTTGCAAATTATCTCCACAACCTCATAAACTGTCATCACATAATCCCACAGCTCAAAACGCGTCTCTACTGGCCCAATCATCGACCAGTACCGCGCTCTTGAAACCTGTAACTACACTAGGGAAAAAAGCGGTAGCAAAAACCTCAAAAGAAACACCAAAAAATGAAAGACCAAAACCATTAAACAGTAATCAGGTAAAAGATGGGGTAAAAGTAAGCGAAGAGGGTAAAAATACGATAGGGAAGAACTCCACAGTAAGAACATCCATAGCACCAATTAATACCTCTAATCCCCAAACGAACCCTAAATCAACTAGTGAGTCGGGTGAACAGTTACCACAGCGTCCACATAGACCTAGACGCAGGATAGTTGACTTACCTCCTGAATCTGCACCGTATACTATCGTCATGGCAGGAGTACCAGAATTACCTGAAGGGGCCAGAGAACCATACCATGCGTTAAAAAATAAAATCACCTATTGGCTGAAGCAGAATAGACCCCTCCCTGCACATGTTAACGGGGAAATTCTGTCGGTCAGGCGGGCTGTTTGGGTGGGGTCTAGGCCGAAAGACAAAAGAGGGGATGTCATAATTATTAATTTTAGGGATCACAGGGCGGTAAGAACTATAGGCGATTAGTATGAGATCACAGGAGGGGATAACATTACAACGCATTATGTTAGCTACTTCTACCCACGGGAATTAATTAATAAGCCACCTCACCATCGTATTAGTAGGCAGTGCCCAGAGTGGAGAGAAGTAGGCTACCAATCTACCCAGAATCAGTTTTCAAATCAACTGCAATACCCACATTATCACCACCCTTACCAAAATAACCTGTTTAACAACAATTACCCTATGATTCCTCCAGGCTATAATATACCTACATTCAACCCCTTCTTAGCTCTGAGCGGCTTAGACGGAATAGATTGACTTGCCAGCAATCAACCTTCACCTGCAGAACCTCCCAAGACAAAAGAGGATACCCCCCTGGTTGTTACAGCTTTAGACACTCTAACTGAATTACGCAATGACGAAAGTCAACCTCAACCTACCCAATTGTATGGAATAAGCCCGAGGGAGCAGAAAGATTCTAGCACATGGACTGGAATAAATGCAAGGCTCAGTAGTACTAAAAGGGAACCTATCCAAGAGTCAGATATGGTTATAAGAACAATGGAAGATGCCTCAAATAAAAGACAGATTTTCACCAGGAGAGAAGAAACCATCCAGATAATGTTCTGGAATGTTGCGGGTCTCCGAGAAAAAATGTTAGACGGAACTTTAGTGGATTTTGTCAAAGACTATCAAGTTGTGGCCCTTCAGGAAACATGGCTTACTAAAGAAATGCATCTTATGGGATACAAAACCTATTCCTCAGTAGGGATAGCAGCAATGCATGGAAGAGCCAAAGGTGGGCTAACAATTTACATATCTAATACTCTATCAGGCTTGGAAGTGACAGCACTCAGCTTAGAACCTAACTACCAAATCTTAAAGCTGGCTTTTAAGACAAAGAGGACAGTAATTATTGTTAACCTTTATGATAATACAAGGGACAGTGATAGGCCAAAAATGCTGGGGGCCCTTTGTAAAAAATTAACTAGTGGAGCGATACTAAGACCAGGGCGGGATCCCGCAAGCATCATATGGGGAGGCGATTTTAATCACCATCCCTGCACGATGCCAATTTGCGATGCTTGCGGGACCGAAGCCGACCCAGAAGGCCAGATAATCCACTTTAGCCACTCAGCGGTGGGTGACCTATTAAACGAAATACTGTCGAGGATGGATCTATCAATATTAAACCAAATCAACCCCTTAACCGGGAAATTGGATCCAACCTACCTTGGCAGGGGTCATGAAACAACTGTCGATTATATTCTTATGACAGCTTCTCTAGTAAACAGAACGGCAAATTTTACAACCAAAATTAACACTCTGAGTGACCACTCGGCTTTAGTCTTTGACCTAACCATGGAACAAACTTGCCCAATACTCCAAACAATAATGTCTACCCTCACCCAAAATAATTTGCAGCTTACAAAAACAAATGGCTATACCATAGGGTGGGGAAAGATCGATCCAATTGAGCTGACTCATAAAGTGGTGACCGAAGCAGAATCCGCCATATTGAATTGCTTAGACCTCGAGGCCAGTGATGAGAACGTAATATTCCATTTTAAAAAAATATTAGCCAAAGTAAACGAATGCCTTACTAAGAAACAGAAAGGGTCCAAGGTAATAAAGAAAAAAGGCTGGTTTAATCCAGGTTGTACGGCAGCCCATAAACAATTAAAGAGAGCCCTGTCAAAAACAACAAGAAATCAGGACCCTGAGGAAACAATACAGGCTAGCGTGTAGAGCGCGCGAAGAGGAATTAAAAAAGGCTCTATGGGATCAGCTGCATGAAAGCTCTCTCAAGAAAGATAGCGATCTGTTTTGGAAGGTGGTAAAAGCACCGTTCCTGAACGATACAGAAGATTATCCCACTATAGATGTGGCCATTGAGGGCCATACTTGGGTCAAGCACTTCGCGAAGATCTTTGGACAAACTCAGCCTGTAGCCCCTATAGACAGAAGTCACTCTTTATATCAGAATAAAGCACACCCAATCCCGTTAGAAATCCAATTACATGAAGTAATCATGGCTGTTAACGCAAGCAAGAGTGGAAAAGCGCCAGGCCCTGACGGGGTCCCGGTTGACTTTTTTAAATTCAAAATAGATCTGTGGGCTCCCATCATAACTAGAGTTTTTAACGCAACAATGCAGCAAGGTCTACTTACCTCTTGGTCACAATCTATATTGGTACCCATTTTTAAAAAGGGCAATAGAGAGGAGGTGACTTGCTATCGACCTATTTCCCTGCTCGACTCACTGGGGAAAGTGTTGGGAAGACTGATACTCCAGCGTTTGCAGGAGTGGGCAGAGGACACGGGGGCCCTATCGGATATCCAGTATGGCTTCTGAGAGGGACTCGGAACAACGGAACAAGCCCTGAACCTGGCCCTTCTATTGGGAAAATACGTGTCGGCAAAACGCGGGAAGGTCTACATGGTTTATGTCGACCTTTCCGCGGCTTTCGACTGCGTCTCCCATGTAAAACTATGGGCCCTGCTGTCCAACATGGGAATTGACGAGGCCTTGGTGACTTTCCTCAGGGAACTCTATTCGAACGCCTCCTCCAGGGTGCGTTTCGGAGTACGGGGCGAATTGTCGGAACCGTTTTCTGTGGAGCGAGGGGTCAGGCAGGGGTGCGTCCTCACCCCCTTCCTCTTCTCCCTCTTTACAAATGGTCTCGAAGTGGAAATGCTGAGGGGGGGCTTGGACCTGCCCCGAGTGAATAAGAGATTGGTGCCCGCGCTCCTGTACGCGGACGACGCGGTGCTTTTAGCACGCACCCCACGAGAGCTCCAAAAATCCCTGAATAGCTACACCAAATTTATGAGCGACCTAGACCTCCATATAAATATAAAAAAAACCTATGTGATGGTGGCGGGACAAGCCAAGAAACATGGAAAAGCTATCCTCCTAAATAATGAAAAGCTGGAAACCACCTCCCAGTATCCATACTTGGGGATCGTGATAGATGAGGCTTACCTGGAGAGCAGCCATAGAAGCGCGCAAACACCAACTGCTGCGCTCCATCGCTGCTCTGATGAAATTCGCTCAAAAACTTGGGAAAAAACCCCCGGTAGAATTACTTAAGATCTATAGAGCTAAGTGCCACTCCATCGCACTATACGGGGCGGGCCTATGAGGACACAAAAATACAAATGCCCTGCAGGTAGCTGAAAACATATTTTTGAGATACTTGCTTGCGGTCCCAAAGAGAGTCTCTACCTACACCTGCCATGCAGAACTGGGACTCCCACACATTGAAGATCTGGCTAAAGTCGAACCAGTACTTCTTTGGCGCAGAATATGGGTCTCAACGAAAAATACACTTACTAAAGCTATAATTACGGACTGTATGACTCTAGACAGGGCAGAAAAAATAGATTGGCTTAGGTATATAAAGAAACTTTTTGTGGACTTGGGAATGCCGGAGTATTATTACAATCCTGAAACCATTACTGAAATAACAAAAAAAGACTTAAAGGTAAAGGCGATGAGCCATTTTGAAGAGCTTCGCATCACTGTGGAGATCAGGAAACAATCAGTACAGCACTCCATAGCAGTTATGTCCACCCTAGAAATGGAACCCTATCTAACATATGTAAACTCGCAGTTCGAACGTTTCCTATTAACGAGATTTAGGCCGAACATTTTCCACAGGGTGGTATCATTCCCTAAAAGAAACAGCTGGGATGAATGTTTAACTCTTTGCCCATGTGACGATTTATCAGAACAGTCGACAATGCACACCCTCTTGTTTTGTAAATTTTATTCTGAACATCGGAAACTTTGGTTAATTCCTCTGCTTCGTTCCTTACATTTTAGAAGATGTCGCCCTGCTATGTTATGGTTACAATTCTTAAAATCGCCTTATGTCTGTAAAGTTCTTAGTACTTTTTTAAAATGCATTTTTCATCATAGGCTAAACCTTCAAAACAATAATCTCTAGAATTATTTGAATTTGATAATGTTGAGTTTTTACTATACTGAATCTTAACCTACACCGTTGAATTTCATAAAAATTTGTCTGTACTCTTTTATGGTTCTCTTTGTAAAAATGAAACCGAATAAAGATTTTACTTACTTACATTGAGCAAAACCAAGGAGAAATGGGTGACCTGAGCAGCACAGGGATTACTAAAACTCCACCTAGCCCTCTGCTCAGTATATACAGGGTGAACTGCACATATTGTTCAAACTGGTTTATGACCAGAGGAGAGAACCTAGTTAACCTGTAGTCCCCCGCGTTAAAACCAGATAATAACCCCACCATCACACCAATGGCTGAATCCAAAGCCAGAGACAGCATTTATAAAGCAGGTGGGCTAATTATATAAAGAAAGGACTTTTTGTCCCTTGACCAGTTTAAGGAAAACAGAGGTAAATGCCCTGTTTTCACAAACTGCGGGGTACGGCATTCCATTTCGAAGCTGTGGTCAACATTTGCCACAGAACCACCTGCATGTCCCTCTTCACTCAACTTCTTACAGCACCAATCACACAGTGATGAATTTCCAAGTTGTACAGATTGTATACTGACAGTCTCCCAAAAATCAACACTACCTCGTTAGGCAAATTGGATGGCAATATTGGAAAGGACCTCTGTGACGCTGGCAGTACTGCTTCAAAGAAACAAAACGTATTTCCATTAATCACAGACATACGCTTCTGCACTTTACGTTTATTAACAGAATTTCTTGCACCCTTAAACAGTTCACTCCAGCTCCTTAACCAACTGGTTTCGCTGTTCTACAGAGCCAGCTGGAATGTTCCATTTGGCCTGGGAATGCCCGCTGATAAGAAACTACTGGGCAGAGACGTCCAATGCCATTGGTCAGATTGTTCAACCGCCACGAGTACTCTCCTGAACTTATGTTGCTGGGGTATGTCAAACTGCTTCCAAGCCCTATCACAAAAATAACTGCAGTAATCAGTACCGGCCAAAGGTGACTTCTCACTTTGATGCGGAGACGTTGCCCAGCGTGAAGGACTGGCACACAGATGCTGCCTACTGCTATAATATGACAGAATTACAATGTTGAATTACAAGTCCTACGGTCACGACCTAAAGACATTTAGGGACCCTTGAGAATGTCTACTGACCCTGTCTCGTTGCAGTAATAACATATATGTACACAGAATTTTTCTATACCATGATATATGTAATTACTAAAGTGCATAAATGGACTTTGTGAAGCTTGCCCTGCTCCACGAAGCTCATGACGGGCATACTAATAGAACCTTGATTTGTATTTGTTGCCCAATGCTCTGAACCGTACGTGTATGGTCACATATGCAGTGTACTTTGTTAGTAGGTTCATAATAAAACCAAAATAATTTTAAAAAATTGTAGGATGTCTGAGTTCAGATTTGCAAACCATTTAGGATAATGATCTCAGACATTAGTTCATCAGAAAGACATCATGCAATAGCAAAATTATTTTAAAAAAGATACATTCCAATCCCTCATACCGTTGTTGAAAATTAATACACCGATTCAAAGGATTTTCAGTTGGTCTAGGTCAATACTGCGGTCATTCCAAGGAAATTTATGAAAACATTTTAATTGTACGAAAAGGGCTCATGCAGATAAATGAATATGCATCAGTTAATTGCAACGTATACATAGAGTGTGGATAAGATACATTTTGTGATACAACACGCTTGATCCTTGCCCCTTTCGGCTCACTCTCGACATGTGCTGCTTTTGCCAATGAGGTGGGGAAGATCCTGCAATCCACTTTGTTTAATGAATATCAAACTGAGCGAAAAAGATATTTCACCTTACCATACTTCACTGTGAATGATAGCAGACTAGGCCCAAGTTCCTCTGCGCTGACCTCATCCCTAAACACAGCTGGACTATTGTAGATGATGGTATCTTCCAAATAGGCATTGGGGCACTCAAGTTTCCAGGTCTACATCTTTACATTCTGCGATTTGTCGAGACGCTAATCCATGATCCATTAGAAAAATACAGACTGCAATTCCGAGAATATTAGGAACAACTAGGACTGAATGAGCTGCTCTTGCGAAATGCGAATACTTTGAGAAGTACCTTTCCTAGATATGTTTTAATTCATCAGTGAAGAGAATCGCATGCTTTCTCTTGATTTTACGTGCATCTATTTTAATGTGTGGGTCAGGGGTGTAGTTTCCATTGGTGCAGGAGGTACAGTGGCTCCAGGTCCCAGAGGTCTTAGGCATACATGCCAACAATTTTGAAGAGGAAAGTGTGATATTTAAAAAAAAAAAATCCGGAGAATGTATTTCTCACATTGACTTCTATTACGACCGGCATCGGGTCTATTGGTGCGTATGTCTCACATTGAATCTGTTGCAACCTGCATCAGGTCTATTGGTATGTATTTCTCACATTGACTTCTATTGCGACCGGCATCCGGTCTAATGGTGTGGGTGTCTCACATTGACTTCTATTGCGACCTGCCTCAGGTCTATCGGTGTGGATGTCTCACATTGACTTCTATTGCGACCTGCATCGGGTCTATTGGTGTGTATGTCTCACATTGACTTCTATTGCAACCTGCATCAGGTCTATTGGTGTGGGTGTCTCACATTGACTTCTGTTGCGACCGGCATCAGGTCTATCGGTGTGGGTGTCTCACATTGACTTCTATTGCGACCTGCATCGGGTCTATTGGTGTGTATGTCTCACATTGACTTCTATTGCAACCTGCATCAGGTCTATTGGTGTGTATTTCTCACATTGACATCTGTTGCGACCGGCATCAGGTCTATCGGTGTGGATGTCTCACATTGACTTATATTGCGACCTGCATGAGGTCTGTCGGTGTGGATGTCTCACATTGACTTATATTGCGACCTGCATGAGGTCTGTCGGTGTGGATGTCTCACATTGATTTCTATTGCAGCCTACCTCGGGTTTATCGGGGTTTTGTCTAGCATTGACTTCTATTGCGGCCTGCATCTGGTCTATTGGTGTGGCTGCCTCTCGTTGACTTCCATTGCGACCTGCATCAGGTGTATCGGTGTGGATGTCTCACATGGACTTCTATTGCGACCTGCATCTGGTCTATCTGTGTGTTTTTCTCACTTTTATATTGCGACCTGCATCAGGTCTGTCTGTGTGGATGTCTCACATTGACTTCTATTGCAGCCTGCATCTGGTCTATCTGTGTGTTTTTCTCACTTTTATATTGCGACCTGCATCAGTTCTATCGGTGTGGATGGCTCACATTGACTTCTATTGCAGCCTGCATCTGGTCTATCAGTGTGTGTGTCTCGCATTGACTTCTATTGCGACCTGCATCGGTCTATGGGTGTGGATGTCTCACATTGATTTCTATTGCAGCCTACCTCTGGTTTATCGGGGTTTTGTCTAGCATTGACTTCTATTGCGGCCTGCATCTGGTCTATTGGTGTGGCTGTCTCTCGTTGACTTCCATTGCGACCTGCATCAGGTGTATCGGTGTGGATGTCTCACATGGACTTCTATTGCGACCTGCATCTGATCTATCTGTGTGTTTTTCTCACTTTTATATTGCAACCTGCATCAGGTCTGTCTGTATGGATGTCTCACATTGACTTCTATTGCGACCTGCATCAGGTCTGTCGGTGTGGATGTCTTACATTGACTTCTATTGCGATCTGCATCAGGTCTATCAGTGTGTATGTCTCGCAATTTCTTCTATTGCGACCTGCATCGGATCTATCGGCATGTACGGGGCTTGTAGGTGTGCTGCTGCAGAATCGGATATCAGAAATTCAAATATACTTTTTTTCTATACCTGTCTTGGCCACAGAGGTATCGCTATGGTGGGCAGAGAAAGTGTGACAAAAATGTTGTGCACTTGCTTGCAGGAGCAAGTTGCTGGCAGTTCATATTCCGAGTCCTACAAGACCAGCCCCTGCTATCTAAAGCATGCAGAGGAATCGTGTTTTTGCATGTAGGAATCAGAAGGGTTGGCATGTATGTTTAGGGGCCCGCTGTACACTTATTATTGATTATTTTACAATTCAAAAAGCAGGTAGGGGTGGGATTGCCTTCCTTGCACTTGGACCTGTGAAACACTACCTGCGTCATAGTGTGGGTGGTGTTGTGGAGCGGCATGTGGGTTTCAGGCCGGGTTTGGTGGTTTGTGCGATGATGCTGGTGGCTGTGTACAGCTTGTTTGGTTCCTGAGGTTCACCTTTGTAAACTTATTTTTTTTTTGTTTCAGAGCTGGGGGGACTGTCTGAGGAGGAACTATTGCAGCAGTTGGAGCAATGTGACCTAGCCTTGACACGCACCCCGGATATGAGCCCAGCTGTTTCCTTCACCCACTCCACCACGCCTCGAGCTTCCGTATCCAGGTAACACACAGCACCAAAAATATGCCATTGCACAATAACTACACTCCACGCTGTTACTTGAAGCGTAAAAGGCCATTTCATTAGGATACAGTTGCAATAATTTTGACTTTATTAACAGTACATAAATGCAAGAAATATACTTTCCCCATCTTATACCGACTCATTCTCCCTTCAGCCTTCTCAAAACCATCTCACCTGTTTGACTCTTCCCCATTCACGCGGTGACCTCCTTCCTCTCCCAATTCTCACCTTCACTTGCCCTCCAAGCATCCTCCGTTGACTTGCTTTCATTGCCTCCTGCGCCCAGCTATCAGATACCTGTGTACCATTCTCCCCTCCCTGAGGGGTGGGTCCGCCCGTATGTGACTCACCACCCCTCCAAAGTACCGCCAACCAGGGAAGCTCCGTAGGGTGGGTACCTGCCCCGTCCCTCCCCCCGGGTCCTGTGCACCTTTCGCCTCCCATCAGCCAACCCTGCGGCACCATGTGGACGACCATCCACCACATAAAAAACTTGCATCCTGTGTTCCGATAATATATCTGTGACATTCCCGGACCACGAAAGGTGCACCATCTTTAAACAAGACCAATTGCTCCTCCCGAAAACTGTCCCGTTACCTGTGGACCATTTCCCTTGAAGCATGTTCAACACCCCCTTCCATCCTCTGCAATTCATTCACGTAACCAACTACCCCCAAGTTCCTTTCTATTAAACCATATCCCCCTCCATATATCTTTGTGTAATGCCAGCCTTGACATACTCTAGAACGCTTTCCCCCACATGAATCTCCCCCCATTGCATTCCACTTTTTCCCCACCATATCACATCCTGATGGCTGTGCTCCCAGCCCAGTGTCGTCTGTACACCTGCTAGTCTGCATCCTCTGCTGCCCATAGCCCGGGAGAATGGGCACTTATCCAGGCAACCGTCCTGGTTCCTGGTCTACCCCCACATCCTGCAGTAGAAAAAGAATGATTAGTATCGTAAGAAATGTTTCCCTTTTCCATAGCCCCCTTTCACCCTTTGTTCCAAGCCCATTCCTTGAAATCCACTTTCCAGTACCTATATCTTCACAGAACACAGTTCCAGTTCTCTCATACTGCCATCATTCAAATACCGTCCCCCCTAATCCATCCTCACACTGCCGCTGCTACAGCCCCAATGCGTAGGAATTGTACGTCTCCCTCGGTTGGCACCCACCCATTCCACATGGCTCTTGTATGAGACCTATAAGGACAGACAGAACCGTCACTCTGCCCTCCAAATTTGGAAAACAAATTCCCCCTTTAGCCAGAGGCCTTCTCTTTCTTGACACCATCGCCACTACATCATACCCTCTCCTAGCGTCCCCTTTTTCTTTGACCCATGCTCCACTGTCACCGGCCGCTGCATCTAAACGAACAACTCGTCCAATCCAAATACCACGTTTCCCAGGCACACCTCCCCATCCTCACCTACGCCTCAACTGAGCCGACCCTGCTCTGTCCGAGAACGCTTTGCACCTGTACCACCACAACGGCCCCCACAACGCTAAGGATGCCTGGCCTCCACCTTGGGGGTGCCCAGGAGTGGGCGCCTAACAGGGAAAGCCAGGACGGGTTCCACAGCGGTATTCGTACAAGTGCTTTGAGACCCTTGTGGGTGAGTAGTGCGCTACACAAGTATCAATTTACATTTTTTTTACATTCTACCACAAACACGCCAGGCCCACTAAACAGCCCCATTCATCTCAGCCAATGCCCCCCTGCCTACTCTGCATATTACCCAATGTTCTCCGGCTCCAAGGTTCCCACTCCCAGCCACCCAGTTCCACCAAACCTTTGGAAAATTACCATGATGGTATAGTTCTTTTCGAATCGACCACAGGGTGATGGCCCCACCCCATACATCCTCAATCATCCCCGCACATACCCTACTTCACAGATTTGTGTTGCTTACACCAACTTTGCACCTGCTAAACCAACGTTCCCCCCTGGAATATCCTATGGCACCCTTGCACTTTGCCTCACTTTACCCCCACCCCAAAAATGTTCTCCCCCACAAGAACCACGGTCCATGGTACCGCAGACCTGCCACCAGCACACTGTGTCCCTGTTACCTCCTCCCCACTTACCCTTTGTGTAACTCCCCCCAGCCCATTATAGACTGCCCTATTCCCCCCTCGGCTCAAGTGTCCTCTTGCCTGCTAACAGAAACCTTCTCACGTAACCGTGCTCCCTCTTTTAAAGTATCACCTTCAAATAACCAATTAGCCTGCCTTGGGCCCAACTGTATCTCGCTGCCCCAGGCCCCTCCGCCTTGTATAATTCCCCAAAGCCTTTGCCTGTCCCGTCCCCTACCTGGAGGGCTCCCTGTGTTTCTCTCCTTTTGCACCCAGTTACTACGATGCCCCCAGAGCCCCTAGTGCTCCTTAGGAAACAAAAAACACCCACTGGAGATGCTACCCAGTGTCCGACCAGGTACGCCATATATGTCTCGACCCCCAGGTCAATCCTTGCCTATATATCTGCCCCCCCCCCCCCCCCATCCTGCTGCACAAACGCTTGTGCCCAGTTACAGTGACCCCGGAGCCCCACAGCTCTTCATGACAAATCCCCACCAAGCATGTAAAACTCATCAGTCAAGTGGCCCCAATACTCACACGACCCCTGGCAAGTCCTTGCCCATCTATATGTACCTTCCTCAGTTGTGTACCAAGCAAGAACCCTTAAGCATTGGGGAAAGAGCCATCTAGACGTACATGCCATTTCTCCCCTCTCGGCACATTCATCTCCTACGACAGACGTCCTCGTCCACCGAGGCACGCCGCTCCCCAGGGGATTTCCACTACTCCCACTTATTAACTGCCCTTTTTTTCTCCCAACTGGGTTGTGGCTCCCTTAAAGTCCCCCGACACCATTTTTGGCGCCGTCCTCGCAGATGAACTTGACCAAGTTCTCCCTTAAGGTGGCTGCCCTCACTGACAACACCGCTCTCATTGACCCCTTTTCCCCATAGTCTGCCAGCCCTTGCTGCAGTCAACCTATTGCAGATCGCCTGCCTCCTGGGCCCTCGTGGACTCGTTGTCGTACCCATCCCACTTCCGAGAACATCTCCCTTCCTTGCCGTAGCATCAGCTTCCTGTGGGGAGACGCTGAGCGCCATGAGTCCATGGCCTCAAGCTACCGGCGGGTAAAGACCGGTTAGCCTGGACTACCCCCGCCCCTGTCATGGTTTTCCCATGTTCCTCCAGGGTGTCCCCAACCTGACCTCATCTAAGTGGATGTCTCTCGATTCCCCCCCCCCCCCCCCCCCCCCCCCCCGCTCCTGGTTAAGTGATCCCTTTGCAAGAGCGCTAAAGTCGCTGGCACACCCTAGCTTTTGCTAGAGGCTGAGCACTGCGTTGACGCCCCTTCCGGTTTAGCCAAGTTGGGACTGACCCTAGCCCTTCTCCCACATTCTTCAGCCATGCGAAATCCCCCTTTCCTCGCGCCATTCAGCTGCTATCCGTGGTGTTCCGCGGGGCAATTGCTCCACCCCGAGCCCCTACACCGTAAGCTGCTGTCCCAATGTTTGGAAACAGATGTCCTCTATGTGTTCACTGGGACCCCAGGACCATTTGTCACTCTCCTCCAACATGGCAAGCAGCGATATGGGACCAATTGTTTAATCTTCTCTTTTCGTGTGTCACCATTGTCCGTCCGGACCCATCCCTACCACATCGCTAGGCCCCAATGTTCCTTTTGTCCTGAAGCATGCCGCAGCTACACCTGTATTTGTGCCAGATCCCACACAGCCCCTACACAGCCAAGGCGACCAGCTGAATTCCTTTTCTACCCTGCCTTATTCCTTGACCGGAGTGTCCGTCTGGGACCTCCTCATCCTGACCCGCGCTGCTATTCACCGTTTTGCTCCTTGCCCGCAGCTCCGTCTTAGGCCGCACTTGCCTCCTGCAAAAGCTAAACAGTCTGATTACTTTACCTCCCCCCACTCCCATCCCCTTCACACACCTCACACTCCCCAGTCTGTAGGCCGCCACGGACCCTACTGCTTAAGGCCAGTTTCCCGGGGCTGTTGTGCCGGTCCGGACTGGTCTGCGACCTTCACTTCCCCCGGGCCCCGTCATTCCACAGGAACTATTGCTTCCTGTTTTAATTACCCACCCACTGCAGCTTTCATCACAAGGTTACTACGTGCAGTAATGGTTCAAGGATGTCTCACTTCTTGGTGGTTTCAGTGCAAGGTTGATAAAATGTTGTTCATAGTATTATTCTGCGTCTTTGCCACTAGATTTCGCTGTAAGTGCTGCTCGTGTGCTGATAACATCCGTGTTTTCGCTTTTACCTCCCAGTGATTTTAACCTGCTCCGATTTACCTGTTTCTTCGCCCTGATTTACAATGAGAAAGTGATATCCCTGGCAATGCCTCCTGACCTGCGTTTGAGAGAGATAGGTCAATGTCTGCGCAGTCTTTCTCACCCAGTCAAGCTTTCAAGAAAGGAGGCACAACTGTCCTCGTAGGAGCGGTCGTTTTGGAACGCTTTTATTATATAGTTTTTTTTACACCATCTTTACTCTACATTTATGTCGACCCGCGCATTTTGTGATTTCCTCAGACATTTAGATCACCGTCAGTCATTGTTGCAAGTACTTTAGACCTCATGGCAGGCCTTTAAGTGAGATGGAGAAAAAAAAGTTGGGGGGGCGGTGTCTCTCAGTGCGTCATGGTCAAAGAGGCGCGACCAAGAGCTCCTTCACAAGGGGCGTGGCCTCTGTAATTAATGGCTTGGCCTCAATCAAGTCAATCTAGAAATCTGTGACTAAAAATTGTAAAAGTGAGGCTGCTGCCTGAGTTGTATGAAGGTGCAAGGACACCACAGCGCACTCCAGAAACTGAACACACTTATGATAAGGCTGAACAAATACTGCAAGGGATCAGAGGCGAAAAGTGCCTGTCCCACTTGGGAAAGAATCAGTTTCACATTTTGCTTCTTTCTTTTGATTCTTGGCCACAGTCCTTCTGCAGAATGTGTTAGGAGAAACTGTAAAAACAAAACGATGACTTCATATTCCATTATCACATCTCTGTATCGGAGCCTTTGTCAGAAGCGTAGCCAGTGTGTCATGGGCCCCAGTTCAAGGAAGAAAATGGGCCCCTGGCATCGGTTGAAATATTAAAATACAACAATAATCATGGTTCAGTGGGCCCTGGTTCCACTGCACCTGCTGCACAAATGGAAGCTACACTCCTGCCCAGCATTGCTAGTCTGACAAAGTTTTTCCTTTCACAGATACATTATTTTCCCTTCCCTTCCCAGAATGGGCACACCTGTGTCCTGCAGCTGCAAAATAAATGTTTTAAATGATTACTATCAGTTGGGCTGCCTGCGAGCTCCATCGCTCACCATTACTGTCACAGTGTGCACGGAAATTATATGTGCCCTCAGAAGGGTGATGATACAGCAGCAAAAGAAGCCAGGGAGGAGCCAGAAGGAAAAAGCTCAAGGCTTGGCTCTTTGACCGCCGCCACCACCCTCCGACCGAGGCTTACAGACCCCCCCAGCGCCTGGAGACCCCTTGGATAACAAGCTACCCTCTACATGACCCTCTGGCTGGTTGGGTGGTTGATTGATTGATTGATTGATTGATTGAGGGTCCTGGTCCTGTGTGCAATGCAAAGGCCAATGAGGTGAATCTCCTAGAAGAGAGCAGTGTTCGGTAAAGATAGCCCTCATCCTCTACCAAGAACAGAAAAGAAAGCCTCTTGGGCCTTCTCCCTCCTGTTGTTAATTCTCTTTGGTTCAGGTGCAGGAAGTGCAACAGTGAGCCAGGTTTCCGCCCTGCCTATCGCTCATGGAAAGGTTATCGTTGTTTGTTCCTTCTGCTTCAGTATGCTTTTTTCTGCTGGCTAAACCATAGGGCTGAAAATAGAACTCAAAAGGACCCGTCTCAGTCGCCCTTTTAAATTACTGCCGGTGCTCAGACCCGATAGGACCCGGCTCACTTAAAGCCCTGCCGAATGGTAAATTCACTAAAGAGTACTATGATAGGTGTCATCGGCCACCACCGCTGTCCACAGTCTCAGGGTCTTGCCACTCAGATGAAATAAATCACATAGTGTTCAGTTGTTTCTTAGTACATCCTCTATACTATACGCGAATATCTGGTATTGATACCAGGCTGCTCAATGGTGCTCATTTTGTGAACTCTTGAAGAATAAGATTACACAACGACTCGACGTCGCCAATGATACAGTGCTCCTGTCATGGGCCCTTCTTTTACAAATCCTTGCTTTCAGGTGTGTGATTCTAGCTGCTGCTGAAGCGATCTAGGACTTCAACTCCCAGAATATATTAAGATGATCAAACTGAGAACCCAGGACTGGAGCTCTGCATCCTTGGCAGAGATGTGCGAGCCCAAAAATGCATGGGACCATCTGAGCCGAGCCAAGGGTCCGGCTGGGCTGTGAGACCCCAAGTTCAAGCTGCGCCCAGACGCATGCTCGAGGATATGGAAGGTCATGACATGGAACGCGACATGGAAACCAACAATCCAGAGAATATGGCGGCCTCGGCTTCAGGTTACAAATGACCATCGTGGGGAGTTGCTGTTTCAGTTGCTTATCTCTGTCCTGATAGGATCACAGGCCTGGTAGGCTTGTCACCTGCCGGATCAGGCTCCATGCTCGCAGTCTTCTTCTGACATTGGAAGTGTTGCCGTGAGTTGTACTATGTTGGAGGGGTTTGGCTCCACATTTTGGGAATTTCTTTGCTCTTCACTTCTTGTTATCGAACTGCTATCGATCTGCTGCTGCTGATCTAACCTTTTGACTTGATTGGATTTGTTCTGTTTGGTATATATTGCCACTAGTTCCGAAGTGGCGTAAATCGGAATGACCTGAATATGTCCATATTTCAGTACACCAATATGTGCCTTTGGTGCAGCTCAGGTCTCAGCACGGCCGTGCTGAGATGTTTAGACTAAAGAGAACGCTAGTCGGCAGTTTAGTGCTCTTGTTTTTGCTACTTATCAATATGGAATAGGCCTAGAATCTACTGGCCCTTATGGGTGCCCTGTCGATGGATATGATGCTATAATATCCTATGAAGGTCCTCAGTGTACTTCATGTTGCTTTTATTTGCCGTTCTACTGCTATAACCTCATAGAAGTAATTCAGATTACATCCAGATATCCAGATTATGCCTTATTGGTAAAATCACACCATTTAAATGTCATTACTGCTTACGTGGATGGTTATAGGCATTAAGCATAATTGTTCCAATGTTTATGCTAGATTGGTATGGACGGGAGGGTTACTGCGGTTTTCCTCGCGTCGCCATGCTTCTGCAGTACAGTTGGGGTGGGTGGGGTGGGGGGATATGGGGGAGAGGGGGGGATATGTGTTACGTGCTAGGGTTTGCTTTCTTACTTCCTTTTCTTTTTCTCTTTCCTTTTCCCTCTTCTCTGCTTTTCCTCTCTCTTCTAATCTGTCCCTTTTTTCTTGATTGGACAAGTTGTATCACTCACAGGCTGTATCTGTATAATCATACTCAAATCATCCATGTTTTATCTCTGTGTGCCCAAGCGTCTGCTCATGGTTTTTACCCGTGTTACCTCATATTGCTCAAAACAAGGAGTTCCTCATATAAGGTGCCACGTGGCACATTACTTTTCGGGAGTCATAATGCACTCATGTTACACACACTAGTATAAATGTCACACACCACACTCTCCACTCCACTTGGAACGACCTCACCTGACCAACTGAAAATTCTGTCTATGAATGTTAAAGGTTTGAACCAACCCATAAAAAAACAGAAGATATTAGATTATGTACGCAGGCAGAAAGGAGACATTGTTATGTTGCAGGAAACCAAACTAGACGCCAAACAGTTCTATACTCTACGCAATAAGTTTTATTCGGAGGTCGTGGGGTCAAGTGCACTTGGTAAAAAGAATGGAGTTCTGATATTATTATCAAAAAGATCAAAGATAGAATTACTGTCTTCCTCATCTGACGAAAAGGGGCGCTGGGTCACAGTAAAGCTTGCCAGGGATAACACGGAATTCTTTGTCACTAACATATACGCACCTAACACCAATGATCTAGACTTCTGGCAGGACTTAGTCAAACAGATTGCAACGATACCTGACACGGCAGTACATATACTAGGGGGTGATTTTAACCTTCCATTTGACCCTACCCTAGACAGAGATTCGAAGTGTGTGTTTAAACCGAACAAATCACATAATGCTTTCCTTAAATTGTGCCAGCGGTTTAATCTGGTTGATACGTGGAGATTACAAAACCCTACTGACAGGGACTACACATTTTACTCGTCCCCTCACGATTCATATTCCCGCATTGATTACATCCTCATCACACAAAATGGCATTGCAAGGATAGAAGATACATCAATAGAACCGAGAGTGCTGTCAGACCACTCATGTATCTCTCTATCCATCAGCAACATCAAACCGTCCCCCAAACAAACGTCATGGAGACTTAATGAGGAAATCTTAAATAAAGAACAAAATAAAACTGCCATCCAAACGGCAATCCGTTCGTATTTGGAGATAAACAAGAGAGGGGACACTTCAGACCTTGTGCGTTGGGAAGCTTTGAAAAGTACCTTAAGGGGGGTGTGCATCAAAATCCGTTCAGCAATGAACAGGGATTGCAATGCAAAATTGGAAGCGTTAGAAGCTGAGATAGCTAACCTAGAAAACAAACACCAAAGGACAAGGGATCGGGGAGACACTCAATACCATGACCAACAGAAAATATGAATATAACAAGCTGGTGAGCGAAAGAGCAGGAGTGTGGCTAGATAGAAGGCGAAGATTTAAGCTCTGTGAATCTAACAAGGCTGGTAAAAGCCTGGCTGCATACCTAAAGTTCAAAGTGCAGAAAAATACAATTAATATCATAAGGGACTCTGCGGGAGTAGGCCATTCGGATCCCCAAAAAATAACTGAAGTCTTTAAAGACTTCTATGAAGACCTGTATGCTAAGAATGACTCGGTTGCTGAGGACAAAATTCAGGGGTATTTGCAGGAATGTGACCTACCAATGCTAGGGCCGAAAGAACAACACAGCCTTAATGCACCGGTCTCGGCTACTGAAGTGGAGAAAGCAATCAGGGGGCTGAAATGTGGGAAAGCACCTGGCCCTGATGGCTTTACGGCTAAATTTTACAAAAGTTTCGCCACAGATCTAGTCAAACCTCTTCTGAACCTCTTCCACGAGTTCACGGAGTCAGGTGAAGTGAGAGGCACATTGGCAGAGGCGACTATCGCGGTTCTACCAAAAGATGGCAAGGATCCGTCACTACCCAAAAATTATAGACCGATTTCCCTGATTAACTTAGATTGTAAGTTACTAGCCATGATTTTGTCAGCCCGTTTACAGAAAGTTCTTCCTGCCCTCGTACACCCATCTCAATCGGGTTTCCTAAAACATAGACTGTCTAGCGATAACACCAGAGTACTAGCCCATGCCCTAGAAAAAGCAAAACTTCTAAATACCCCCACGGTAGCAGTCACACTAGATGCTGAAAAAGCCTTTGACAAGGTGGACTGGACCTTCCTCGAGGCAGTTTTACACAAATTTAAGCTAGGGAAGACATTCACTAAACTTGTAATGGCTCTGTATGCCGGTCCTACCGCTAAGGTTAGAGCGGGTGGCTCCTTCTCCTCTTCTTTCTGCTTGAAACAGGGAACAAGACAAGGGTGCCCACTATCACCATCTCTGTTCTTACTGGCTATAGAACCCTTTCTATATCATATTCGACATAATGAAGCCATTGCTGGTATCCCGTTTGATGACTGTACTGTAAAATTGACTGCATACGCCGATGATGTGCTGATTTTGACGGAGAAAGCTGATGAGGCTATCCCGGCCTTAATGGACACAATTAATGGGTTTTCTGAAGTCTCAGGGTACAGGCTGAATAAGGACAAAACAGAAGTCAAGCTACTAAACAACATCGGGGGTAAAGACATACTTGGTTCATCTGGCCTCACTTGGCAGCCAAAAGCTTTTAAATACCTGGGCTTAGATTTCGAGAAAGACTTGATAACGACCCTGAAAGTGAATGAGGAATTAACGTTAAAAAAGATCTCTACGTTGTTGGATGGCTGGTCACCCAAATTTTTATCCTGGTGGGGTAGGGCTGAGACTCTCAAAATGATGTGCACACCCCTGGTTAACTACCTGGCTTGCATGCTCCCAATGACTTTTTCGGACGAATTTATCAAAAAAGTGGACAGACTGTTTGGAGAGTTCCTGTGGCTAGGGAAAAAAGCCAGGATATCACTGAAAAAATTGCAACTTGCAAAAGTAAAAGGCGGCCTGGGCCTGCCCTCGTTCAGGAACTACCAGACGGCCTTCCTCTGTAAGCAAGGGGCTCTATGGCTGGTTGACTCTGCATCCTATACTCCGGTGTGGTTATCTATTGAGCGGTCACTAATGGCGGGTGCACCCCTATCGGCTCTCCTCAGCATGGACTTGTCCCATGTCCCCCATTCCAAGTACATTCTATTGAATACCAGAAGGGCGCTTCTCAGACTTGACCAGTCCCATAAAACTAATTTGGTGATGAAGAAATCCACCCTACTCTCGTTATGGCATAACCCTATGTTTCGAATAGAGGGGAAAACTCTCTACTGGGAACTGTGGGCCACATGTGGTATCCATATGGTAATTGACCTTTATGAAAATGGCAGGCCCCTACCCTTCTCGACACTGCAAGAGAAATTCAATTTGCCACCCATAGAATTCTATCAATTCCTGAAACTGAAAGCCGCCATCTCTAAGCGTGCCCTTACTACAGACTTACCCTGGCTGCTGACCCGTCTCCGAATACTGTACCATGCTGACCACTTTGTGTCCAGAATATATAAATTGCTTCTCCCCCTGCCCAAGAAACCACATAAGCTAACGGAAAGCAAGTGGGAGTCGGAACCTAACTCGACAGGGATACCAATAGATTGGGAGGTAATACACAACACTGCATTGTCAAATAAGATATCCCCGATTCTATGTCAAACGAAATACATGTTGCTGAACAGAGTGTTCTGGACCCCTCAGAAACTGTTTAAATGTAAACTGAGGGATACGCCTACATGCTGGAACTGCCAGGAAGCTCCTGGAGACCTGGCGCACATGCTTTTTGATTGTTCTTTATTGAGGTCATTTTGGAATAAAATATTTGCATATATTCATCGAATATTTGGCATCACACCTGTACAAGAATTTGTATATGTCATTTTGGGACCCTTAGAAACACAACTACCTGACATCCATGACCGACAACTGCTAGACGTCATGTTAACATTGGGGTGCAAGGTCATCCTGTATAAATGGAAAAACTTTGCTGAAGTCAACTTTAAAATATGGTTGGAATGGCTTTCCTTCTTGAGAGGGGCGGATAATCCAGCACTGCAGTCAGCCACATGGAAGCCTTCGAACAAAAGACTGTGGTCCTCCTTAGATGCGTCATCCTCACACTTTGACCCCCCATGATACACATTTTAACGGACTGTTTGTCTATATAGAATGTTTTACTGTGTCCTTGTTACCGCCTACACTGCGACCCATGCCTCTGTAAATCGATTGTTATTGATGATTTGATGCACCTGTCCTCTCTCTCTCTTTTTTCTCTTTTTCCTTCTTTCTCTCTCCTTTCCTCTTTCCTTTCCCCCTTTTCTCTTTGTTCATTTCATTTGATTTGATTATTGATTACTGTAAGAGTCCTTGTGCCATCACTACATCCATCTACGCATTGGAAGACTTATTGTATTGTCTTTGTTTTCAATTTTCTCCAATCTTCAATAAAAAAGATTTGAAGTAAAAAAAAAAAAAGAATATATTAAGATGATCAAACTGAGAACCCAGGACTGGAGCTCTGCATCCTTGGCAGAGATGTGCGAGCCCAAAAATGCATGGGACCATCTGAGCCGAGCCAAGGGTCCGGCTGGGCTGTGAGACCCCAAGTTCAAGCTGCGCCCAGAAAAAAACCATGAAAATATAACACAGCTTCCAGCTCAGCAGAAATTGATGAATGAGCAGGGCAGGCTGATTATAAAGTAATTAACACAGCCCTCACCCTGGGGCATTGGGCTGGGGGGGGTCTATAAGTCAAGTAAATTGTTTTCCGTGGTGTTGCCGTGATGATGTGCCTAAAGGCAGTGCGGGCAGGCGTACTGAATTGTTATTAACACAGCCCTCCCCATGGGCATTGGGCTGAGAGTCCGTGAAGATGTGCTAAAAGCAGTGCTTTCCTTCTCATGGTGGCTGTTTCTACAGTTGTAGCACAATGCTGCTTTTCACAGCCTGTTAAAACCAACATTTCTGTTCTCTTTCTGGCACTTTGAAATAGCGCAAACTCGACGCAAAGGTATTAGAGCGCTTTACATGAGCACCGTTAACAATACTCGTGGTCCACTTCATGTTTTTTAAGGCACAAGGAAATTAAGTGATTTGCCCAGAATGTTGAGCGATGCCGAGACTCGAACCAGGTTCCCCAGGTCCAATGTCGGCAGTTGTGTCTGGGACGCCCCGGTGCTGGGGTAGCTATGCGCTTTATACATTTTGTTAACTTAACATAAAGCCACATATTCCCGCCACATTCTGTTACAACTTTAAAAAAACGGGAAACGGCCACTACAACAAGGCCGTTTCCATGAAAACCTTAACCACGCATGCATTACACCGCATGCGTGGTTACAACGAAAGCCTTTACCACGCATACGTTTACTACGAGGTACGTAGTAAAGGCATGTGTGGTAAAGGGTACAATAAAAAAGGGGGGGTTAGGGGGGGAACCCCCCCCCCTAAAAAAAATAAAACTAACCAAGTCGAGATGGCCTGGCAATCGGCGTCGTAGAAGAGGAAACGGAAAAAGAAACCGCTTCCTCTTTACGACGTATGACGTCACCACGGAAAAATACGTGGAGAAGGATTAGCGTGGAACTACCATTCCGTTGTAACGCATGCGTGGTAAAGGCATGCGTTACAACGGAGATCGTTGTAAGAACATACAACCTAAAAAAACACCAACACTGTCGTCTTTTAGACAGAGGTGCTAAAAGGCTGTGCATTTGTGCTGTGTTTTTAGAGTTGTAACACAATGCTGCTTTTCAGTGCTTGTGAAAACAAACAAGCTTTTACAACTTTTTAAAAAAATGGCAATACAAGTGTTGTCTATTGGTAAAAGATCCCAATAGATAATGCGTCATTGTTTGTGTTTCTTAGCTCTGTTATGTTAACTGTTGGGCTCGAGGGTCAATGAGGACCTCTAGCCGAGCTAGAGCCGGGCATCTGGCTTGAGTCAGGCTCGAGATTTTAAGGGCTCACCTGACTTGGTGACATAACATCATCTGGTAAGGTTACTGAAGTAGGTAGGGCAAACTCTGCCCCAGTGGGACTTGAGCCTGTAAACGTTAAATTACATAGAATTCTCGGCAGCAGGTTCATTGACCTACTAAACTATCTTAACGGTTTACCATGCAAATATTCCAGCATTTGTGAAGTAATTTGCTTTTTTATCTATTGGAGAAATGCCCAGGGCGTTACCATCCACTCACACAGTCAGCTGCGTGGTAGGGTGAATGATGCGCAGAGACGTCTTCATCGGCTACATGTGGCTGCCCAAACAAAATTTAAAATGGGCCTACTGAAGCTCATGGCTTGCATGTCCCTTTGTACGGGTTAAGAATTTCAAACTTTCTCTAGCAATGAAATCTTGCACCAATGAGCTGCTTCCAGTACTTTACATCCACATGGTCCGTACTGAGCTCTTTCAGAAAATGTTGGCCTGATGTCATGGGCTAGCATCAATTGAATACCGGTTGTAGAGGAGATCAAAGAGGGTTTCAGCTTTTTCACAGGATAAGAGAAAAGGGGATCTCTGAACCATTCTGGTGCTCTACTACTTCAACGTATTTTACCCAGCGAGCTATTCCGTTTAGTGAGACTCACTCAAACATAGACTGTTGACTCTTGAACTGAGCGACTGGCCGTGCGCCGCAGAACTGGAAGATGCACACTAACATATTTCCAAATGGCAACATCGTCGTCGGGTTCCTAGGATAGCGTTTGGGGGAGATCTTTATAATATCAAAACTCTCAGTTTCGGTCTGAACCGTCCAGTCGGTGCCCTCCCTGCCTCTTCTTTACCATGATCTGTAGTGTAGTTACTATATTCCCAATAGGCTCTGCGCATTGGAATAACATAAAATATAGTTTAGACGTAGGACTGAGGTCGACTAGGTCTCTATTGAATATGTTAGACTTAATTGTGTGTGCCAGCTAGCTCAGAGGTCACTAGAAACTTTCTCGAATACACAAGAAGGGATTAGCTTCTGACAACCATAAAACATAACAACTTTGTTTCCCCTGAAATAAGGAATATATCTTCAGAGTCGCGAAAACAATAGATGGCTATTTCACTCAGTCAATCGTGCATGCTTCGTTTCACCAGAAGCACAGAGAAATAGAAAGACGGGCGTTTTCAATAAAAAGGTTATTTATTGAGCAGTCTGCTTTCTCATGCAAGAGAAGTGAATTGCTACAATCGTAATACTTGCTATGAAGTAAAGTGCGTACAGTAAAATGAGTATTATGAAATAATACTGTAAAAGCATAATATGGTTTCTAAGCCATAAGATACATAAAATAGATAAAATACATACAATGATAAGTAATGACTAAAAGTACTCAACTGGTGCATCTAAAATACGCCTTCCCCGGTGTACCTAACCTAAGTCTAGTACAAAAGAAGAAGTAAGTGAGGTGTAGCTTGAGTTAAATAGTTTCTGCCAAGAATCTATCCAAGAATTCTTTAAGGGTCTAATCAGCTCCGTACCTTGGTTACATCTCAGGACTCGATTTCCCAGTAACCCGCAAGGGTAGCAGGGTAACACTGGAGCTGGATTTCTCGGCAGGAGAAAAGACAGCGTCTCTCTCAGTGCGTCAGCAGGGAGGGTCGGCTTCCTTCGGCACTCGCATACAGCAGGGCGTCGGGCAAGTAGTTAGTCAATCTGCTCAACAACCACTGTGTGTTTGTTAGGGCAGATGTGGGCATATTTATACCTGGAAGGTGCCGAGTTTGACGTAAGGGTGGACATAATAACGTCACTAAGAACTCAAAGTTCTTTACACACTCCAGGAGTTCTGGGACAAATCAATACTGAAGCAGGGGGAATTCCCGTACTGCTGAAGGCTGGTTGTCTTCAAGAACTCGTTGTACTCTGGGAGCTTAGTGGAAGTAGCCATGCCGTATTTGGACTGCATTGGCTGTGTCTAAATATGGTTATGATTCTTATGCCTATATAAGGATATGATAAGTTATACCTATATAAGGGCATGAATCGGGAAAATTACACTAGAGCCCTAGATACGTTACAACAGATCGTGACTACTTATTCTGTCCCGAAAATTGATCAATAGGAACTGTATTCTCTTTTTCCAATGAATAATAACTTTACAGGAGAGATCTCTTCGTCTTGATACTGTGCTTCTGCATTTTGATTTCAGAAAACCCTTTCCATTGAGGTGGTTTCGTATGACAGCCTCTGGACCCTAACCGCTGAGCCTTGTTGTTATGTTTTGCAGCCAGGGGCCAATCCATGGGTCCTATTTTTTAGTTGCATCTTTGGCTGTTCTGCAGTGTCTTAGGTTTGCTCCTCCGCGTCCACGTGTCTTGTGAGTTTGATGATGATTCCAGATTGTGCAGTCACAATATCATCCGTGACAATCTGCAGGACCTCTAACCATTATGCCCATGCTGGGGTTGAGTGTCTGAAGAGTTTCAGTGCTTCCTCCATCATCTCCTTGTGTCTGCTCCCATAAGGAACAGGGTCAAAACTGATTTGCATATAGCTGGGTCTGAACTGGGGTGGCGAAGTGAGCTAAAGAATGATGATGGATTCAACCCAGATCTGTGACTGGGGGTGAGTGTCTGGAAAGTTTCAGTTCTCCATCCATCATCTCCTTGTGTTTGCATTTTAGAACGTATACATTTTTTATACAAGCGTGCCAAAACTCTCCGTTAGTCAACACCTACATTTTGTGACTTCTCAGGCACATTTAAAGCAAGTGCCTCATTTGCGAGGTAAACTCACTAAAGAGTACTGTCATAAGTGTCACCAGCCACTGTCCCTCCCACACATTAAATGCATCATATTGCGTTCAATTGTTGCATAACCCATCCTCTGTGTGCTGATAGCTAGTATTACCTCCAAACAACTTAGTCGTTCTCATTTTATGAACCCCTGAAAAATAAGGTTACCGGACGCCTCCATGTAACCAAGGACAGAATGCTCCTGTCATGGACTCTTCTTTTAAAAATCCTTGTTTTCATGTGTGATATTGATATTGATATTGTTATATTGTCTGGCGTGGAACGCCATACGTGATGGTATAAATGAGAACCCAGAACTGTAGCACCATGTACTTGGTGACATAGCGTCATTTGGTATCCTTACAGATGGACTACGGACAAAATCTATCCCACCAAGATTTGAGGCTATAAATGTCAAATTACATTAAAATCTCAGCAGGAGGTTCAATAACCTACAACAGTGTACAATCCAAATATGCCAGAATTCGTGAATTAATTTACTTTTTATGTACTGAAGAAACACACAGAGCTAAGGTGGTCTTTTCCTGTGCCCCTTCATTTAACAGAGAGTGCTTGTACTGCATAAAGTTCAGCATGGTGCCATCCGCATAAATGTAAAATAAGTCCCCTGCAGAGTGGAGAAGATTGGGAAAGCAGCTCATGTACAGATAGAAAAGGAAAGGGGACCATGTAAATCCTGGTAACCCTCAGTTCAGCTTCCTGAACTGGGTTGCGGAAGGAGGCATGAGGACAATCTAGACCTTGTTTGCCAAATAAGAGCTCAGTCCAATCCAGGACTAAGGCTGAACAACCTACCACTGCCAATCTGTTGGTCGGAATGATGTGGACAGTAGTGCTGATCCAAGAATATCACGACCCAACATCACCACCATGGATCAGTCTGCGTAAATCATTATGTACTGATAGGACAACTAACTTGGTGCTGTGGTCTGCCTTAAACCCCACCTGTAATAGGTCCATCGGGGTATTTTCTTCTGTACACGTAGAGGCGTCTTCATCAATTGAACTTGATGAAACGTGAAGTTGGAAGGGTGCATCTGCAGAGGAGGGAGTGTGGCTAGATCCTGTCTGTGTACGTGCTTTGTTATGGTCCAATGTGAGCGTTTGTGCTGTACCTGAGCTAATTGGCTCCTCAGATGTGACCAGCACTGTGCATGAGCCACTCTCTAAGGCACTGCCCCTCCCCAGGTAGATAGAAGAATAGGTAACAAGATTCTTAAAAACAAAAACTGGAGACCTAGATGTAGGACTTCAGATATATAGATACTATGGCCTTAGAAATTACAGTGACAGCACCTATGTTATAGCTTTCAAGCATACATATAAACCCATCCACATGTAGGATACTCGCCCGAAGGGCAAATACATTCACAGACGACACATTATCAGACCCACATAATGCAAATAGACAGGCCTGCACATAAGTGGATGGCTTATACATGATTGTGTGGGTGGATGATAAATGGATTTATTAGCGTGAGTGGGTACATCATTGCCTACATTTAAATTGAGGCTTCTACTTTCAGATGACTTGAGAATCTACTATGGTTCTTTCCTCTGCTTCAGTTGTTTTTTCCGTGCTTGTTCTGTGTATTTGCTGTATAAATAATTTCATGTTTATCGTACCACAGTTAATTTTAAGAGTTTCTCTATGTTTGTGCCAAAGTTAACAAAGATTTTTGTTCCTTTTTCCTTAGCCTCCAGTCTCAGTCGAGTGATTGTGCCAGAGAAAGACCATCCCGTGGCATGAACAATTTTTCGACCTGTCCACGTTCGAACCGGGATAGTCTACCCCTTCCATTGAACAGACCTCGAGACGGATTTGTTAGCCTTTGCAATCTCCAGCCATATGCAACTGCCAGCCTGACCTCTCTGAACAGAGCTGACCTGTTCTGGAGCAACCCCAAGCCTTCCAAACTTCTTGTTGATCACCAGCCCAAAGAAGTTCGACTGCGGAAATCCATCACCAACTCTGAAGCTGCCTGCAACACAATAGATACCAAGCCTAATTATGGACCTCGAGGAGGAGGGAGCTTCGTTGAGAGGTGCCAGGAATTGGCCCGTTCCACTGAATTTAATAACTTTGATGTCCGACGGCACAGCCACTCTGTGGAGCCCGAGGGACGTCCAGTCTTGAAAAGCAAGAATCCACGGTCACCGAGCAGCCCGGTGCACAAACCCACAATTCCAAGCCCAACGCCTTCAGTTAGGACTGCTTCTCCTTCATCGCCTGCAAAAAGTGCGGCTGTTGGAGGGGCTGAAGCACCAGTAGGATCCCCAAGTCTGCCACTAGTTCCACAGAAACCAAGGTTGAATGAGACCTCCTTCTGAAGGACTTTTAAATGCTTGGCAAGAAAATGGAAAATACTTAAATCCTTCTAGCTTGGTGCTTGGCCATCCACGCTATTGCAGGCATAATGCATTGTGGGACAGGATTTACACTTTTATACATTTGAACACTATTTTTCAAGACCATAAGAGAATGGCTTTTAAGTATTTGAAAGTACTGATGTTTTCTGAATGAAGTAATGAGAACATAATGGGATCAAAAGAGAGCCATCTTCCAAAGGGCATGAATGCCAATCTGATGGGTATAGGAATGGCAATATGGGTGACAGATCAAACCCCGCCCTGGAGTAAGGTATTTTTGTTGGGAACCCGATGAACCATTAATGAAACATTTGTTTCCTTATAAAATACAAAAAAATCCATTAATTAGATAAAAAAATAAGGGTCGATCTTGCGAGTCAGAATCTCTCAGTTCTGGCACAGTTTGTCCTGGTCCTAAAATGCAAATGCAATGGTTGCCTAAGTCTTAAACGAACAACTATTTGATGTATTTCCATAATGGCTAAACCTGCAACATATCTCTCCTCTGTGCATAAGGAGGTTTGTATGGAAAGATGCTCAACTCTAACACGAGTGCCAGTTTGGCAACTGTACCGCTGCCTTTTGATAACATGAGACCTATACGGATGTGTCCGTAACACCGACAGATGTCATAGGTCTTCGATATCATGAGAACTGCCTGGAGTTATTCATTTGGCGTATGATAACTTCTTCCCCTGTAGACTGGCATTAAAAAGCAGTTTGACCATGAGCCAGACAGAGTTAATCTCAGTCCTCTGAATAGTCAACAAGCTTCCACATAGGGGCCAACTTACTTCACCTTTGGCTCGCTTTAATGTCCTATTGCCTAAGGCTACGTCTATAAACTAAAATTCACTCATTGAGATGGTTCAGGCAGAGCATGGATGAAGTACACTGGTGGAGCTTTGCACTGCTCTTAACAAGTGTGTGGTTAGTCAAACCTTTTCCCATTAGAATAGTTGCTTTTTCTTTACTCCGTGCTCCTCAAAGTGAGCTCTGCTCTCCATGTTGCGGCCTCCACTGAAGCAACATCACCAGCTGCACTTGTAAGGTTGATTATGTACTCATGCAATAGTATTCAAGAAACAGGGTCACTGGCAAGGCATATCAGAGGGCCACCATACTGTAGAGCTGTTGTCTAGGCTAATATGTAGTGCCCCTTCAAGGAGTATGTTTACATTTTTGGAAAAGCTGTGGGAAGTGTATCATTTCCGGCCATAGCGTTCAGATTTTAGAGAGACTGTTCTTATAGAAAATATTAACTAATACTTTAACCTAATGCAGGCACTGAGGTTTACTGATGAAATATTGCACCATAGGGTGGCACTCTTGCTATTTCGCAAGACTTTTGAATGCCAGACAGGAGTGGGCCTAACTTCTCCCAAACAGACTTTTCAGAATCCTTTGATTGAATAAAAAGGCAGAAACCACGAGCCACCTGTGTCTCCACCAGAATCTCACTAAGGGTGATTGGGTTGATAGTTTGCTAGACGCTTTCCAGGATTTTTGTGTACTTGCTGGAGACTGTGTAACCTAACAGTGTTTATAGTAAGACACGCAATAAAATCTTGTGCTTGCTTCCTGCTAAGGCACATTGAAGAGTCCAGTTCTTTAGAAAAATAAGAAATAGATTCTTCTCTTGTATAGGTATGCAGCATGGGTGCACATATTGCAGAATTGTAAGCAGTCTGGGGTATCCCAGTACAACATCTTCCTAACTTAAAACATTGAAAATACTGATCTTTTAGCTGTTCTTAAAAAAAAAAGACTAAAGAACAACACAAAATAAAACAAGAATGATGTTGCTAATGTCCCCTGTAAACGCACAGCATATTCCCCAGTGCTTTGGCAAATTAATGGTTCAGTTTGATTTTGGAACCTGAGTGACTCCGTACACCATCAGGACCATGCGAATTAGAAACATGGGCTGTTATTCCCTTTACATATCTGACGATGCAGTGAATGCCCTTAAAGGACACATACATGGTAGGGCACTACGAAGAGGGGAAACGTTTTTTGACCTTTGTGTTTGAAATCAGAAATATCTTCAATACATTCCTCGGACAGCAGGGTTGAGGGGACGGAGAATGCCTTGTTGCTGAAAGTATTTCCCTGCTATGCTGCCACTGAAGTAGGTGCTCACATGTAACACGCTGGCTGCTTACTGGGAAACTCTTTTCTTTAAAATAAATATTTATGTTTACTTAATGCCTTTTTCTGAAATACTGTCTTTATTTGAAAAATCCAATAATCGACAATTGAAATGAAATGAAATGAAAAATTATATTTATATAGCGCGTACATACCCAAAGGCCTCGCAGCGCTTGAACTGAATAATGTGGTGAGCAAATAGCAGGATTTAGCACATTTTAGCGAACAGGTGAGTTTTTAATATTTTCCTAAAGACCATCCGGTCGCTGATCTCCCGCATATTCGGCGGGAGCGAGTTCCACATCTTTGCCGCCAAGTGTGAAAAAGCCCGGCCTCCCCAGCGAGCCTTATGGACTTTAGTTGTAGTGGCGAGATGCAGAACGCTGGAACGAAGGGTTCTCAATGGAATGTAAGGTACAACCAAGGAGCGCAGGATAGCTGGGCCTGTTCGGTGAAATGCTTTGTGCACAATGCACATAGCTTTGAAGTGCATTCTGGCAGCTATTGGGAGCCAGTGGAGTTCTTTTAAGGCCTTCCTTGCTGATTGCCAGCGAGGGATGCCAAACAAAAGTCGAGCAGCACAATTTTGTGTGACTTGGAGTCTGTTGATCACTGCTGCCGGGGCTCCCAGATATAGCGCATTTCCATAATCCAGGCGGGAGAGTATCAAGGCCTGGACCATGATTCTCCTCGCCTGGAAAGGAAGCAATGGGAGAATCTTCCGGAGCATTCTCAACAGTCCAATACAGATGGAAGCAGTTTTGGTGGCCTGCGCAGAAAAATCTAATGCTTTATCAAGCCAGACTCCAAGGCTCTTGATGTGGGGTTTCGGTGAGGGAGGAGCGCCAAGACAAGCGGGCCAGATGGAAACCAGAGTGGTCGGTGCGAGATTGCCCAGTAGCATAATCTGTCTTCTCCCCGTTGAGTCTGAGACATGAGGAATGCATCCACTTGGCTACTGCCTCTAGACAGGGCCCCAAGGTGTTGGATGAACCCTCTGTGTGATCCAAAGAGACCACCAGTTGGGTATCATCCGCGTAGGTGATAATACGCACACCGAAGGGCTGCACTATCCCTGCCAGAGGACTCATGTAGACATTAAAGAGCGTGGGGCTCAGGGCCGAGCCCTGAGGAACCCCACAGCTCAAAGGGTGTTTTGAGGATACTACCTCGCCCTCAAACACCTGGAAGAAGCGCTCATCCAGGAAGGAGGTCAGCCATTCCAGGGCCGCGCCCGACACGCCCATGCCACTTAGACGATGTAATAATGTGGCATGGTTAACCGTGTCGAACGCGGCACTGAGATCTAATAGTATAATGGCTGCCTTCCCTCCCTGGTCCAGCACAGATCTTGTTTCTTCCGTTACCGCGAGTAAAGCGGTTTCGGTGCCATGTTGAGGGCGGAACCCCAAGATCTCTCCAGCAACTTACTCATCCAAGGGAGATAGGGCGGAAGTTGGCCAAGTTGTTCTGATCTAACCTCTGGGGTTCATGTACCTTATTATTGGGCCTGGTGGGCATATAAACATATGCATTTTTAAAAAAATGTTTTATTTTATTAAAGTAAAAGAACTTATACACAAGGCAATAAGACCATACATTCGGACATGTGTTCAAGGAGGAGGGAAACTGCAGTACAATATAATACAAACATCCTTAATACAAGGGGGGGGGGGGGCAGTGAGGAAACAAAATCAGTGATCATAAAAGCTACATAAGACTTGGAATGCCAGGTCAGGGGGAAAGGGGAACCTCTGGGGTCTCCACGAATGGAGGTGGGCATACATTTCCACGGTAGAAGTTCCACTGGCTCCAAATTTTATTCCATTTCCTGGGTCTACACCGTGCCACATACAACGTCTTCTCCCTGAACATACACCAGTCCATGTTCTCCTTCCATGCCAAAACCGTGGGCGGCCGCTGGGAGCCCCACAACTGCGCGATGTCTCTCTTAGCAATCATATTCCCAAGGGTCGCCCACTGCGTCTGTGCCACGTCATAGTCTTTCGGTTCCCAGACATTCAACAGGCAACGCTTTGCTTCGGGCAATAATGCTACCCCCGTAACTCTTTCCATCATAGCATGTACACGATTCCAGAACGCCACCACCCCCGGACACTCCCAAATTATATGGAGGAAGGTTCCAACCAGTCCACAACCACGCTTACATAAGCCATCCACTGAATAACCCATATGAATCAAGCGCGGGCCAGTGACCTATATCCGATGTAGGATTTTAAGTTGAACGAGTCGGAGACGGGCCGGAATCGCGACCTCCTTAGGCAAGGATAGCGCCGACTGCCAGTCCTCGTCAAACACATGCATTTTATTGCGTTATATGTTATGGTCCACCATGCTTTTTATCCTTTTCTTTACCCCTTGCAGTTTTGATACAACTTAAGCAGTTACGACCACCAGCCGTCTTCAGACAGCTAAGGTTGGTAAAGTATAGCACCATATTATAGGTGTTTTTATTTGTCAGTTTAAGAGCAGTGAGGAAGGCCTGTTCAAAATAACCTTCCACACACTGCCCATCCTCCATGCATGGGCTTCCAGCTCCCTTCCCTCTCTGTCTTTCATACTGAAAATGTTCTGCCAGGGTTTCCATATCGTATGCTTTTGGGAACAGCCCCTTGTTTAAGGAATGTTTTTCCAAGAAAAGACATCTGTTCGTTTCTCTAAGCCAAATAAGGTATAGAGAGGGGCCCATAATACCCAAAGGGAAAGGGCACTGTGTTAGACTATTAAGTCAAATGAAAGACTCCCTTTAGGCTTGTACGTTAAATATCAGGCACTCTCTACACTCTTACTTTATTCTCATTTCACACTTCATATGCACCTCCAATGACATTATGGTTCAGACACCACACTTGTATGTTTTTGGAAGATAGAGAGTTTTTCTCTTTTAACACTTTATTCATATTCAAAGCCCCAAATCTGATCTAAAAAACAGTAATCAAATCACATATCTTGCCAGATGATATGGTACCAAAGCCACAGTTGTTTAAAAGACATAAAAACAATTTAAAATCTGTTATTGTTTTCCCCTTCATGGCAAAAGAAAGGAAAGAGGGGGGTTGTTTTTTCTCGTATACCCTATTTTACAATAAAAAAACATTCATTACACAAACACAGACAGGGAGAGTACAATAGACAACTACATATGTCTTTACAACCACTAATCTCTCTAGATCATTGCTCATGGCACAGAGTATCTTCAAATAGTTTTAGTGTCATATATGCATCGACGTGTTTCGGTGCATACCCAATATTTAATGCCACCTTCTTCAGGATAAGTAGATTCCTCCCATAACTTCAATAAAAACAATTGTGCATCTATTGTCCTCCTCCCAGTCTCGTACTAACTTAGTACGAGACCAGGAGGACAACAGGTGAATCCATATGACTGAAACCTTTATAATACGCAAAAAAGAGCCTTGCTTCCTGTCGATATAAAAGATGTACAGAACAAACCTCAACAGAAACGAAAAGCACTGATCGTACTGTTCCTTATATAAAGAAGTGATTTTACTTATATTGTTTACGGAACACTGAAAGAAATCTCCCGGGGTCCACTTTCCATTGGGGCCACAAGCGGGTATAAGGGCAAATTAATGCAATGCATGTGCAACACTAAGATTGCAAAGCGGAAATGTTTTTATTGAGACTATGGGAGAAATCTACTTATCTTGAAGAAGGTGGCTTTAAATTCTGGGTATCCACTGAAACGTATCAATGCATATATGACACTAAATCTGGCTGCCATTTAAAGAGAAAATTAGATACTAACTATTTGAAGATACTCTGTGCCACGAGCAATGCTCTAGAAAGAATAATGGTTGTAAAGACATACATGATTGTCTATTGTACTTTCCATGTCTGTATTTATGTGCTTGTGTTTTTACTTTTTTTAATTGTAAATCGGGTAAACGAGAAAAAATAATCCACCCTCTTTCCTTTCTTTCGCTGTGAAGGGGAATACAATGACTGATTTTTAAATTGGTTTTAGGTGTTTTAAACAGCTGTGGTTTTGATACCATATTATCTGGCACAGATATGTGATTTGAGAATTGTTTTTTAGGTCAGAGTTGGGTATTTGTATATAAATAAAGTGTTAAAGAGAAAAACTCTTTTTGAAAAACAAAAACACACAGGTGTGGTGTCTGAACCTTAATGTCATTGGGGGTGCATATGCAGTGTGGAATGAGATTATAGTAAGAGCGTAGAGTGTGGCTGATATTTAACATACAAACCCAAAGGGAGTCTTTCGTTTGACTTAAAAGTTCCCCTAAGCCACCAGATCACCAGGGATGTGGAGTTGAGGAGTCACTAGCTCTCAAATGTATGGCAGTGGCTTTGCGCCATGACCAGTCCCAAATGAACCATATGCCATAAGCATATATATTGGCATCTAGGTCCTCTATTTTAGGAAGTTTGGGAGCAAAACCAATTGGGCAACTGAAGGCTTTGGACAAGATTTCGAACACCTCCTACTTGAAGGTTTGAATAACTGGACTACTACAAATTTGTGTGGAATATGTGCTGTTTGGAGAGTTTCACCGTAAATGGAAGGGGAAGGATTCTCGGCCAATTTTCTACAAATGTTCTTGATTTTAGTTGGTCATGTTGAAATATTTAATATGAATCGGGCAATAATGAACAGACATGGCTACCTCCCCAGGGGCTGTGACTGCATCTCTCCAGTGCTGCTCTGTTAGATCGCTCATGTATCGGAAGCCCATTCAGAGGGCCAGGGGACAAGCAGGGTTACTGGGCCCAACTGTGGGGTGAAGGCGTTTTTACGCATGATGTCATGAGGCCTGACCTATGGATTCTGATTAACAGGGCCAAGTACCCCTTCAACACTTGATTCTCAAGGTTAGCGTGGTCCGAGCAGTCTAAGGCTCCCTCTGAAGGTTGGGGGTGGTGGGGAGGTGAACACAGGCTCACGCCCAAAACTTGTGTAGCAGCAATAACTTATTGTCTAGCCAAATACTCACTTTTATGCCAAGAGTATATTATTGTACCTCTATCATTACGACATTCACAAACAACTACACGGTCAGGTTCTAGTGTTTCTTAAACAGTTCCCAGAGTCCCACTCCCTCCTTACTCTTGCAGTAGTGGTTATTCCCCATTCAAAACAGGCAACAGTCATGCAACTGCAGCAGCCGGATGTTTTTTGCAGCTCCTTCTTGGCAAGGATAAGATTTTGGTCTGTCCCATCAGTGGGAGGGTGGCATAGTGCGAAGGTGCTGATCCTTTGTCCTAGTGTAGGTGTGCAGGGATTTCCACAGCGGCCCCAGTCCTTCCGCAATGATCCTGACAAGGTCACACTTCTTGATGGTCCTGGTGACCCCCTCTGGCATACAGGGTCACAGTATCTCTACTGCACGCGTTCTCTGGCCTGATCAGCACAGCTGATTCCTTCACGGTGGCCCCTCCTGGCATACGGGGTCACCGGTTGTCCACCGCACAAGGGCTACGGCCCACTTCACGTCAGCCCCCCATGACATATGAGGTCGCCAGCTGCTCACTGCATATGAGCTCCAGCCCGATCAGCACAATGATATCCATGGCTCACTTCATGGCGGCCCTCCTCTGGCATACAAGGTTTGCTGAATTTGACTTGCACACGGGCAGCAAACCGATCAGTGCAGCAGCCGTTGCCTGCTACTTCACTAAGGAAGTCCACTCAACAGGATTCCGCACTAGACCTTGATTCCTCCAACACTTTCCTCTCCCTCATAGGGTACACTGGTCTTAGACTTTCTCCATTAGTTTAAAGCATTTTGTCTTGTAAGAACGCTCTTCACAAATAAGGAGTCAAATTTGCAAAGTCCCTAAAGCAATGATAGTTGTTCTTTTGTTTATTCTTGATGTTGGGTTACAAAACCTTGAGTGTATTTAAACCTGGCATAAAAATCATTTAAACATGTCCTTCAACACAGATATCGCTCACTCATGTTATCCGAAGATGAAGGGAATCCATAGTCAATGTCTTTTATATGAGGACAAACTTGTGCCCTGGGATTTAATCCATATAGGCCTTCAGAAAATACTGCTGGCTTTAAGAGATCACTGGGTTAATAATGCACTGATGGGTAACGTTGATAAAATCAAGAGACTGATTTAGGGTTTGGTGGGCAGTACTCCGTTCATCAGGGTAGTGGAGGACATTGCGTCATCTCTGTACCTTTAAAGGACCTGCCGTCAGGGCTTTTCCCTTCAAGGTACAAAAAAGTTAAACAACTTAAAAAAAAAAAGGAAAGAACTTCTGTCCCAGCATGTGCAGCACAAATATTTCATTTAGCAGCTCTAAAGAAGATCTCATTTAATGACTAAGGAGATTTCACTTTCAGGATCTGAATATAAAGGGGGTCAATTGGGGGCACGCCTTTATCACATTTGTGGCTAGCGGCAAACCAGGTGGTCCTTTCCTTAGGGAGAAAAGTACAGGTCCCAGCAGTGAAGCTGTGGATTCAGAAGCTTTAGGCACTCCTAGATAATGAGGAGCTGGCTTAAGAAACATCGAATCTTGAACACACCTTTAACATGTTATGAGGGTTGGTACTTACTCAATGAGGTATATAGAGGCATAATGTGGTCCAAACAGTTCTGAGGTTGTTAGAGAATGATATATACACTATGGGGGAGCAGAAGAGAGGGAAGAAAGGCAAGGACACCCTTTGATGGACCTGAAGGGAAAGTATATAATTGGTATACAGGAGGGAATATGTGGTATCCCCAAAGCAAAAGATGAGGTTTCAGGCAAGTAAAGATGTTTATGGCAAGGTTTAGGAATAGAAGATAACAAGCTCATGAAGCGAGTACAGAGAACAGCTCTAAAGCTAACCATCATCCAGCCAGGAACCCAGGGAACTGGAACCTAACTGGGCAACAGTAGAACCATACACTCACACAATGCAATAACATAATAAGAATGACCTTTCTTTCAAAGATAAACATATGTAATGATTTTGAGAGATGATCGGGTGAGCACACACATTGACCACTGTGCAATGAAGGCACGAGGTTTTCACTGGCCCTCATTACACCTGGGACGGAGTTTTCTTGATCTCAGTGTCTCCTGCTGTGCTGTCTGGCCTCAGTCACGTTGCGCAGCAAGATTTAATGAGGGGTGAATCAGTCTCCATGGAGCCCATCACTCAAGTCGCGATCGTAACAAACCTCCTACTGTTAAAATGAATATATGTGTGTGTGTGTATATATATATATATATATATATATATATACACATACCACACATACACATCCATCCTACTGGCAGTTTGCCAGTAGGTAGTTATAGTTAGAACTATCTTTCCATTTTTTGACTTGCCTATATCTTAGGTGCCTTTTGACAAATCTTCACAAAACATTCCCCAAAAAGTGCCTTGGTGATTCTTGTTATGCATGGAAAGTCCTGGGGCGATCCGTCAAGGGGGGATGGGGTAGTGTAAAACAAACAAGCATTAGAAATGCAATAGGTCTCGGATTTATTTGAGTTAGAGGTAATGGCAATGTAAATGGCAATGTCTTTTATCCATGTGTTATGGAGTGTATGCATGTGGTGTGTAGTAGAAATATGTGGGTTGGATTGGAATTATATCAATGGTGGCATGCAGCGCTTTAGATTAATTTGTTTAAAAGTGAAGTGCACCATACTGCGATTGCTACAATACTTTATTGTGGATGCGTTAACAATTGATGTGTGCACTGATGGCTGTTGGTGTGTGTGCCTGTAGAAATTGTTCACTGATGGCTGGTGGTGTGTGTGCTTGGTGGAAGCGTGCACTGCTGGCTGGAGGTGTGTGTGCCTGGTGGAAGCGTGCACTTACGGCTGGTGGTATGTGTGCCTGGTAAACGTGTGTACAGATGGCGTTCAGATCAGAAGCCACCGAAGTCGTCTGCGGCGTTCCTCAAGGTTCCTCGCCCACCCTCTTCAATGTCTACATGAGCCCCTTTGCGGCCATCGCACGCCAGCACAACCTCAACATCATCTCCTACGCCGACGACACCCAGCTGATCCTCTCCCTCACCAACGACCCCGCCACCGCCAGAGCCAACCTACACGAAGGGATGAAATAAGTAGCCGAGTGGATGAAGAACAGCCGCCTGAAACTGAACTCAGACAAGACGGAAGTACTCATCCTGAGCTCCTCGCCCTCTGCCTGGGATGACTCCTGGTGGCCCCCCGCCCTGGGCAGCGCACCCAAACCAACAGACCACGCACGCAACCTGGGCTTCATCCTGGACTCCTCCCTCTCCATGACCAGACAAGTCAACGCTGTCTCCTCATCGTGCTTCAACATCCTGCGCATGCTACGTAAGATCTTCCGGTGGATCCCCACCGAGACCAGGAAGACAGTCACCCAGGCCCTCGTCACCAGCCGACTGGACTACGGCAACTCCCTCTACACCGGAACCGCTGCCAAACTCCAGAAGAGACTCCAGCGGATCCAGAACGCCTCAGCAAGACTCATCCTCGACATCCCCCGACACAGCCACATCTCCGGACACCTGAGAGACCTGCACTGGCTCCCGGTCAACAAGAGAATCACCTTCCGCCTCCTCACCCACGCACATAAAGCCCTACACAACCAAGGCCCAAGATACCTCAATGACCGCCTCAACTTCTACACTCCCACCCGCCAGCTTCGATCGACCAGCCACGCCCTCGCCGCCGTCCCCCGCATCCGAAGAGCAACCACAGGAGGAAGATCCTTCTCCTACCTGGCCGCCAAGACTTGGAACTCCCTCCCGACCCAACTCCGCCGGACCCAAGACCACCTCGCCTTCAGGAGGCAGCTCAAGACCTGGCTGTTCAAGCAGTAGCGGACCACCCTTCCCCAAGCGCCTTGAGACCCTACGGGTGAGTAGTGTGCGATATAAATGCATTGATTGATTGATTGGTGGTGTGTGTGCCTGGTGAAAGCATGCACTGATGGCTGGTGGTGAGTGCGCCTGGTAAAAGCGTGCACTGACGCCTGGTGGTGAGTGCGCCTGGTAAAAGCGTGCACTGACGCCTGGTGTTTGTGTGCCTGGTGAAAGTGTGCACTGATGGCTGGTGGTGTGTGTGTGTGTTTGGTGAAAGTGTGCACTAACGTTTGGTGTTGTGTGCCTGGTGGAAGCCTGCAGTGACGCCTGGTGGTGTTTGTGCCCGGTGAAAGCGTGCACTGATGGCTGTTGGTGTTTGTGCCTGGTGAAAGTGTGCACTGACGGCTGGTGGTGTGTGGTTGTGTGTGTGGTGGTGAGTGTGTGGTGGTGAGAGTGATGTGTGGTATGTGTGTGTGGTCTTATGTATGTGTGTGTGGTGGACTTAGTTTGAGTGTTCGTATCCTGCACAATCACACACTGCCCCTACACACTCACACACTGCTCACCCTGCACACTCACACTGTTCACCCTGCACACTCACACACTGTTCACCCTGCACACTCACACACTGTTCACCCTGCACACTCACACACTGCAGTCACTCTGCAGTCACACTCAGTCTGCACTCGCAGTCACTCTGCACTCGCAGTCACTCTGCACTCACTCTGCATCTGCACTCACTCACTCTGCACTCACTCACTCTGCACTCACTCACTCTGCACTCACTCTGCACTCACTCTGCACTCTCACTCTGCACTCTCACTGTGCTCTCACTCACACTCTGCACTCACTCACACGCTGCACTCACTCTGCAATCACTCTGCACTTGCACTCACTCTGCACTCCCTCTGCAATCACTCACTTTGCACTGACTCACTCTGCACTCTGCACTCACTCACACTGCACTCACTCTGCACTTGCACTCACTCTGCACTCACTCCAGCAATCTCTCCCATCTGCCCCGCAGGACTACTAGTGGGCTATGCACTATTGTAGCCAGGGCTCTACAGAGCCATGTCACCCGATGTCTATTCAAAAGGCAACAGATTTAATCTTAAAACAGAACAAATTATAACTCTGCTTCTGGATAATCCGGTGTAAACTTTATGAACTTGTTTTCAGACCGACATGAGAGCTGCACTGTTCACTGTGGGGGCCTACATGGGAACAGGAACATGTTATGGGTGTTGTCAAAAGTCTGCCATTACCCTACAATGCCTTGTGAAAGGTAGTAAGCGTTATATAAGTACAAATTTACTAATACAAATTACAAATAGATGGAAACCATGGGGACATTATAGTAATTTAATTGGAGGCTGCATAACCTGCTTTCTTATTCCGTCTGCCACACTCTACTAAATGGTTTGCTACAGACTGGGCAAATTACCTTACTTACCTCCATGTGCCTCTATTTCTTTCTGCCCCCGACCCCCTCCAAATTGGGAGTGTTTAAAAAGCACAAATGGAGGGGAGCTCGCACAGCTAGGGTAATCCAAGTGATGGAGATGTAAAGCGTTGTGGTGTGCTGCTGGGGAAACACTGTCTGGCCAGGCAGTGTGGAGAGTATGAACTGGGAAGTAGCTCTCCCGCCTAGGGAGAGGACGCCCCTGCGCACAACTTAAGAGGGACCAAGGGGTCTGATTCAATAAACAAATATTCAGTGGATGGTGTTCACCGCGGAAATGTTCAGCTTTCCGGATTTATTTGAGTTTCTTTGTGGTGCATTCTTGTTTATAATGCATATCAGCAATTGTAATCCAAAACAGCGTACATGATTCAAGGTGTGTTCATTATCACACAACCCAATGCATTTCGGGCGAAGCCCATCGTCGGGGGATTACTCTACAACAAAAAACAAAGGTTCTGGCTATAATCGCAGTACTAAACAGTAACAAAGTGCAATATAAAAACAGTATGCATGCGGCGGTGGTTAAAAAATGCAAAGTGAAAGCACTATGGCGTAAAAAAGTACGTGACAAAGAAGGTTTAAAGTGCCCAAGAGCTCCTGTAGGAAGAAACGAAGTGCGTGGTTCCCATCAAGAAAAGGTAAGAAAGAGTCTATACACATTGTGAAAAGCCACAACCAGGAAACATGCGTATTACAAAGCGGTAAAGCGAGATACACCGTGTCTACCCGAATCTAAAGACCGTTACCGCGATAGTGAGAACAATAGAACAAGTCCCAAGCCAGGGTACTTACGGGTGTGATAACTACGTGAGGACTCCGCGGAGTTCCGTGGAGGTTAACTAACCAGGACAGGAGGGTAAGATCTGAAATACTGGAAGCTAAACAAAGAAGAAGGACTGAAAAGAGAAGAGAGACTAAGCGGCCCGAGGGGTCAATGTGAGAAGAATATGAGCGCCATATTGTGAAGTGCAAAGTCAGGGAACAGAGGTAAATGAGTAAAGTGACAACATAGTGTGGGTACTGCTATGCAAAAAGAAAAAACATGCGAATCAGATTATAAATAACACAAGAATTCAATGCGATCATTAAGCCCCAAGGGGGCCATCGTGGATAAATAACGGATCCAAAAGTTCTCCCTTTTGAGTAGAAAGTTCTTGTTGTTCAAGGTAATAGGTACTTGTTACAGTATCTGATATTTTAGTTGGGCCACTGAGTGTCTATTTTCCAAGAAATGGGTAGCCACCGTGGATTTTAGATTTCCAGTGCGAATTTTACTCTTATGTTCTAAGATCCTGGTGCGGATCTTTCTTTCCGTGTGCCCGACATAACATTTACCACATGGGCATTTCAAGACATATATAACGTTCTTACTGTTACATGTGGCATTCACTCTCAATTTTATGGAATTGCCTTTCATGGGATGGTTGATCGAGTTCCCCAGGATACAATTGTTGCAATTGCTGCAATTATGGCAGGGTTTGAGGCCGGTATAGGTAACATTGGTCTTGGGTCCACTGGTGTGACTCAAAATTTCTTTGAGGTTCTTACCCCTGGTAAATGCAAAGATAGGGGGCTGTATGAACAAACCTTTGAAGTCAGGTTCCAATGTCAAAATAGGCCAGTGTTTGCGAATGATTTTTTGGAATTGTGTTGATACTTTTGAATACTTGGAAACAACCACCATGCGATCGGAGGGTGTCTTCTGTTTGGGTTGTAACAAAGAGGCTCTGGTGCATTTATCACTCCTCTGGATAGCCATGTCTAGTATGGGGGTGGGGTATCCACGTGCTCGTAGACGTTCCAAGACTGTTTTGATTTGAGTTATACTTTCATCAGGTTTTGAGACTATTCTTTTTACCCGTAGTATCTGGGCATACGGTAGGTTGTTCTTTAGTCCCATACGGTGAAAGCTCTGGTAATGTAGAGTCGAATTTCTATCTGTAGGTTTTCGGAAAATGGTGGTGGACCAATCACCCAGTTCTCTTAGTATTTTAACGTCCAAATAATGGACGCAGGATGTACTGTAATCCCATGTAAATTGTATCCGTTGTGTGATTTGATTCCAAGTGTTGAGGAAGGTGACGAGAGTTTCAGAAGTGCCTGCCCATAGGAGAAAAATGTCGTCAATGTAGCGGAGATATAACCGGCCATGTTCTCGCCAGTTTTCTTTGCATGGAATGTGAGTTTCTTCAAATATTCGCATGAAAATATTGGCGTAGCAAGGAGCCGCCGAATTTCCCATGGCCGTACCGTTGAGCTGTAAAAACCATTTATCAAAGATGGTGAAGTAGCTATGGTACAATGTAAATATGGTAAGTTCCATCAGGAATATTTTGAGGTCACACCCTTCCAACAGTCCCCGTCAGCAACCAATCTGAGGGTACCATCCACCTTCGTACCATCTACTTATGCCATGACTCAGCGCATCCTAGCATACGAAAGCCTTGTGCTACGTGATGTGAAGAAAATCTTGGATGAGACACCAGCAGAGCCGAAAAACTTGCGCTAAAATCTTTAAGAAACAACACGGAAGTAGTTGTTAAACCCGCGGACAAGGGCGGTGCCATCGTCGTCCAGGACTTGGATAACTATACGAGGGAGATCATGAGACAGTTGAATGATGGGATTAGTTACAAACAACTGAATGGTGACCCATCAAAAGACCTAATGGCTGAGATCTTGAGGGTCACACAGGATGGTCTACAACAAGGTTTCCTATCGGAACATGAATTCCAGTATCTGAATCAAAAGAACCCACGCCTCCCTACCATTTATACTCTACCCAAAGTCCACAAGGATCTCCACCAGCCCCCAGGACGCCCCATAGTGTCTGGATGCGGCTCTTTGTTGGAACCCCTATGTAGGTACATAAATTTATTTCTAAAACCCCTGGCTGAGGCAACCACAACATACCTAAGGGACACCACACACATCATCAATTTGATTGACGGATATCCATTTGACTCTCACCAAAACCTTTTGGCAACTTGTGACATTGTGTCACTTTATACCAGCATACCCCAAGAGGAGGCCCTTGTGGCAATGACAATTGCGCTTGACAAACGGGAGGCACCCACCCGGGTACCCACATCGTTCATCATCCTTTTACTCAAAATTGCAATGATGAGGAATTTTTTCATCTTCCGGAATTGTTTTTACCTCCAGACTAAGGGGGTAGCGATGGGGGCGGCTTTTGCCCCAGACTTGGCCATAATTTTCATGTCAATGTATGAAGACATGTTCATACTTAATGATGTCAACCCTTTCAGATCCCAAATACACATGTGGATGAGATACATTGATGACATCATCTGTATTTGGTCAGGAACTGAAGATGAAATCACCAACTTTTTCAATTGGCTCAATGGTAGATCTCCTGACATAAAATTCACCATTAATTTTGATAAAAAATCCATTGATTTTCTGGACCTAACAATTTTCGTGGAGAATGAGACCCTCCACACTACCCTTTTAAGGAAGCCCGCGGAGAGAAATTTCCTACTTCTATACTCCAGCCTTCACCCGAGGGGACTCCGCGACAATTTGCCTTTCGGCCAGTTTTTACGGATTCGACGTAACTGCAGCAAGAAAGATGACTACATGGAGCAATCGACAATACTCATGGATAGACTACTTGAACGTGGATACCCGAGGCGATTGGTCAGGAAAGCCCAAAAGCGAGCATGGTTCAACCCAAGAGAAATCTTATTACAGTCTGGAGAAAAACAGAGCAATAATGACGAACATCTCATTTGTGTAACCACTTTTTCTACAAAAAGTAACATGATAAAGAAAACTATCAATAAGTATTGGAACCTGATATCTGAGGATCTAGATAGCAGCTGTCCACCCCTTCACGCTTTCAAGAAAGCGAAGAACATCCGTGATCACGTGGTGTGCTCATTCCTCACGCCCCCCAATGAACCATCCATAACGACCATGTGGAATCTACCTCCTATTGTGGGACATTACCGATGTGGTTCATGCAAAGCCTGCCCAGCGACAATTCAACCCAAAGTCTTTACTCATAAACAAAAACAGGTTCCACTTAAGTCACATACAAACTGTAATTCCACTAATGTGGTATACTGCATAACATGCCCCTGTGATTTGATATATGTGGGACAGACACAACAACGAGCAAAAGTGCGTTTTTTGCAGCACTGCAGCCGGGTAAGGTGTAAGGTTACAGGAGCCCCCTTGGTTGACCATTGTAATGAGAAAAATCACCCCCCGGAAAGCCTGAGGTGGACTGTATTGGGACAGGTTAAGTTAGGCCCAAGGGGTGGCAGTATAGAACCCATTCTCAATGTAAGGGAGATAAAATGGATCCGATTTTTTGACTCCGTACGCATGGGTTTGAATGAGTCCGAGAGCAGTTTCGCTCAAATGGCTATCCTCTGAATTGGTTATGCGTTTAACCACCGTGTGGTAGGTTCACGCAAATCTGGTGACATGATCACCTACTGTACTTTGTGCATGTTTCAATAAGGCTTTGTGTTTTTATCACATGTCATTTGAATTTTTCTGATATGATGGGCGCCTGACCACCATACTTGGCAGGTTCGCGCCTTTATAATGAATTCTGCAGTGTGTAAGGCTTTTTGATGAACTATTTCAAAATGTTTGACCATCATTCTTGGTTTTTCTCACCCTTTTTCTCACCCACTTACAAAACGCCCCCCCTTTTTGACACATCGTGCGCCCGACCACCATGCGTGACAGGTCCGCGCCTCCGGCATAATGTTCTAGCCTGTAAAATTATTGGATGTTGAATAATGGGACATCTCTTTGCCCTTCGTTTACAGATTTTGCGGCCAATAGAAATGTTATGTTCCATAGTGCGCCTTGACCGCTTTAATGTGGCAGGATCGTCTAATCCATGACATCACCCTGGGCCGGCCTTTTGTTCAATAATAAGACAATCCTACATTCCACCGAACCAGCGGGGTTGTGAATCAATCTGGACAGCAATAATTAATTGATTTCTACCACTTAAGCTCTGCTGCTTAACTTAACAATGGGAGTCTGTCTTTCGCTGGGCTAGTGAAAGTATTCGCGGCATCTGTCCCCCGGTTACCATAACAACAAGAGTCTTTCTTCACCGAGGTTTGTTAACCAACTCGGTTTCCCGGGCAACACCTCCTGGTTGCAGGAGACGCAGTGAGACACCGGCTCGCACGCTTCGCGGAGAGCTTAATCCCTTCGGGTGAGTCCTCCTCAGGCGATATCTGGTTTTTTTTTTTTCGGCTGCCAAATGTAGGGCCCTTGTACTGAATCGTTTTTTACTCTTCCCTCATTTTTACATCTCGTCCTTGCAGATATCCAAAGTGATTGTTTTCACTTTAAGGAATATTGAAATTCCCCGCTACTGATAGAGAAGCAGAAACCAGCTTTTCCCTTACTTCCTACTATCCCGCCATGGAGAGGTAGGCAAAACATAATAACCCTGCAATATACATGGTCAAAACGATATCTTTAGCATCTGAGTAATTGGCGCCTATTTTATTTTATTATGTTCGTAGATACGGATAGCGACAACCACTACTATAAAGGCCCCAGCCCTGTCACGGACCACGTTTTCTCGGGCCGCCTTTTGTCTCCCTATCAGGTAACTCCGACTATGCCTTATGTGTCCATATGAGGCTCATCCTCAGTATAACCTCCGACCCTTTACTTTAATCTAAACCCTTTTAATTCCATAGTCTTTAATCTTTCATACAACGGACCTTTCCGTTTTTTTACCACTCTGGGACTCTAATAGACCAGTTTAAGTAATGAGTTTCTTTTTCCTTCTATTATGTTTAGCAATCAGCCCCACTTTACCCTCCACCTTCCCCCCACGTCCTGACGAAGACCCGCGCAGTAAGGATCTAACGTCCTACATTTTCTGGGTCGAAACGTAGACATTCATCTACAACCATGAACTCCTAACATTAGCGTGATAGATTCAGCAACTTAGGAGTCTCATCTACGTCAAATTGTTATTTTTTGATACATGCATTTTCATTTGACCTCGCATATGTGGATCAATGGCATTTATGATTTGATTTGTGGATTTATGCATATGAGGAATTTGATTAGTGATGTATAACTATCAGAAATGTGTTTTTTTTCCCCTGCACTCCCTCCTTTCCCCATGTGGGCGCATTGAATTTTGTATATATTATTATTGATTCTTCAATCATTGAATGGTAATGGTGCGGTGAAAATAAAAACACTGTGCACCCTCATCGGTTTTGGATCAATTTAACTTAATTGTGTGACTATGAATGAGTAAATGTATCCTTGGTCTGGGACCCCTTTATACTTATACCGACTATTCACCCAGGTCCCACTGACTACATGGGTATAACCCAATTATCTACAACATTGTAAAAACACAGGCATGCAAGGCCCAAATGCCATGCAGCTGCCATAAATAACGAGCAAAAATCACGAGCTTTTCTGGACTTCGTAGGTTAGATTTTCAAAGTCCTCATAAAAGGACTCATAACCCACGCCCACTTCGTGGGACGTAGGCCGAGCCCTAAAAAGTGTATTTCCCATGTTAATTCCCATAGACTCTAGATATGCCTGCAGCCGGAACCTCTGCACTGAATGGCACCAAATTTAGCAGAAAGCTAGCTTTTGGTCCACAGATTGTTCTTTTTGTTATTTGGTTTGAATACGTGCAGTAGTTTGCTAGTTTCTTGTTTGTATATCTACGATCGCAAAGTCTTCGCAAACAGTGACAAGCTTGTGCAGGCATCTGCAGAGCTCCGATTGGCTGCCAACACTTCAACCAGGACGATTTGGCAGCCATCTTGGGACTACGCTTGCGCCCAGTCCCACAAAAAAAGTGAAAAAAAGAAAAGGGGGCAGGATAGGAATACCCTGACCCCCAATCCTTTGTCTTGGGGTCCCAGAGTGCACCTGCCAGGTCCCCCCAAAAATTTGTAGAACATTTTTGTTGCAACAAATTTGCTGCAAAAATGAAAATCAAAAAAGGTCCTGGGGGTATCTACTGACATTTTTTTTTAAAAAGGAAGGGGGAACACAAGGCCCCCCGACCTATTGCATTTTTATGCTCTGGTGACCACCACCTTAGTTTTTTAGGTCGAGGGACCTATAAGCTGCAAAGCAGCTTCCGGCCCGGAGATCTTATGTTGTATAGTAGGGCAGTTTAGATCCGCCTCTCAGCTCCATTCGCTTCCATTGGCTGGCTTCCTTAAGAGAGGCCAGCCATTGGAAGAGAAGTGAGTCACTCCAAACAAGCGCCGTCTTTTTCGGATTCGGGGGCGTAAGTTTTGCTGTTCTTTAGCTCGTGACGTCGTCCGTCACTCAGGACAGCAAAACACACCCCCCCCCCCCCCCCCCCGAATTCGAAAATTTTGTAAGCTTTGTGGCCGCCATTGTTGCCCAGCCCTGCCGAGTACGGTGATGCAGCGCACATGCTCCGGCACAAACGGCGGATGGGGCTCTTTTCCGCCCACACGCGATGCAAGGAGAAGCAAATTGCTCCTGCCGCTTCCTTGCACACGCTGTGCTGATTCAGAGACTATCGGCTCCTGCCGAAAACTAGAGCCTTCCTCTGCTCTGGCGCGGACACGGGCAGTCAGGTAAGTTTTCTTGTTTTTTTAAATGTATTTTTTACCCCCCCTGTGCGAGTAGCCCCCCGTGCAAGTACCCCAGCACCCCTCCCCCCCCCCACCCCCGCGAGACCCCCCCACACCCGGGAGTACTGTGAAGCGCGACTGGAGGATAAATCTCTTCATATTTTGAAGCAAGAAGAATAGCAGCGGTTCCCACAAGCTGCAGCTTTCCTCTAAGGACGGACATGCAGGACAAAAAGCGGTCCAAGAAATTGACAGCCAGGTACAGTGTCTCTGCTCAAAGTTTATACTCTTCGCCAACTTCAGCAAGCCAGTCAATCAAGATGGAGCGCATCCCTGCTGTGATATCTGGCTGCTTTCGCATGTAGAAGGCTTTCGGCCGATGCCTCATCTCTGCTTCACGAAGGTATTGATGAATATCTTCGAAGTACTCTTCAGAAACCAATAAATCAGTACCTGATTCAGACTGATCTTCTGTTAATTCGTCAGAATCATCTACCACTTGGGACTGGAAAGACGTGTCTACCATCATAGGAGACCCTGTACTGAGATCAAGAACCAGATTAAAGTCGTTTTTCACAGCATTCAGATCCAGAGGTGGTTTAGTGGGCTCCACATTTTCAACCTGGAAGCGACATTGGTCCTTTGCATCTCTTGGCTCATCCACAAAGATGGAGAAACCCTGTTTGGTGGGCACACATTTAGGAATGTTCTTCCCAGGGAGAGGGACTGCATTCTCAGCCCCTGGTAAAAAGGCAACTGTAGGAGCACCCTGGAAAAATGAGCATCTGTGCTGGTCGTTCTCAGTCAGCACCCCCAGCACGGCTCTGTGGTGAATACGATGGGGAAGCAGGGCCGGCTGAGGTACGTTCTCCTTCTTCATTATGGCAACGAACAGCTGGGAGTTGTCCTGGCCATAGGAGGTAGTCCTGAAGAACCCACTGGAGGAAGTAACACGACGCATTGTTGGGGTATAAGATTAGCTGGTGCGGTGCTGCAGTTCCGTACGGCTGTTGCGCGGGCAGACAGGCAGTGATGGTCCGGTCAGCATCCAGGGTCGATAAAACAAGGAGCACTGGTCACAGCTGAGCGCCGACGCCGCGAACTAGCTATGCAAAAATGCACATTCCTGACCCTGTTGTAGTACAGGGTTCGCGGGGACTAATGTACGGGCTACGCAGTGGGGGATGAAAACCTGGGATTTTACGTTCCTGCTACCAGCCTGCGACTTATTTGTCCGACACATGTGTGTTTCTGTGTGTGCTTGTGTATGCATCTTTGGGTCTGCAACGCCACGTGGCTGCTTGTCCAGCTGGGTTTGTGTATGTTTGTGTCACTGTTACCTGCTTCTGTGTATGTTGTGCAACAGTGATTTTGTATGCGTGTGTGTTTTTGATTACATTTGCGTCTACCTTTGTGTGTATACCTGTAATTCTGTTTTGTATTGATCTTGGCGAACATTTTATTTTGGCTTACCTTGCTGGTTTGTCTGTGCTTGCATAGAAGAACATTCATATGTGACTGTGTGTTCCTGTGTGTAAGTATGTTAATATTTGTGTCTATGTGTTTGTGTGGTAGTGTGTGTGGCTATACCCATATATGCCTATATATATTCTATTCTATTCTAGGTTTGGTGAAGCGCAACAGCTACCCCAGCAATGGGGCGTCCCGGCGCTGAGAGACAAACACACACCTTACTAGACGGGGGAGGGAGAGGAATAGAGAAATGTACTAGGGGGCAGGGAAGAGGAGGGTCTTGATTGTCTTACGAAAGACAGAGAGAGACAATCTATATATATATATATATATATATATATTTTTATATATATATATATATATATATATATATTTTTTTATATATATATATATTTCAGTCTATGTTTCACTATGTGTGTTGTGGGTGTGTACTTTCTGCCTGCGTGTTGATTATTAATAATGTTCAAATGAGCACTTCTACAAGTGTCTGTGCGTGTCTGGGTGGTATAGTGGGGCACATGTTGTGTGTGTCTATGCATATATGTGTACTTGTGAGTTTTGGTTTCTGTCAATTTACATGTGTGCTTCTGTGTGCCCAAATGTGTACATGTGCTTGTGTGCGCATGTTTGAGCCTGTTTGTATCTGTGCATCTGCGTGCTTATGCCTTATTCTGTGGTACTACTGTGGGTAAGTACTTCTGAACTGCATGTTTGCATGCTCTTATATGTTAGTTTGGGTGTCGATTTGTGCGTGTTTATGTGCATCGGTTCAGGCTGTGAAGCTGTTAGTCCGTACACCTAGAAGTGTGTTTGTGAGGCTGTCGTTTTCTTTGTTCATAAGTCTGTATGTCCATGCTCGTCAGTCTGTGTGTAACTATCGGCCCATCAGACAGTGTTTCTAAGTGCTTGTGTGTCTATGGGTCTGTGTTAGAAGACTTTGCACGTTTCTCTGTGGGTGAAGAGGGTCTTTTGCTAATGGGCTTGAGTGCACTTGTGCGCTTATACGTTTGTTAATTTAATGTGTCTCTTGTGGGCACTCTCTGCGTTTGTATAACAGTGATAGTCAATCTCTGCATGTTTTTCTGTCTACCCGCCAGTTGGTGAGTGTGTGTGACTGTGTGTAACTATGTACTTCTGTTTGTGCATCTGTCTCTGTGTTTTCCAGTCCATGTGTTAATCCGTTCATTGGTGTGTTCCTGTGGTAGTTTGCTTGCCTGATATGTATACTTGTATTTATCAGTGTCTGTTTCTCAGTCTGCGTGTTGTCTTTTTTGTTGGTATGGCTGTGTGTTTGCCTGAGTGTGTGTGTGTATGCTTGTGTTTGCCAGTCTTTGTATCTGTTTGGCAGTTTGTATGTGGTCTGTTTGTTAATCTGGCAGTGTGTATGCATGGTTGTGTTTGTCAGTCTGTGTTTGCCAGTTTGTGTGTAGCCTGACTGTATGTGTGCTCACGTTTACTAGGCTGTATTAGTCAGTCTATCTGTTGCCTGTTTGTTGGTTCGGCTCTGTTTGCCTGAGTGTATGTATGCTCGTGTTTATCAGTCTGGGCTTGTCAGTATGTGTTGCATTAGTGTATGTATGCTTGTGATTACTAGTTTGTGCTTGTTAGTCTACATGGTGCCTGTTAGTGTGGCTGTGTGTTTACCTGACTGTATATATGCTTGAGTTTCTCATTCTGTGTGCTGCCTGCATGTATGTATGCTCGCAATTACCAGGCTATGTTTTTCAGTCTATGTGTGGGTGACTCTATGTGTGGGTGGCTCTCTGTGTGGGTGGCTCTCTGTGTGGGTGGCTCTCTGTGTGGGTGGCTCTCTGTGTGGGTGGCTCTCTATGAGAAGGCTGAAGTGAGGCTGCTTTCCATGGGCGAGACGCTGACAAAACCTTAAGTCATGTTAAATCCGTATGGCTGACGCTTTATTTCTTTTTCTGTCTGTCTCTCTCTCTCTCTCTCCCTCCTCGGTCTTTCCTCTCTTTCCTGGCCTTCCCTCTTTTCTCTTCAATCTCCTTTCCCTTCTCTCTCCTGCGCACCCTCCCCTCTTCATGTCTCACTCTGTCGCCTCCTCACGGTCTCTCACCCCCTCAGCATGCCGGGGAGCCCTGTCGCCTGTCTCATCTCCCTTATCTCACTCGCTCCCACACCTGTCCCACAGCTCATCTCTTTCTCTCTTTCTTAAACAGTACAGGGCCCCATTCACGAGTCTGTTCCTCCTCACCAGCGATTGTTGCTTAGTGTCCACCCCTCCCCCAATATCTGTCCCTCATACCAGTGTCTATCCCTATGCATGTCCCTCCCCGGACATCTGTTGCCACCTACACTCATTTCTGTCTCCTGCCACCAGTGTCCACCCTCACCGCTGATGTAAGCCCCAACACCAGTGTCTGTCCTCACACAGGTGTCTGCCTGTTCCCATACACTAGTACCAGTCCCTCAGCAACACTGTCTGTTCCCCTTCACCAGCGTCTGTTCCCCTTCACCAGCGTCTGTTCCCCTTCACCAGTGTCTGTTCCCCTTCACCAGCGTCTGTTCCCCTTCTCCACTGTCTGTTCCCCTTCACCACTGTCTGTTCCCCTTCACCACTGTCTGTTCCCCTTCACCACTGTCTGTTCCCCTTCACCACTGTCTGTTCCCTTTCACCACTGTCTGCTCCCTTTCACCACTGTCTGCTCCCTTTCACCACTGTCTGCTCCCTTTCACCACTGTCTGCTCCCTTTCACCACTGTCTGCTCCCCTTCACCAGTGTTCCCCTTCCTCCCTGTACATCTGTCGTCACCTACACAAGTGTCTGTTTGTGTCTGTTCCCCTTCACCAGTGTCTGCTGCTTAGTGTCTACCGCTCCCCCAATATCTGCCCTAACACCAGTATCTGTCCCTCATACCAGTACTATCCCCATACATGTCCCTCCCCATACATCCCCCTCCCCATACATCCGTCGCCACCTATACTTGTGTATGCCTCGCAGCACCATTGCCCATCCTCACCACTGAGGTCTGCCCCAACACCATGTCCGTCCTTACACCAGTAAGAGTCTGCCTGTCTCCCTACGCTGGCACCAGTCCCTCAGCAACAGTGTCTGTCCCCAAATGTTGCAGTTTCTGTCTCAGCAAGGAGGGAGCGCATATTTGCAGACTGTAGACATGTGAATAGGTCAGCAGCTGTTAAGTGTCTGGGAACCACTAGGAATCCATTTCAGAAAGGCGCCAATGCCACCAGGAAGGTGACATTTTCCCTCTACATCCCTCCACCAGGCATGCCCTCCACAGACATTTAGGAGCAGTTAGAAGTGTGAGTGCATGGAAAGGAATGTGGGATCTGCCCCTTACGGACACCATCTGCTGGAGTCGGTATCAAAGGGTCGCCTTTTCCCCGCTTTCCAAGAAGCAGACTCAGTTATAGGTGAGACTCTATGTGTGGGTGGCTCTGTGTGTGTGTGGGTGGCTCTGTGTGTGTGTGTGTGGGTGGCTCTGTGTGTGTGTGTGGGTGGCTCTGTGTGTGTGTGTGGGTGGCTCTGTGTGTGTGTGTGGGTGGCTCTGTGTGTGTGTGTGGGTGGCTCTGTGTGTGTGTGGGTGGCTCTGTGTGTGTGTGTGGGGGTGGCTCTGCGTGTGTGTGTGGGTGGCTCTGCATGTGTGTGTGGATGGCTCTGTGTGTGTGTGTTTGTGGCTGTGTGTGTGTGTGTGGGTGGCTCTGCGTGTGTGTGTGGGTGGCTCTGCGTGTGTTTGGGGGTGGCTCTGCGTGTGTTTGGGGGTGGCTCTGTGTGGGGGTGGCTCTGTGTGTGTGGCTCTGTGTGTGTGTGTGTGTGTGTGTGTGTGGCTCTGTGTGGATAGCTTTTTTTGTAGGTGGCTCTATGTGTGGGTGGCTCTGTCGGTGTGAGGGTGACTCTGTGTAGGTGGCTCTGTGTGTGTGGGTAGCTCTATGTGAATGACTCTGGGTGGCTCTGTGTGGGTGGCTCTGTATGTGTGTGGGTTGCTTTGTGTGTTTGGCTCTGTGGGTGTAAATGCAATAGGTCATGCATTTGCAAGCGATTAAGCTATTGGCATTGTAAATGACAATGCCATTTATTTAACGATTAAGCTATTGGCAATGTAAATGACAATGCCATTTATTTATGATTTAAAAAAAAAAAAAAATGTCATGAGCAATGCCAATAGCTCTACCTTTAATAATGCCGAGACCATTGCATTGTAAATGCTTGTTTTGTATTGTGGGCGGGCTGTGTGGACTCCTCTCCCAAGCCCTGGAGACCACCACCTTCCCAGGGCTTTAATTAAAAAAATTGTGCAGGACTGCATGGATCCCCTAGGAGCCCCCACATCCCCGGAGCTTCAATTTAAAAAATTGTTTGCGGGCCTACCAGTTGGCCCGTGGACCACCACCGCCTCAGGGACCTGCCCATGGCCTCGGGGACTGCCACCCCCTGGGGCTAAATTGAAAGTAATAGGTGGGCCTCCCGGACCTCCCTGAGACCACGGGCACCACCACCTTCCTGGGGCCAGCCCGTGCACAGGAAAGGCCGGGCCCGCTCATCCCCCTCCTGGAGCAGTATTTGGCCCTGGGGACCGCCACACCCCTGTGGCTCATGTCTTGATGCATTGTATCCAGGAAGGGAGCATAGGAGGCTTGGGTCCCTGTGGGCCTCCTTAGCTCCGGATTCAATTTTTCAATGACTTTGCACGTCTTGTGTATGTCACAATATCGTTAGATTCCAAGAGAACATTTGCTGAATAGTTTTTCATAGAGACGTGGTTCTCCGGCAAACCTTTCAGTTGAATGAAATCATGAATTGGTTTCTCTCGTATTTAAAAAGCGCTTTTTTATCCGCCCACAAAGTTATTTATAGGAGAAGAGCAAAAATCGGAGGGCCTTGTTTTTTGGTAGTATATACATGAAAAAAAGGATATATTAAGAATGTGTTTCTTTGGGCATGAGTGAGTTAGGTGAACCGTCAGTAATGGAAATTAGTAATGAGATGATGGCAGAAATGGTAAAAGATCAGCTTAGGTCCTCAGTTAAAGACATTTTGGGTTCAGTTTTAAGGAGGAAAAAAAGGCTACAGATCTTTCAGATGGGGGGTTTTGGTCCTTAGAGGAAGAGGAAGGAGGAGAGAATACGAAGTACCTATCAGGGAAAAGGAAAATAAAGAGAAAGAACATTGAGAAGGATAAAGATAGGTTTGGAGCCTGGCAGAGAGGTGGTCTTGGCACCACACAAAAAGAGGGTGTCCAGCGCGGCACAAATGAAGGTGTCCTTAACGGCACACATGAGAATCAGGTTGGACCTGATTATGAGCAGTCTTACAGTCTTGATTATGGGAGTTTTGATGAGTTTGTTTTTGACAAATTTGAGGATGATGGATGAGATTTGGATTACGATAAGGAGGAAAAGCTTTGGAAAGAGGTTTTGGTAAAAGTCCCACAAGGGGGGGATATGTTCAGTGTCATGATCGTCTGTTTTGGAATGAGACAAGTGGTGGGAAACATCAACACATAGTTCCCTAGACCTGTAAGACACATTAGCTATTGTGTGACTGAGTTGCGAGCCCCGGATAAGAAGGAACCACGAGTCCCAGAAGATATTGGGACTGCCCGCTCTGTTAATTCCAGAGTTTGGATTACGTGTACATAGGCTCATCCCTCCAAATACTTGTCAAGATGGAATAAGCCATTTGGATTTGGGCTCTCCATCTCTAACCAACTCTCCCATGCTGTGTGTTCACGATTGAACATTGCAGCCGCTCCAGCAACTCTGCAGAGCCCGGAGCACTTTTCAATGCCTTAGGACCAAACGCATTCTGATAAAGGAAATCCCTTGGTCCAGTCTGGAGCTCTCGGTTTCTATACGCTCCGGATTTCGTTGTTTGTTCTTGGGGCAGACGAAGAAGCCCTAACTGAACCCAGCGCACACTCTCGGGATTGAGAGAGAGTGTTTATCAGGCCAATAATCGGATTTTCTTTTTTCTGTCATGTAGTTTCACTGCCGGCATTATTTTGATTATTTTCTTCATTTTGGCAGTGAGCTACTTAGACTTTACCCAACCAGGATTTCGTCAACGAGGATTCGGTGACGTCAATCCTTCATTTGTTTTACCACTGGAGACAAAGTGGATTCAGAAAAGTCCCTGTGTGTATCAAGGCAGATAAGTACAGGCCTTGTTGGTTTACTTATTCATGGTGACTGTGAGTTGTAATAACCAGCTTAGAGGCATGTGGTATGGATGCTACTCATTTACTTCTGATGAGTAACAGTGTGGAATGCATGTGAGTACAATTAGAGCAGGTTTACACACAGCTTCAATTAATACTGATGTCAGTTAGCTCGGTGTCTTGGATTATTTCTATTTGTGATTTTCTCTTACATACAGGGTGCCACAGGCGATCCACTGCCCATTGAGAAAGAAGGATTTCTCATATCCAAGAGTGGACTGAAGAGGCCTTGTGGTGGTGGACTTCTGCCTTTTGTTGTTTTATCCCTTTCCATTTTCCCCTATGTGCTTCCGTGCAGGGTAGAGTCTTGCATACTCCCTGTGGGGTAGTGCTAGGGGGAACTGGGAAGTTCTCATTGCCCCTGCTAAATCTGTTCCTGAAGTATAGTGGCTGGTATACTCTGCTGACCAATCCAAACCTGACATTCAGTCTAGACTTGATAAGGCACCCTAGTAGTGCAGATTGGTGCCCACTAGCTCATGTGTTGGAATGTATGCATCTATGGATAAAGAAGCCTTTGGAATAAGAGGCAAGGTCTGTGATGCGAGCAGCATGCTCTCGGCAAGTGTTAAATAATAAAGCATGTTTGACCCCTGATCTAGACCCCAATTTGATTCGTTTTTTGTATAGAATGATGGGTCATGACCACAGGAAGGGTCTGGAATGGGCACTCATACAGTGCCAGGATCATCTGCCGGACACAATTGGGCCTCTTGCTAGGAACATGGACATGGCAAAAGAAGCCAGAACTAAGCCGGTCTCTTAGGGGTTGGTCTCAAAGGGCAGTGTGTTTCCTTGGTGTAGTGCTAACACGACGATAATTGCTGAGAGACGGAAGGCAATCCTTATGCAAATCAGCCCTAAATTGGGGGATTTTGCTGAGAAGGAACCTAGCGATGAACCAAATAGATACTTATTTAGTGAAAGGCGTGGGGAAGTTTATTTCCACCTTCTAAAGCCTTGATAAGGCTCAGAGTTCCCTTAGAAAAGTTTTCCAGTCCGCCACTGGTTTCTTTCCTCAAAGTGGAAGAAGTATCAGAGGACGCAAGCCCAGAGGAAGGGCTTACTTTACCCAAGGAAATCAAGGTAGGTATGAAGATGATTTCTGGTTCTTCCCTAGGAAAGGTAGGGGGAAGATTGAGACATTTTGTTAAAAAGTTGGAGAAATTTACCAACAGATAAATGGATCCTGCAGGCAGGACAAGGTTACATAATAGAGTTCAGGGAGTTGCCTATTTAGGATGTGGAACCAAGAGAATTTTTTTTTCAAGAGGACCAGTGGGAGTTGGTAAGCATAGAGGTTCAAAATATGTTAAGAAAAGGAGCAATAGAGAGATTGACTGGGGAATATGTAGGTTATGTGAGCATGTTATTTCTGTCAATAAGAAGGACAAGGGATGGTGTTGAGTCATAAATTTGAGAAATCTGAATTGGTATTTAGTTTACCGGCATTTCAAGATCCATCTCCAACTGGACACCGATCACGACCGGGGACACCTTCACGACCATGAAAGGCATCCACTCGGGAGGCCCCCATTGACCCCTTCCCCCGCACATCTACAACAGGGCCGCGTACACCATCGCACCTGAACTACAACGGACCATCAACACCACTTTCACAACGGGGACTTTCCCAGATGATTGGAAGCAGCAGAAGTCAGGCCCCTGCTCAAGAATCCCACGGCCAACCCCACCGACCTCAAAAACTACCGACCCATCTTGCTCCTCCCCTTCGCAGCCAAGGTGGCAGAGAAAGCAGTCAACTGGGAACTGACACGATTCATCAAAGAGAATGCCACCCTCGACCTGTCCCAATCCGGATTCCGAAGCAACCTCAGCACCGAGACCGCCCTACTTGCCGCCACAGACGACATCCGCACCCTCCTGGACCAAGGCCACTCCGCGGCCCTCATCCTCCTCGACTTGTCTCCAGCCTTCAACACCGTCTCTCACCGCACACTAGTCAACAGACTACACAACGCCGGCATTCAAGGAACTGCCCTGGACTGGATCAGATCGTTCCCCGACGTAAGAAGCCAAAGGGTCTGATTACCACACTTCCTCTCCGCCCCCATGGAAATCACCTGCGGAGTCCCACAGGGGTCATCACTGAGCTCGACCCTCTTCAACAGATACAAGGCACCCTCGCAGCCATCGTCTGACAACACAACCTCAACATCGTATCCTATGCCGACGACACCCAGCTCATCCTCTCCCTCACCAGAGACCCAACCACCACAAAACTCCACTTCCAGAGAGGAATGCTAGACGTCGCAGTCTGGATGACCAACAGCTGCCTAAAAATCAACTCCGAAAAGACTGAAGTCCTCGTCCTTGGAACCACCCCTTCAGCATGTGACAACACCTGGTGGCCCTCAGTCCTCGGAAGCCCACCTACCTCCTCAAACCATGACAAAAACCTTGGCATCATACTCAACTCATCGCTCGCTATGAACCGACAGGTCAACGCCATCACCTCCAGCTCCTTCAACACCCTCTGCATCCTTCGAAAGACCTTCAAATGGTTCCCCCCGGAGTCAACGAAGACAGTCACCCACACAGTCATCACCAGCAAACTGGACTATGGAAACGCTCTCTAGGCCGGCATCAACAAGTCCCTACTCCGCAAACTACAGACAATACAGAACACCGTGGCCAGACTCGTCCTCGGCATCCCCCAGTACGTACACATCAGCCAACACCTGTTGTGACTCCACTGGCACCCCGTGGAGAAGAGTCCCCTTCAAAATCCTCCCTCACGCCTAAAAATGCCTACACAGCAATGGATCCAAATATCTCAACGACAGATTAAACTTCCACATACCCAAAAGAGACCTCCGATCTGCCAACCTTGCACTAGCTGAAACACCGCTCATCCACAGAGCCAGAGCAGGCGGAAAATCTTTCTTTCACATTGCAGCCAAAACCTGGAAGTAGCCACCGACAGACATCAGATGCGCCCCCTCCCTGAACACCTTCAGGAACAGTCTCTAGACATGGCTCTTCGGCTGAACGGATCTGTGTACCCCCCACCCCCCTCCCACCCACAGCGCCTTGAGACCCTCACGGGTGAGTAGGGCGTTTACAATTCCCTGATTGATTGATTGATTGATTGATTGATTGATTGATTGATTGATTGATTGATTGATTGAGGGTATCCATCTACTAAGAGAGATTTTGGAGAAGAACGATTGATTGGTAAAACTGGATCTGAAAGATGCATATTTTACCATTTGCGATAGTGGAAGGGAGTAGCAGATTTCTTCAATTCAGATGGATGGGAATTCTTTATCAGTTCACTTGCCTGCCTTTTATTCTGGCTTCAGCACCACAGTGTTTTATGAAGGTACTGAGACTTGTTGCCTAGTTTCTCAGGGAGAGAGGAATTCGTATGATTATGTATCTTGGCAATTTCCTAGTAATGTCTCAGAGTCAGAAGGAGTTGAGGACTCAGTTGTCTGTAGTTCAACAACTTTTGGAATCCCGTTTTTTAAAAACTCAATCTGGAGAAATCAGTTCTGGTTCCTAGTCAGGAGTTGGTGTTCCTTGGGTTTCAGGTGAACCCTTCTCTGGAGACTTTGAGTTTACCAGAAAGGAAGGTTGTAAAAATAGAAACGGAGGTGAAACTGATTTTAAAATAACACTATATTACTTTGAGATCTTTAGCAAGGATACTACTGTTGTTTTCTTCTTCAATCCAGGCGGTCATTCCGGGACCACTTCATTACAGAGGTGAAAAGCAAAGGCCTTAGGAGAGGCTTGTGGTATGGAGACCAGGTGCAGGTTTATGTGGAAGTGCAGGAGGAGTTGGATTGGTGGCTACACCATTTTGAAGCTTGGAATGGCAGAGCAATATGTGGGATATGACCAGATTTTGTTTTGGAAACAGATGCAAGCCTTTCCGGTTGGGGAGCATGTTTGGACTGATAGGAAACAGGTGGTAGATGTTCAAGGGAGGAGAGTCTGACCCATATAAATGGTTAGAGATGAGGTCAGGCCTCTTTGCTCTACAGATTTTTTGAAAGAATTGAGAAGGTGTAATGCTTTATTGAAATGGACAATGTGAGCAGTTTTATATAAATTGTTTGGGTGGTATCAAATTGAAGAATGTAACTCAGTTGGCAAAGGAGATATGGAGTTACTTCTCACACACAAGAGGGGAGAGGGTCTATATCTAATTCAACCACCCTGAACCCCCTAAATAACTATGGTACTCACAAAAGAGGTGTGGAGAATAACAAAACATATACGATAAAGATTGTTACAAACAAAGATCACGAGTGTGCAAATACTGGCACTCTCATGAGTGATGAAAAACTTCCCTCACTCACACACAATGTGTGTGACATGCTTCATCATCGGGTCTGCTACAATGCCCGGGTGTAGCCACACTCCGGGCGGAGCATAGGGAGGGGGGAACAAACATTTGTTTTGTATATACACAAGGACAACGTGTAACACACAACTAGAAGTGACAACAGTGTTCACAAACAAAAACCAACAGGTCAAGACTGAGTACAGTGAAAAACAAGAAAATGCTTAGAGAGTGATTAAAACTGGCTCCTGGATACCAGATATAAATTGTAATAGTAGATTCCAGGGCCAGGATTAAAAAGTAATGGATGGTGGTACTAGGGAAGGATATTAGGACCCCCTGGTGCCCATCCTTTACTGCTGTAGTCAACATGTTTCGACCCCTTATCGCCCTTAATTACTGGGTCACCTGGGTCTTCTTCGGGACGTCTTCCTGTCCCAGTCTAATATAGTATTCCCCATACCTTAGTTAGGTTGTTAACAGGGGTGAAGGTCACTCTTGCCCATCAATAAGAGGCTATGTGGAGGGAGTTCCGCCAACACGGAGACACAACTGTGAAGAACATGATTAACATTCACAATTATAGACAACAAACCTAATTTACCCACTATCCAATTGTGGTTGGGTGAAAGAACAATCAAAAATCAATGCCCTGCAGAGAGTTCCCTCCAAACCATACATCACTCATATGTGCCATGATTTGCACACTTGTGATCTTTGTTTGTAACAATATTTATCGTATATGTTTTGTTATTCTCCACCCCTCTTTTGTGTGTACTATATGGAGATACTGCCATGGGGCAGAAAATAGGATTGCAGGCAGAATATTTGCCAGGTCTGTACAATACGGCAGCAGATTGGAACTGAAGATACCTCCAAAATTACAGTGATCCGAAGTTGAGTGTGGATCTATTCAGGAGAATTCAGAATGTTTGGGGTCCCTTGGGGTGGATCTGTTTGCCTCTAGGTTAATATATCAGGTACCTCTGTATTCCAATTAGAGAGCTGGTCCCCAAGAAAAAGCAGTGGTATGTTGGAGCATGAAAGCGATTGGTTAGTTGGTGCATGGAGAGAGAGCTCGGTCCCATGGAGGCATCGCCCGTAGAATTTTCAAATTTTTTATCAAGCTTATTTGAGAATCATCTTTGTTACAGAGCTATTAATTGTTATAGATCTGAGGTCATGCTCCTGTAGAGGATATTTCCAAAGGAAGACCTATTTTGATTTGTAGAGTGATGAATGGGGTAAAGTTACAGAGGCCTCCGAAACTTAGAAATAGTTTTTTATGGGATGTGAAAATAATTTTAAAGAACTTTTTGAAGACTGGCAATCTAATTCATTTTTGACATTATGACAGTTGAGTTGCAAGATTGCTACTCTTTTATGCCTAGTATCTTGCAGAAGGGTTTCAGACGTGTGTGCATTAGAGGTAAGTAACTGCTTCTACAAGCCAGATCGGGTGATTTTTTCCATTACAAAAAGAACCAAGATAAGGACATCTGTTTTTTTATCCCAGGTTTGATGACCATCCGAAGCTATGTGTTGTGCGTTGCTTAAGAGAATATGAGAATAGGATGGCTGAATTCAGAAAGGATGGAGTGACTCCATTATTGATTCTTATGTGAAGCATTTTAATCCTGCGAGTGCTGCGAGATGGTGTATGTTTGAAGCAGGAGTGGATATGCAAAGGTGTGGTGTGCATTCAGTTAGAGGCGTTATGGCAGGGAAGGTTTTTACATCTGGAGGTTGTCTCGAAGAAATTCTGAAGGTGGCAGACTGTTCTAATGCTTGTGAGTTTGCAAGGTTTTATTTAAAGCCTATAGAACATGTTTCGGCAGTTGTGTTATCACAGCTTTGAACATGCATAATGATAGCCTCCGGTCTTGACACTAAATGTAGATTCTCCTAGTATTATGGTCAGAGAAGCTGGATTTCATTAAAGACAAGGAGGCTAGCATTATCCCACCCTTCCTTCCCAGGTAGGTTACATTGAAGAGAGAGTAAAGACTTGGTTTATCAGATGGTCTGTTAATTGCATGAGGGTATTGTTTTTTGAGTTTTATCCTTTTGGTAAATTGATTTACAAGGAATACAGATTGCATTCAGTATTATGCTGTGTTTTTTTCTAGAAAAATAATAAAGATGGAGATTTAGAGCAAAGTCATAAAGAGTGGAGATAAGGATTATGTCGTTTACATATGGTTACAAGTTCACAGAGGTTAAGCCTTGGAGCTGCTAAAAAGAGAAAGATGGCTGCTGGGCTTTGGATTATGTAAACTGTGATGGAGTTCTAATAGTGGAATTTTAAGTATGGCTGAGATGTGCTTTAAAGTGCTACCGTTTTGGAGTGGCAATAAAAGGTTGTGCATAATTCTAGCCACTGTGTCTTTAACGAAATTCAGATTCTCTGATCATAATGCTAGGAGAATCTACATTCTCACGTCTCTAGATCCTGTGGGACTGCCTGCAGACTGTGAGTGTGAATCCAGTGTGTAAGGTGTCCATATTCAATAGCCCTCAGTAGATTTGCATATGCTGCTTATTGCAGTGACATCAGACATGGAAAGGCTCTGGCCTCCAGCTGCATGTAATTTGCGGCGATGTATACCCTGGCAATCTGTTTCTAAGAAAAAAGCTATATATGTCCTCATTCGAAACATAGTATGGAATCTATCAGTCCTTGACCAGACATCCATCTGGATAGTGTGGTCCAGAGTTTTTCAGTACTTTAGTGCAGCACCTTTTTTTTCCAGGAACTTGCCTTTCGTGAAGTGGCAACAGCTAAAACAATGCTAACTACTGTAAGCCAGGCAAAGAGCTATAAAAAGAGCACAGCAGTGCACAAACAGCTAACCTTCCAGCAAAGCCGGTCAATTATTCTGTTAGCTTTAACTTTGCCCCTAATACTTCACAGAAATAATTTAAAAATATATACAAGAAGATCACAAATTCATTGGCTCAGTTGTGTCACTGAAAAGATAAGCAATGCATAAAGGCCCGAAGCATAAATTGTTAATTGCTGCTGTGTAATTGGTTCGCATAACTGGTTGACACTCTGGTCACTACTCTGGTGGTGTTCTCCTTTGAAATTGAGGTTGCAATCGTTTTAACTGTTTACACTTGGAATACTGTGACATAAACCAACTGGACATTGTGTTTGCTCTATTGTAGGCTTACCCATAATAGCCAAGAAAAAAGTTAATCACAATCATGCACTTCTCTTGACCAGCCCATAGTCCAACCAATGCACACAAGAAAAAAAAGCATTGGCAAGGACAGTAGGTCTCGCTTATGCAAGAACTACTGATCTTGTCAATGGTTTGTTTAGCCATGTTGGACAGCATGACAAAGTAAAGAACCAAGAAAGAAAAAAAAATTCAGTGATGCAGCCAACGCTGATAACGTCATATCACTTTTACTGTACTTTTTTTTTCTTCAAAACCAATAGATCTTGCCTATGAGAGCTTTGGGTTTGGTAATGTTTTCTAGCTTTGTTGTACAGCAGTATGGATGCTTTGCAGTGTGCCTAAAACTAATTGAAAAAAGTCCTGTAGTTACGGCTAATACCCCTAAAAAAAAAAAAAGGACATTAGCACGGGATGCATAATAGTCCTTTTTATCTAAATATTATTTTTAGTTATCCTGCACAGGAGCCATGTAGAGATACAGCATGGCTACAGATAATTGCCTAAGTCGGCAATGCCCATGCTGTACAGCATGAACAAAAGGCAATAACAGAGCCATTAGTCTCAACGGTGAGACCTATTGGTTTTGCCAATGCTTGTTCTTTTTTGTTCAAGAACTCTAGGAGGGTTGGTGTGTTTTCCTGCTGTCATCCTCCTGTATGTCTCCACATTCCATGCACTTGCTGCCCGTGTGTTTCCCCTGCCTCCTGCCCAGGTACCCCCAGTAAATAGCTGAGGGGCTCCACTAGTCGCTCCAAGGACAGGAGCGAGCCTAGTCTGTTTGTTTTGCCTCTAAAGCAGGTCATGACGTCATCAGGAGGTGCCTGGAATTGGACATTTAAGGCAATGGGGGGCAAGGAATCTGCCTCTTTTCCTGTCCACCGTGCTCCAGCAAACTTCTTCGCAACCAACCCGCCCACCCCCGGAGTAACAGTGGTTCCTGTAGCTCAAATGGAACAATGATTTAAGCAATATACATGCACAATGGCTATAGGTTTGTACGGGACCAAGTAATGTCTGTGGACAAAAAATTCTCTCTGCACAGTTCGTTATATCATCATTTTTTAAATATATATATATATATATATATAAAACAACACCCAAGTTCCGGTCAAAAAACAGTCACGTTCACGGGTGGGTCGGCGTAGGGCTCCCGGTCACCCAATACATCCAAAAAGGTACTTCATTCATCAGAATAAACGTCACCAACACTCTGGAGGTTGCTGTGCACAAAGGATTTAATTTGGCAGGAAAACAGCGCATGCCGCTTTGCAGCTTGATCACATTTAGTAAACGTGATCAAGCTGCAAAGCGAAACGCGTTGTTTTCCTGCCAAATTAAATCCTTTGTGCACAGCAACCTCCAGAGTGTTGGTGACGTTTATTCTGATGAATGAAGTACCTTTTTGAATATATATATATATATATATATATATATATATATATATATATATATATATATATATATATATATACAGTAATAATATAGATCACTTTCTTCATTTCAAAAAGCAGTTTACATTAAGTGATGTATCCCCAGGTGAAAACATGGAACCTTAAGAGACTATATACAGTGAACAGTGTTTAACCCCTTCGAAGCTAATGACGAGCTGGGCTCGTCATGGCGCTTACCTGCCGTGCGCGGATGACAAGGCCAGCTCGTCATGAATAATGGTTATTTTGGTTATTCAGCGCAGGACGGGAAAACGCCTAGCAGCCATGTGGTTAAAAGAGGTTTTCATAGACACAGGAAGCGACCAAGCAGGTATACATGGTGGTTGGCGAAGTGTATAAATACACTGGCTATGTAATGGGTCTTCCTGTGAGCTTGTCGACGGCGTTTCAACTCTCTATTGGATGTAGGGTTTCTTCAGGACTGTGATTGGGATATCTTGATGTTTAGAAGGGAGCAGCCCAAGTGATTGTTAGATGCCCCATGGGTGGTGAAGGAAAAGAAAAATAACTCACTTGAGGACCCGGCCGGGTTCTCACTGTGAGATGAGTGTGTAAGGCTGGCTTTTGGAGCGATGATTTGCGGGCTTGCTCGGTCCCTGCTACATCCGTAGCATTTAATTCTTTTAAAACGGGCTCACGATATAGACAGTTGGGAATTGGATGTGGATCGGTCTCCGTCAGCTTTTGGAGGCAGACTGATGAATCTGCTGTCCTCCAGGTGTGGTCACGCCCGGAGTAAGGCGGAATTTCTAGAAGCATAAAGCAGGAAAAGGGGGCTACCCAAACTTTTTGACTGATTTACTGTACTGACATCTTGGAGGGTGTTGAGTTGTGTGTGCACTGGGCAGGCACAAGGGAGACTGGCCTGCAGGTGGTCCTGGATGTCTTTGTCCTATCCTGGGATGCCTGGAGTTGAACATTTTGGGCAAGATGCCCGTAGTTTTTGGCTAGATACCTGGAGTTGAACATTTTGGGTGATTTGCCTGCGTTATTATGCCTGGGCACTGGGAGGGAGGGGGGGGGGGGGGCAGATCATCCCTCTGAGTGACGAAGGCTAAGTGTGGGTTGCCGCTAAGGGATGCTAGCCAGTAATCCCTGGGATGCCCTTGTTTCAGGGCTGGGGAATAGGATAAGTAATAGGGGCCTTCCGGCGCTCTGCACAATTGTATTGCTTATACGATCATCTTTTTGTGCTGATCTTATGAACTGTAATTTTCATAAGAGTGATGGCTGCTTAACTATGGGTCTTATGGTTTTCTTTTCTCACTGAAGATGTGTTTTAATATAGTTAACGTGCTACTACGCCTTGGTTAAACCACAATCAAAGTTGTCTCTCCCCTGTGAGTCTTTTCAGTAGGGGGTGGGGGTGCATGTTGTGATCAAACTATTGTGCCTGTACCACCATTGCATTGCTTTTTCACCTGTGTGCTTCTCCCCTCACTTCCCTGTTGCGCTCTCTCTTGCTTGCATTTCTTTCCACCATGTTCCTCTTACTCTCTCTTTATTTCCGCCCTCCGCGTTGCTTCTCACCTTGCATTGCTGCCCACCCCCATTTCTTACTCCTTGCCCATATATTGCATCCGCTCATGCTGCTTTTCTTCTTTTTGTTTACCAACCCAACTTAATCAGGAAACAGAAAAAAAGGACACTCCTACAAAATGACGCAGTTGGATGGGTATGCTTTAAAAAAAATATATTTATAAAAAAGCATCCTGCACAGCGTCGGGGTGCTGTACAGAAGAGCTGGAACCACTGGCAAATCCAATAACAAAACAAGTGTATTTGTAAAGCGCACGCTCACCCTTAGGCATCTTGGCGCTGAATAACAGATGTTTATTGTTATCCAACAGTACTCCTTTTATCGAAGGGGGATTTGAACATGTGACCACGAGGTCGACCATGGGCCCCTGCAGTGGATGCCTTAGTCCACTGAGTCACCAGACCCGGTTTAATAGGTACCAAAGGCGAGACCTACCGGCTTTGCCATTGCATCATCGACCCAGTGAAGTCGGGTCTCTCTCTGGCGCACTTCCCTTTGCTGTTTTTTTGTGTGTGAGGGGGGGGGGGGGGGGGGCGGAGGCGAGTGGTGTTGTACGTGGGGCAGAGGGCGAGTGTGTGTAAATGGGGCGGGTTAGTGTGTGTGTATATGGGGGCGGGCGAGTGTATGCGAGTGTTTGTGGGGGGAGGGCGTCAGTTGTCTCTGCTGCCTGATATTAATCCTTGTGACTGGGTAAGGCTCCGAGGCCTGGCTCCCCTCGGGTGAAAGTAATGGGATTATTCTGCTATCGCCATCTCTTTCGACAGCTCCGCTCGCCGCGGCCCATCTCCGCTTCAGGAATTCATCTTCCTGAAAGCTTTTTCTTGATAATTCAATAGGCTGCCTTTTTCAAGACTTCTCTGTGGTATCTCTTTGTCTTCCGCGTCCAAAACGTTTCTTTAAGCAATGGCAGTGCGCGAAGAGGACGTCTGAGATGGATGTTGTGCAGCTTAATTCTTGGCTTTCCTGTGATATCCCAATGCATTCTGGGTATTTTAAGTTAAGACCATGCCTGGGGATCTGTATAAAGTACACCCAGGCGCTTGCCCGTGTGTAGTGTGAGTCAAAATGCTATCATCAAACGTCACTTAGGTTGCATTTGAAATAAAATAGAATTAGATTATATTTTTGCTAAACAGGCTACTTTTTTTTATCAAAAACCTAAGGAGCGGATTTGGCCTGTCTGAACAGAAATGTGAGCGCTGCAAATGCAAATTTCTTGAAGGGTGAGACAGACCATTATGGTACCAGTCTTGAGCAGCGTTCCCTAATATGCATGCATCACCACAATTTCCCTTGTATGATGGGTGCTACTGTGCTGTGAATGACCCTGTGAGCTAACGAGAGTGGCTTTTAGGAGGGTCATCTTCCCATGGATTCTCATGGGAGCAGTGCTTTAAATGGAAAAAATAAGTGCAGGTACTCACCAAATGGAGCAGTGGGCGGAGTTTAGGGCGGGGCTAAGGGGGAACAAGGGGCAGGGTTAGCTTTTTGACCGTGCCAAGGTTGTATGCACGAAATCTGCATGCATTTTATAACCTGCCTAAGGATTACATGCTGCTTCAGCCTGCCTTAAATCGAACCGGTGGCCTACAGCCCACTTAGCCATCTGTCCAGTACTGGTACTCTTTTGTAACATGCACACGTCACTTTTCTCTTGTAACATACTGTTTGCTACCTCTTACATTTTGTTTGCTCTCGATACTTGCGCAAGTGCCACCATTGCCTCATGTAACGTTTGTTCTTGTGTTTGAGTGTCCTCCATTTATTGCAGTATTATACCTCTACTTCTAATTTTTACGCTTTTGTAACCTGCACATATATCACTTTATCCTCCTGTAATGTATCGTTTGCTACCCCTAGTATTTTGTTTGCTCACAATTGTCACTATTGCCTCATGTAACTTAACGTTTGCTTTTGTAATTTGTTCACTTGTAATTTTCTCCTCATGTATGTTTACTGTTCCTATTGTGAAGCGCTCTGACACCTTCGGGTAAAGTCAGCGCTATATAAAAACGCATAAAATAAATAAACAAGTCTCTCCTGGAACATTTGTAAACCGGAGTTAGGGCCAGAGCTGACAACGTCTGTACTGGGGAACCAGGTGCCAATCTCCACATTTTTGATTGGTCTTAAGGTCTGGCCAAGGTCGATGAAATAGGAATCAGTGATAGTGGAAGTGTGCAAGAAAGCAATTCAGATGCGTGGCGACTGTAAAAGCCTTCCCATAGGTTCTTTTGTTATGTCCTGAATAGTGCCTCCCACCACCACCCATTAGATTTTACAGCCCCCTCTTAGCGCCCACTGTGAAAGATCTTTGCATAAGCAAATGACTCAGCAGACACATCCCTGCTCTGATTTACAAAGCAGCTCACGCTGGGTCCTGATGACCTGCTCCATTGATTGATTCTGTGCAGTGCCTGAAAGGTGCTGCCGTAGTATAAGTTGAGGGATAAAGGGAACGCGCTGCCTCGGTTAAAGTCAGATCCTCATGAGTACCGGTACTCTCTTTCTTCTAGAAAAAAGTGCCGGTACTCAAGGGGAGAAAATGAAGAAGTGCCGGTATTCAGTACCGGTGAGTACCGGTCCATTTAAAGCACTGCATGGGAGTGTTTGCATGGCTGCATTGATGTGGTTGCACAGGGATAGGTATAGTAGGTCTTCCAGCGGCGGCTCCTCCGCAATGGCGGACGGGCGTCGCCCCACTGGCTCAGAGCCAGCAGCTGAAAAATAAAACAATATTTATTATTGTTTTATTTTTCACCTGCGTGCTGAGCCAGCGTGTGTAGAAGAGGCGGGGCCCAGGCCACGGGAGGGAAGATTGGAGTGCACTTCTAAGTGCGCATGTCTGTTTGGCTGGTTGTCTTAGGCTAGCCAAACAGACATGCGCACTTAGGTTTCTCTAGCCCAGCGGTAGAACCGCACAGACTCCTTGTGCCTGAGCGAGTGTTAAACCAGCCCACTCTGGCCTATCCCCCACGCTGCTCTCGTAGCATTAGAGCAGCTCAGGGATTGCACATGGTGTCTCTGATGCAGTCCCAGTGTCTGCTGGGACCAGGAAGAAAAGGAACAGTGAAACGTCCGGCAGCTTCAGGTAAGCCTTTTCTTTTTTACATTTTTATTATTAACCCCTGTTCTCCTCCCGCCGCACCACTTCTTGTTTGTGTTGGTTGCCACTGTGTCAGATTTCATCATTCTGCATTCTGTGTGGTCTTAAGAAGTAGTTTGTGAACAAAGATAGTCATCTTGCAGAGCTGAGGTGCAACAGCATCAGAAATATGCATCATGATCTGAAAGGGTAGAGGGGCTTGTAGTCACACCTTCGTCAAAGCACTCCCCTCGGAAAATGACCTGATAGCACCCCTGGAGACCACATGATGCGGTCTCCAGGGGTGCAGAGCATGAGGCATATTTTTGTCTAAACAAAAATGGTGTGTCAGTGTACAACCGTATGTATTAAGTATCAGGTGAACACACATTAGATGTGCGCCCCATTGTTTCCTATTCACAGGTTTCTTTAGGAGTGGTATGCCCGAGGCTGGCCCTCGTGTGGTCCTGAAGAAGAGCTTTAGGGGAAAGCTCGAAACATGTCGACCCAGTACTAGGGACACCATACTTATTACAGTTAGGTCTTTCCCTAGTATTAACTCCTGATTGTAAAACATACCGACTAGGAGCAGGAATAAAATATTAGCTCACTAGCTAGGTATTTTTTACCTATTTTCCCACTCCACATCACTGCACCACACATATTTTGCAAAAACGAAGTGCTAAATAGTTCGCAAGTCGCAGCATGCCTCAATCCGCAGCGGATTGAGTGGACCCCAATGACAAAGCATGCCACCTAGGGGTAACCCTGGTGGGTGAGGGGACTCTAGAAAATAATTTTTATTTCTGGAAAGAGGGTTTTTGACACATGTTCAGTGGAATCCCTGTTCTTCCTATGGATAGGTTTCTAATTCCGGTATTCTGAGTGTTGTGGAACTGCATATATGAGAGGCCCACATACTGTGTATAGGCCGGGGGCTAGCATAGTAGGGGGCAGACTTATTAAGATTTGCCGCCATGTGTGTGTTAAATCAATGCACATTTTTTTTTTCTCAATTTACTTTCCATCGCTAAACAAGTTTAGTGCTGGAAATAATGAAAAAGTAATGCAAAGCCACGCTGAGAGCTGCTTTGCATTACTTTGTGCCATGGGGGTGTACCACGTGTGGTGCATGGGCGTTTCCATGCAACCACCCAAGGTTTTGCACGCTACACCCAATTTACTAAATAAAGTAGATTGGGTTTAGTGTGAGAAAACTGCACCCTTTTCAAGTAGGCACAAGGAAGGATAAATGCTTCCATTTCTCCTTCCTTTTCCGACTTTGCATGTGTGCTGCACTTTACAGCACATGTATAAAGTGAGAAAATGGTTAGAGTGAGTCTGTGCATAGTATTTTGTTCTGGAAGGGTTCCTTCCAGTACAAAACCTGTGATAGACTCACAGAGACACTCTTGCACCATGATGCAAAGGTATCTTCGTGGCGCACAGCAGCGGATTTCAGCGCTGGCGCTAGTGAGAGGGTAGGAGAGTGCCTTACATTAGTAAATAGGGCGCGCTCCTCTCTCCTTTTCACGCAGTGCAGCATTTGCGGTTGCTGCAGTGCACTACGTGAAAAAATAGTAAAACTGCCCTGTAGTGTATATGAGAGATCTACTCAATAACATGTGCATGTATTGAAAATCTGTGTACTGGCCATATTACAGAAGATGTACATACTCACTTACACTGAGGCATGTATACTGTGCTTATAATTAAGGTCTTGTCCCGTGATCCCCCACAGACCAACCCCGTGCAGTGGCAGGAGTACTTGTCATTTGTGGAAGGTAAATTGAATGCACATAGTTCCTCTCTGGGATGAGTGTCCCCTCTTACCCCCCCACCCCATGTGGGGCAGCAGCGACACCATATCAACATACGCTGGTGTGTAAGGAGGACGCTTGGCCAGGTGAGGTCTGGCTTCGCTGGCCGCGGTCTCCACCTCTCGCGACCAAGAGAGGTGCGCTAGGTGTGGTGTCCTTCCTCCCTCCTTCTTTCTCTCTCTCCCCCCGCCCTCTTCCTTCCCTTAGCTGCTCCTGCTGTCCTCTGAAAAGTCCACAAACAAGCAGCCGCCCTAACTAGTATCAGTCTTAAATATCATAGTACATATGGGTTAGTTGAGATCACACTGTTTGAATTGTTGTGTTTATAGTGAATCACAGAGGTAAAACAAAGTGAAAATTCAGTAGGTTTTTATTTTCATTTTGTGGTTTAAAAAGTGGTCCAAATATGTAGACGTGTACAAAAGATTAGTTATGGTTTTCTTTATTCTACTGACACCAACATCCAAAGTGGACTGGTTCCCCACCAAGCGTCAAATGTGTAAATGCCACTGTACTGTTTTTTGTATAATAAAGCTGCCAGATTGTATTTTATATAACCTGTGAAACACCAATAAAGACAATAAAATAATAATAATAATAATTGAGGTATTCCTGCATTCTGTGCATGTGACTATGTAGCTTCTACATATTGAGCAGGTTGATAGAATTAATGACGGGCACCTATCAGGTGATAGCCGATAGTAAAACTGTCACCTCTATACAAGATCCAGCCCTTGCAGTGGGATGGTTGGCCAATGACCAAACATTTAGGAGATAACTTACATGCCAACAGTTTGTAAACCTCAAGAATTGCATTTAGAGTTACAAACATGGAGAACTGTATTTGGACTGTTTTACTTATGTGCAATGAATCATTTAAAAAGGAGATCGTAGAAGTTAATATTTATATTAGATATAGCTCCTTCATAGCTCCAAGAAGTGGCAGAAGGCTTTGCAGTGAACATTTTTACGGTATTCGTACAAAATAGTGAGCTGCATATATCGGGAGACAGAAATATCAGAAAAAATATATATATCGTCAAGAATATCCTTTTTCAGGTAAGTATTATCGTTAAGAATATTGTTGTTAATATTGTTTTCAATAATATAGTTGCAAAACATATTGTTTTGAATTATTTTAATGTGTTTTAGTTCATTTATTGATTGCATGTGTTAGCATTGTTTGTATAATTGTTAACAATATTTTAAAATATAGTTTGCAATTTTAACTCGTATATAATTTTAATTTATTTGCTAACATTAATATATAGTATTGTAGTGGGTTGCTAGGTTTGTAAGGGTAGGCGGTGGAAATGTAATTAAGTAATTATTTAACAAGTAATTATTACTTTATTAATCATTTAATTGATTATTAGTTAAATTATGTACTAAATATTTTGTTTGTTATATTTTTGGTGCAGGCTGCTGGATTTGTAGAGGTATAGAGTAGGAAGTTGATTAAGTAATAATTAACGATTAATTAGTAACTATTAATTAGTTAATTGATAATTATTCATGTAAACTTTATAATATTTCTATTTTTTAATTATATTTTAAGGGTGGGTTGCTGGGTTTGGGGTGGGAAGTTAAATAATTATTCATTTATTAGTAATCATTTAATCGATTATTAATTATGTACATTTTATCATAACTTTATATTTTAGGAGAGGACTGTTGGGTTTGTAGGGAAATAGGGTGGGAAGTTAAGTAATCTTTAACAATTATTTATTAATTATTTAATTCTTTATTATGTACCTCATATAATACTGATTTATTTTAGTTACATTTTAGTTGTGGGTTGCTAGGTTTGTAGGGGTATAGGGTGGGACATTAACTAAGTAATAATTAATTAAATACTGAATGGTTATTCAATTGGTAAATTTATTATCAATTATATTATTTGTGCTGTTCATATTTATTTTAGTTATTTTAAGTGTGGGCTGCTAGGCTTGTAGGTGTATAGTGTGATGAGTTAAGTAATACATAACGTTTTAAATTGATAATTAATAAATTGTTTAATATTCATGTAAATTGTTTATTTTTTATATATTTAATTTTTGGGTGGTGATTTAATAAAGTTAATTTTAAGAGTTTTATATTTGCTCTAAATTAATGCGGTTATTCAAATTTGTAATGTGTTTGAAGTGAAGTACTTTCCCTATTGTTGCTTAGACTGGAGTGAGAATAGTAAGTGTAACCCCTCCGAAGTCCAATGCTTTCCCTACTGTTGAACAGGCTGGACTGGGAATAATAAATGTAATCCTTGCGAAGTCTAACACTTTCCCTACTATTTTGCTTTTTGGAGTAGGAATAGTCAATGTAACCCCTCTGAAAGCCTACACTTTCCCTACTGTAGCATAAACTGGATTGGGAATAATATATCTTTTCATACTAGCGGCTGTCCGAGCCGCGAGGGAGCCCCACTGCCTATTACAGCGGGTCTGCAGGGTCAGAAATATCTGGATGCCTGCAGAGCATCAAGGCCAATCTGGGGATGTAATGTTGCAGAGAATGAAGCAGAGCTACTTTTCAACACCCCACTTGGGGAAAAAAACGTTGTCGTGGTATGGTGGCTCTAAGCATGGGCGAATTTTGCGGATCTCGTGTTCGCGAATTTTACGGATTTGCGAACTCGCAATCCGCAAAATCCGCGAATTCCCGCGAATTTGCGGATTTTTTTTTTGTGTTCGCCCGTGTTTCTGCCAGTTTGCGAGGGTTTTTACAATTTCGCAATTTGCGAACTTACCTGTCGGGTCGCAAGTTTTGCGAACTTGTTGTTTCTACGTGTCCAGCCTGTTTGGGACACTCTTCTTCATCACTGCCACTCTCTGTCACCACTGCCACTCTCTGACTACTCATGCCACCCTCTGGCCCACCCATGCCAACCTCTGTTTCATCACCACACCCTCTGGTTGTCCAGTGTACATTATTTTCGGCAAAGCAAAGCACACCTTCCCTGCCTCAAGTGACCTGAATTAATTTGGGGCTGATTAATGTGTCACAGAATATTTTTTTAGCTGGCACCTGCTTCCTTAGTGCGCCCTGATTAGTGATCTTTTGCACTTGCTAAGTGCTTTCATTGTTGCAAAATTAGTTACAACACCTGCCCTGCCCCAACTGACAATAATGAATTAGGGGCTGATTAATGGATTTTAACTTCCAGCCTGGCTCCTGCTTGTCTCCCTTAGCTGTAATTCAGGACCTTTGTGGCATATGTGTAACTATTCTGAGGTTCAGAGCAGGGTCACATAATAGTTGCAACTGGCAACTGAACTCTGGAGGGGCCCCTCAGGAAGCACTACAGGAAATGGCTACTAATGATGAGCCTGAACTTTTGGAAAGGGGCGACCACTCGGTCCCCCCGAACGTATGGCGGAGTGCCTCGATCCCCCCGGGAAGCCATTTTTGGGCGGGAGGCGCGTCTCGGCTGGTATGCCCGAAGCGGCGTAGCCGGGGCGCGTTTGTTCCCGCCCTAGAGTGGGCTGGCCTAGACACCGACGTAGCCAGCCCCGCCCTAGGGGCAGGCAGGGGCGGGTTTACGCCCGCCCTGAAGACGGATAAAAAGAGACGCAAGACCAGAAGACGTCCTCTTGTTCTTGTGCTCCGAAGTTGCACCTCCTCGCTACACGTGAGCTCGGGACAGAACGAAGAGCCAATTTTGAGCGTTTTGATCTTTTTCTTTGTCTTCTAGATACTTCGTCGGAGAGATGCCCAAGAAAGGCGCAAAGAGAATGACGACTGAGCAGATGGTTCGGGCCCTTTTTAAGGATATGTCCGACATAAAGAGGCGGCTGGCGGAGCGAGACGGGGAGGAGGGATCGGGCCAACCACCGGCTGGAGGGAGACCTAAGAGGCCGAGAAGGGTTCCAGCCGGGGGAGGTGTCCCGGCTCCCTCTGCCCCGCTCGAGGTGCCGACCCCGCTACCGATGGAGGGGAATCCAATCCCCGTTGTCATCACCCCGACATCCAACGAGGATATGCCCCCCGAGCTGGCAGCACAGCTAGCAGCGTGGTTGGGCGATAGTACTGAGGGCGCCACGGCTGCCGAGGCACAGGCGCTGATAAGAAAGCTGCGTAAGGAAAAAGAAGCAGCCAAGGTGACCGCACCGGTGGCGGTGATAGAGAAGCCACAAGTGGCAGACGCAGCATCCGGTTCAGGTAAGCGGCCATTGCCGATCGCAAGGGACGAGTCAGCACCCTCTCGTAGAGAAAGATTGGGGCAGCATGTTCCCTTAGCAATAAAAGAAAAGATTTGGGCGGGGGAATACGTGAATATATTCTCCTTGCTTGTCGATCATTATGAGGTAGAGCATGTCAAGAGTCAGAAGGACCTAATGCATCCAAGTGTTTGGCGCGCAAAAATGGCCGCCTTTAAGGTAAATGAGAATATTGGCAACTGGGGCAATGTGTGGGGTATTTTTACATCGATTTTGGGGGAACGTAGGCCCGAGTTGCTTCCTGAGTTTCCCATTTATCAATCACGAATTATGGGTTACTCGACAGCGTATCAAGGTAACCATTGGTTCTGTTATGACAATCTGTTCAGGAAAGAAAAGGAGCATAACAAGAGTTTGACTTGGGATTGTTACGATTCTGTGACATGGGATAAAATGAAAGAATCGGGAATGTTAAAAATGCCATTGGTTGGGAGCAATGTTGTTGATTACTCCCGCCAAAATGTGGGGACGCCCTTTCGACCAAGTACGAGCACCGACGATTATTCGAGACCCGCAGGCAATACAGGGAAAAAGCGTTTCTGCTTTAATTTCAACAAGGGGAAATGTACCAGGCCTCCGGGATCGTGTAAATTCAAACATGAATGTAGTACTTGTGGGTCGTCCCATCCTGAGTCATCGTGCAGAGCCAGAACGAGTGAGAATGGGGGTAAGGGAGGCGCCAAACAGGTCTAAGATAGTCCGAGGGGCGCCTTTACCAACCCCGATTGATACCTTGGCAATGATTCCCTGGCTCAGCGAATACCCGGATCGTACTTCTGCTGGGGTGCTGCGGAACGGTTTTACACATGGTTTCCGCATCCCGGTGGGGGACTTTCAGGGTGTAGGGACGTGCAAAAATCAACTTTCCGTTTTACAACATACATCTGTAGTGCAAGAGAAAATTCAGAAAGAGGTTAGCCGGGGACGGGTCGCCGGCCCGTTTAGTGTACCCCCGATACCGCATTTTGTCTGTTCTCCGTTAGGGGTGGTCCCCAAGAAGGACCCAGGTGAGTTTCGTTTGATCCATAATCTGTCTGCCCCACATGGTCTTTCGGTGAACGATGCAATTGATCCAGAGCTTTGTTCGGTGCGATACGCATCGTTTGATGGGGCAGTAGCCATCTTGAATCGCCTGGGGCCCGGGACGTTGATGGCGAAATCAGATATCGAGTCAGCGTTCCGGTTGCTCCCGGTACACCCAGACGACCAGCGTCTTCTGGGATTCGGGTTTCAGGGGTCATTTTACATGGATAGGTGTATGCCAATGGGATGCTCTATATCATGTGCTTATTTTGAGAAATTCGGTACTTTCCTGCAATGGGTGTTCACTAAGAAAACGGGCTTCCGAAATGTAATGCACTACCTTGACGACTTTCTGTTCCTTGGCCCCGCCGGAAATCCCGAATGTGCCCAGGCCTTAGCTGAATTCTGTGTGTTGATGGGTCATTTTGGCGTGCCATTGGCACCAGGTAAAACTATGGGTCCCACGACTTGCCTCGAGTTTTTGGGGATCGAGTTGGACTCTAGGGAGGGGTGTTTCCGTTTACCAGCTAGCAAAGTGTTGAAATTCAGGGCAGCCCTCCAAGTATGTTTAACTGCATCTAAGGTTACACTGCATCAGTTGCAACAATTGGTGGGGAAGTTGAACTTTGCCTTGAGAGTGATCCCAATGGCCCGCCCCTTTTCCCGCTCAATCGCCCAAGCGATGGTTGGCCTAAAGGAGGGTCATCATCGCACGAGGTTATCGGCCGAGGTCCGCCAGGACATGCGTATTTGGTTAGCATTTTTGGCGGACTTCAATGGTCGAGTCGTCTGGAACAAGCCAGCCGTGTCCTCCAAAGAGCTTGGGCTATGGACAGATTCAGCGGGAAGCATAGGCTTTGGCGCCATCTTCGGCAAAAAATGGTCGGCACAAAGGTGGCCCCTATGGTGGCATGAGAAGGGGCTGACGAGTAATATTGCTTTCCTTGAACTGTTTCCCATTCTGGTGGCCCTGAGAACCTGGCCTGAAGGGTTCAGAGATCATTCTGTCGTGTTCTGGTCCGATAATATGACCGTTGTAGAATGCATCAATAGTCAGGCAGCCCGTTGTAAACTGATTTTGAGGCTGCTCAAAGAAATTGTCCTACTGTGTATGCAACTGAATGTGATGTTCAGAGCAAAACATGTCCCGGGGGTGATGAATCAGGCGGCTGATGCACTGTCTCGTTTTCACATGCAGGCTTTCTCGGGTTTCCTTCCTTCAGCGGACCCAGAGCCGGCACCCTTCCCCGAAGCTCTCTGGTCTCTCGGTGCCCCGAACTTCGTCACCTCGTGGGAGAGAGTCTAGCACCCAGGACAAGGAAGGCATATGAAGGGGCGTTTCAGGCCTATTTAGCCTTTTTGGGGACTGAGAGAGGGGGACTTTGGGGTCAGGAAGAGTGGGTAGTACATTTTCTGATGTCCTTACGTAGGGCTGGGAAATCGGTGGCTACGGCCCAAAGGCATCGTGCCGCCATTTCCTTTGTTGCCAGGGCCCATAATATCCAGGACCCGACAGCGTCTTTTGCAGTACAAAAAGCGCTGCGTGGGTGGCAACGCCTTGAGGGTCGCAGAGTAGATGTGAGACGACCGATAGGTCTGGATAGGTTGTCCCAGTTGCTGGCCACACTCCCTACCACATGCTCGTCTCCTTTCGAGACGTGTTTGTTCCGGACTGCATTTACGCTGGCATTTCACGGGGCTATGAGGATAAGTGAGCTGGTTGCAAGAAACAAACAGGATGTGGTGGGGGGGTTGTGCCGGGAACACGTTCAGATCAGGGGCGATGCGATGATTGTCTCCTTTCTCAGGTCCAAGACCGACCAAGATGGGAGGGGGGACTGCACGATCATTCGCAGGACCCCCGGGTCCTCCATGTGTCCGGTACAGTGTTTAGAAGATTACCTAGCACGAAGGGTGGCATCATGGGGGGGGGACATTGTTGAGGCATGCAGACGCCACCCCGCTGACGAGGTTTCAGTTTCAGCGGGTGCTTGCAATGGCCATTGCCGCAGCGGGCTTGGACCCGGGCGAATTCGAGACCCATTCCTTTCTAATAGGGGCTGCCACTGAAGCTACAGCCAGGGGTCTTAATGTAGAGCAAGTGAAACGAGTGGGGCGTTGGTCCTCCAATTGTTATAAGAGATATGTGCGATTGCACATGTTGTGAAGCTGTAATCATATACTCACGCTTCTTGTCCTTTGTTTGTTTTCAGTTGCGCAAGCCTACGCGGCAGGGCGGACTATGCAGTCGACCCAACACCAGGCCAGCGGTCAGACATCACCGGCTGTGAGAAAGGAGGTGTGGGTCGTGGGCCACTCATACGTGAGACGGGCTGCAGACGTATTCAAAGCAGGTGACATGATTCACGTACCTGGGGAATACGGGTACAGAGTGTCCTTCTACGGAAGAGGCGGTCTCTGTATTGACCAGTTTCAAGCATTCTTTGAGGGTTTGTTAGGGCGGATGAGGTCACCGCCGTCCATAGTCATAGTGCATTTAGGGGGCAATGATTTGGTCACCACCGGTAGACGACTTCTCCTGGAGGCTATGCTTTCCACGGTAAGTTGGTTAGCGAGGAGAGTTCCGGGGTGCATAATTGCGTGGTCTCATATGATCCCACGAAAAGTGTGGCGGGGGGCTATCTCGATCCCTGCTTTGAATCATTCTGTTAGAAAATTGAATAACAAAGTGAGTAGGTTGTTCCGTTCCAAGACATTGCATTCGATCTCGCATAGTTGTATTAATGATGACAGTATGTATTTGGGGGATGGTGTGCATTTGTCAAGGGTGGGGAATGAGTTACTCATAGGAGACTTCTTAGCTTGGTTAAAAACGTTAAAACATGACCTTTAGGTAGGAGTCTTGTGGGGGGTCCGGATAGCCGGTCAACTATCCGGACCTGTGGCGGTAAGGTCATGATCGGTGAGCACTAATTAGAAGATCCCTATGAGTGGGCGTCACCCAACACGGATGGGAGCGCTCGGGAGAGGTGGCCATTGGCCCCTCAGTGGGGAGGCGGTCCCGTCTAAGGGTGGGTCGCCGGAAGTAAAGGAAAGGCGGTCAAGGCCCCTTCCTTTGTAGGAGGGGTTACAGCCCCCTCCTGGGGAATTTCCCGGGGCCAGTGTCATCTGCGACGGCAGATGCGGTAAGTTGTGTGGGGTGGGGGGAGGTCCACGATACCTTCTAGATACCTCACACGAGTCTTCGAACGACCTTTAAATGGCGTCGAGTCTTAAGTGCCCCCGTCAAGTCAAGGGAAATTGTTAGTAGTTGCACTTGAGGTAAGCCTCTGTGCTGTCGCCCCTCCCAAGTGGGAGGGGTAAGTCTGGTTAGGGATCTTGACACCGGTTATGACCTTGCCGTTGGCCCTTAAACGTTAGGATGTACAATTTCAGTATTTCTAGAGAATGTTTTGTAGGATGCTAGTTCGGCTAGGAGAACCTCTGTATTAGAGAATATGTTAAGGTTAGCCAAACATCGCAATGTGTTAATGAAATTGTACATAACATGAAACGTTTAATGTTTTTAATTTTGTTTTAATAAATACGGCCGGGAGGGTCACTCCCTCCCACTTCCAAAAACTTTAAGAACTGTTTCCGGTTTCCCTCCTTTTGGGGATTGTGTTGAGAGGGGGTGGCGGGTATCTCAGCCATATGGAAAGGGGCGACCACTCGGTCCCCCCGAACGTATGGCGGAGTGCCTCGATCCCCCCGGGAAGCCATTTTTGGGCGGGAGGCGCGTCTCGGCTGGTATGCCCGAAGCGGCGTAGCCGGGGCGCGTTTGTTCCCGCCCTAGAGTGGGCTGGCCTAGACACCGACGTAGCCAGCCCCGCCCTAGGGGCAGGCAGGGGCGGGTTTACGCCCGCCCTGAAGACGGATAAAAAGAGACGCAAGACCAGAAGACGTCCTCTTGTTCTTGTGCTCCGAAGTTGCACCTCCTCGCTACACGTGAGCTCGGGACAGAACGAAGAGCCAATTTTGACCCACCCACCAGCCCCTGAGGACAGCCAGTTGTTTTGTAATAAAGTGAATTTATAAGTATGTTTTCCGTTTCGTTTACAGGCTGTGAAGGTATCAGTTTGATGTTGAGCCTAATAAAGAATGGTGAATGTCGTGTAGGTTTTTACGATTATAATGATTTGATATAGTGTTGTATTTTTAAGCATGCTCTTTCGGTCGTAGCGACCAATGTTTACATAGGTTTGAGTAAGAATTGTCGTATTTATTTTTTGGTAGGCGGTAAGGTCATGATCGGTGAGCACTAATTAGAAGATCCCTATGAGTGGGCGTCACCCAACACGGATGGGAGCGCTCGGGAGAGGTGGCCATTGGCCCCTCAGTGGGGAGGCGGTCCCGTCTAAGGGTGGGTCGCCGGAAGTAAAGGAAAGGCGGTCAAGGCCCCTTCCTTTGTAGGAGGGGTTACAGCCCCCTCCTGGGGAATTTCCCGGGGCCAGTGTCATCTGCGACGGCAGATGCGGTAAGTTGTGTGGGGTGGGGGGAGGTCCACGATACCTTCTAGATACCTCACACGAGTCTTCGAA